>NC_071526.1:8536037-9151751 GCF_027887155.1 Malaclemys terrapin pileata | reverse complement strand
AATGCAGGCCTCCGACAGCTCATGCATCTTTAACTTGAAGTAATCCCAGGCTTCTTCTGCCTTTAGATCCCTTAATACGTTTGCCCAATCCACTTCCCTTACCAGTCCCCTTAATTTGTTAAAATTGGCCTTTTTAAAATTATAAACCCTAGTCTTTGACTTAATTCTGTTACTCCTCCCATGTATTTTAAACCGAATTAGCTCATGATCACTGGAGCCCAAATTGTCCCCCACTAGCACTTCCTCAACGAGGTCCTCACTGCTTACCAGAATCAAATCTAAAGTGGCCTCCCCCCTCGTCGGTTCAGCTACCACTTGATGAAGGAATTGATCAGCAAGCACATCTAGGAACATCTGAGCCCTATTATTACTACTAGCGTTTGTGCCCCAATCTATATCCGGGAAGTTAAAGTCCCCCATAATTACACAGTTTCTATTAGTAATTACTTCTCTAAACACATTAAATAGTTCCTTATCCATATCCTGGGTCGATCCCGGCGGTCTATAGCACACTCCAAGCACTATCCCCGGAGAGGCTCTAGTAGTCCTATTACCCAGTGTGAGTATTGCCCAGACGGACTCTGTGTTATCTAATCCATCCACTATTATTTCTTTACAGCTTATTTCACTGTTGACATACAATGCCACCCCCCCACCTTTACCTTTGTTCCGGTCTTTCCTAAACAGCGTATACCCCTCCATACCTGTGTTCCAGTCGTGACCGTCATTCCACCACGTTTCTGTTATTCCTACGATATCCGGTTTCAGCTCTTGGACCAAGAGCTCCAATTCCTCCATTTTATTACCTAGGCTTCTCGCATTGGTGTATAAACACCCTAATGTATGTCGTTTAGCCTGTCTCCCATTAGTAGCACTATATGTTGCGGGCCTCCTTGCGCCCGTCCCCCCTGTCCTTCCTATGTCCAATCTCGTCTCCCCGGCTATGTCTCCTCTCATTTTACTCACCTTTTCCATACTGGAATCTGGCGTGGAGATTAACTGTGCATCTCCCAACCTTCTCCCCAAACTTCCTAGTTTAAAGCTCTTTTGATAAGATGAGCCAGCCTCCCTCCCAGAAGTCTATTTCCTTCCCTACTCAGGTGAAGCCCATCCCGCGAGAACAGGTGTCTGTCCCCAAAAGCCTCCCAGTGGCCATACATCCCAAAGCCCTCCTTATAGCACCACTCCCTTAGCCAAGTATTTATTCTCACAATCCTATCAGCCCTTTGCTGCCCTTCCCTCGGAACGGGCAGAATCCCACTAAAGATAATCTGAGCCTCTATCTCCTTGAGCGTCTTCCCCAGCCTGGCATAATCTCCCTTGATTCTCTCTAACGAGAACCTAGCCGTGTCATTCGTTCCTACATGAAGGATTATCAAGGGGTTCTTACCTGCTCCTTTTAGGATCCTTTTCAACCGCAGGTCCACATCGCGTATCTTTGCGCCCGGGAGACAGCACACCCTTCTGTTCTCCGGGTCCGCCCTGGTCACAGGCCTGTCCAATCTCCTCAGTAATGAGTCTCCAATTACATACACCTGCCTTCGCCTGGCAACAGTGCCATCTAGTAATCTAGTCTCTAATCCCTCTAGTCCTGACCTGAGCCTGTTCCTATCTTCCCTAATGCTCCCCCTTATGCCTTCCTGAATCCTCCCGGGGCCCAGAATTGGTGCTGTCTCCATCAACTCCTCCCCTCTCTCTCTCGGACTAGCCGCTCTTCTCTTCTTCCTCACTCTCCCACCTTCAGCCGCCACCTGCTGCCCCTCCACCTCGCTATCCAAACACTCGAACCTATTCCTGAGTTCTATTCCCCCCTCACTGGCCCTTCTTTTCCTTGGCCTGCTTCTGACAGTCACATGGTTCCACCTCCCATGCTCTCCCCCTTCCATTCCCCTATCACCCTCCTCTGCCTCTACCTGCGCCGCAGGGCATTCTCCTTCAGCCCCTCCTTGCCTGTCCTCCATCAGCTGCTCAAACCCCCGCCTAAACTCCACCAGGGTATCTACCTGCATCTCTAGCCCCTTAATCTTTTCCTCCAGTAACACTATCAGGCGACACTTCATACACACATACCTGTGTTCCGGCTCCCCTGCTAGGACCATATACATACCACAGCTTCCACATGCAGCCATCTGCATTCTGTCTGCTGCTGCTGCTTGGCTCATGCCTGCTGGGCTCCCTGCCCACGGCGCCTGTGGACTCAGAGCACACACCACACCTTGCCCTCCGGCCTCCCCCCTTACCTCCCCCTGCAAACTCCCTCTCAAACTCCCCTGTTAGCCGCCCTGTTTGCTGCCTCCGGTGCCGCTGCTTCCTGGGTGAAGCAGTGATCTGGGTGCTGACCCATCGGGCCTTCCAGCCAGAAAAGGCTACAGTTAAAGTTGGGCTCAGAACCTGTAACTCTTGTGCGTATTTATCACAACACAGCCTTTAATACCACAAATAACACGGTATTGTACGACTCCCCTGGCCCCTTCCCAACCTTATCTGTGTGCTCATCTCTGCTCATGTTTCTGTACTTGCCACACTGGTCCAATCAAAGCCAGGTTTCTCTGGACCACCCAGAGGTGCATCTAAGCGAGGGCTAGTTCCACACCCAGGGCCTGATCCAGCGCGAGGATCCATGTGGGTGCAGCGACCCACTGGCAAGATCAGGTCCCAGAGCTCAGCATTTTATGCCCTGGGTTTCACGTATGGCACTGCTCTACAGAAAGGTCACAAGAGTATTTTCCCCACCCCTCTTCTTGTGCTCAGAAGGAGATGAGCTGTGATTCGTCACCAACGAAAGACCATTTAAAAAAACCAAAACACACATTTTTGGGCAGAGGCCAGGTCTGGAACGTCTCAGGAAGCTCCCGAGAAGAAGAGCCGTCATGCAGCCTTAACTAGAGACCTTAGTGCAGAGGTTCCCAAAGTGGGTGATACCGCCCCCTGGGGGGCGCTGGAACGATCCAGGGGGGCAGTAGTAGCCTCGGGTGCAATTGGGGGGCGTTGAATAAAAATAAGGGGGCGGTGGAAGCATAAAGAAAGAATATAAGAAAATTTTGAAAAACCGTTCGTACATGTTTCATCTGTTGTGTAACATAGAGTTAAAGTTGTAGTGATTACTTTATTTTCCAAATAAATTCACAAATTATAACCAATCAGGTTTCAAGTCCGCCAACAGCTCTTAACAAGCAAGTGTTGGCAGGCGAGCGTGTCGCGCATTGTCGGGAAGTCCAGCATGCATCGGCAGGAATATGTGCGTGTAATGACTTGTTTACAATACGATACTATAAATAGGCGACATGTATGAAATCTAATTTAGATTGTTTCTTAATTGTGTAAAAAGCAGTTAACAATAGTTCAATATTTAAAATTTTTATTCATATTCGATACCTTCGATCTTTACGGATCACATACAAAGCAAATTGTATTATTGTTGTTTCAATAAAACAGCAATTTACACGTGAGTATTTTTATACATTTTCTTACATATCTACCGTACGTTTCTATGTCTCTAGTGCTTACTAATAAAATCGTAGCAGGCTTGTGGCGGTACAGTACTATTTGAAGTGTACATTCAATATATTTGTCATATTTTTTATTACAATATTAACGAAAACGGGAATGAAATCGTAAAAAAAACTGTTAACTATTAACATGTATTTATATCTATCGAATCATCTGTGTTAATTGGTAAATAAGGCGTGTGTTAATAAGGAACAATTATTTAAATAAGGGCAAACTAAATTAAAACTATTAACTGATTTTTAATTGCATATTGATTATTTTTAATTAATTATTTCTTGATCAATTTAGTTTGATATTTGACAGTTTAATATCAAATACATATATCTAATGCTGAGCAAAGAACAAAACCCAGTTTATTAGTTTCATTAGTATTTTAGTTTGGTTGTCTTTTGCCATCTTACGCAAAAACCACTGTATACCTGATGTCGTGGGCGATATTCTAATAACACATCTTTCTTTACTATATTGTAGGACGTTGGTAGAAATATAGATACATAAAAGAACACAAATTTGTCACTGCATCTTTCTGTTTGTTCGCTTAAAGAAGGTAGATTTCCAGGGGGGCGCTGAGTAATTTTTTTTCTGAAAAGGGGGCGGTAGGCCAAATAAGTTTGGGAACCTCTGCCTTAGTGCTACGAGGCCACTTCTAAGACACCATGCAAGCCTATGATGCTATAGCATGACAGTGGCTATCACACAAGCATCCATCGCGCACACGTGGGAGTTTAGGGGTCTGCAGGGAAGGGAGCAAGGACAGCACAGGCCATGGGGACTCACTTCCAGGGTGGGGCGATGGCAGAGCTGACTCTGTGCAAACAATGCCGTTGCCCACGGCAAGGAGAAAGCAGAAGCGCGCAGTCCCCAGCGCTGTCTGTCCACGTAGCACCCCGGCCCTCGCACCAAGCGGATTTTGATTTTGGGGAGCAATGGAAATAAGCAAAACTAAACGGACCTGTAAACTTGTCAGCAGAGCCGCTGGACAGAACCAGACACAGCAGGAAGAGAAGCTGAGATTGCCGCCACATGGCGCCCGAGGGGGGTTGTCTTCCTCAGAGGCACCTGCAGGTACAAAAGTGACACCAGCCCTCCGCCCTGTTACCATTCCACTGCCTGCCAGTCAATTGGGGGAGGGAGGTGTGTGCGCACCACTGCCCTCTGCTGGAGATGACCAGTAAACGCTAACCTCCCCCAAAGGTATCAGAGGGGTAGCCGTGTTAGTCTGAATCTGTAAAAAGCAACAGAGGGTCCTGTGGCACCTTTAAGACTAACTTCAGAGTAACAGCCGTGTTAGTCTGTATCCGCAAAAAGAAGAACAGGAGTACTTGTGGCACCTTAGAGACTAACAAATTTATTAGAGCATAAGCTTTCGTGGACTACAGCCCACTTCTTCGGATGCATAGAATGGAACATATAATGAGGAGATATATATATATACACACATACAGAGAGAGCATAAACAGGTGGGAGTTGTCTTACCAACTCTGAGAGGCCAATTAATTAAGAAAAAAAAAAAAAAAAAAAAAAAAAAAAAAACTTTTGAAGTGATAATCAAGCTAGCCGAGTACAGACAGTGTGATAAGAAGTGTGAGAGTACTTACAAGGGGAGATAGTCAACGTTTGTAATGGCTCAGCCATTCCCAGTCTGAGTCAATAAGGACTGGGAATGGCTGAGCCATTACAAACGTTGACTATCTCCCCTTGTAAGTACTCTCACACTTCTTATCACACTGTCTGTACTCGGCTAGCTTGATTATCACTTCAAAAGTTTTTTTTTTTTTTTTTTTTTTTTTTCTTAATTAATTGGCCTCTCAGAGTTGGTAAGACAACTCCCACCTGTTTATGCTCTCTCTGTATGTGTGTATATATATCTCCTCATTATATGTTCCATTCTATATGCATCCGAAGAAGTGGGCTGTAGTCCACGAAAGCTTATGCTCTAATAAATTTGTTAGTCTCTAAGGTGCCACAAGTACTCCTGTTCTTCTTTTTAAGACTAACAGAAGTATTGGGAGCATAAGCTTTCATGGGTAAGAAGCTCACTTCTTCAGATGCAAGAAGTGAGGTTCTTACCCACGAACGCTTATGCTCCCAATACTTCTGTTAGTCTTAAAGGTGCCACAGGACCCTCTGTTGCTTCCCCAAAGGGTTCTCAAGCTCTCACCTCTTCCACGAACACACTGGAAGAACAAGCAGTCTATTCCCCAGGATTTGGGGCTGGGCATTATGAGCCAGGCTCATGTCTCATAGTCTTTAAGGTCAGAAGGGACCATCGTGATCAGCTAGTCCAGTGGAGCTCAACCTTTCCAGACTCCTGTGCCCCTTTTAGGGGGCGGATTTGTCTTGTGCACCCCACTTTTCACCTCCACTTAAAAACTATTTGCTTGTAAAATCAGACATAAAAAGACAGAAGCGTCACAGCCACACTGTTACTGACACATTGCCGACTTTCATTTTTACCATACAATTGTAAAATAAACCGATTGGGATAGAAATATTGTACGTACATTTCAGGGTGATATTTGAGCCTGTTTGTCACGCCTGAGCCTTGTCGGAAGCCTGTGCCCCAGGCAGGGGGCTGAAGCATGTAACTTAGCTTCACGGGGTCCCCTGTGGCATGGAACACGGGACAACTGCCCTGCTTGCCACCCCCTAATGCCAGCCCTGAACTTGCAACTCCCCCAAACCTGTCCCGTGACCCCCCCAGCTCAGGGGTGGGCAAACTACAGCCCACGGGTGAGATCCGGCCCCTCAGCACTTTGGTTCCAGCCCATGGGTTTGCCCCCTATGGTGCTGCGGGCCCCACGCCGCTCTCAGAAGTGGCCCCCGGGCGGGGGGGGGGGGCAGAGGGCTCTGTGCGTTGCCTTTGCCTCCAGGCACCGCCCCCCCTCCCCCCGCAGCTCCCATTGGCCAGGAACGGGGAACCGCGGCCAATGGGAGCTTCAGGGGAGGTACCTGGAGGCGCGGCAAGGACAGCGCACATGGAGCTCTTCACCCCCCCAATGCCCTGAGGGACTGCAACGCTTCCTGGAGCAGCGTGGGGCAGGGGACAGGACAGGCATGCAGGTAACCTGCCCTGGCCCCGGTGCATGCCGCTGCCACGCCAGAGCCGCTTGAGGTAAGTTGGCCAGAGCCTGAACCCCTCCTGCACCCCACCCCCCCCAACTCCCTGCCATAAGCCCCCTGCCTGCACTTCACACCCCTCCTGCACCCCAACCCCCTGCCCTAAGCCCCCTCCCACAGTCTGTACCCCTCTTGCACCCCAACCCTGTTCCCTGAGCCCCCTCATACACCCTGCACCCCAACCCCCTGCCCTGAGCCACCTGCTGCACCCTACATCCCTCCTGCACCCCAACCCCCCTTCCCTGAGCCCCCTGCCTGCACCTCACACCCCTCCAGCACCCCAACCCCCTTCCCTGAGCCCCCTCATACGCCCTGCACCCCTCCTCTGCTCCAATCCCTGAGCCCCTTCTGGCACACCACACCCCCTCCCACATCCCACACTCCCTCACGCACACCACCCCCCTGCCCCAGCCCTGCATACAATTTCCCCACCCAGATGTGGCCCTCAACACAAAAAGTTTGCCCACCCCTGCCCTGGGGGGCTGCATCCCTCCAGTTGAGAAACATTGATCTAGATGATTGAGTGCCCCCTGGAATACCTCGAGCACCCATACCCCTATTTGAGAACCACTGATCTGGTCTGACCTCCAGCACGTTGCAGGTGACAGAACCTCACCCACCCACTCCTGTAATGGACCAGATCCTCCAACCTCTGGCTGGGTTATTGAAGTGCTCCAATCATGATTTAAAAACTACAAGTTACAGAGAAGCCACCATTTATGCAAGTTTGAACCTGCAAGTGACCCATGCTGCAGAGGAAGGGGGGGAAAAAAAAAAAAAAAACCCAGGGTCTCTGCCAACCTGACCCAGGGGAAAATTCCTTCTCAACCCCAAACGTCACTCCTACGAGTTTAAAATCCTAAATTCCCTGCTCAAGCCGGAGTGTCTCTCTCTCTCCAGCTCAATGCAATGACCTTGCATTTACCCCGTTACGGAGCAGACACCTTGCGCCTCCTTTTTACCTTGCACAGCTGTACCCAGTGGAGCCGAGGACAAGCAGCCTCCCTGCAGATCAGGATGTAGCTGCTACAGGACCCAACCCATCCAACTGCCCCTTTTTATCCCCATCCCTTTGTCTCCACCCCTTCACCCAAGCTCATCCCCTGCTGCTGTTCGTTTAATCTCTCCCAGTTTCGTTTCTCTTGTCGACAGGCTCTTCACTTTCCGCTAGAAGGAAATAAATGAGTCCAGGAAACTGAAACTTAGGCTTAAAGGGACCTCACCCATTTAAAAGGCACCCGTCTACTTACAAACATTTCCCCTCCTATGGTACAAGCCACAGTCACTAGCACTGGGAGAAAACATCTCCTCCCTACCCCCATTACTTCCAGTTTGTTCCCTTTGTACCTGGCAGCATTTGGGTACTTCCACTTCCCCCTTTTGCACCTGATCCTGCAAACTTTTACCCTCCCACATCAGTACATTTGCTCCCATGACAGTCCATCCCCCTGTCCTCCCCCCAGAGCCGGACACCCTAACAACAGTGGGGGTGGGGGCTCCACAAACGGGTGCAAAAGCTGCCTCCCCACTCAGCAGTGGGAGCTGCCCCTCCAGCCCCAGTGTTGGCAGCTGAGAGCCTCCCTTCTCCAAAACAGCAGCAGTATTTGCCTGTCTCTGCAGACAAACTTCTGGGGGAACCTGCAGTTTGGGGGGGGGGAATCATTGTGATACTTGTAAACAGCGTAAGGTGACCAGACAGCAAATGTAAAAAATCGGGACAGGAGGTGGGGGGTAATAGGAGCCTATATAAGAAAAAGACCCAAAAATCTGGACTGTCCCTATAAAATCGGGACATGTAGTCACCCTATAACAGCATCTCCGTGATACGGAGTCGCTGCGATGATGATGCACAGGCAGCCCATCATGCTATCG
The DNA here is from genome assembly GCF_027887155.1 of Malaclemys terrapin pileata. Taxonomy (NCBI): domain Eukaryota; kingdom Metazoa; phylum Chordata; order Testudines; family Emydidae; genus Malaclemys; species Malaclemys terrapin. The sequence goes on along the minus strand of NC_071526.1, from coordinate 9,143,249 downwards.
CTGCAGGCTACGTTCCCTCCAAGGTGCGCAGCCGTGCACACTGCACTCAGGGGCGTGGGGTGAGAGGCAAGCTTGGGGCGTGCCGAGCTTCTGCGACTGTAGATAAATCTCTGATAATTTTCATATGACTTTACATTGTGCCTCTTCATATAACCTTGTGGTGGGTCTACCCACATGTGACCTCTGTTTTCATGGGACTTTGTATCAAAGCCTCATTTAGAAACTTTGCATTGCCCTTGGTATAATATTGTAGCCCCTGAGGATAGAATGAGATAGAGGAAGAATTTCTTTTTGCTAGCAGTGGAACAAGAGCTCTCCCCCCCCCCCCCCTTGATCAATTGCCCTGTTGAATGAATGAGGTGTGAATGAGCAAGGCATAGAAGGCAGCACCTTCAGACAGCCTCAACTGTTGGAGAGGGGCTGGGAGCCAGACCCAAGGACAATAAAACGTGTCAAGTGGGCTCATCAAAGACAAGCAGACATACCTCGGGGGTTAGAAGCAAGCACCTTCTTTTGGAAACACCCTCTTTGCAGCATTGGGACAACACTCAAAAGAAAGCAGCACAAAGGACCAATGGACACAGATACAGAGTTTGAATCTGGTATAGATTTGCATAAGAGGGAAGCTGCTATAAAAGTGAGGTGTCCTGCAGAGGACCCCGGGTCTCGTCTTGTCAACATGGGAGCATCGATCCGGATCGGCAGAAGCCCGGCTCCACCCCCTCCCCCATCTAACTCACCTGGCCAGTGAAGTTAAGGGGAGCAACTAATTGGTAACAACAAGACGGAGTGTGTTTGTGTGTGTGTGTGAGTGTAAGTGTAATATATTATATGCATATAATACAGTGTTAATGAATACATGTATTACTAATAAATGTGGCGTTTTGCCTTATTCCCCCTGAAAAGATCCTGTGCAGTACTTTGAGTACAACACGACTCCCCCAGCCCCGGGGCAGCAGCAGCGCAGAGAGGAGAGACGCCTCTCCCCTGGGGCTCCTGCAGCTGGGGAGAGGGCTGGAGGGGGTCCTCTCTCTCCACTGCAGCCCTGGGCACCGGCACCCCAAACCCCTCATTCCCAGCCCCACACCAGAGCCTGCACCCCTAGCCAGAGTCCTTACCCCCCCCTGCATCCCAGCCCTCTGCCCCAGCCCTAAGCCTCCTCCCACACCCCAAACCGCTCAGCCCTACCCCCACTACACATCACCTCCATGTTGGTGCACATAACCTTCATTCCGCACATAGATGGGAAAAATTAGAGGGAACATTGGCTGCAGGGTCACTTTCACTAATGGCTTTTCTTTTCCACAGGCATCAGATGACATTATTGACACAGGTGCCTTTTGTCCACCGTGGAGCTGGAGAAGAAAGACAAGGCGGGGGGCAGGGACGGAACATCTTTTATTGGACTTGACTGGCTATTGGTGAGAGAGACCAGCTTTCCAGCTTACTCAGAACTCTGGGAAAGGTACTCAGGCTGTGTCAGCTAAATACAAGGCGGAACAGATTGTTTAGCAGAAGTAGCTAACTCCTATTTCAAGGGACCAGTCAAGGGGAAGTGGCCAGTTAACACCTCTACAGTCATAGGACAACATTATGAATTGAAGCTCCCATTCATAACTTCGCTAGCCATTAAAAATCACGGATTCAAAGTCACTGGATTTATGGTTTATTACAACAATCGTTAATCCACTAACCCCCCTTTTTGTCCGATGACTGGAGACTAGACATAGAGCTGTGCTGAAGTAAGCTCTCTCAGGGTGGCTAAGCACTGGAGTAAATTGCCTAGAGAGGTTGTGGAGTCTCCATCATTGGAGGTTTTTAAGAACAGGTTAGACAAACACCTGTCAGGGATGGTCTAGTTATTACATAGTGCTTCCTTGAGTGCAGGAGACTGGATCTGATGACCTATTGATGTCCCTTCCAGTCCTACACGGTCATCTATGATTCTCTCCTGACCCTGGATCCCAGCTCTTTTCCACCTGGCTTCATTGCACCTGCGGGCTGTAAGAGCCGGAGACATGGAGGCACGTGGTGGGCTCCACACAACCATCCCAAGACAACTTCAAACCAGACAGACAGCCAGATAGAGTGACCAGAGGGCAAGTGTGAAAAATCAGGACAGGGGGTGGGGGGTAACAGGTGCCTATATAAGAAAAGGCCCCCAAAATAGGGACTGTCCCTATAAAATTGGGACATCTGGTCACCCTACAGCCAGGTCCAGATTCAGCTGGTCTGGGAAGGACACGTAGTGCTCGTGCGCGCCCATGGCCTGATTTGACAGATACTATGGGCACATGGAATCATCAAAATCTATTGCATCAACTTGATGTTACATGTATCTTTATTGGCTAGCGATTAGATTCCTGATTCAGTGGGGGAGTTACAAGGTTTCCCTGGGGGGCCATGGAAGAATAATGCCAAACCCTAAGGCAAGTTACAAGTCTGGAGAAGTTTGGTCCTCACAAAGTTGCATAGATTTGCTCAAGTGGCCTGGCAAACAAAGAACTGAAAACGGTATAAAACCACCACCCTGACGCAGACAGAGGGGGGACTCTTAGATTTGAGCTAAGGACCAACATGAAACTGTGATCAAGAGAGACAGACCCTGCAGAAAGGGTCTGAAGTATTTTAATCCCAATGGGGAAGATGTGTCACTGCCTGGTAAGCTAGACCTGCAAATAAATGCTTGGTTTCCTGGTATGTTTTCTCTGAAATCATCATCTACTTTCTCTGAAATGCTTCTGAATCAACAGTACTTTGTTCTAGGAGAGCTGGCTGGTCCCTGGCTGACCTTGTCACTGCCCCTGAGAGAACGGGACTGCAGGGGCTGAATTAAAGTCAGGCCTGTTGAGGTGATTACAGTGAATTGCAGGTTTCCGCAGCCTACATGCTCCATCTGGAGGGAGTGGATTGTGGGATCACACCTGGAAAAAGGTGATGGCTAGAGGCCTGAGGACTAAATGGGACACCCTTGTCACGCTGTCTCGAGTGGCTCACAACTGAGAGTGCCGACCTTAGGGCAGACTGTCAAAAAACGGGGCAGACACCCTTACCTGGCGGTGTCTTCTATAATCAGATTTCACCAAACCAGTAACAAATGTGAGCTCCTGGATCACTATCCCAGTCTTAGCATGGAGTCACAGACTGTCCCCTTGATTGTCCAGCCTCTCTGGTCACCCAGACAAACCAAACTTAGTGATAATGGTCACTTAAACCAAAATTCACACCACATCAAGTTGCTCTGAGTCCCAAGAGAACGGTCACTTACCCTAGAACAATTGGTACTGTACTCAGATCATACACCAAAGACAACGCTAATAGTCAATTCTGTAGTAAACTAACTAAAGATTTATTAGCTAAGAAAAAGAAATGAGCGTTATTGAGATGTTAAAGCAGGTAAAATATATGTACAGGTGAATCACCGTTTGTAATTCCAAATGATGGCAGTGATGTAATAAACTGCCAGTTTCTCAAAAGTCTGGTCGGGGTACCCAGACTCTCTCAGGGGATCTCCGCCTTTTATCTGGTACACTTCCCTGTAAGAGTCCATACGGTCCAGAGCTGAAGGATCTTTCCCAGAATCCATCTTTCAAGCTTTTTCTCACAGAAAACAAGCTGACAGCGACACTACTCATGTGGCTTTTCCTTTGATAAAGGTGAGTGAGGAACGGCCACTTGCTTTGAAATTAGCCTTTCCTTCATTTGCATTCCACAAAGCTTCATTTGCAGTTGATGGGTTATTTAGTTACAGGGGTATACACATGGTAAATGTTATTGCATTGCAACAGGATACAAATAAGTGGAAACAATGCAAGTAACATTCCATTCGTTTTCATGAAGTTTAAAGTCCCTATAAACATTTAACAATCACTTTGATCTATACTAATACAAATATGAATTGGCCTCAATACCCTCTGACATGACCTGGTCTGCCAGCATCACAGCCCTCAAGGAGGCCACAAAGGGGTCAGAAGTAGATTACATTTTCAATGAATAGTAAATACACCAAAATATACATTTTTAGGACACTGAAACTCATCACAAATTCAGGTTGAATTCAGCAAATAGTTTTGGCCGGAAAAGAGCTGAAAACATCTAAATGGTTTATTTCTGCCATTTTAAAACTAAATGCAACTTTTAATTTCAAAACAGCGCTTCATTTTGAAATTCAGATTAAATAAAAAAATTTTTTTTAAAGGGTGAAAAACACCCTAAATGAAAAAGGTTCAAAGCAAACCAAACTTTTTTTTTCACACCTGGATTTTTGGGTTCAAACCCCAAACTAAAAAAAGTTTCAGAGTAACTAAAAAAAATCAGTTATCTGCTCTGTTCCAGTCACAGGTTCAGTTATCTCAGGAACTGTGACAGCTGACTCCTTTCCTCTTCTTCATGGAGAAAGACCTGCCTTTCTTCTGGCGTTAATCTCTGGATGGAGGTATCCCAGCCCCTTGTCTCCATCAAGAACCCTGAACTAGCTCTCATCTGCTGGTTAGTCCATAACCTGTCCTGTGTCCTCCTGGACACCAGACCAAATGGCCCCAGAGAAAGACTAAGGCCTGGTCTAAACAGTTTTTGTATTTCCCTAGTTAGAGATATGTTTTTTAACTGATCGTTCTATCAGTACAACCTCTAATGTAGAAGCAGACATAAGTGTATTTCTACCAGAAAAGTATTCCTCTTCCTGAAGAGGAATAAACTCAACTAGTATAAAACACCTTTATGCTGGTATAACTGCATCCACACTGGAGGTGAGCATGGATTATATCATTTGAACTGCATTGGTATAGTACAATTTGTGCACTGACAAGGCCTATGTGACCTTCTATTTTTACCAGCTTTAAGAATTTTCATGTAGCTCAAGGAGTAGAGGGCTGTCATTTAGAGCTGACGACACCAGGGTCATTCCTCAGCCCATCTTCCTCCTTTAAAGAACAGGCCTTCACCACTTGAGAGATGGATCCGCCCAGCAGAGGGCAGCATAGCATTTCCTTGCCTTGTTTCACTCGCTGTTAGACCGCTTTCCGTTATTTTACCATTTGCTGGGATGATTCTGAAATGAGCTCTTTCCTCATTCACAGCAGGATGCCAGCTTGAATTCATGTTCTACAGAGAGCAATGATGGCTCTGCAGGAACAATGCAGAGTGCAGGCTGTATTTGCAAAGTATGCTGGGAACCCAGATTTCCAGGGCTTTTAGTCCCTTGACTGCAGTCACTAAAAAACAATTTTGGCTTTTAGAGGATCATGAATCTCGACCCTTCTTTGAACGTATGAGTTTTATATTTGACACGGGTGAGTTGACAAGTTTTGCGGATTTTTTTCTTTTTCATAGCAAACATTTTCCCCAGATCTAGTAATTTTGGCATATTATAGAAGAAACTGAAGACTTATAGACTTTAAGGTCAGAAGGGACCATTATGATCATCTAATCTGACCTCCTGCACAACGCAGGCCACAGAATCTCACCCACCCACTCCTGTAACAAATCCCTAAACTATGCCTGAGTTACTGAAGTCCTCAGATCGTGGTTTAAAGACCTCAAGGTGCAAAGAATCCTCCAGCAAGTGACCCGTGCCCCATGCTGCAGAGGAAGGCGAAAAACTTCCAGGGCCTCTGCCAATCTGCCCTGGAGGAAAATTCCTTCCCGACCCCAAATATGGCGATCAGCTAAACCCTGAGCATGTGGGCAAGACTCACCAGCCAGCACCCAGGAAAGAATTCTCTGTAGTAACTCAGATCCCACCCCATCTAACATCCCATCACAGACCATTGGGCATATTTACCTGCTAATAATCAAAGATGAATTAATTGCCAAAATTAGGCTATCCCATCATACCATCCCCTCCATAAACTTATCAAGCTTAGTCTTGAAGCCAGATATGACTTTTGCCTCCACTGCTCCCCTTGGAAGGCTGTTCCAGAACTTCACTCCTCTGATGGTTAGAAACCTTCGTCTAATTTCAAGTCTAAACTTCCTAATGGCCAGTTTATATCCATTTGTTCTTGTGTCCGCATTGGTACTAAGCTTGAATAATTCCTCTCCCTCCCTCATATTTATCCCTTTGATATATTTATAAAGAAGAGATCCAAAGGTAAGTAGCTAAGGAATTGTTTTGGAGGTCTGGACACTCAATCAGTTTATAAAAGATATAGGCTGTTTAGATTACAGAGGAGACAAATAAGAGGGGATATATCTGAAAAGATACGCATCTCCGGAGTCAATACAGATTTACATCTGGGTAGCGGATCAAAATCTGTACCTAACCATTTTGACTTAACTGGAGTTACTCCATATTTACCCCAGTGTAACTGAGATCAGAATCTGCTCCTTACTCTGCTAGGTTCAATGGAGTCACTTCAGATTTACCCTAGCATAACAGACTAGAATCTCTCCCTAAAATTTGGAAATTTCTAGGTTATCCTTTGGAAAGGAGACATTTTCTATAGGTTCTACATTAAACACACAAACCTGTTCAAAAGTCCCTATACAACTGACAGACTGTGACGCCAAGGCTAGTATTTTGGAGGAGTTTAAGGAAATTAAGTGCCCAACTCCCAGTGAAGTTCAATGGGATTTGGCACCTAACTCTCTTAGGTTCCTTTAAACCTCGCAGCCCAAATACATCTGTGGCATACACTCCATGGAGTGTGCTATTTGCCCAGTAATTAGTAAATGCACCTGTACAGACATGTATGAGAAGCAGAATTTATTGAGACCGATGGCTGTTATTCATGGAGGGGTCCCATTTATGAATTGGCTCTATCAGATGGTAAATCCAGGTAAATCAACAGCAACCAGCCAGCCTAGCTTCCGTGGTCCCTGCTAGGACTTTCTATGGGTAGATCACAGTGGTAGTTTGGGTAAACTGGAAAGTCCAGCTGCAAGTGGTGACCACGAACTTGTTTGGTTTTGTTCTGTTGATGCCCGTGGTGCTGTTACTGAGGCGTTTAAGTCCTGGGAGGGAGTTCCCCGAGACCATTTTCATAGGGCCTGACCTCCTCCTCTTCAGCCATCCAGTTGGACTCAGCCAGGAGAAGGCCAGCTGACATTTCTCCATCACCTTCTTCTTGGCCTGCAAGGTGAAGTAGTTAAGGATATCTTCCGAGGTCCGCTTCACGCTGAAAGCGCAGGACTGAAGGTAGTTCTTGGTGGCCAATTTCCATTTCTGTGCCCTGTCCTCAGCTCGATATTTCTCAGCCTCCGCCGCTAACTTCTGTATCTCCTCTCTGCTCAGTCGCCCCTTGTTGGCATCCACAGCGATGGGGTTGGCATTGCCGGCGACTTTGTCCACGGCAAACACAGTCAGGATGCCATCTGCGTTAATATAGAAGGTCGCTTCCACCAAGACCATACCACGGGGGGCAGGGGAAATGTCCTTCAAAAGGAAAGAGCCAAGCAGATGGTTCTCCTTGGCAATAGTTCTCTCCCCCTCATAGGCCCGGATGAGCAGGTCAGGCTGATGGTCATCGAAGGTGGTGAAGGTCCGAGTTACCACCGCAGGGATGGCAGTGTTGCGTCTGATCAGGGTGTGCATCTTCCCTGCATCCGTCTCAATCCCCAGAGACATGGACACCACATCCAGGGCGAGCAGGCCCCTCGTGACCTCTGACCTCTCTCCGATCAGGATGGCGGCTTGAACAGCTGCCCCATAGGCGACAGCTTCATCCGGGTTGAGGCTTTTGTTCAGCTGCCGGCCACCAAAGAAATCCTGCAGCAGTTCCTGGATCTTGGGGATGCGGGTGGAGGCGCCCACCAGAACAACATCATGGATCTGAGCTTGGCTCAGCTTTGCATCCTGCAGCGCCCTCTCCACGGGCTTCAGGGTCCCTCGGAAGAGGTCAGCACACAGCTCCTCGAACTGGGCCCGGGTGATGTCTGCGTGGAAATCGATCCCTTTGTACAGGCAGTACAAGTCGATACTGGCTTTGATGTTGGAGGACAGGGTGCGTTTGGCTGCCTCGCAAGCCCTCCTGAGCCTCCACACGGCCCTCCTGTCCTTGCTGATGTCCTCCTGATGTTTCTTTAGGAATTCGTCTATGAAGAAGCTCACCAGGCAATTGTCAAAATCATCCCCTCCCAGATGGGTGTCCCCAGAGGTGGCCTTCACCTCGAGGATGCCCTCATCCATGGTGAGGACGGAGACATTGAAGGTTCCTCCGCCCAGGTCAAAGATAAGCACGTTGTGTTCTCCATTGCTAGGGTTGTCTAGGCTGTAGGCCAGGGCGGCAGCTGTAGTTTCACTGAGGATCCTCAACACCTTGAGGCCGGCGATCGCCCCAGCGTCTTTGGTGGCCTGGCGCTGGGAGTCATTGAAGTGGGCTGGCACAGTAACAATGGCATGGGTGATGGGGTGGCCCAGGTAGTCCTCAGCCATCTCCTTCAAGTTGCCCAGCACCATGGCAGAAATCTCCTCTGGGTAGAAAACCTTCTCCTTTCCCTTGTAGGACACCTGCACCTGGGGCTTTCCTTCAGCTTTCACTATCTGGAAGGGCCAGAACGCCGCATCTGCCTGCACAACAGGGTCTTCAGACGTTCGGCCAATCAAGCGCTTGGCACTGAATATGATGTTAGGAGAGTTGAGGGCTGCCTGGTTCTTTGCCTCATCCCCTATCAACCTCCCCGTCTCAGTGAAGGCCACACAGCTGGGCGTGGTGCGGATGCCCTGGTTGTTGCCAATTATTTCCACCTTGCCGTCTCGGAAGAGGCCCACGCAGGATTTAGTGGTGCCCAAGTCGATACCAATTGCTGGGTGTTTCAGTGCAGGCTTGGGTGAATTCTTCTCCATGATGTTACACTCTGCCCAAGAGGGATTCTCTTCATAGGCTGGTAACCTCTCATAAAATTCCCCTCAGCAGAGCTGGTGGTAAGCCCTTCTTTGATGCAGGTTTCCCTCAACAGGGTGAGTAACGTCATCGGTGCATCAAGTTCTCAGCAGGGCTGGTGGTACCCCATTCCCTGGGTCCCCCTCACTCAGCTGGGCTGGAAGTGGCAGCTGTTCCTCCTGCTGCCTCTCTTAATCAATGCACTCTGCAGCCCCTGCATACATCTTGATGACCTCACAACAGACATGTCACAATACAGTTGAAGGCCTTCAGCCAATAACAGCAGAAGCTATGTCCACTTTACTCACCGTGGAGTGTTCTCTTGATTATCTCAACCATCCCATCATGGGGGTTGCCATATGATCATGATGAGGTGGGAAAGTGGGTTGCTCAAGTCCCTAAATCCTAACTCAATGCCTTAACAGCAAGATCAGCTTTCTAGAAAACATCCAGAAATAAATCCAGACTAGCCCCCAGATTGGAATGTGTAGATCGGGGGTAGGCAACCTATGGCACGCGTGCCGACCCCTGACGTAGATCAAAGAATCACATCATAACCAGGTGGCTCAGCACTTTCTGAAAACCACGCCCCTTTAAGGTTCCTCAAGTTGGGCATCTCATTGGTCGATTCTGAAAGTCTTGATCTAGGGTTTTAATGCTCATACTCTTCGGGGAAATGCCATGGCATCTTTTGAACCAGACACATTCCAGTCTGGAGGTCAGAGTATTAGGATGATGGAGTTTGCTAATGTGTCTAGCCCAAACCAGCTAACTCCATTCTGTCTCCCTAGATTTCAACTGGATTGGGTTTTCTGCTTGCACTAAACTGTTGCACACCATGCCATGCCCCACCCCAGAGACAGGTGCACTTTTGCTGGATGAGTGATCTTTGTGCAGCTTTGCTGTGTGGTTGTTAACAGCTACCATGCTTCAGCCCAGAGATGGCTGCATTTCAGCACTGGATGATGATCTCTGGGACACATTTTTTATGACTTGCAAAAAGCAAGTTAATTATTCACAGAGCACTGGACACAAGGAGAGTCAGAAACTGGAAATATCTGTTCATAAAACGTACAGAAGCAACTGACGGGCTATTGAAAAACCCTACAACGTGAAAGGGAATGGAAGCTGACTCAAGTTTTCTTTGGCAACTTGTACTCCCCGATCCTCCAAACTATTTACTCTCCAAGCTGTTGGTCATAAACTTCCAAAAACAGACTCTATGGAATGGGATACAGGGTTATTACAAGACCAGTTCCAATCTGGCCCCAGTTTAGGAGGGCTGGCTGGCTGGCTTGTGGGCGGTTGAGGTAAATGAATTACAGAGCCTTTCACTTTTAGGTTGATATTGGTTCCAATCCAGTTCCAGGTGAGCCGGGGGGATCTCCACCATAACAACATTTTTCATACGTCGTTGGAGCCATCCACTCAGCAATTTTGGCTCCCATAAGGACCAAACAGTTCTTTCATCCAGCTTCCAAGCCATCCGCTGCTGCAAAGCTGGCCGCCCCGGGGGAGATCTGAAACAAGCCTACCAGGTTTTGCAAGATAATAAACGAGCCTGAATATTCTCCTTGTGGAGTTGTACTGGGAGACCCGTGAAGCACAGGCACCTTTGAATGCTTCTTACTGACTTTCCTGCAGCAGCATAACACCTTTGTGAACACTGCCATTCAGCTGATCAAACATTTTTCCATAGTGATTATAGCAGCTGTGACACAGGCTGATGCTCAAAGAGCTCGGCAAAGAAAAGGACACCCCTTTCCTTAGCCAGGTCATGAGGTTTGGCAGACCTCATTCTGTACTGCCATCAGCTTTTCTAGTCAAGTCCTTTATTCCTTGCATCAAGCCAGTTTTAGTCTTTACATTTTTGCAGGTAGTGCCATGTTCCTGCAAGCTGCACAGTCATGGTCCCCTACATCTACATGAACCCCTGCTCCCTACATGGAGTCACTGTTTGGGGGGAGATATAGCTCAGTGGTTTGAGCATTGGCCTGCTAAACCCAGGGTTCTGAGCTCAATCCTTGAGGGGGCCATTTAGGGATCTGGGGCAAAATCAGTACTTGGTCCTGCTAGTGAAGGCAGGGGGCTGGACTTGATGACCTTTCAAGGTCCCTTGCAGTTCTATGAAATAGGTATATCTCCATATGTTATCATTCTCTGTAAAGCAACAAGTTTCACATCTTTCATTATTACTCCTCCACACTGCATACTTATCTGGTAGTTAAACTAGCCATTGAGATAGTTAAATACAGCAGGGCCTCCCTAATCTGCACACCCATTTCCCACAGAGAGTATGTCAACACTACCCACATGCACAGCCACAGCCGCACTGTGATGTGGGCAGCGTAGACACGCTTTATCGCTGGGGAGAGCTCTCACAGCAATAAAAAACCCCCACCCCAAACGAGCGGTGGTAGCTTTACCTGAACGACAAAAGTTTTAGCGCTGAAAGTGGCAGTGTAGACACAGCCTAAATCACAACAGTTTCTCCCCACCCCTTCATAGGTAAGATTCAAGACCAGAGTATTGCAGTGAGGCCCTCAAATTTCATTTTCACTTCTTCCATAAAATATGCTAAAGAACATTTACTAGTATTTTATAAAGTGTAGTGAAACCTCAACTCTCCAAAAGTTTCAGGTATCCCTGGATCACTGGAGCAGAGAGCAGTAGGAAATTATGCAATTATGTGCAAACTTGAAATATGGCACCCAAGAATCAGACAAAAGTATTGTGCGTTCTTTGTCAACATGATCATGTCATTTTCTTTACAGATGTTACTCATAATACTTTAGATCCTCAAAGAATTTTTAAAACCTAACCAGCATGGCACTTTGGTATTTACATTTCTGTCAGGAAGGGCAATGATAATCAATTAAACCAGTTTCACTTTCAGATTATTAAATGGTGCAAAATTTTAGTTTTCAAACACTAAAGGGAATGTCTATTAGTTTAAAAAATGCTTTCTTTGAAGTCTTAAAATGAGAAACTTGTCTATTGTTCTTTCAGCTTTATAAAAGCTTTCTTTTGAAAAAAAATATATTTGGGTCCAAATTTAAATTCACAATACCTGATCTACATACATCAAGATTGCAGCTTCTTGCTGGTTAATTTTTATTATTAAATTAAAAGCATTTATGCATTGTAATGATTTGTCCTTGTATTGCTCCAGCAGTTAGAATTTCTAAGGCCTCACTATATTAGAAATATGTCCTGATTCCCCAGCAACTGATGAAGCTACGCCCTGTGCAAACTTTTAGTGCAGAGGAAGAAAGCTGCAATTTGCAACGCTGGGCCTTCTTACCCAGACTTCACACCAGTGGCAAATGCAGTTTGCTTTGTCTATGTTTCAGGCTGGCAGATGTGCAGCTACTTTGGCAGCCAGCCATCAAGGGCTGGAATTTCCATCACAAAGAAAGCCAAAGACTCAGGAGTTTTCGCTTGCAGAATCCTGCCTCTCTTTCTCCCTTCTCTTTTTCTCAGACCCACTTTCCTCCCGCCTTTGATGTATCTACACCCATCAACTTCCTCTCCTCTGCCCCCAGGTCTCCGTCCACACTGCCTCTCACACAGCTCTCCCCATCACGTCTGCTCCCCCGGCTCCAGTGGTACTGCCTGCATTACGGTAGCACTTCAAAACCCACCTTGTGTGTCTCCTCCCCCCATTTACCCCCCAAATCCACCTCCCCCATCTACCCCCACCTCCTCCTTCCCCATCTGCTCCTTTCTTCCTCCCCCATCTGCCCTCCCCCTCTTCTCCTCCTCCCCCATATGCCCACCCCCACCCATCAACCCTCCCCCACATCTACCCCCTCCATCTGTTTCCCCCCACCTGCCCCCCCACTCCCATCTACCCTCCCCCTCTTCCTCCCCCCACATCTGACCCCTTCCCCATCTACCCTCCCCCCACATCTATCCCCTCCATCTGTTTCCCCCCACCTGCCCTCCCACTCCAATTTGCTCCCCTCTTCCTCCCCATCTACCCACCCCCTCTTCCTCCCCCCACATCTGGCCCCTTCCCCCCCAGCCCCTTCCCCATCTACCCCCCCCCACATCTACCCCCTCCATCTGTTCCCTCCCCGATCCTTCGCCCCCCCCCCGGAAGCCTGCAGACCCAGCTGAGCAGCCCTCATTCATTCATTCTAACTGATCTTCCCCACTACGGCTCCCGGTCGCCATCGCGCGCGCGGGGGCTTCTGGGACACTTCCGCCTCTGCGAGGCCTCCTCCCCTCGCGTGAGCGGCCGGCTGCTGCAGGGAGCCCCCGGGACGCGCCAGGGGTGACGTCACCGCGCCGTCCCCACCCCGGATGGGAGAACTCGCCGGGGACGTAAACACTCCCGCTCTACCCAACCCGAAGGCCCTCGACGTGCCCCGCCCCCTCACACAGGAGTGGCACTCCGGAGAACCAATGGGCGCCGCGAGACGGCGTCGGACCGCGCGCCGCGCCCGATGAGCGGCGTTACCGAGAGCCAATGGCGGCGACGGGTGTGGCAGCCCCGCCTCGCGGCTGCCCGACCGCCCGTCCCGGGTTAGGCTGCGCCTGTCAGTGAGGGCGGCGGGATGGCGGCGCTTTACGCTTGTACCAAGTGCCACCAGCGCTTCTCCTTCGAGGCGCTGAGCCAGGGGCAGCAGCTCTGCAAGGTCCGGGGGCGGGGCCTGGGGGACTCGGGGGTCTGGGAGGAGTGGAGGGGATGGGGGCCCGGGGAGCAGTGGGGGCACCGGGGGGGGCGGCACCTGGGGCCCTGGGAGGAGTGGGGGGGCCTGGGGGGACCCCGGGGAGGAGTGGGGGCACCTGGGGGGGTTCTGGGTGGAGTGGGGGGGCACCTGGGGGGATGGGGGGGCCTGGGAGGAGTGGGGGGGCCTGGGGGGACCCCGGGGAGGAGTGGGGGCACCTGGGGGGGTTCTGGGTGGAGTGGGGGGGCGGCTGGGGGGGCCTGGGAGGAGTGGGGGATGGGGGGACCCCAGGGAGGAGTGGGGGGCACCTGGGGGGATGGGGGGCCCTGGGAGGAGTGCGGGGGCCTGGGGGGGCCCTGGGAGGAGTGATTGCAGGATGACTGGTCCATGGCCATTGCTGTGAAGAATACCTCTGCTTTGTCCAAGCTGTTCTGTTGTTGTGTTGGGGGTGGGGGGGATTGTTGAGTCTTTGGGAAGCGTGTGTGGTAGAAGCACTAACTCTACTTTTTGCTGCAGGAGTGTCGAATTGCGCATCCCATTGTCAAATGCACTTACTGTAGGACCGAATTCCAACAGGAAAGGTAAATCTCTGCAAAGCTTAAACACTGGACAATAAAAAATAGTTGGTATCTGCTTCTTTAATACATATCCAAAATGGTCCCACTTCAGCATCTGGATTCTCTCAACAAGGTCCCCTTTTCTATATGTGAATTTAGCATTTATTGACAGCTCTGGAAACTGAAATTTTCCATAGAACAGGTACAGCAGAAGCAGTACCGGTACAAGCTTCACACACACTGGCCCACTAAAGTAACTTCACCCTGATCTTTAGGTATCAGCCCGGAAAGACTAAGGAGATAGTTTGGTGGCCTTGAGAGTTCTGCTGAGAAAGTGAACTTGGTATGTTAGTGCCAATTGGGACAGGGCATGTAATGTGGGAACAAGACTGAGAGCCACCAAACTAATTTCACATAAGCCAATGAGCAACCATCAGTTGGTAATAGCTTTGGGCAACTAGTGGCCTATGCTGTTTATGAACTGGCAACCTAAAGGTGAAAGGCTTCATATCCTGTTACCTAAAGCCCTGAGCCATCCTTTCTCTCCGCTCCCATTTTCTGTTGTAAAATGTTTCTGAAACTAAATTCCTGTCCTCCTCTCCTTCCACTGGTGATTCTTTGTGTCCATAACCCATAGGCCAATTGGTTACAGCAGCCCATTCCTTGAAATCCTCATTATGACCCTGGTGTTCTGCCTTCAATGATCCAACATTCTGTCCTACGTCATCTGAGTGCTTGTAGGGGCCAGTATTGTGCCCTTTGATGAGGCTCTAATCATAGGCCCAATCGCTGTCAGGCAGACACATTCTGTGCTCTTGATTTTGCAGCATGGTGTGTGGCATTTCTTCCTGGGTGGTGCTTGGCTGTATCTTTCAGTGACGTGCCTGGGTGCTCCTGGAAGCTGTTCACCTTCTGTGTTTTGGCATGCAAAAATTATTCTTATTATCTGTGCTGTAGCGTAAATACCTGTCTTGTCCTTCTGCATTTGCAGCAGTAAACATGGTTTTCTGCTTGGTTTTAATTTCATTTTTGTGAATATATGAAGAAGAGGGACCAACGATCCCGTTGAGCATATTTCATACAGGCACTGTGCAAGGTGGTTCCCTGTTTTCTATCCTGCATATAGGGGTCCTGATCTGCATCAATCCTGCTATTCTAGTGCTTGCCCTCTCCGGTACAGAGATTATCACTAGTGCTAGGTCATGTGGTTTAATGCTGGGTAAATGTCCACAGCAGATTAGTTGGTGACCAACTAACTCGTTTTGTTGGTGACCAGAATCCCAAGTGAGCAAATACGTGCTGAAATGAAAGGCTGAGGCCTTAATTAAATTAAAGGGGCTGCCTTATGAAAATGCTGTCTTTCAAGAATACCTCACTCTGGTAGATTATCATCACCAGGCAGGGATAGCAAATACATTTGATATAAAAGCCACTAGTGAACGTGAATACAAATATCCTGTCAGGAGAGCTGTATGGTTAGGGGAAACTTAGCTCTCAAGCGCAAAGGGCTTAATCTATACCCAGATATTGCTGATAAAGTTATACTTCATTCTTGCTTTTTCTTAATCTTTTGTTTTAATAGTAAAACCAACACAATATGCAAGAAATGTGCTCAGAACGTGAAGCTCTATGGAACGGTAAGTGCCGGGGACTCTCCCATCCACCTCGTAATTATAAGGCTGTTTCCATTGTCTTTCATCCGAAAATGTGTTACAGCCTGGCTGCATAGGGGTTACCTCACCCACTACTGAAATGCAGTGTCCTTTTGGGTGAAACATAAGACACTCTTTTTATGGTGAATGGCAGGACAGCAAGTGACCTATCCCATATCCAGTTGAAACTAAATGGGGGATTTAGAGAAGTCAGAATGTGATCACCTAAATTGAAATTTGACCAGGAAACTGGAAGAAACGTTTCTTCTCTTTAGGATGAGGTTTGAAGCTTAGGTCCTGACCACTTGTCATTAAAGATCCCATGACACCTTATGCAGAAGTCGGTATAAGTTCAGGTATCCTGGCCAATCACATATACTGCAATTAGTTTGGATGCCTGATCACTAGCTTATCTAGATGCATGTACAATTCTTGGGTCACTATGAAGATGAGTGTTTGAGTGATAGAAAAATGCACATGTGCCATGTATTTACAAAGCATTGCTAACCTGTACAGTATCGGTCCTTCTTTTTAAAGCCAAAACCATGCCAGTACTGCAACATAATAGCAGCATTTATTGGCAACAAGTGCCAGCGCTGTACGAACTCAGAGAAGAAGTATGGGCCACCCCTCTCCTGTGAACAGTGCAAGCAACAGTGTGCATTCGACAGGAAGGATGATAGAAAGAAGGTGAGTTTCTATGTAAAATGGGGACGGAAAAGGTGAAAAAGCTAACCA
This sequence comes from Malaclemys terrapin pileata, assembly GCF_027887155.1. Lineage (NCBI taxonomy): Eukaryota > Metazoa > Chordata > Testudines > Emydidae > Malaclemys > Malaclemys terrapin. Next base: position 9,126,804 of record NC_071526.1, on the reverse strand, counting down.
CAGTAATAGCCTGTTCATCTTCTGCACAGAGTCACAGGATCTCAGCAACAGTAACATGTCAGCTATAAAGTATTTTCTGGCCAGCTCAAGAATTTACATTTGCAATGAGAGATGTTAAAACACTAAGTTCATTGGATTACTTTATATTTTCAGCACTGTGGTTCCTTGATCAGGTCTTATTCTGAACGGGACTGAGTGTAGATGCTCACACAAGTGAAAAGGGACCCCACTCCAAAACGGGTGGTAGAGATAAAGGGAACTTTACATACTGTGAATTGTCCCAAAGTTAAGCATATGCATAAGTCTTTGTGGATTTCACATGAGCCCCAGGCCTGCAGTTTTGGATGCTATATAAATAGTTCCCACCATCTTGATAAAGCCCCTTTAGAGCAATAGTTTTCAACTTGTGGTCTGTGGACCTGTTGGTGTCGGCAGACTGTGTCTAATCCTTAAGGGATCCACAAAAGGTTGTTGTTACCATAGGACAGTGGTTCTCAACCTGTGGTCTGCAGACCCCTGGGGGTCCACAGACTATATCTAAGATTTCCAAAGGGATCCACACCTCCATTCAAAATTTTTTAGGGGTCCACAAATGAAAAAAAGTTGAAAACCACTGGCATAGAGTATTAGTGTTCGGGTTCCCAAAGCATGTGCCTTGGAGGTCCAGGTGTTGAGCTTTGTGTTTATAAAAACCCAAATTGCACCGGATGTGATTTCTTACTCTACAATGTCATGGGGAACATGCGATATAAACAAGCCAGGAAGTGTCAGCTCAGAACAGATGGTAGCTGTGCCAAGTTTTTATCACTGTGACTGTGCTGGTTGCACTGGCAGTGCTGAATGAGTCAACACCCTTTCTAACCACATCAGGGACCCCTCGAGTCACTGCCTGTGTGTTGTTTGAGACTGCATATCTTGTGTCTGTAAATCCTGAGGGTGGTCGATCTGAAGTTGCCATCAGGCTACGTGTCTACTTCGTGCTTGGGATGTGGGGAGGAAGCAAGATAAAATCCTCTGACTCCTACCTTGCCTTTCAGGTGGACGGGAAGCTGCTGTGCTGGCTGTGTACATTGTCCTACAAACGGGTCCTACAGAAGACCAAAGAGCAACGCAAACATCTAAGCAGCTCTTCACGGACGAGCCTGCAAGAGAAGGAGCAGTTCAGCAGGCTCAGCGGTGGCAGCCACTACAACAGGTAACTGGGGGGGGAGGGATAGCTCAGTGGTTTGAGCATTGGCCTGCTCAACCCAGGGTTGTGAGTTCAATCCTTGAAGGGGCCACTTAGGGATCTGAGGCAAAATCAGTACTTGGTCCTGCTAGTGAAGGCAGGGGGCTGGACTCGATGACCTTTCAAAGGTCCCTTGCAGTTCTAGGAGATAGGATATCTCCATTAATTTATTTTAATTTAATTTCTTTTAACTTGCATGTAAATGCCGCATAGATGCTCCGTTCTAGCACTTTCCTCCCGCTGGAGGGCTGACTGCTTCAAACTCATCAGCCCCACTTCCAACAAAAGTGGGAGAAGTGTCTTGGACCTCACTACTGCGTAGCTGTGGTGACTTTTAACATCGTTGTACATCTTTTTTCGTAAAGCCTGGATAATTCTGACTTCATGAATATGCAAACCCAGTAGTTCTGACCTAAACTCCTAATCGTGCGACAACTCTATAGTGAGATCTGTTTTACAGAATGTTTACTGATATTATGCTGTTTTCTCAAATAATTAAAGCTAAACTGCATTTGTCAAATTAATGACAGAAGTGCATTAACTCATTCAGTAGCCTTGCTCTTCCGGGTGACTGAAACTGGGGTACAAAAAGGGAAATGACTTGTCCCAGATGACACGGCAAGTCAGTTGGCAGAGCTAGGACTCCTGACTCGACCACTAGACATGTTTCCCCAGCATTCAAAATTGACTGATTCAGATTAAACACTGCAGCTGAGATCACCTAGGAGACTCTTGGTGATGTTCCCTAGTTTGAACATCTGGGGGCTGCTGCTGTGGTATTCTCAGTGGGGTGAGCTGATTGGGGAAGGTACCCTTTTCTGTGCATTGCGGAGTGTATTACAGTTCTTGTTGATATTGGGTCAACTTAGATTTATTTTAAAATACACGGTTTTGAACATTGAATGATCATGAGCCTAGAGGTTTGATTGGCACATTGTATAAAATAAACTCTAGTTTCTCTTTAAGGAATGATCTTGTATCTGGTCATCGCTATGCTTGGAGCTCTCTTCTCTCTAAGCTTGTTGTGGGTGTGTTTTAGTGGGAGGTGATAGTTATCTGTGCCCCTTTCTTGTTTCCAGATAGTCTCTGATTCGCAGGCCTTTTAGGTTCTGACATGTATCTTCATTGTTTTTCCTTCATAGCCAGAAAACCTTATCCACCTCCTCTATTCAGAACGAAATTCCAAAGAAGAAACCCAAGTTTGAAGCCATATCAGCCAATGGTGACAGGTGAGCCAGTTGGTTGGGGAAGATGCCAGTGGGTGCTCTCGTTTAAGTTTGTGTAAGAGAGAATTCAGTGCAACTAGCAGGATGCTTATATGATAGAATGGGGCTCTCAAACATTGGGACTGCAAGGGCTGCATTAGCAGCTTTCTGGGACCCCACAGGCCAAGCCTACCTGGCACCTAAATGTACGCTTGAAAATCAAAAGATGCCCTATGTTTGTACCTACTAGAAACTGCTTGTTGGTTGAGTTCACCAGCAATTACAACCTGCAGCCTAGATCAGCTTTATCCTCACCCTGCAGTGACAGGGGAAGCGTGGCCACAGGCTGCATGATGGGGCTGTGGTCTGCAGTTTGGGCTCTCCCGGGCTAGAACCTTATCTATTAGAATAAAAGCTAGGCTGCAGTCAGAATAAAGAATAGAATGCAGGGAGACAATCATTAGATGAGAGACTATAGATAGAAATCTTATCTCCCCCGTGTCCTGGGGGAGGGAAAGTGATAAACAGCTTCCTCTGAACACGGTGGATCCGATTCTGCCACTGCTATATGCATGCAGCTCCCATTGACATCAGAGCTTGCATGAAGCAGAAACAGCAGAACGGACCTCACTAGCTGTATAAGGAGAGAATGAGATGGATATTTTTTTTTTACACTCTTGTACATGCATATTTTCATTCCTCCCTTTCCTCTCTGATTCTCAGCGTTCCTTCCTCTCCCGAGATGCTTTGCCCCCCTACCCAGAGTGCCCCGTCCGTGTTGGTGCAGTGGGCTGCTTCCCAACAGAGTCCCGGTGCCCATCATTATCCTGTTTCTCAAGGCACTGACGTCCTGAAGTGAGATCACCTATCGTTTTCTCCCACCCCCGGTTGCCCTCCTGCCCTGGGAATTGTCTCACATATGGAAACTGTCCCTATCGATGGCTCTTCTTCCAAACTGCATTGAATTGGGAACATAGAGCACAGCGTAGGCTCATTAGTGCCGGAGAGTCTTATTAAGTCTGTTGAAGTCACTGGTAAAGCGCTCACCGTCCATCTCAATTGTTCATCATTTAACTCCAAATCACCTCTGTCCTAAGGACACCTGTTAGCCCATTGTCTGTGGCTATTGATGTAAGAAATGCCAAAGTATGAAACTGAGTTTAAAGAATTCTTTTAGCGGTTGCACAGTTCTTTAAACTGAGCGTAATGCTGATTGACTGGAGATTGAACGCCACCTCCCCCTGGCCAGAGCAGGTACAGCACAGGCAGTAGCGCTGCAAGCTACCCTCTACCAGTACACCTCAACCTTGCTGTGTCTGCCAACCGTGTTGTAGGACAGTGCCACCTGTGATGGTAGAACTTTTAAAATACCTGCTCGCTAGGAACTGGAGTGAGCCTCTTTAATTCATTTCACATAAACTATCTAGCAGCCATTAGCCGGTAACAAAGCTTGCTCACAAGTTACCTGGAAGCAAAAAGGCTCCATGTCCTAATCCATTTAAAAAAAAAAATGTAGCAAATGATAAATAATTCAAATGACTTCATTTCAGTTTACTCTTGTACCGTATCTTGTTCTCACTTTAAAGCCTTGCTAGGCTGTGATCCTCACCACAAACTTACTCTAGTCTTAGGGAAATCCCATTAATAAGTTATACCTAATTATAACTACTGCTCCTAAGCTCCAACAGCGGGCTCTGTGTTGTCCAAGACATAAGTTGCAGCCATTTTAAATATGACTCTGTTGCTGTAGGCCAACAGTAGCACTTAGTGGCTAGTGTAGTTTAATCCTGGGGCTGTAATTCCTTGTTGATATTCCAAACAATAGTTAAGTTCTATGATGCAGCTGCCCCTATCTTTAACTCAGAGGTATGGCTCACAGAGACTGCTTCTACATGGGTGACTCCTCTGTGTTAGAGCTGAGGGCAGCTGCGTCTTTATGCAGAATAAGTGCTGGCCTTGGGCTCTAGGCAAACTTTGTGTGTTCTTGGGCTCAGTGAATTGGTAGTAACCCCTTCGTGGTCCAGCTTATCTCTACTCTTCCCTTTTGGGGGCTTTCCATCCTGGTGGATGCAGGTGGGAACTCCTCTGTTGCGTTTAGCTGCTGAACTCTCTCTGTGGGCTTTGTAGGTTTGTGTTTAGTATCTCTGAGTTGATGATGATCATGTTCTATCACACGTGTATTGGGGATTGTTGAGGGACATTTGAGTTATTTATTTTAAAAAGTCTCATCCTGGAGTTTTGATGGTTAACTTGGGGGGTGAATTCTACTGTGCGGGGAGCGGCAAGGCTGAGCGTGGCACAGGCTGAAGTTAGGTATCGTCACCACCCAGCTCTGTCAGTGCAACTCAACACTGCCTTGCAGCAAATCCAACCTTACCGAGTCCCACAACTCTGACAGAGGCCCTCACTCAGTTCACTGCTCTTCCACTCCCAAAGACTCTGATGGTGTGTTCCCCACCTTGACTTGAGCACCTGTTGCTAGTCCAATCCTGAGCCACCTCAAAAAGGTGTGCCAGAGCACCTCAATCCCGGCCCACTGCACCCAGCCCATAGCTTCCCAAATGTGTCATGGTTCCGGTCAATTACACCTGTATTCCCCCTCCATGGTTCCTTAAGAGCACCTACTGTAGGCTCCCAACTCCACAGCTGTCACCTCTCTTGGGCAGAGACCCATGTCTTTCTCCTTCCTGAGTGGGTTTTGCCAGGCTGCACAGTTCTCTGCCTTCACTGTGATATCCCCAGCAAGCCAGACTGCCTAACCAGGTCAGCATCTGCATTTTGCTCGAAGGTGAAAACATTACAGAGAAAACACATTAAGAACAATAAAAGAACCTACATGCATGCTAATAAGCTTACCATAGATCACTCCCCAACTCCAGCAGAGTTTCTGGTAGGAGTTTTCCCCGTGGTTACAAGTTGATAACAGCCTTAGCTCAGAACTAGCACACAAGTGAATAGTTTAGTCTATCCTTTCCTTGGGCCTTTGATCTTGAGACTCTGGGAAAAGGTGATCAGCAGACAGTAGTTCTCTGCTGGAGCCTAGCTTTAAAAGGCTGGGCTTTTGCATTGCAGTGGTGGGGAATTTGCATTCATCTCCCGCTAGAGATTCCCCTGGCAAACCACTTGACACTTTGTCCCAAAAGTCCTTGTCAAGGCCATTGTTCAGTACAGTCCTTTGAAGTTCATAACATTCCCAGGGTTCACATCATCTCTTTCCCCAAGAGAGGTTACATGCAGTCTCAGCCCATGATAATACATAATCATTGCATTTAATACAATGGACTCCCAAGTTACTTAAACTTAATACAATGGACTCCCAAGTTACTTAAACTTAATTCAATAAGGTTTTTCAAGGATATTGCATGAAATTGCCATATCTGTCTCAATGTGGTCTTACGATATAGACAAATGTTCACAGTGGATTAGATTAAAACACCAATACTCCTTTCACTTGTGACCACTGACAGAGTCCAATTCCAAGACGTGAAAAGCTAGTATGCTGACTCACTATACCCCTGGGCCATGTCTTTAGCACAGAAAGATCATAAAACCATCTATCTGATCCTTGTAGGTGAGCCCTAAGAGAGACATATTTCACCCATATTGTCCTGAGGGAATACTGAGCAGCAAATGCTATTAAATAAAAATATTCCCATATGCACAAAATTTCTGTGCTTATACGTAAAGTACTCAGTTTGAAGACACGGAGAGGGTGGTTTGGGGTGAACTGCTTCTGCCTTGATGTAGTTAGTTCAACCTTAGGCCAAGCTACTATTTCCGTTTAGAAAATACTTGTTTAGGCAGATTTTTCATAGTTGGGAGGAAATTTCTAAGTTATTTTTAGTGTAATTTGAATGCTGACCCTTTAAACCAGCCTGACTTTAGTAGCAATGTCTCCAAACAACTGAAACATCATCCCTGAGAAAGGCATTGGTTATAGGAAAGGTGTGTCAACCCCAGAATTGGGCCTTCCCTAAAGTGTGCAGGGATCATTGTACCACAGTTTGTATATGTCAGGGGTATATTTTGGTTGGACTTCTTAAGAGGCACTTTTTTTACAAAAAAGTATTTGTTTGTTTTTCAGTTTTATTTCTAATTTTGTAGCTAACTTTGTAGCTTCCACTCCTAACTTGAAGTTAGGTTTGAGATTCACTCAAGACAGGGAAAAGAAACCCTTCTCTTATTGACATGATTTTAAAAAAGTACCCTCTGTTTTTTTTTCACCTTGAAGTAATTGCAGAGGCATGTTACAGCAGTTGGACCTCTGAGTACCTGATTGTGCACACAGATCAGATAGGCAGATGCCTGGCCACTCTGAAATATACTCACAGTTTGCACCTGCATAATTACCCCCCCCCCCCCCTGTCTGTTTCTAGGCACCAAACTCAAGGGTGAGTTGAGGCTCTTTTTCAGTTTGGGGCCTCCGTCTTTACCTGTGACTTGCCAATATTTGTTAATGATGCAATAGGATGAGAACCTCTCTTTAAAACAGTCTCAAGATCTCTCCCTTTTGTTCTCTGCTGAGGAGAGCAGATGGGTCTTTCTTCCAGTCTCCTCTTCTGCCTTAATAAGTACTCTTGCCCAGGAGCAAACCAGGGAGTGCAGAATTTCCTGAGTGGGTGGCCATGGGAAGTCTGAATCTCTTGGCAATGTTTATTATCTTGGGATACAGCAGGATTCATGAAGCAAACTTGGAACCGTTAGTGATTATCTTTAAGAACTCCTGGAGGACAGATGAGGTCCCAGAGGACTGGAGAAGGGCAAACATAGAACCTATCTTTAAAAAGGGGAACAAAGACCAGGGAATTATAGACTGGTCAACCTAACTTCAATATCTGAAAAGATACCGCAACGAATTATTAAACAATCAATTTGCAAGCTCCTAGAGGATAATAGGTCGATAAGGAGCAGCCAGCGTGGATTTGTCAAGAGAAAATCATGCCATATCAACCACATTTCCTTCTTTGACAGAGTTACTGGCTTAGTGGATGGAGGGAAGCAGTAGATGTGATATATCTTGATTTTAGTGAGGCTTTTGACATCACACACCAACTAGGCAAATGTGGTCTAGATGTAGTTACTATAAGGTGGTTACACAGTTGGTTGAAAGGCTGTACTCAAAGAGTAGTTATAAGTGGTTCACTATCAAACTGGGAGGATGTATTTAGTGGGATCCTGCAAGGGTCTGTCCTTGGTCTGGTACTAGTCAATATTTTCATTAATGACTTGGAAAATATAGTGGAGATTATACTTATAAAATTTACAGATGGCACTAAACTGGGAGAGGTTGTAAGCACTTTGGAGGACTGGATTAGAATTCAAAATTTGACAAGTTGGAGAATTGGTCTGAAATCAACAAGATGAAATTCCATAAAGACCAGCGCAAAGTACTACTCTGAGGAAGAAAAAATGAGATGCACAATTACAAAATGGGAAATAACTGGGTTGGTGGTAGTACTGCTGAAAAGGATTCAGCAATTATAGTGGATCACAAAATGAATGAGTCAACAATGTGATGCGGCTGTGAAAAATGCTAATATCATTCTGGGGTATATTAACAGGAGTGTTGTATGTAAGACAGGGGAGGTAATTGTCCCACTCTACCCAGCTGGTGAGACCTCAGCTGGAGGACTCTGTCCATTTCTAGGTGCCACACTTTAGGAAAGATGGGGACAAACTGGAGAGAGTCCAGAGGAGAGAAACAAAAATGATAAGAGGTTTAGAAAACCTGATCTGTGAGAAAAGGTTAAAAATATTGGGCATGTTTAGTCTTGAGAAAAGAAGACTAAAGGGGGACCTGATAACAGTCTTCAAATATGTTAAGGGCTGTTATAAAAATTGTTCTCCAGGTCCACTGAAGGTAGGACAAAAAGTAATGGGCTTAATCCCCAGCAAGGGAAATTGAAGTGAGATATTAGGAAAAACTTTGTAATTATAAGGATAGTTAAGCACTGGACTAGGCTTCTAAAGGAGGTTGTGGAATCCCTGTCATTGGAAGTTTTAGAGGTCAGGTTGGATCTTTTGGGATGGTTAATGTTTCCTTGCTCCTGCCTCAGAACCGGGGGCTGCACTTGATGACCTCTCAAGGTCCCTTCAAGTCCCGCTTTTCTATGATTCCGTGAGCCCTTCGTGGCCAAGAAATGGAATAAGATAGGCAAGGACTTACTTGTAAACAGACAATTCAGGGAAGAAACTTGGCTCTCCCTCCACAGAGAGTATCTTAGTTTTTGCTGTCCTCTGCTCTCTCTCTCCCCCAGCACGTCTATGTGGTGTGTGGAAGCCTGAAGCTCTTGTTCAGAGAGTGGAGATGCTCAGAGTGACATTCCTGCATTGTGTATAAAGGTGCTGGAGGCTGCTTTGCTTCCCTCACTCCAATCTGGTCCCTGCATGTCCCATTGCAGAGAAGTAGCCCGTTACAATGTTATGGGGTGCAGGCTCTCGTTGGGGATGGCTGCCTACGACGGTCGATAGGCGAGCAGTTTTAAGAACAGGTAGTCTCCTCTACTGCATGTGCAAGAGCCGTGTCTACGCTCAGAAATTACGTTGTGCTGGAACACGTATTAACTAACACAATGTTAAAGGCTCAGTATAGACAAAGACTGGCTATGTATAACATTAGGGGTTCCACCATAGGGTTAACCCCAGCCAGCTGACATGCAGTTAAATACATCTCCTTGTCTATACCAAGCATTCAACATCATGTTAGTTAACATGTTCTATGACAATAAGACTCTCTAATGCAGATAAACCCCCACAGACCTGCAGTATTCAGCTTCCCTTTCCTCCCTGGCCAGGACTTCTTTCCCATCCCAGCAAGGCTGTCCTGTTACTTTTATGACCTGCACAACTCCCTTCATTGAATTTCTCCCCTTGGATTCCCAATAGGGATCCTTCTCCACCACACCACATAAGGGAGGAAAAGCCTTTCTCCATCACATCCCAGAGACCCTGTCCCATCATTCAAACTATGTCCAATTAGATTCTGTCTTTTCATAGTACTGCAGAAACTCCCTTGGGAGGCAGGCAGCAGATATTCTTATTCCCATTTTACAGATGGGGAAACCGAGGCACAGGTGGTGTAACTTGTCTCAGGCCACAGACTGAGTCAGTAACAGTTACATTTATAGTCTAGTGATCCTTGGCCTTCAGTATACCAGGCCACACTGCATTTGCCTTAGACTCTATCAATACTTGGGCCGAATGCACAGTCCAAATATATAGTCCAGGTGAGACACTTGCATTATTTATTATTAATTTTCAAATAATGTATACAGTAACAATAGCATGTAATATTGGGAAACGCTATTCCTTAGCACCAAAGGGTAACTATTAGACATATTGTAAAGACAGACTAAACAGTACAGAAGGTGGTGGCTAGGTAGATACTTGTGGCAGGGACCATCTCTTTGTTCTGTGTTTGTACAGCGCCTAGCACAATGGGGGGTCTGGTCCACAACTGGGGCTCCCAGGCATTATTGCAATACACACAATAATAAACTTAGCTGCAGAGAACATTGGTAGTTCATAGAGAGACTTCCTGCTTTATCAGAGATGGGGAGTGTGTGCCTCTCACCCAAACAAGCTGTCAGCCAGCCAGCTAGATTCATAATGTCTGAGGGTGTGTGAGTGGTATCCCAGAAGGATGTGTATATCTTCCCTTCACTCCTTCTCTCTTCCTGAATAGTCCTTTGATGTGGTAATGAAGCTTTTCCCCAAATCATTGTGCCATGGCTGGAATCAAAATACAAAAAGCCCAGTGCATCTCTTCCTGTTTCCCCCTGAGATAACTTTGGCTGTAACCTCTGTGTGCGCTTTCTATTGTTTGTTTACGTTAGGGGGTTAATTTGTTTCTTTTTCTTGTTCCATTGTTTACCAGGGCCCCGATTTGCATTTAGTGAAAGGTTTTCTCCCACTGCCCTGGATTCCCTGTGACCTAAATAAGGGTTCCTAGGTGATTGCAGCATAAAGTTTCATTAACTCATTGATTGCTTTTCCACACCTCTTGGTTTGAAAATGGATCATTTCCATGCAAGTAAAGGTAGTCTCAGACAGTGGCTAGTGGTTGAAAACATCCCTAACAGTCCCCCGTCCTTTCTTACTGAACACTTAATATTAAACTTGTCAAGATACAAATTGTATTGCATATCAGGACATCAGCCATCATGCCATGCAACTATCTCTGAATTCCCATGGTGTCTGGTTACGAGGTCGTAGGTACCTTATGCATCCTTCGAATGGATGAGGTTATTCAGATGTCACTATCTGCGATGTCATCTGTGAAAGGGCTTCCATGTACTGGTGAGTAGAAGGGTGTGTGATGAGATTCTTTCCCTTCTCTCTCTTGCAGCTTTTCTCCAGACCTTGCCCTGGACTCCCCTGGCACGGACCATTTCGTTATTATCGCCCAGCTAAAGGAAGAAGTGGCCACTCTGAAAAAGATGCTGCACCAGAAAGATCAGATGATCTTGGAGAAAGAGAAGAAGGTACAGCCCTGGACCGCTTCCACACACAAACTGCAGAGGGAATTATGGACAACTTACTTAAAGGTCTTTACCTTGCACGTGTGTACAGTGTCTGTCTTGTTAGCCTTGTGAAAACCAGCTAACTCCTAAGTGGGTGTTGTCTGCAAGCTGGTTAATTTCCAGGGTTAAAGAGCCAGGCACTGTGGCAGGAAGGAAGGTGGCTTTCTGGCTGTTTGGAGGTGGGTGGGCCAGGATTGCAGAGAGTATCAAATTCTGCCCATCCACTGCCACGCAATGAACATTACCCCTTTTTCCTTTGCCTTGTGCTCCCAGTGTGCCCAGCCTTATGTGCTGCCAGGGCCTGACCACTGCTGCAGTCCAAGAAATGGCAGTAGGCAGGTAGGTTGCATGTGGGGTTGAGTCCAAGAAAGCCCATAGGTGCTCTGTTTGCATAGGGAGAGCAGGCAAGGCTCAGACAAGCCTTACTCCCCACTTGTGGTACCCTCTGCTTTGGCAGTCCTGAGTCCTAGGCAGCTCTCCTGATGCACCTCAGCTCTGGCTGCTTTCACAGCATGGTGTGAGAATCATCTTTCTGACTCAAAGTATTCCTAATAACAGTCATACCTTACTTAGCACGCGACAAATGGTAATTAATCCACTCCCACAAACCCCGTGCTCAGGTGGGTAAGTATCATTATCTCCATTTGACAGAGAGAGAAACTGAGGCACAGAATGGTTAGTGGCCTGTTGGTGCTCAGCAGGGCAAAAATGAATAAGAGCTATCAGAGGGGTCAGCCCCTCTGAAAATCAGGCCGCAGATTAATTGCCCAGAGTCACAGATTGCACTGGGGTTACTAAGGATGCACCCATGCTGGGACCCTGCCTGGGTCCCACCTTTGGTGTCAGCCTCAGCTCTTGGTGCAAATCCTCTGGCCTGTAGTTGGGCAGTAAATGTTCTGAACCCTCCTTGGCCTACAGGAGCTCAGTGTTAACCCACATGGTGTCTCTCTGAACATGTTCCTTTCTCCAAGGTGGCTTCTACAGAGACATTTTCCAGGGCAGGGCATCTGTTCAGGTTGAAGGAATCTGGAGACGTCCCTTTTCTCCTCACTCATCCAAAAGCTGTTTGCTTGTTTCTCCTTAGATCACAGAGCTAAAGGCCGACCTGCAGTACCAGGAATCCCAGATGAGGGCAAAAATGAACCAAATGGAGAAGACACACAAGGAAGTCATGGAGCAGTTACAGGTGATGGCATTTCTATACTAATTTGCTGAGTTGTGATCTTTGCTGGAGCGACTGAGAACACTACCTAGATCAGACACTTCTCAGCCTTCCACCCACACAACTCTGCTAATGCCTTTCAATCCTGACCTGAAATACTGCCTGTTAGAATAGGACTCTCCCCCCCCCTCCCCCCAGTGCTCTGCAGAGCACCTGAATCCTTAAAGTCCCCCTTGCTATTCTCGTCCTGGGCTCAGTTTTTTTGTTCTCGGCTCTTTGAGCTAAGATGAAAGTATAGTTGTATCCTCTGCAAACTGGATGGGAACCATGAAACACATTTTACTTATTACCAAAGTCAAGCTTGAATCTAGGTGTCAAGACTGTAAGGCCTATTTGTCCACCCATTGCACCACCGAGCTCCTGATTTGATTTATTAGCTCAGTAGCCAAGGAGAACAAAGCCTAACAAACAAAGAGTAGTGCTTTTTGTTGGACTAAATAGATATCATTGTAAAGAAGTCCGTGAGCTTATAGGAAATGTCCATTTTTAAAACAAAAAATTTGTTTTTTGGTCAGGCCATGAAAACAGTGTATATCAGCGGGGTAGATTCTGGTCTGCAGTAGATCAACAGGGAATTGGTTAAAAGAAAGAAATCGTATATGGGGTGCAAAGTTCATCTCCTTAATTACTGTGTCTGGAGTTTACAATCAGCTAAAGCTCTAGCAATGAAGGGAAAAAAAACAAAGGTGCGGATAAGACACAGCAGAAAATGTTCTTTCCCCATCACCACACACCCAAGTTAATTATTAGGGTAGGACAGGTTTTTGTAGATTACAGTTGCTGTCAGAAATCTATCCGTGCTTGTGAGTTCCTGTCCACTATGCAACTTCTTAATTTGTCTAAGACTATCCCAGGCTTTGAGCAGTCATGTTATGGATAGGTTGAGACACCTTCTTTTAGAAATGAAAAATTAGGAGACCGGATGGCTTGTGGGGCTGGTAATGGGAGTTAGAGCCCGCGACCTCTTACGTTGTCTGCTTGAATCTTCCAAAGTGACCCAAATTGTTCCCCTTTGCAGGCTGTTAGGTGGCCTGTGTAGAGTGAGTTGATATTCTCATTCCAGTTCCTTGTAGACAAATGTTCACGTTACATTTTGCCACAAACTGGTTGCCTTTGTTGGAAGTCTCAGCAGAGAAGCCAAGGACACCGAGCTTCCTTTTATCTCTTGAGACGGTCCCTCCAGATCAGGGCAGAAGCACATCTGTTGGGCACCGTGTGGGGAAACTGGCACTGCCTCAGCTTGTACTGTACGTGTTCTGTGTCTGAAGAGAGGACTTCAGTCTCCAAAGCTGTCAAAAGAATCCAATAACTGAACTGGCTTGTCCGCGTACACCTGTCATTCCTGGGTGGAGAGGTGTGTTATACTTAGCTCTAAATGAGACAGCCCAGAACTTTTGTCTTTCCAGTGTCTGAGTGTAAAACTTCAGCTAACATTGGCAGAGGTTTTGGAAACAATTTTTCTCCAATGATTCCAAAATAAACATTCAGATGGTGGCAGTGTATAGCAGGCATCTGGAAGCGTTCACTCTTTTAAGATTTTTTTTATTTGTTTTAATGTCCTGTTTTTTGTGGGGGAGCTCAGGTTTGTGTGGGTCCCACTGTTCTTAAAAGCTGAAGGAGGCAGAGGAAATTCCTTTCCACTCTAGCCCTGCATACCTGTAGCCTCCATTCTCTTGTTTGTGATGCATCTGCCCAGGGCAGCTGGAGACTTGGCTCTCACAAGTTCTCAACTGTAGGCAAGGGTCATTCTAGCACCCTGCATGCCCACTCAATGCAGTTTGCAAACTGAACCAGAACAGCCATATCTGGCTTTGCATGCAGAAACCTATCATTAGCTTGTGCTGTATCAACAAGATAAGCAGAAGGCCAGAGAGTTTGGAGAGCAGTGGGGTCAGAGGCGGCGTAGTAATACAATGGAGCCTTTCCCTTCTAGTTGCCTGGTTTGAATCCAGTCTAAGTTAGTCGTGACTGAAAGTTGTTACCCACTGGCTGTTTGGTGATTGATGAGAAATCATCGGTCTCGTCTCTTGTTCACTGAGACCTGGATTCGTGTCACAGAAATCACCAATGCAGTAATGCTTCCTGGTAACATTGGCAGCCTTGCTAAAAAGGCCGAGAACGAAACCAGCCAGGAATACCAATCGAGCCACTCACCCCTAGAGTTGGTCAGAGTTGAAGAGGATTGGGGGTTCAGTGTGGGGGGAACTTGCACTGCCACTACCCATCCTGCACCTTGTTCTGTGGACTTTGGTCTCCAGTGCTGTTAATTCAGCACTTCTCACAAATAAAAAATGAAAGGGGATGGGGGAAGGAAAGGGAAGCTTCTCAGGCAACTTCCCGTGGAATTGAAAGGTCCCTCCCTATCTTGTCTAATGAAAAATCACCGTAATCTGTTGTGCTTTGTGATGGAAGCTGATTGCCTGCAGCACTCGGGAAGGAATTCCCCCCTCCTCCCGTTTAGTTTGGTCAGGTACATTGGCATTTGCCTGCCTCTGCAGCGTCAGGGGTTGCCAGCTGGTGGAAACGGAATACTGGACTTGCTGGTTTGATCCAGTACAGCAACTTCTACATCCCTTTTGGTCTGCATCCAGGAAGCCAGCTGTGCCTGTCCAGGTAGTTCTTGGGTAACAATGATCCATGCCATTAAAATACCCATTTTCACTGTGTTTCCAGGCCAAGAACAGAGAACTCCTGAAGCAAGCAGCTGCCCTATCCAAGGGCAAAAAGCCTGAGAAGTCAGGAGCAATAACCTCCCCTTAAAACAAACTGGGAGCTTCCCCAGCATTAACCCAGGAGGCCTGTCTGTTTGGCTGGAATCCAAACCTCAGTCTTGTTACTTTCCTATCGCTATGGACTCGATGGAACGCCTGGTGTCTGTTGCCTTTCGACAGCATGTTTGAGTGTGTCTGGTTTCAATATCTGTTGAATACTGTTATATAGCACAGTGATCCACGGGGAGCGGTGTACCCGCACATCTTGCTGTCCCCAGGCCCTGGAACTACTGGTCTCCAGAAGACACCTGTTTGGAAAACAGGTATTACCACTGCCACGTCATACTTTAGAAAACAGGGATCCTGTTATGTTGGAGACCCGTCTCTGCAGTTTAAAATCTGCTGCGCTGAGGCACAATCCGTTGTTGGCTGTTTTTCAGGCTTGCCAAGAGCTTTGGGGGCACGGTGAGAGCTTTATTTTCAAGTGTTTTGTTCCTCCTTTCAAGGGAAGCTCTGAAATTGCCTTCCCCAGAGAGCGAGCAGGGGGCAGCACGCTGATCTGCCTGGAGCAGTTAAGCGATCTTTCAAAAACTGTTCCAAAATCCGGGCTAGAGATTTTTTTGAAATATTGGCTTGGCAAACCTAACTGCCTGTTTTGATCACTTTTGACCACCGTATGGTGGCCCTGTGGGGCTCTGGTTAGTGGCTTGGGCTAATCGAACTTCTCTGGCTTTGCAGTAAAGGCAGAAGGAGAGCTTGAGGCTGTCTTAGACATGCTCTCCCCTCCCCAGTCCCGGATCCAGTTGATCCTTTTACATCGTCTCCTCTCCACCCCACTTCACTGACGTCACATGCAGGATGAGGCTGATTTCAAGAAGTGAGTTCAGTCAGGTCAGTAATGACACAAAGGAGGAAGTGCTTCTTGGGTGCTGGGCAGAGAAGCCCCCAACCTCCATTCCCAACAAAAGCCGGCAGGATAAAGAGCTGAGAAGGTTCTCTGCTTTTCTGAAACAGTCTGACTTCAGAAGCAAAGAGACCATAAACGGCTCCAGAAAGGTCAGCTGGAATGTGTACTCCCAACCCACCCTCATTAGAGGAGAGCTGAGCTCTGCAGCTGTCTGAGCCCTGCCCTCAGGGCATCTCTTAGAGGGGGATAAAAAGCACTCTGCCATTAGGGGGAAATGTGCAGATGGGCTCTCAAGTCTGCAGGTTCCAGGCCAGGTTACTCCATGGAATCCCGGAGGCCAGCCCTGTTCACACAAGGTGGAGAGAGCGCTCAGGGGTTGGAGACCCTACCTCAGGGGAGTAGGGGAAGGAAACGACCTTAATGTAGACAGGCACCAAATGGAAAGAGATGAGACACTGACCCTTTGAGACAGGGCTAGCTGCTCCAGCTGGGTTTTTATGAATCTTTTTAAGTAGAGAGTTGCAATTTTTTTTTATTAAGATGAATTTATTCAATGGCACTTTTCAGACGTTGTTAGCTTTGAGCGTGGAAGAGCACATTGAAGCATCCGATACTGTCGCGTGGTTTTGGGTTTGGTTTTCAAAAAGACTTCAGGATGCTAAGAAATCATTGCACTCTGCCAGAGTGTGACAGCCAGAAAAAAAAAAAAAAAAACCATCTAATTTTATACTTCACATATTTTTAGAAAAAGTCTGAAATGTATCAATAGGATTTTTTTTTTTTAAATGAGGGCTTTGCTTCTTAGCTTCCCTCAGGACACAGAAATAATAATAGAAGGAGAAGGGCCTTGTATATACAATGTTGGGTTTTTTTAATTGTGACACATTGATCATGCAACTGAGTAGCTGATGTTTTGTAGTAATAACGTCGTTTCTTTGTATGTTTGTAATAATGGAGATTTTAAAGGGATGCTTTGATTTGTACAAAACTCCGACAAACGTTAAAAGTGTTTTAAACAAAATCCTCTTGATCTGTGTGATATTTTCTGTTTGCCTTTTTTGGGCTGAATCCCTAAAAGGCATCTGACCGGGCACTGATTTGTCTGCTGAATCCTGGCTGTGCACTTGAAGCACAATGGTCTGGTGGTGCTAGTCGTGGGTGTGGTGTGTGTGGAGAACTGAGCAGCATTTTCTTTATTTCGGCTTTCTTGTATTTTTCCTTCTATCTTTTAAGTTCTCATAGTCAAGACTGTTGCAAGAATCATTGTCACTTAACCAGTTACATCCACACGCTTCAAATTTACCCCGGATGTGCCAGACAAGAAGATCCTCGTTCATTTTGCTTCTCCAACCAGAATTGCTTCATGAACCAAAACTAAACAGGGAACAGCACTCGATAGGAAAAAAAGACTAAAGGGTAGATTTTTCAAGGTACAATGGCAGATGCTTAACGGCCATTTGTGCCTCTCCCCTAGATCATCTGTTAGTAGGGCTGGTCAAAAAAATAGGTTTTTAGTCAGGGGAAATTCCAATTCCACAAAATTTAATCTGACAACTGAACATTTTCAATTTGGAAATGCTGTCATAGTGCATCATGGGAGTTGTTGTGTGGGCGTCCCATGCGTGTATTCTCCTCTATAGACTGGACATCCATGATGGGTGATAGCCTACTCTTAGAGAGGGAAGGCAGTGCACATGGGAGGTGTAGTCTGGCCACAGAGCCTAGCCTGTGGAGAATGGGGACATGAAGCAATCAAACTACTGTTTGCCTTAAGCCATCCCGACAACATTTCCAAATCAAATATTTTAGGGTTTGGATTTTGTTTTTTCAAAGAAAAATCCTTTTTTTTTTTCTCTCTCTCTCTGCAGAAAGCAGGAATGTTAAGTGTAATGTTTCATTGAAGTTAAAATCCAATTTTCTGTCAAAACAGTTTTAATGAAAACTTTTGACCAGCCCTGGCTTTTAGGAGGTAAGTGCAAAAGAGTCTGATGAAAAGAGATATTGACCATATGAATTTAAATATATTTAAAAATAAATTGGAGGTGGGTTGGTCCAAAGCACCACAGCCTGGTCTAATGTTATTGTTCAGAAACAGTTGCCATCACAGCTTCTGAACCTCAGAATGGGCAACAATGATTACATCCTAAAGTCCTTGGCTGTGGTCCACCAACCTTAGTGAAAGGAAAACGTGTGTGTTTTCTGTATGGCAGCTGTCAGGTCTCAAAGCCCTTTTCAAACATTAGTGTGACTTGCTGGTGGGGGAGGGGGAGAAACTGGACACATGCTCTGTTTTCCCCTCTTATATGTTTATAGAAGTCCTGAAGGGGTTGGGTTTCTTCTTTAAACTTGTGTGTTTTTCAACTGAAAAATATCAAAATTGTTGTATCTTGTTTTGCTGGCGCTCCAGTGCTCTAAACTGGCTGAAGCTCCCTTTAAATCTGGAGAGAGAAGGTAGTTTATGCTCAGGGACTAATTGTTGGGTGGTTCCCTATTAAGGATGACACAAGCAAAAGAAAACCACAATACAGCAAGAACACTTACCATTTATATGGTGCTTTCTGAGTTCTGTGTAAACATTATTTTATCCCTGTCTGCACCCAAATTATCCCCACTTTACAGCAGCTAGGAAAATCGGTAGGTGAATTCATTTGCTCAAAGCTACATGGAAAGTCAGTGGCAGAGTTGGAAATAGAATGCAGGACTCCTGAGTTCCGATCCATTGCTCTGATCCCTAGACAAGCAGTCCTCCCTTTCAAAATGGCCATCGTGCCTTTCAGCCTATAAAGACATAGGGCTTGTAAACACTAGCACTTACGTTGGTTTAACTTATGTTGCTCAGGGGTGTAAAAAAGCCACCCCACTGAGCGACGTAAGTCACACCGACCTACGCGCCGGTGTGTACAGCACTATTGCAGAGGTGGATTTAGTATGCTGACAGGAGAACTCTCTCCTGTTGGCATAGAGCATCAGCACTAGCAACGCTGCAGCGGCATCTGGGCCACTGCTCCCTGTAGTGACTTTGGTGTCGACTATCCCACAGAGTGGGAATTTCTTGGGACTTATCCGCCAAAGTCTTTGGCGCTTCTGAAATTTCCACCCACAGATTGAATAAGAATTTAATAGCTCCTGGCTACTAGCCCATACTTCCGTCTCCAAAACTATGTAATCACTAGTCAAACAGATTTAGGGTTCATAATTACACCTTATAGCACGAGTTGGTTTTATTTCAAAGCTTTATGAAAAGATTCTTTAATTTTTTTTTTTGGTAGAAAATTACAAGCATTTGCAAACAATTGTCCCTTCCTCCCCTAAAAACAAAATTAAAAAACTCACAACCAGAGTTACCCTCTCCAGAAACAAATAAGGAAAGAGAGAAGAGCGGACTCCGTCTGTAATAACCAAGCAAGAGAGGGCGCTGCTATCACCATTAATGGGTGTATTGCATTGCTTTGTATATGATGCAAAGTCCTTCAATCAAAAGTCCCACTGCAATTGTATATAGATGTATAAGGGAGGTAGTCAAGTATCAGAGGGGGAGCCGTGTTAGCCTGGATCTGTAAAAAGTGACAGAGTCCTGTGGCACCTTACAGACTAACAGACGTATTGGAGCATAAGCTTTCGTGGGTGAATACCTACTTCATCAGATGCAAGGGAGGTAGTATAGCTTAGTGGATAGAGCACTGGACTAGGACTCTGGAGACATTGGTTCTACTCCTGGCTCTGCTATTACCCTTCTGCATGACAAGTCACACTGCCTACCCACCAGTGCCTCAGTTTTCCCATCTGTAAGACAGGGATAATGATATTTTCCTCTTTTATATAGCACTTTGAGATCATCTGGTGAACTATGCTAGATTATTATTTATTTACATTTAAATACAAAATGTCCTGGCCATAGCTCCGGGCAACCTGGCAATTAGGTGGAACCGCAGCCTGCACACGTGAATAACCACCTAGCAGCATAACAGCCTTTGCTCACAGTAAAAGTAAATTAGCTCCATCAGCTGGTAATTTCAAGCAGAAAACAAAACCCCTCCCATTCCTGGAGCACTGCCTAAAAGCCCAAGCAAACAGATGGATTTTGCAACTTGCCCTGAAGGTCAATGGGTTTGGGCTACTTTGCCTTTTTAACCTAGGATCTCAGAATATTTTACAAGCTTCAGTTAATTACGCTTTATAACTCATCCAGGAGGTAGGTAAGCATTATCTTCATTTTGCAGGTTGGGAAAGGGAAGGACAGAGAGGTGAAGAGATTTGCCCAAGGCTTGCAGAATGAAACTTTAGAGTCCTGGTTCCCAATCCCATCTACTCACCAGATGTCTTGATGTCCATTCCTGCCTTTTGAGCTGTAAGTCACTTTCTAGTAGTATGCCATCAGTCAATAATGAGACCTACCGCTCTGTGGGTGCCTTACCCTTCCAGTGACATGAGGGAACCTTCCTTGCTGACCCCCAGCTATTTCTTAGCCAAGACGCCTTTTCTCAAAGGAAATCTCTTACTTCAGAAGGTCCATGCAAAAGGTGCACGGTCTGCAGCATCAGGAATACCTTCCATTGTGCTTGCCAACATAAGGACCAGCAGTTACACCTCAAGAGCACATGGTCAGTCTTTCTCTAGCTGCTGCTTAAAGCTCCAACACAAGCCTTATCTTAGGGATTTTTCACCAGTGTAAACCCCCTCTTACATCTGTAGACTGTCTGCACTAGGGGTTCCTGCTGGCGCAGCTACATTAGTGTAGTTACACCCGTGTGAAATCCCTAATATTGCTAAGCCCAAGCGTCTGATTTTCAAATGTGCCGAGCTTCTGCAGCTCCATTGGACTCCAGTTTGAAATGTAAGCGCCTGGCATGTCTGAAAAACAGGGTAATTGGTATTAACTCATGCCTAAGCGTGTTGTGCAGCCTCGGGTACATTTTGTGCTTCTGTAAATCTGCCTCGTTTCATGTGCCTCTTTTAAGGGCTCCATCAACACTCCACATGTTCTCCAACCCTCAGATCATTTTTCTGGCTCTTCACTGCACCCGTGTCAATCCGTTTTAAACTGTGGTCACCAGAACTCTGTGCAGTATTCCAGTACGAGTCTCACCAGTGCCATAGACAGGGTAAAATCCCAATGCTGGACTGACTCACTAGTCCCCTGTTTATACAGCCAAGGGTTGCATTAGCCCTGTTTGCTTTGAGGCATGACTGATTGCTGAGGAAGAGGGGAGACATCACCCTGAGAGCGAGTGTCTCCCCACCACGGCATCTGTTGATGTTGAGGATGCTGGAACGTCTTCTTCCCCACTCTATGAATGTGCTGGACAAAGAGAACTACAAGTCCCAGAAGGCACCTGCACTGTAACTCCAGGGACTCCTTTTACCTGTGCAGCTGCAGTTTTGGCTCCGATCAACTTACCAGATGGACAGGCGGAGTGATAAGATTGCATCAGCCGGAGATGCTTTCGCAGCCTGCCCAGGCATAGCTTGACTCGGGTCTGTCTGTCTGTTTGCTTTGCAGAGCGCACGACACACCTCTTGCAGAGCTGAGGAAGGACTGTGTCTCCTTGGCCGTGGCCTCCTAACCCGCTGGCTGATGTGTTGAGCAAAGGGCAGCTGGACAGGCTTGGTCTGTTATAAGGAAGTGGGACCGAGAGCTGCAGATTTGGAAACTCCTTGCGGGGGTGGAGGAAAGGCCACTGGAGAACTAGCACGGGCTGACTCTAGGGGTGTCAAGCACCCAAGTGGCAGAGGAGCTACTTTGTATCTTCCCTGTGCCTTGGTCTCTTTAAGATCCCGTTTGCTTCCCCGTGGTGATGGTCGTGTGCCACCATGGCAGACGCTGATGTGCTGCCTGCTAGAGATGCTGTGGAAGGTGCCGCCGCTGAGCCCAATGCCCCACCCCTTAGGAAAGCAGGAAGTGGTGGCACCAAAGGATTTGTGGATATTGGAAGATGGGTGGGGCTGTGCAGCAGAGGAGAGGGGACCAGACAAGAAG
This sequence comes from Malaclemys terrapin pileata, assembly GCF_027887155.1. Classification (NCBI taxonomy): domain Eukaryota; kingdom Metazoa; phylum Chordata; order Testudines; family Emydidae; genus Malaclemys; species Malaclemys terrapin. The sequence continues at coordinate 9,105,032 of NC_071526.1, read as the reverse complement.
CAGTGGATGCCCCGGGTGCCCTGCTGAACTGCATTCAAAGTGCCTGCCCTCTCCAGAACGGACCAGTGAAGGGGGAGCCGGAAGCACCATCGGGTCTCCACCAGGTGTTGGTGCTGCTCCTTCAGGCTCTCTAAGAGCTGCGTGTTTAGCAAGGTCACCGAGAGGCTCCCAGATGCTGCAGACTGCCCAAGTAAGGGGCCAGGCAGGCAGGGTCCAGTGGAGCTGCAGTACTGGATTGGAGATCATCTTCTACGCCATGGGAAAGAATGCCAAACCGGCAGCCGAGTCAGGGTTATACACACCACCCACAAAGGGGACCAGGGCTAAGCGGCCCATGCGCAAAGATTCCCATTCCTAGTGGACATGTCCATGTCCCACTGCCAAGCCCACCCCCATGGTTGGCCCCGTCCTGTCAGCCTCAGCAAGGAAGCCAGCAACTGTGTCGACATGGAGAATAAACCGCCCTGCCACCCCTCATCCAGAGGAAGCCAGCGTCTTGGGATTGCCCTTGTCATTGTTTGTCCCTTTCTGTGAGTGCCCGTCTGGTGCTGTACAGCAGAGGGCAAAGCAGACGGGCAGCCAGGTGAAAGGCAGGGGGGCGGCACACAGCATGCATGTAAAGGGCTCGGGGCAGTAGCAGGACAGGGACTCGTGAGGTCTTGCATCTTAATCCCAGCTCGAGCAGCGACTTGCAGCCGTTTGCCTTAGTGTCTCCCTCTGTAGCATGGGGTAATGATGCCAGAGAGAGGGGGTTGGGTGGGGATGAATGAGTCAATGCTTTAGTGATCGAAGGGGCCCAGTATTGCTGCCCTGTGGGTCTCCATCCTGAGCACCAGAACGTGCAGCCCGCATATTAGAGGCTGTGGGTCTCTGTTACTGGCTGGCAAGGGAGGTTGGCTCGGGCCTTTGCCAAGCTTGTCAGCATTGCTGTAAAGCAAAGAGCAAACTGAGTGAGTCAGGCAAAGCTGCTGACAGCCCAGAGCAGCTGGTAAATGGGAGGAAGCAACACAAACAGCCCGGGAAAAGTGCTGAGATTGCAGGTGACTGATTTTATGCCTCTAATTGGCTGTGGATGGATCACCAGAGGCTAAGGAGCGGTGGGGGTGTCTGGTGCCACTCCTTACTGCTGAGTTTATTGCTCACATGTGCTACAGACCGGCCTTGCTCAATCTGTCCTGCCTCTCTGCTAATCGGGAGGAGGGGCGGTTTGTGTTTTGGCTCTTGTGTAATAAGCTCTTCTCTGTAGGCAATTGCATGCATGCAGCCTGTCTTTTCAGGACTATTGTAGGCTCTGAGCAGCTGCCTCAAACAAGGCCGGGGCTAGATATTTTTGTCTCAGATATCTTGTGTTGTCTGCAAGCGTCTCTGCTGAATTAAATCACCAGTGTTGACCTTTGCTTCCTGTCCTAAACGGTTGCATAATGTTTTTGTACGCTGTTAAACAGCTGGTGCGTTCTGCCCCCGAGGTGGTTGCACTTCACTGCTGGGTGAAATGAATTCTGGAACTCTAGAATGTGTTTCAGTATTCATCAGGATAAAAGAAGTTTTGTAAATGGGATATGTTATTAAGTGATGGGTCCATTGAACTAGTGAATCAGGCACAAAGACACTTGGCTTATTTTCCTGGGCTGACCACTGACCTATTCTGTCTTTATGGGCAAGTCACGTCCCCTTTCTGTGCCTCAGTTTCCCTTCCCATCCTTTTCCTGTCTTGTCTAATTAGATTGTAAGCTCTTCAGGAGAGAGACTTGGTATAGCACAGAGGAGGCCAGATCTTGGCAGATGCTTGCACTATTCTAACAATGAATGACAGTTTCACTTCCGTGGGGTTGAGTTTTGTAAACGCTTATGTATCAGGCAAACAAATCAGTTTCACGCTGGAATGGGGATGCATTTTCTGGATTTCAGGGTGCATGGGAATGGGCTGTTTGCTGCCACATGTCAATGCGTATTATTTCCAGGGCTGTCAATTAATCGCAGTTAACTCACGCGATTAACTCAAAAAAATTAATCGCGATTAATCTCACTTATAACAATAGAATACCAGTTGAAATGTATTAAATATTTTTGGATTTTTTCTACATTTTCAATATTGATTTCAATTATAACACAGAATACAAAGTGCACAGTGCTCTTTATTATTTTTGATTACAAATATTTGCACTGTAAAAATGATAAACAAAAGAAATAGTATTTTTCAGTTCACCTCATACAAGTACTGAAGTGCAATCTCCATCGTGAAAGTGCAACTTACAAATGTAGATTTTTTTTTTTTTTGGTTACGTAACTGCACTCAAAAACAAAATAGTGTAAAACAGGAGTCGGCACCCTTTCAGAAATGGTGTGCCGAGTCTTCATTTAGTCACTCTAATTTAAGGTTTCGTGTGCCAGTCGTACATTTTAATGTTTTTAGAAGGTCTCTTTCTATAAGTCTATAATATAGAACTAAACTATTGTTGTATGTAAAGTAAATAAGGTTTTGAAAATGTTTAAGAAGCTTCATTTAAAATTAAATAAAAACGCAGAGCCCCCCGGACCGGTGGCCAGGACCCGGGCAGTGTGAGTGCCACTGAAAATCAGCTCGCGTGCTGCCTTTGGCAACGTGCCGTAGGTTGCCTACCCCTGGTGTAAAACTTTAGAGTCTACAAGTCCACTCAGTCCTCCATCTTATTCTGCCAATCAAGACAAACATGTTTGTTTACATTGACGGGAGATACTGCCACCTGCTGCTTATTTACAGTGTCACCTGAAAGTGAGAACAGGTGTTCGCATGGCGCTTTTGTAGCCAGCGTTGCAAGTTATTTACATGCCAGATATGCTAAACATTTGTACGCCCTTTCATGCTTCGGCCAGCATTTCAGAGGACATGCTTCCATGCTACTGATGCTCATTTAAAAAAAAAAAATGCATCAATTACATTTGTGACTATACTCCTTGGGGGGAGAATTGTATGTCTCCTGCTCTTTTTTACCCACATTCTGCATATATTTCATGTTATAGCAGTCTCGGATGATGACCCAACACATGTCCATTTTCAGAACACTTTCACAGCAGATTTGACAAAATGCAAAGAAGGTACTGATGTGAGATTTCTAAAATTAGCTACAGCACTCGACCCAAGGTTTAAGAATCTCAAGTGCCTTCCAAAATCTGAGAGGGACGAGGTGTGGAGCCTGCTTTCAGAAGTTTTAGAAGAGCAACACTCTGATGCAGAAACTACAGAATCCAAACCACCAAAAAAGAAAATCAACCTTCTGCTGGTGGCATCTGACTCAGATAATGAAAATGAACATGCGTCGGTCCGCACTGCTTTGGATCATTATCAGGCAAAACCCGTCATCAGCATGGACGCATGTCCTCTGGAATGGTGGTTGAAGCATGAAGGGACATCTGAATCTTTAGCGCATCTGGCACGTAAATATCTTACAACGCCAGTTACAACAGTGCCATGCGAACGCCTGTTCTCACTTTCAAGTGACATTCTAAACAAGAAGCAGGAAGCATTATCTCCTGCAAATTGTAACCAATCTTGTTTGTCTGATTGGCTGACCAAGAAGTAGGACTGAGTGGACTTGTAGGCTCTAAAGTTTTACATTGTTTTATTTTTGAATGCAGGTTTTTTTGTACATAATTCTACATTTGTAAGTTCAACTTTCATGATAAAGAGATCGCACTACAGTACTTGTATGAAGTGAATTGAAAAACAATTTTTTTTGTTTTTTTTACAGTGCAACTATTTGTAATCAAAATATAAAGTGAGCACTGTACACTTCGTATTCTGTGTTGTAACTGAAATTAATATATTTGCAAATGTAGTAAACATCCAAAAATATTTAAAATAAACGATATTCAATTGTTGTTTAACAGTGCGATTAATTTTTTTAGGTTTCAGAGTAGCAGCCGTGTTAGTCTGTATCCACAAAAAGAACAGGAGGACTTGTGGCACCTTAGAGACTAACAAATTTATTAGAGCATAAGCTTTCGTGGACTGCAGCCCACTTATGCATCCGAAGAAGTGGGCTGTAGCCCACGAAAGCTTATGCTCTAATAAATTTGTTAGTCTCTAAGGTGCCACAAGTCCTCCTGTTAATTTTTTAATCGCTTGACAGCCGTGATTATTTCACACTGTCACTCAGTAAGGCATAGCCTGAGCCGGTAACTGAGCCAATCCCCTGAAATCAACCACTAGTCCCCTGTGTCCCCAGGCACATCGGAGCTGCAGCACAGACCATCCTCCCCATGTGATATTTGCCTGCCTGGGCACTGCACCCGCAGTGAGAACACTTATGTCCTCCCCTCGCCACCTTGATGAGAGAGCTGGGCCCACTCTGTCCCTCTGCAGCCAAGAATCCCTTCACCCACCATGGAAGTGCAGCCAGCTCTGGGGTGAAAAGCCACAGCCAGAGCACAGAAAAATGGCAGGGTAAAATTCTGGCCAAAACTCCCTGAGGAAACCTCCCTGCTCTGATCAGAAACCTCACAGGATCTATATTGTCCAGATGGGTGGGAGGTGGGACTAGGGTGACCAGACAGCAAGTGTTAAAAATTGGGGCAGGGGTGGGGGGTAAATGGCGCCTATATAAGAAAAAGCCCCAAATATCGGGACTGTCCCTATAAAATCAGGACATCTGGTCACCCTAGGTGGGACTTGGGTTTAAAGGCAGCACCTGGAAAATCCCACTCGCGCAGTGAACTCTGCATGACTCCACTTATCAGCCTTTACCAGATGAAAGGCTGAGTCGACCCCGGTGGCATTGTTTGAACCCGTGGTTCCAGCGAATCTAGATGGCCCATACCTGATGCTCAGGGAATAGCCACCCTGGTGGCCTGTTAGCTAATGACCCCCGGGCTCCATAAAGCAGTGCAAAACATACCACACATCAAAAATTCTCTTCCCCTGAAAGGGTGGCTTAGCAAACGGTCGTTAATTATTACTCCTATTGTATTACACTTCCCACATGTCTACACTCCGTGCCTGGACTCCCTCAGCAACTGGGAGCACAGGAGAGCCAATGACAGAGCTGGCAAGAGTCTGTTGGATCCTTCAGTGTATCCATACAAACCTCTCTCTCTCTCTGTCAGACACCAAGCGATGGTCAATGTTGAGCTATGTAGTGAGACATGGTCTCAGGGTGGGACGGAACCGCACAGGGGTGCTCTGAAAGGCAGGTGCAGAGGCTGGTCCCAGGCTGTCTGCCAAGCAGAGCAGGACACAGCGCATCGCTGAGTCCGGTTCTGAGTGCGAGGCACCACCACGCTTTGACCCACTGATAGGAGGTAAAATGGCTGTCGGCCACAGCAGCCTGAGTCAATCAACCAAAGCAGGGAGGTTGAGAGGCCTCTTGTAGGGATCTCAGGCTGCCTCTTCTGCCTCCTGGCTGGATTTTTGTGCCTGTCTCAACAGAAGCCCTAGTGGGGGAATGAAACAAGAACCTGTGTCATCATCTTCTGGAAAGCATTTGCAGGCAATCTTGCCTGGCCGCCCACAAACCAAGGCCTGCTCTCCTGCACGCGCTGTGCGATTCCTCAGCCAAGCCTGCAGGCTGCAGCCCTGTATCAGGTGGTGGCTTGGGATGGAATGAACCTGCGGGATCTGCCCTGCTTCTCCTGCTGAATTTGCTACTGGCGTGGGGGCAGGGAGTCGGACTGGGCAGGGCCAGCTTGTCATTTCTCCATCTGCATGCCCCTTCCCAAGAGAAGGAGCTGGACAGCACTGCACCTCCCCAGTGGTCAGGAGGAGCCCGTGCAGGAGGTGATGATGCTGAATTATAATTTGTATGGTGGTAGTACCTGGAGGCCCCAGCCCCAGTGCGCTAGGTGCTGTACGCACACATAACAAAAATGGTCCCTGCCCCCAAACTGCTTACAGTCTAACAGGTGGCTGCAATAAACAAGCAGGGACAGTAGAAGGTAACAGTGGGAGGGTTATGATCAGCTGGAGGGCTGCAGCTAAGAGTGCACATGCAGATTGGAAGCAGCTTCTGGGACTTGCCTGTGTACTGGGTCCTAAAGCCAATAAGAGATGGATAAAGAAGGGGGTAGGAATAGACAAGGAGCCAGAGATCAATATTATAGGGGCCACAGAGATGCCTGAGCGATGGGAAGGAAAGAAACCTTTTCAAACAAGATGCAGTGTTCTAGGCAGCTGCAGTTGCAGAGGAGAAGGCTCTCGAACCCAGGTGATCAGCGTATGAAACGTTGGAGGTGTGTGAGAAACACGGGGAGGAGAGCAGGCAGGCTTCAGGCCCACAGAGGGAGCACAGAGTAAAGGGAGACCAAGATCCTGATTCGGATCCTTCCGTTCTGTTTACACTGGGCTAACTCCATTGATTTCAGTGGAGTTACTCCTGGTTTACACCGGCGTAAGTGAGAGCAGAGTTAGGCTCAAGGCCGACTGGTTAAATTAGAGCAAATCCATGGTTTGTGGCCTTGGATAACAGCAGCCCTTGCATTTGCAGGTAGGCATGGCAACATATCTCCTCTTGATCTTCAGGTGGCATGCAGGTCTGTGCGTTTCCAGGCACAGGTTAAAGCCAGCAGCAATTGGCCTATCTCCTTCCACCTCTGCACTTAGTGTACTGCGAGGGGTGGGGTGGCTTAGCAGCCTAAGCCTCAGGCTTGAAATACCCAGACTCCTTGGAGCCAGAGGTTCAAATCTCAAGTGGGTCAAATCAGCCTGATCATGCTTGTATGGCAGATGTGGGTGGATGGGTATTTGCAGTGAATTGTCAAAATGCAATGTCTTGTCTGCTCTGTGAGGATGTTAATGATCCTGGCTCTCTTTCCATAGGAGGAGAGGGGTTTCCGACGTGCCAGAACATCCCCTCATGTTGCTGTTGGCTAGCATAGCTTTACTAGCATGTGATTTGTGTGCTTTGGGACCCTGCCTGAGGAAAGAGCACATCATGACAACATGCTGCCCTCCTATAGCACCCTCCACCAGAGGCTCTGTGCTTTGCAAGCATTCATGAATGAGGCTTCACAGCCCACCCTGCTCTGTGCGGCAAAGGGTTACCACCCCATTTCATAGATGGGGAAGCTAGTCACAGAAAGGCAAGTGACTTGTGCAAGGCCATACAGCAATTCAGTAGCAGAGTCAGGAATGGAACCCAAGAGTCCTGTCCTCTAGTCACTAGACCACACGTAGGATCATGGAAGAGTAGGGTTAGAAGAGACCTCAGGAGGTCATCTAGTCTAATCCCCTGCTCAAAGCAGGACCAACACTAACTAAATCATCCCAGCCAGGCCTTTGTCAAGCTGGGCCTTAAAAACCTGTAAGGATGGAGATTCCACCACCTCCCTAGGTAACCCATTCCAGCACTTCACCACCCTCCTAGTGAAATAGTGTTTCCAAATATCCAAGTTAGATCTCCCCCACTGCAACTTGAGACCCTTGCTTCTTGTTCTGTCATCTGCCACCACTGAGAACAGCCAAGCTCCATCCTTTTTGGAACCCCCCTTCAGGTAGTTGAAGGCTGTTATCAAATCCCCCCTCACTCTTCTCTTCTGCAGACTAAATAACCCCAATTCCCTCAGCCTCTCCCCGTAAGTCATGTGCCCCAGCCCCCTAATCATTTTCATTGCCCTCCGCTGGACTCTCTCCAATTTGTCCACATCCCTTCTGTAGTGGGGGGACCAAAACTGGACACAGTACTCCAGGTGTGGCCTCACCAGTGCCGAATAGAGGGGAATAATCACTTCCCTCGATCTGCTGGCAATGCTACTACTAATACAGCCCAATGTGCTGTTGACCTTCTTGGCAACAAGGGCACACTGTTGACTCATATCCAGCTTCTCGTCCACTGTAATCCCCAGGTCCTTTTCTGCAGAACTGCCACTTAGCTAGTCAATCCCCAGCCTGTAGCAGTGCATGGGATTCTTCCTTCCTAAGTGCAGGACTCTGCACTTGTCCTTGTTGAACCTCATCAGATTTCTTTTGGCCCAATCCTCCAATTTGTCTAGGTCACTCTGGACCCTATCTCTACCCTCCAGCATATCTACCTCTCCCCCGAGTTTAGTGTCATCTGCGAACTTTCTGAGGGTGCAATCCATCCCATCACCCAGATCATTAATAAATATGTTGAACAAACCGATCCCTGAGGCACTCCACTTGATACCAGCTGCCAACTAGACATCGAGCCGTTGATCACTACCAGTTGAGCCCGACCATCTAGCCAGCTTTCTATCCACCTTATAGTCCATTCATCCAATGTATACTTCTTTAACTTGCTGCCAAGAATACTGTGGGAGACCGTATCACAAGCTTTGCTAAAGTCAAGATATATCACATCTACTGCTTTCCCCATATCCACAGAGCCAGTTATCTCATCATAGAAGGCAATCAGGTTGGTCAGGCATGACTTGCCCTTGGTGAATCCATGTTGACTGTTCCTGATCACCTTCCTCTCCTCCAAGTGCTTCAAAATGGATTCCTTGAGGACCTGCTCCATGATTTTGCCAGGGACTGAAGTGAGGCTGACCGGTCCTGTAGATCCCCGGGTTCTCTTTCTTCCCTTTTTAAAATATGGGCACTATATTTGCCTTTTTCCAACATCCTCTCTCTTGGGCTTGTTGGTAGCTGGGCTGGGAAGTTACTGAGGGTGGGTGTATTGGGAGGAGAGGGTTAGGGGGTGTGCTCTGTTTGCTAGGGGAGATGATGTGTCACAGGGACACGGTCGCAGACAAGCGTGTTAGTGGGCTGCTTGGGGGAGAGAGAGGGCTTTGAGAGCCAGCCAATCAAAGGGGAGACCAGCCCTTTTCCCCCCTTGGTAACAGCTTCTGGGGCCCAGGAGGGAGTGCTGGGATAATAATGGAGATGCATGCTCTCATTAACCAGGCTAAAAGGAGAAGCAGCTCGGGGAGCAGGCTGCATCCCGACCTGCTGCTGCTCGGGGCTTTGTCCAAGTCACCGGGTATACAAGAGTCCCTAGCGCTCAGTCCCGGTGCTAATTGCCTCAGCGTCCCCCAAAGCCCAGCTGCTGCTCAAGGCATCTGTCACTCCTGGGCTCCTGACAAACAGCCGAGCTGGTCACACAAGCCATGCAAGGCTCCTCCTCTCTGACCCCGCGCTGGGGTTAATGAACCTGGGAGAAGCTGCTCCATCCCTTTGCGTTTGCTGCACATACATACAGCCTTGTAGCGTGGTGGAGGGGGTGAATCGCTGTGAGCCGGTGGTCAGGCTTCAAGGGGAAAGAACTGTTTTAGAGCTGGTGGTACCCTCTCCTCTCACCCACCGATGCTGTCCAGGCTTAGCAGGGGCTGGTTAGGAAACAGTACAGGAGAGCTACCGGGGTACAGGATCTGTAGAGCATAGTGTGTTGAGATGGTTCTGATCTCCCTTGCGCCAACATCACCCTGCTGACTCCTGACCTACCCTGGTATGAGGGAAGCTGATTTCCTGCCTTGCCACCTCATATTGCCATTCAACCTGTGAAAAGTGAGTGTGCAACAGCACCATTGGTGTGAATGAGTGGTGAACTTTACACCCTCTCTGTCCAGGAGTAAATTACAAGGCAGGATGTGAAGCAGGGGAGAAACAGTTTCTGCATGTGTAATTTGCTCACGGATCGATGATTTGCCTCTGCTGGGTGCATTGCTGCCTGGAGAAATGGGGGCTGCACTGTGGAGTTTGCCTTTGAATTCCAGGATCGAATCAAATTTTGCCAAGAACTCAGAGATAAGTCCAAGATGAGAGATCTGAAGGCCTGGTTCTGGTTTGGAACCATTATAGGGACAGGCCCAGCCTTCCCCAGAGTTCAGGAGGATTTGGGTCTGGGTCTTGGACTTGTCTTCATCTCAAGTCACATGCAATTAAAAAAAGCAAGTTAAAAAGGCCCCACTGTTTGGCCTCTCCAGAGTTTTAAACCCTAGAGTAACATGGGAGGAGTTGGACCGGATGGATTTACAAGAGAGAGAAGAATCCGGCCTCCCTGACTCAAGTGGTCAAGGATGCTAAACCTTGCTACAATGATTTCAGCTGCAGCGTGCACAGGTCTGAAGGGAATGGAGGGCAAACTGGGGTCTCTTTGCACAAAAAGCTGGTTAAAAGGCACAGAACACTGTCAAGCCGGAGTTTTGCAGTAAAGCTGCAATTGCAAAACGCTGCTAAAAATAACACTAGTTGCGTGTGGGGCTTTATCAGCCAGAGGGAAAAAATCAGTTTGACTGTATAAGCTGCAACTGCAGGCTTCCTCTTTTCCCTTTGTTGTGCTCCTTGCAGGGACTGGCTGAGCGGCCTGCAGTCTCAGCCAACCACGCTCTGCCGTCCCCTTCTTGAGCTGCCTATCCATTGGCTGTGCTTGGAAGTACCACTCAGCCAAGGTGCAAAGACATTTTCACCTAACTGGCAGGCGTTCTGGATTGGAGCAGGAGGAGGCTGTTGCCAGGCAAATACAGACCTGTTTGCGCAGCTACTTCTGTTGTCTGGACTTTCCCATGTGTGGCTCTTGACGCCGAGGCAGATTGTTCTCGGCACTGTTGTCTGGGGCTCTTTCTTTTGCAGAAATTTGGTGATTGTTATTCAAATCAACGGGGGTGGAAATCAATAGGGGCTGCGCCAGAGTTGCTGAGAGCAGAATTTGGGACTGCGCTTTCCGATGGATTGTTCGATGAAATGATGGACCAAGTTCATCTCCGGCGTAGCTCCATTAATAACGCTGCCAGTTGTTTGGCCTTGTGTGTTGCTTACCCAAATCTGTGCCCTAATGTAGGGATGATAAGCCATGTCTAAGACAGATATAAAGGACCAGGAATGGGGTGATCCCCACCCAGTCTCGAGTGGATACATCAAAAAACCATACAACTCAATATGAATGGGACATAGGATAGCAGGGGAAGCTATAGGGAAGGGCTATGTGGCGACGGGAACCCAGGACTCTGACTTGCAGCTCCCCTTTTTATTCCAATCCTGGTTCCCCTCCTCCTCTCTGCTACTACCCCATAATCCTTATTTGTTGTCCTCTCCACATTGTGCCATTACCTCCGTGAACAGCATCAATTGTGTTGACAAAGCAGCACTATTCTGTCAGTGTAGCTGCTCCTACCCTGGGCATGTTGTCAGCACAAGTGTGTCGCTAGGAGGTGTGGGTTTTTTCACACCCCTGACTGACAAAGCTATGCCCTAGAAGTGTTAAGCGTAGATGAGGCCTTAGTCTACGCTGGTGTAAACTGATGTGAGAGGAGAATCAGGCCCGGTATGTGTGAATGTTAATCTCCTTGTGGGCCTTGAGTTCCTTTTCATATATAACGGGCCTGATTCGCCATTGCCCTACACCTGGTGTTGCCATATACACGCGTGCAAAAGTGAGTGGAAACGCAATTGTTCTAATTTTGTAGCATTTTACATCCACTTTGCAGCACAAGGGCAATGGCGAATGGGCGCAGGACACCTATGTGCTGATTTCTTCTCTGCACATTCAGAAATCCCTTAGGCCGGAGGAGTTTGTGATCCAGGGTCAGCCCTCTGAATCTGCAGGGAACAAATGTTCTTTAAAGAGAGCTAATCTTTGAACCCCCGTCATCACCTCTCTTTAGCCCTGTGTTGTTTTTCTCCTGATTGGTGGTTTTGCACCATCCAAGAAAAATGTACCATTGAAAAAAATTTGTTGATCAAGCTATTTTGTGTCCCCACCTAAAGGCCAGTCAGGCCTTCAGACTAGGAACCTGGCTTGTTTGTGACTTCCACAAAATTGCTGACCCTAAATGTGGCTGAATTACACCCGTGCATTGGAGAGAGGAGTTGGGCCCTTAATGTTTGTTTAAAGTTGTTTCCTTTATTTATTTAGAGTTTGTTTTGATTTTTGTCTCTGTGGTTGGCAGGTTTATTTGGCTAAGGCTCAGATTTCGTGTATTAGCCTTTAACATGTAGATTCAGATTGTGTTTTGCCAGAAACTGGGAATGGGCGACAGGGGCTGGATCACTTGATGATTCCCTGTTCTGTTCATTCCCTCTGGGGCACCTGCATGGGCGATGGGTAGGGGAGACTGTGCCTCCCCAAACAGCCAGGCATGGCCCCGCCCACACTTCACCCCCAGGGCGCCACTTTGGTGGTGCCACTGGCCTTCCCGAGGCTAGGGGGCTGCAGCGCTCACCCTCCTGGCCCTCCAGGGCTGGGGGGGACTGCGGGCACTAGCCAACCTGGGGCAGGGGCCGGTGGCTGCGGTAGAGGGGCTCTGGGTTCCAGGGGGTGTAGAAAGGGCGGGACCTTGGGTGGAAGAGGAAGGGCTGAGGGCTAGCTTCCCCCAGCCAGCAGTTCATGCGCCCCCCATGGGCACCTGGCATTGGCCCCTGTTGGAGGACAGGATACTGGGCTAGATGAACCTCTGGTCTGACCCAGTCTGGCCGTTCGTATGTGTTATCTTTAGATAGCTCCATCAATCTTAGAGGGGGGATGTGGTGGATGCTCAAAACGCGGGGACGGTTACAAGGGGTCACAGATCAGGCCAAAAAAAATCTTTAAAAATCAATTCAGGTCACATCAAGCAGTTTTACCAACACTGCTTATGACACCCCTCCCACACACACTTTTTTTCAAACCACTTTAAGCTCTGTACAGAGGCAGGTGGCTAGATTTTGATCTCAGGAACATGGATGCACCTTGCGATAGGGACCTTTTATAAATACTTTCAGTGGTAAGGGCTTTTTCCCCTTCCTTGTTCCTCTCGAACCTCTCATCCACTCCAACCCCCTCCCCCCCCCCAGGAGGATCAAGATTTATCTCAGTATACTTCTCCAAAGAAAACTAAGAAATCCCGTGATGAGGGCGGTACAACCCCACGCGTGTCTTTGTTGCATTCAAATGGCAGCGTTCAGCCCTCACTACCCGCAACACTTGCACCCACTTCTCAGCCACGGAGGTCTGCTCTGCCCCAAAGCAGTAAACAGCGGTTGAAACTAGCATTCCCAAAATCCCACGCGGCTCTGTCCTTTCCTATTGGAGGAGAAGTTTAGGGGGCTGAGTCATGGCTCCTCCTCCTGTAAAGCGATTGGGCCCGTGGGCCGCCGTTCCGCCCGCCTATAGCTTTATGAGAGAGCAGCTGGGGGGGCGCGCCCGAGCCGCGGGTCAGTACTACGTGCGCTCCCGCGGGTTCTGCTGGGCTGGTCCGGTGGGTTGCTGAGCCCCGGGGCGCTCTAGAACGCTGGTGCGCCCGGACGTTCCAGAACCCTGCAGCGTTCGGACGTTCGACCGTAGAACCCCGGGACACCGACCCGCTGTTGTTGCCGCCGCCGTGAAACTGACGCCTCCGCGGGCTGCCCGATCCGCTATGCACCTTCACCCTCCGGACAGATAACCAGAGCCGCGGAGCGAGCCCCGAGCGCAGCGCGTCTCCCCCCACCCCGCCGAGTGCCGCCACCCCGAACAGCACCATGATTGTTGCAGGCTCCGATTGCTGCGGCGGCGGCACGGGCATCAAGGGCTATTTACCCTGCGAGCAATGTGGTGATTTGAGGAATAAGGAGGTAATGGAAGGGGGAATACCCCGTCTTTTCTTTCTTCTTTTTTTTTTTTCCGGGAGCGGGGGAGGGCCTTCGCGATCACTTTCCAGTGTCGTCCTCTCTTCTGCTGCCCTGAGCTGTAACTTAGGAGCTGTTTACTTTTCCAGTCTTCGTGATTTGGGGAGGGGGGCGCTCCAGATCCAGCCTGGTTGCGTAAGGGATTCGGTAACGATTCTGACATGGTTTTAGCCCAGTTGCATCAGCTAGTGGACTGGGGATGCAAGAGGGGCGTGAGGTTGCCATACCAGTGACGAATATGAGCGCGCTACCTGCCGTGATGAATCCTAGATCCGATGGGCAAACAGCTTTGCAGTGTCTTGCCTGTGTAGCGAGCTGAGGTCTGTGTCTCTCTCTCGACATCTCTCGTTCTTTGGAGGCAAATCAAAGTTTCCATTTGACTTGTTGTTTGGCGAAGAGGGCGCAAGTACAGACATGCCCCAAAGGGGCTAACCAAGAAGTCTCATGTTAGGAGGGTCGGGGAATGGGTGGTTAGCCAATGTGGCAACAGATCAGGGGGATTGAGACCACTTTTAAGAATCGCTCTTCCTGACTTCTGAGAGTAGAAGCAGAATTAAAAAGCAACTAACTAACTATACCTTCCCTTCCCAAAGAAGTTTTCCCGACCCCAGTTCCATGTTTTATTATTTTATTTGTATTCTTTTGAATGTCCTGGCTTTAATACACCTGGGTCACTTTGAAAAACCTGGCAGGGCTCATTAAGGTTTTCTTTAGCCTCCAGCCTTAACTCCAGTTTAAGAAAAGGATCTCCCTCCCTTCCTCCCTCCCCCATCGTTTTCCCCTCCTTCAAAGATGTGAAGGAGATGAGTAATCTCCTCTGGGTTACAGAAACCTCCTTTGACTCTAAATGGTTAAATTCTAAATCGGGATTCTCAACCTCCTTGGGTTCCAAATGGCCCTTTCATAATATTTACCCACTTGGCTCTTGGGCAGGGAATTTTATGATCTTAAGGCACAGCTGCCATCTTCAGTGTCCACATTCAGTGGGCCCAAGTGCATGCAGGCAGAGCCCTCCACATGCACTTCGCTCCCTTTTGCTAAGGCCGTGGGGACCGCCTGTTTGGAAGTGCTCCCAAGAAGTTAAAATGTGGCTTGTGCCTTGCGGGGTGCTGAGGACCATACAGTAACTAAAAGCTTTCTTGAGGAGGGGGTGGGGTTGGGTTTGAGGGCCCTGAGAAACTTCGGGTGGGTGAAAAGGGGGGGGACCAGCTCTCTATTGTCTGAGGAGAGAAGTACATTAAAATAATCTTTTGTTACATGGGGAAGAGGCAGGTGCAGATAAGAAGGGCAAACAGAATAGAACCGGTTGATGGGCCCTGTGCAGTTTCTCGACTTGGTTTCCATGCACTCTTCACTGTTTTGGCCCCATCTGGGCACCTTGGGGGCTCAGTAGTTTGAGACAAGCTCTGCGTGCAGGAATAATAGCCTAAAAAGATGACAGAAGCTGGGAGGGGAAACTGAGGCATAGAAAGGGGTAGCGGTTTAACCAAAGCTGCCCAGCAGGTTGGTGCCAGAGTAGGGAATAGATGGCACAATATCCAAGTTTCCCAAGTGCCCGTCCAGTGATTCTTGGCACACTAGTAAGGTCCAGTAGTTACATAGAGACCTTGGTTATTTTCAGGCACTGTGCTTGTTTTTGAAGAGGGCAGAACTGAATCCTCTTGTGAACAGAACTTCATTGTGCAGAAAACGTTTGTGTCTCATGTAGACCTGGATGGGGGTGGGCAAGAATACAAACTTTCTCTTCCCTGACCTCTGCTAGGGAGTATTCAAAATAGATTGGAGGCGCTTGGAATTTGGTGCTAGTCCACAAATGGGTTTGGGACTTGGGAGTGGCATAGAGGAGCAATCACTGTGTCAGAGCCTGAAGTGCTCTGTAGTTGGTGCTTCTAAGATTTTATTATTAATCCTGTTAATTGTGCAGTGCCTAAGGATCAGCCATTGTGCTAGGCGCTGTACAGAGTTGCAGACAGTCCTTCTCCGGAAGCATTTCCAGTGTAAATATACTAGACAGACCCAGGGTGGGGGGAAGAGGTAGACACACAAGCAGAGCGAACAATGTCATGGCAGCAAATTGTATGTTAATTCCATGAGTTTTGTTTTTTAAGCTAGGTTAGGTAGGAGGGGGATGAGCTAAGTGGGAAGAAAAGTGAAGAGAGAGGGGACATTAATGGAAAAGGGGGTGGGGTCAGGGGTTGCAAAGTGCTTTAGAAACACCAGAGAGACAAGCGGCAAAGAGTCCTGTGGCACCTTATTGACTAACAGACCTATTGGAGCATGAGCTTTATGAGAGAGACAAGGTGGGTGAGATAATATCTTTTACTGGACCAACTTCTGTTGGTGAGAGAGACAAGCTTTCAAACTTATACAGAGCTCTTCTTCAGGTCTGGTCAGTATCACAGCTAAATGCAAGATAGCACAGATTGTTTAGCAGAAGTAGTTTGCACATATTGTAAGGGACCATTCAATTTAGAGTGGTCCATTAACACCTCTGCAGTCATAGGAAAAAAGAGGGGGGTTAGAGGGTTACAGATTGTTGTAATAAGCCATAAATCCAGAGTTTACCATGAATGGTTCCTTGGAATGTGTGTTAACTACTTACACTAAACAATCTGTTCCATCTCGCATTTAGCTGTGACACTTGGAATACCTTTCCCAGACCTGAAGAAGAGCTGTATGGCTTGAAAGCTCTCGCCAACAGAAGTTGGTCCTATAAAAGAGATTCTCTCACCCAGCTGGTCTCGCTAATATCTTGGAACCCACAAGGCTACAACTACACTACAGAGGGGTTCTCAAACTGGGTGTCATGACCCCTCAGGGGGTCACAGAGGGTATTACGTGGGGGGTCGTGAGCTGAGCAAGCTGGTGACAGAGGCAGGAATGGAACCCAGGAGTCTGTATGTTCAGGCATGTGGTTTAATTACTAGAGGATGCTTCATCTTAACAATACTAATGCAACTCTGAATCTGCCAGTCCCATGGGTGGCCCATCACATCCCTTCTCCTCTAGAGTCTAGCATCTTCCTTGCCTGAAGGCCAGTGCGCCAACACTAGAGCCGTTCAAAACTGTGGAAATTCCAAAGCTTCAGCAAAAACCTTGCCACGTTTTCTCGGTCTTTCAACCAAATACATGACATGACGGGCTGAAATCTTTCGAATTTCAGAATGTTGACCATTTAAATGGGGGGGGAAAATATTATTTTATAAAAAATAAGGACACTTTCCTCTGGATATTTTTGCATTTCCCCCACCCCAATCAGCTCTACTCCAGACATAGAGGAATTGGGGCTCCCACTCAGAAGCTGTGGCGTTTTGTCCCCAAATTAATACACTGTAGCTTTTAAGTAATAAGTAGAGGTTGATCCTAGAAAGGGAATGCAGCTGGAAACCTCTGGGCGGCAATGAAGAACCTATATTAAAAAAAAAAAATCCCACATGATGTGAGGACGCAAGATAGGAAAAGCTGTCTAGGAATGTTTAAATAATGAATACTTAGCAATGAATGAGACGCAGTGAAACTGTTAGTGTAACGCTGATCTCTGCAGGCGGGGATCAGAACTGCTTAGCTGTCTGTCTTAGGCCATGCACTGCTCACCCAAAAGAGATACCCTTTCATCTCAACTGTTAAGCGTAGGAGGGGTTGAGTTCTGTGCTTCCTCAAATACGGTGAAGCCATCATGAAATTCTTTAGTCCCAATACAATGATCTGCACTTTTAGAGAACCTTTCATTTTGAGAAGTGCATTGAGATTCATGGACAGGAACTAGGCTGCCCAAACATGCTGGCGTAGTGGGTACAGGATCTGTAGGGTTTCACTTCACCCACCATGGAGATGCAGCCAGCTCTGGGTTGCACACTGATGTTGGGTAGTGGTTCAGGCCTACAACTGAAGAATACTGTAACCAGTTGAAATGGCAAGTGGGGCATTTTTAGGGAGGCGGAGTGCAATAACCAGAGCTGGGATACAGCAAGGACACTTCCTCACCCCTTCACAAAAAGGGTCAAGAGATTGTCTAATGTTCCATCCAATTCATCACTATGTCTGAGGCTAGGTCTATCACTGACCTCGGTATAACTTGCATTGCTCAGGGGTGTGAATAAGCTCCCCCCTGAGAGACATAAGTTACACCCACCTAAGCACCGGTTTGGATGGGAGAGCTCACCCACTAACATAGCTTGTGGAGGTGGATTTATTATGCCAACGGGGGAGCTCCTTCCTGTCAGCAGAGTGTCTTCACCACATGTGCTACAGCAGCTGCATGGATGTAGCATTTCTAGTGTAGATTAGGCCTGACTTTCCTATCGCTGCTCCCTCCCTGCTCCTCTCCAGTTTCCATTCATTTGCCTGTATAGATGGTAGTTGGCTTTGAAACATGTTGGGATCCTTTTTTGTATAAACAGACCATCGATAATAAACTGGTTTTCTGGTACAGGCAGTAATTCTGTTTGCTTAATCTTTTGGTGTCCTTCTCAGGCACGCTCCTTGCCAGGACCTCGCTAAGCTTTGGCAGGGCTGACACCCCACAGTTCACCAGGTGGCACCAGAGTTTCCATGCCCAGTCAGACCATTAGCGCTTGTTTGCTGGGTGTCCTGTCTGCCGGAGCAGCTGACGCCAGATCTTTCAGTGGAGGATGGAACTCATCTGTGCCCCCAAGTAGTTAAAGCACAGGCCTCTGGAAATCAGGAGACCTGGCATAAGCTGTTGTGGCCTCAGGCGAATCAGGAAGGTGGCACCATGCCTCCGCTTCCCTTTTTGTTGAACGGGGTAATGCATTAGAGGGTGATGGAGCATTAACTGGCCAAAGGGAACCATAATGCACCAAATTAATAAACACAAGATCCACAGTGAAACGAACAAATCTCCATGCTCAGCATGTCTGAACAATGACTACAATGCAACATCACAGGTGACTAATAAAGGGGGGAGGGTAGAAGAGAATTGTGCTGACATCACTGGTGGAGAGTAGCTAAAATAAGTACAGCTGATTACCCATTGGTTCTTCAAGGTATTTTGTTTCATGCTATCAGAATGTTCTCCTTTTGAAGAGCCATCTGGCACCTCTGACTGGGTGTCAACACCTCCTGGGGTGAAACATGCAGGGTGAATTGCATCACAGGAAACCTGCTCGTTTGTTTGTAACACACAGCAGCCAGGTGCAGAAGCAGCCTTGTAAATAGGGAAGGAAGAAGGGACAGGCAGCCCAGAGGGGAACTGCTGTTGAAGGGAGTATCAGGACTGAATTGGGGGTCTGCAAAGGGGGGGTGTGGCGGAGGAGATGGCGAATTGGGTAGTCTGGCTGGCTGGGCCGCAGGAGGGAGTTGGGAATATAGTAAAGGTGATTTTGGAAGATGGGGTCTTAAGCAGCAAAGGAAACATTAGCTGCCTAGGACAGGTTGGTCATCAATGGGTGATGCCAAAGTGTATTTAGTGGGATGCTTCTTGGAGGTGGGGTCACTGGAGCAGATCTACTGTATATAAAGGCTTTTGACCTACAGCTGAGGAATACATCCAGAGTGGATTGCTTCTGGGCAGGGGAAAGGGGGTGCACAGAGCGTCTCTGCTGGGCTGTTGGGTGACTACAGTGGGGATTAATACTTCCTCAGGGTGTCCTTTGCTCTTTCTCCTTCTCTTTTTGCCTGAGTGAGTTGGTTTTGGGGATCGTGCTGGGAAGGGCAGGGGCTTGCTGTGTGTTTCTGTTTTTGCTGGGATTTTCCATGGGAACCTTGGGGATCAGGTGCCCAACTCCCCTGGAATTCAGTGGGATTTGGAGGCCTGACTAACTCCCTTTGGTTGCCTTTGACCAGCTCAGTTGTCCTTTGGACCATAGAGACACTGATCACCCCTCTTCCCCCATTGCCCTTCTTAACTTGTCTGTCTCCAGCTGCTGATGTGCAGCTAGTGGTGCTCCGGGCCTTCAGAAAACTGCCAACATTCCTTCCTGCGAGGAGAGTGAGACATGCCAGCCCGACCATGTAACTTCCTGTTTGTCAAGGAAGTGCTGTAATTTGATTGGCACTCTTGCTTTGCTGCAAACATGAGCTCCTGCCAGACTCCTCCTTGGGCATGTGGCAACCCATACCCTGGAATGGACTGGTGTAAACCTGGCCTCCTTGGATTCTTGAAGAACCAGGATTGGCAGAGATCACTAGGTGGCATCTGTTTCCCTTTTTGCCAGAAGCTGGGAATGGGCGACAGGGGATGGATCACTCGATGATTCCCTGTTCTGTTCATTCTCCCTGGGGCACCTGGCATTGGCCATTGTCAGAAGACAGGATACTGGTCTAGATGGACCTTTGATCTGACCCAGTATGGCCGTTCTTATGTTCTAATCTCCCAGAACTATTCAGTCATACTGGCCACGTTGGATCAGAACTATGCTAACTACAACCACCTTGCACCTGCGTGTTGCTACCAGGCTTAGTTTCCATGACCAAAGTGGACAGGGTTTTTTTTGTTCTTTAAAAGAGCTAGTCTGTCGGACATCTGTCCATGAGAAATATCTAATGCACCTGTCACTGTGGTACATAGCTATTGATCAACAAAAGATCAGAAGAGGCATTGAGGGGTTGTAGATAGCTGAGAAATTGATATTCTAGGTTCCTCCTGAGTCCAGATGATTGGAGAGGAGATATGGGTAGAGTACTTCAGCCAGCTACAGTTTATAAGCATAATCTGTTTGAGGATGTGGGGCAGATCGGAACTAAGACCTTAGTTTCAGTGAAGCACTTGAGCGTGCATTTAACTTTAAATCCCGAAGCAGTCCACGGAAATCAACAGGTCTATTAACCTGTTCAAAGTTCTGCATGGGATTATGTACTTTGCTGAATTCAGGCAAAGGGAAAGAAGGGATAACTTAAGGACTTGTTTGCACTGGGACTTTTGCACCGGTGTAACTGCCCAGGTTGGGCGAGACTGGTGTGACTTATACTGGGGTGGCTTATGCTGTTACAGCGACACCAGTGCAGAAATCCCCAGTATCAGCCCCTCCCTTGGAGGAAATGGTGTAAGAAAAGTAAAGGAGTTCTGAAAGGTCTGAAGAATGGTGAGTGAGCTTACAGGTGAGCTGGAGGAACTGAGTGTAATGAACTTCAGCAGAAATTGGGTGACTACATGGAAAGAAATGTAAATTGACAGGAATACATGGTTGAATGATAAACATGAAGGGCTGGATAATAATCACACGTAGCTCTTCAGTAGTGCTTTTCATCAGTCAATCTTGAAGTGCTTTACAAAGGTCAGTGTCCTCATCCCCATTTTAAAGATGGGGAAACTGAGGCACAAGGGTGAAGTGACTTGCCCGAGGGCACCCAGCAGGACTGTGGCAGAGCCCTCTTGGGACACGCAGTCTGCCTCCCAAACAGGCTCAAGCCCTTCATGAGATCCTGTGCTTCCTCTAGAAATAAACACAAAGCTGGCCAAGCAGTGCTTGGGAGCAACCCTTGCTCTTCGGTGGAGGGCAGGAGAGACTCTTGCTGATTGGCATTTGCAGTAGTGGGGTTTATTGCCCAGGGCGTGTTTACACCCTTGCTTCGTTCTGCTCGCTTTGTCTAAAGGTGCCTGACTGGGGTGGTGTGTGACTAATGGTTTTTTCTGTGTGCAGTTTGCCATAGAAATATCAGAATTGGCCAGTGTTGCTGCAGAGGTGGGTGCGTGCATGTGTGTGTGTGTGAGCAGAGGAGTTTTGTGAACTGTCCCCTTTAGAGAACAGGCAGGGATGTTGAATCTTTACCAGATAGCCTTTTTCCCAAATGTTCCCTGGGCATTGGAGTTACCCAGTGGTGGGGGTTCCGACTTACCTATGCCCTCTCCTCGCATTTTAATCATTTCTGAATAAAATCTTATCTTCTGCTCCCACGGCACAAGGGACTGAAAGCTGGGGAACTCCATGAGTTCTCTGGTCCCATAGAACCTCGAGGGTAGACGAGAGGTGAATTTCCAATGTGGGGAAAAATGAGCAGGATTTATTTTTCTCTTGCAGTGTGTCCACTATAAAGGAAAAAAGCAAACCAGTCCAGTTCCCCTCTCTTCCACCTTCCCCTACACTTCCGCGGGGAGTCTTTTAAAGCTGGCTCTAGCTATCCCAAGTCCCTGTGTGATGTGGCCCTTTACCCCTCCAGCCCATACCCTTGGCTAATGCAGGTTCTCCAGTCTTGGGTTTTAATCCTAGAGTCTGCTAGGCAAGATTGCTGCCCGCAGCAGGTAACATCACCATGAACTTTAGTAACCCTGGTAGGCTGGGGTGACAGCCTGGTGTGATTGGCTGACTTGAATGTCTGGTGAAAACCAGCAACCTGGTTCAGTTAGGGGTCACAATGTGGGCTAGTTCCCTCTTGACCCGGCTTGTCTGCTTCCTCCTCTAGATGCTCTATGCCTGCTCTTGTCATTGGACTTGGCTGAGAAACTGCCCTGAGTCCCTCTGAGCTGTTACTTGTGAGGGAGGGCAAAGGTTAGCCTGCAAAAGCACCTGGCATGTGTCTCTCGGCCAGGGCTTGGCTTGGGTCCGTCCTGTGCAGTGTCCACTAGCAGTCCGCCTGTGTCTGGGGGTGGAAGCTCATGAACCCTTTGATTCTGTCGCATCCCCCTTCTAGCTAGGCCTGGTGTGTCGCTCTCACATGGTCTTAACAAGTAGGAAATGTCATGTGCGTGGCCCACGTGCATTTGAACTGTTTGGAGGGAGGGAGGGGGGGGGGGCGGCTATGTTCCGTGTGTTGATAGGACCTGATTGGGGGTTAGATTCGTGGCCCTTAGGGTCCCTTCTAATTCTATGATCCTTTGCGCCTGTTCTCCACTGAGCGTGTTGTCTGCCGATCACGCTCTGCTGTACGGATTGTTCAGTGCAGGAGCAGGTTACCTAGGGAGGTTGTGGAATCCCCATCCTTCAGGACAGGTTGGACAAGCACCTGATCGATCCTTGGCCCTGCATCAGCGTGGGGCGGGATGGACTCCTCCAGCCCAACATTTCTGTGATTTCTAATGTGTTTGTTTTAATGCCCTTGCCTTAAAGCAGTTTTACCTTTTAGAGGCTGAAGATAGAGATTTGAAGCTGTGGTTCCAAAGGCAACATGGAGCGGTAGGAATTTGGGGTGACTTTACCATGGAGCGGATCAATTCCTTGCTAAGTGCTATGCCGACTCCTGGTACAAGGCAGTTCCCTCCTCAGGGAACTCACAGTCAAAGTTTGGGTTTAAAGAAAAATATTTCTCTGTTGGTTAAGGCTCTGGGAATCCAGAGTTTGTGGACAGTCTCTTCACTGATCAGTTCCTCACCTGTAAAATATTCCCCATCTCATGCAGATAATAATACCCCCTTTCCTCCATCCTCTTAGACTGTGAGCACTTTGGGGTAGGGGCTATCCCTCACCTGGTCTGGAGCTCTGATTTCGGCTGGTACCTCCAGGCGCTATTGTGATCCAAGCAATGCGTTTCCCCCTAGGTTTTGAAAAATGGTACACGAATAAGATGCTCTTGTGTGAAAGTGAAATGAGCAAGTCTAGTGAACTGGGTGAAATACAAAAGAGAGAAGCATGGGAACAGAAGTACCGTAGCGCAGAGAGTTAGTCAGCATGTTACGAGTGAGGCAGCTTTAAATGAGCCCTTCTCCTCAACATCTCTAGGTCTTTGCTTCTCTCTCGCCCTTTCCCAGTGCCCTTGCTCTCCTCCAGCTTCAGAAAACTGTCTTTTACATTTTAAATCCCCTCCCAACCGCAGCTGGCCTGCTGTCACCGTGAGTTCAACCCAGGGGCACAAGTGGCTGCAATCCGGTGGAGCTTTACACCAAATGGAGAAGTTTGTGGCTTAATTCTGGAGCGAGTGCACCAAGCCTTTGGAACGGCTCTGTGCAACAAGGTGGGGACAGTCCCCCTATGTGCCCGGGATGCGTTCCCCTTGGTAGAGAGCCTTGAGCCGCAGTTTCAGATCTCTGGGACTTTGCCCTCCAAAAGAAACAATTGGGTACAGTGCAGTTGACTGTGTGAGGGAAGAGACCTGAACCTGAGTTTCTGTCCGCTTGAAATCGGGGCTTAAAGATCTTTGCAAAAGTTGAAGGGCTTTGCCCAAGAGTTTTTGCTCAAGGTTTGTTTGTTCTCCCTTTCTTCCCCGTGCTCTGTGTGGCATACTGTCCTCCACCCCAGAAGTGGCTGCATTTGAGAGGTGATGTCTGTGTACAGTTTGGGACCTTGTGGAGTGAGTGTCACTCCAGTAGCCACTAGGCGCTGAATGGCCCATCCTGATCCTGCTCTCAAACACCTACCCCTCCCACACACACCCCTGGAGGGCAAAGGCAGCGGTCCCCGGAGCATTTACCTGGAGGGATCCCCTCCTGAAAAGCAGCTTTAGGGACTGAGGAGAAGCATTTGTTTGGAATATACCAGTGCCCTCTGCAGCTATGCATCCCACCCTCTTCCTCCTTGCTCCTCCCCCTGCAAAAGCATTCACACCCGTGGTTCTTGAATACCTAAAGCATCCCCCAAAACAACAAGGAGTCTGGTGGCACCTTAAAGACTAACAGATTTATTTGGGCATAAGCACCATTCAAAGCTAGCTGCCTGGGCATTGTCTGTGAGAGCCCTGTGGCCTCAGAGTATGGCCCCAGGGTGACCTTCAGGGCATTAGGGTGGGGAATTTGGGCTTCTGCATTGCCTGGCTTGAGGTTGTTGGCTGTCTCACTCTAACTGTTCTTCGATTATGTTTGGGGGGATTCATTTTCTGGTATGTTCCTTGTTACATCAAGGGCTTCTAGCCCATTTGGATGGGGAATCTATATTCATGTGCATTTGCTCACTCCCAAACCCTCCTCCAAACAACTTAAACCACCCTCACTCTCGCTGAGTGAGACATGCTTCCCTAAGCCCCGGCCCACATAATTCACAAGCAACATACGTGTGTTCTCCCCGCTTGTTGGCAAAGATTGATGGCGAAACTCGCCAGGCACAGATCCCGCCATCAATGGCAGGTGCCAAACCTGAGTGGTGTTGTGACCCCGCGTGCCAGGTCGCAGTGCCACCCGCTGCCAGCCCAGACATGAGCAGTTCTGTGGGTGCGTTTGAACCCATGTTAAAGCTGTCTATGCTATCATGTCTCAGTGCCTTGATTTCCCTCCCCCCACCCTCCGCAGGGTGCTCCAGGTAACGTAAGACCCAACACCACATAAATAATTAAAACCACTGGACATCTCAAGTGAGCAAAGGGCCTCTTGTAATGCCATTCTGCTCTTTTAATTTGCGTACTCATGGGTCCCATAACGTGGCCCTAAACCTCCAGCCCCCAGCTGAACTGGCCCTTCCACCTTTACATTCCCTTTTGTGTATCCGAAAATCGGGGGAGGGGGGTTTAAACCCAGCTTAAAAAAAACCAACCCTCCAGTTCACTGGAAAGTGAAATGCAATAGAAGCTGTCCTGATGTCAGACTAGCTGTGTGAAGCAAAGCTTTCTATGTAACAGAGCCATGCTATTTCATCAGGCAGCACAAGTGCCTGTTAGACGCCCCAGCCCTGCTAAGGGATATCCCTTGAAGCAATTCTGTCACATTTAAAAGGTTATCTTCCGCCTCCTGGCCAGAGGCATCATGTGGGCGGGTGGCTGGTAAGTTGCAGCACCTCTGCTGGGGCTGCTGGCTCATATGGAGGTGTGCCTGATGCAAACCCACTTGAGGAATTGCTGCAGGCTTGTTTGGAGGAGGGTGCACAGACAGAGCAGCTCCGGATACCTGGCTACTTTGGGGACTTGTCTGATGAGGTAACTGCATGAGTCACCCCTTCCTGTCCCACTGCCTTCACCTGGCGGGAGGCGTGACACCAGCTCTGATTTGTCCCTCCTCTGGAGAGAAGGCAAGCAGCTCTCACCCTGGCAGGATTGGGACGGCCCCGATTTCTTTCAGCGCCACACTGGGCAATGTCTTAAAGTCGATTCCTTTTTTTTTTCTTTCCTAGGACAGAGGAATAAAAATCCCCCGGCAGCTGGGAAGAGGCCCAAGTTCCTTCATCCCCGTGGAGGAGGTAGGATATGGGGGCAAATTGATTTCTTTCTGAGGCTCCTGGGGGCAGATGTGTTCCCGACTCTCTGGGGCTGGGGCCGTGGGGGAGGCTGGGGGTCTGATTTCCAGCTCCTGTTTGCCAGGGTGGGAGAGCTATGGTGATAGCGAACTGTCTGACTACTTAGTGTGTGGGGGAGGATCTCTGTTTGATCCACCTCGGCGCCCCAACCAGCTGAGCAGCCTGGAAGAGGGATGGGAAGGAGTGTGTCCTTGTGGATCAGTGCCAGTGGGAATACCCGGCTGCCCCATAGATTGGAATGGGAGCCGTTGCGGGGAGGTGGTATGAGATTCCCCTTCATTCGCTTTCTGCCCACCCGTCCCACCATGGCCTGTCGCGCTCAGGAGCGAGCTGCTCCAGCACGTGGGATGGCGAGAGTCGGGTACAGGTGGTGAGGAAGCAGCAAGGCACAGGCCTGGTGCATGGCACAAGAGGGCCCCTTGTGACAGCAAACCCTGGGCAGGCCGGGAGGAAGAGGTTCTTGCTTGCCACCTGCCTGGGGATAGAGGTCTGGCTGTGTGCTCGGAGCGGAAGAGTGCTGGCCTCCGTGGCCTCTGGCTCTCAGCAGGCTGCACGGGGCTTCTCCAAAAAGATGGAGACCTGCCTAGGTTCCTGTGCCCGGGAAGAAAGATTTCTTCTCTCCCCGGCCCCCCATGTGGGGAGGCCACAGGACGGGGGATCTTGGTCAGAAACGTCCAGGGGAAACGCCACAGTCTAGTGGCTGGGCAGGGGTCTGAGTTGTGACCCGGATTTGTCTCGTGGCCTCCCCCTGCATTCACTGCTCCTCTGAGCCTCGTGTGGAAACAGGGCAGTGTCCCTTGATCCCCAGATGGCAGGTGCAGCGAGGCGTCGCTCCAGTCAGGTGACTCTGTGCCCAGTTGGGGGGTGGGGGACTTGTCGATATCCTCTTGGCCAGGGGTTCTCAACCTCTTTCTTTCTGAGGCCCCCCCAGTATGTTCTAAAAACTCCACGGCCCAGCTGTGCCCCAACATCTGCTTTTCTGCATTTAAAAGCCAGGGCTGGTGTTAGGGGGTAGCAAGCAGAGCAGTTGCCCAGGGCCCCATTCCACAGGGCCCCCCACAAAGCTACATTGCTCAGGCTTCAGGTGGGGAGGCTCAGGGCCCCGGGCTTCAGCCCCATGTGGTGGAGCTTTGGCTTTCTGCCCTAAGCCCCAGCGAGTCTAATGCTGGCCCTGCTTGGAGGCCCCCCTGAAACCTGCTCAAGACCCCCTAGGGGCCCCCAGTTGAGAACTACTGCTGTAGGCAAAGGGGCTGCCTGGCCCCTGGGTGCACTCGCGGGCCCTTCGGAAGAGCTGGGCGCTTGCTTCCCTTGGCTCCGTGCAGCAAGACAGGGGCTTTCCATATCACTCTGCTGTCGTCATCGCTTGATTTGTCCAGCGACCTTCACCGCACTGCTCACAAACAATGAGCTAATTGCAGCCCATCCGATTGCATCATCCGCCTTTCTAGTCCGGGGCGGGGGCCCAAGGACGGTGATTAAACAACTCCTAATCGCCCTGCTATGAGACTGAGAATTGCTCTGGTTCTGATGCCCTCTGGGCAGGTAGCCACCTCCTCCTGATTCAACACTGGCACCTCCCAGCAGACCTGTCGAGCCTTGGCTGGCCAGCAGCCATATCGCTGTGTTCCTTCCCGGGCTGGCTGCACGGACAGTTTCTTCTACCACTGACGTCAGGGTGCGGAGCTGGGCACCCGCCACTCCTTATCAGGGCTCTCTTGTTGTTGTAACCCATTGTAACCCGGCGGGCCGTGTGCTGGGGGGTGTGGCGGGGGAGGAGACGGCATGCGGAGGGTAGCTCGAACAAACAGATCTGTTGCATCAGCTGGCGGGGCGCCAGGCCTGCTGCAGGAAACAGATCGAGCCCTTCTCGAGCTGGGTTTCTATTGGTTCCTCCCCAAAGCCCTGGGGAGCCTGGAGAGGTGGGGCAATCGCGCTGTTAACGATCGAGCGCAGCCAGTGCTGACAGCCCTAGGAAGATAAGATGGGCTCTGCAGGGCGTTCGCTGCGCCAGGGACTGCAGAGAGGCGAGCTGGGCAACAGGCTTGCTCCAGGGCGCACAGCATGGGTGCCTGAGCTCGGCAGTTCCCGGGGCCTGGCTCTGCCCTCGGCCTCGGCTGCGTTTGGCTATAATTAGTCCATGTTTGTATTGAACCTAGAAACCACAGCCCTGGACCAGGCCCTCGTTACACTAGGTGCGGTACAAACATACCAAGAGTCCGTGCCCCAGGGAGCTTGCAATAGAAGGGTATTAGTTCCTCCCGGCTTTATAGGGTCTCTTCCCAGCACTGCCACGGCTGACTCGGCAGGACTCTAGGCACTTAGCTTACCCTCTTGTCTAAAACTGGGGTGACTGGTCCTGACCTCCTGGGGGGCTTTGTGGCCTGATGACTGTAACGTGCCTCTAGGCCTGTAGATAAAAGGAGCTGCCTATGTAATCCCTAGCGCTCTCTAAGAGCTAAGTGGTATTACTGTGTGCAGAGCATTGTTC
Organism: Malaclemys terrapin pileata; assembly: GCF_027887155.1. Classification (NCBI taxonomy): domain Eukaryota; kingdom Metazoa; phylum Chordata; order Testudines; family Emydidae; genus Malaclemys; species Malaclemys terrapin. The sequence goes on along the minus strand of NC_071526.1, from coordinate 9,076,981 downwards.
TCCATGCTTGTTACTGAAGAGCCCCAAAACAAAGCCATTGTTCCCTGTAGCCCAGACCTCCCGAACTCCTGCCCCTGCCGGCAGTGGGGCGGCTGGAGGGTTAGGGGGCAATCGGTGTGTTGAAATGACCCTGATGCAAGTGGTGACCTCGGGGGACGGGCCTGGATGGTTAGCTGGGAAGCTTGTGCTGTTAGCACTTGGGTCGGGGCAGTTGCCTGCCTGACCCCCATTGTGTCCCACGATAAATGGGGATGGGAGCCTCCTGGGGCAGCTGCATTCTCAGCGTGTCTCTCTCTCCCCGCAGATCCTGCAGGAGGGCACGGAGCGGGCCCAGCGGCAGCTCTTCATTGAGGCCTTCGTCTCTGCTGGGAGGGTGGATAACATCACCATGGTGATGGGGCTGCACCCGGAGTACCTGGCCAGCTTCTGGAAGACACAGTACCTGCTGCTGCACCTGGATGGGCCCTTGCCTTACCACAAGCGCCACTACATCGCCATCATGGTAAGCGCCTCTGGTGGGAGGCAGGCGCTCGGGTCCTGTGGGCCAGGGTGCCGTGGGGGAGGGTTGGGAACGGGTGAGTATCTGCCTGTAGGAGCACAGTTCATAGCGCTTTAGGGCGTGGAATTGGGAGTAGGGGGGTAGAACTGAGCAGCGGTAAATCTGGGGCTGCATATCAGGAACAACTTGCTAAGAGTGAGATCAATCGGGCCCCGGCTGGGGTCTCCTGGGCTGGGGAAAGAGACCAGGGAAGCATCAGAACTGCCCTGGCTTAAGTCCATGTAAAGACTCCACTGGCCAAAGCGCTCGTGCGTCGTTCCCAAATCCCTGAAAGCTGAGCCCGGCCTCAGGAAAACAAATTCCATTCTCCCTGCAGCCCCGTCCTGTTGCTAAAGGCCTCTCCATGGTAACGGATACACCTACCCACCCCAGCCCCTGGATAGCCCTTGAGGAACAACCCTTGCTCAGGACAACACTGGTGGGGATCTTCCTAATCTGATCTGTCCTGCTTTGAGCACTCCCATCGTTAACGGTGTTGGCATGCAAAGTAGTGTGGGCATCCGAGTTGGCACCCAGTGAAAAGAACGGGGCAGTTCGTACCTCAGCGCTGTCCTTTCAGGCTCTCGGCAGATGCCCCTGGATCAGTTACACTTGGATCACGTTTGGAAGGTTTTCTAAAGCAGAGCAGCTAGAGACCAACTTTTCCTCTCATTAGAAAGACAGCTGAGAAGCTGGAGAACAACTGAGGTGTGTCCGTGTCCCCCAATCCATCCCACATCCCAGGCTTGGGGGCACGCGGCCCTGGAGACTGTGCAGAAGGGAAATGCCCTGGGTGACCTGGGTCGGGGGAGAACCCGCTAGGTGATGTGCTCTCTCCCATCTCAAAGGTCCTTACCATAGTCGCTGTCTCCTCTGCCCTCACCCCCAGGCAGCGGCCAGGCACCAGTGTTCCTACCTGGTTGGCTTCCACGTGGCGGAGTTCCTGAAGGTGGGTGGGAACCCGGGCTGGCTACAAGGCCTGCACTGTGCCCCCCAGAAACTGAGGAACCTCAACGAAATCAACAAGATCCTGGCTCACCGGCCCTGGCTCATCACCAAGGAGCACATAGAGGTGAGTGCGAGGGGAGCTGTGGTGTATGCCCAGCAATAAGCAACCTGAGGGGCTGCTTGTCCCTCTTCTGTGGCCCAGCAGTGAAGGGGGGAAAGGGGAGCTTGGTGTCGTGCTCGTACCTGGGATGCGCCACCCTGAACTGAAGGATGCAGAGCAGTGCGGGAGGGGAGCCTATGGCTCTGGGCTCTCCTTCAGCTGAGCGAGCAGCTGCGTTTCCTGGCTTGTGGGGAGGAATGAGGGGGGGGCACCACCCTTCTGAAGGCCCTTCCTATTGCCCTCCTTCCTCCTCCCCTTTGTGATTCTGCGACCAGAGGTGCTGACACAGGCATGGGGCACAAGGGGGCTGAGGATCGGCAGTGGTCTCTGCCCTGCTCCCCTCTACCTGCCCCGCACTGGGTCTGTTGGGGGAGGGGGATATACTCGCCGCATGCGTCCCCTCTGGGGAAGAGCTGACCAGGGAACGTGTGCGCGCGCATTTCAGGCCCTCCTGAAGACGGGCGAGAACAGCTGGTCCCTGGCAGAGCTCATCCAGGCCCTGGTGCTCCTCACGCACTACCACTCGCTCGCCTCCTTCGTGTTCGGCTGCGGCATCAACCTGGAGACCGACCAGGAGGGGGGGCATGCCTTCCAGCTGCCTTCACCACGCAGCTGCGACAGCAGCCCAGCCTCAGAGGACGGAGTGAGCGGCTCCAGCGTAAGTCGGGGGCCCTCGAGCTTCCCTCCTGTCCATGCATAGCTGGTGTCCGGTAGAGCCACCCACCCAGCCGTGGAAGAGCTGGGATGGAGGTTGCAGAACGCTAGGGGTTAGGGAAGGGGTCTGTCTTCTCTCCTCCCACCCCTCCCCGATCTCAGCACGCCGGTCTGGAGCTTGACATCCTGGGAATTGCTCTGGGTTCTTCCATTCGGTAACACGCTGTTCATTGCCTCCAGGCCACTGAAACAGTGGGACTGGTCCAGGCAGTTATGACATGAAAAATCGGGAAGGGTTTCCTGGTGCTGCCTGGTGGTCCCGTCATGGGATGGATGGGTTAGGAGCTCGGCCAGTCAGCTCCCAGGCTTTCCATGTGCTGGTCACGGCAGTTAGTTCCGGAGCCTGGTGCGAAGGACTACCGGGGAGGGGGTTATATCTGCAGCGCTGCAAACCCTTCCCCAACCAAACCCCAGGAGAGCAGGTGCACCCCCATTCCTGCTGAGATTGCAGCAGGCTAACGCCCAAACTGCCTCTGACCCAGCTGCAGTGCCTGCTCTGCGGATGTGGCTTCTTTATGGCCTCTTACAGCCCCAAGGAGCATCCAAGGGCTGCCATCCACCGTGCCTTCCTCACAGACCCCAGTGTAGGGGTGGATTGGGAGCGGGGCTTAGTGAGAAGATGGAGAAGTGGCTGGAACCTTTTGCATTGCAGCTATTCAGGGTGGTTCAGCAACCCATAGGCAGCATGGGGAGGCAAACCATACATTAGAGCAGCCCTGAGGCTGCTCTAAGTGACACTGGCGGCTGCACCAGGCCCTGGAGTCAAATCTGGGAGGTGTAAAGGTGACTTACCCCTTCCCTTGGGCTGAGCCTTCTCTGCAGTGTCTCCTTAGGGGTGTAGCACAGAATCTAGCCCACAGTAGATAGAGGCACAGGGCCCCGGGTCGTACCTGAATAGTGTTGGGCACAGTGCCAGCTTGGCATCACACCATAGGGATGAACGAAGCCCCAGAGAATGTCCCATTGCCAGCAGCCGATTGCTCTGGATAACAGGCATGTGGTCCCTCCAAGGGCTCCTCTCTGCACCTCAATAAAGGGGGTGTTTTGTGCTTGGAATGAAGTTGGCTGCATCCCTCTCCCAGCCGCTGTTGGTGCTGACCCTGCCTGCTCGCTCTCTCCCCGTGCCCAGGGCAAAGATGCCATGCAAGAGGTGGAGGTGCTGATGGCGAGGATGAAGCTGCTTCAGGAGTGCCAGCTGGAGGAGGAGGGGGTCACACAGGAGGAGATGGAAACCCGCTTCGAGCTGGAGAAGACGGAGAGCTTGCTTGTGGCCCCTTCGGGTGAGGAGGGAGGACGGGGCAGGCGAGAGGCAGAGGCACACGTCCCAGCCAGGTCCAAAGGGGCTCGGTGGCTCTTCTGCATGGGCCATAGCCTGTCACTGGCTTAGCTTGGGGGGTGGGAAGGACAAGGCCTCTCTGCCATGGTGCTGCTGCATGATGCTCAGATGCTGTCAGGAGAGGGGGGAGAAATCGTCCCTGGGGGGACTGCCAGCAGCTCCCTCCACACTGGCTCGGCTCCGCTCCCTGAGCGGGGAAGGGCTGTCACAGATTCCTGCTGTCGGATGTAATTATCTCCGGGGTAATCAGTGAACAGTGCGGTGTGCGTTAATTGCACCTCCCATTAGGGCAGATCACGGCAGCAGGTTTGCTCTGCAGAGGACTGTGCCGGTGACTCAAAGCTGAGGAGTAACGTGGGAGGTGGCTCTGGGGTTTCTTGGGTGGCTCTTTGCTGCGGGGCAGCGATAGGCACTAACGTCCCTGTGGGCTTTTGTGTCCCATCCAGTCGACATTGCTGAGCACGCTCTGCCTCCCAACGTCCTGTGCTTCGTGGAGGATCCGGAGTTTGGATACAAGGATTTCACTAGGAAAGGAGAGCAGGCCCCACCCACCTTCCGAGCTCAGGTACCTCCTGCGGGCCGCGCTCCCCTGATACAGCCACCCGGCGGCCGCGGGGAGGGGAGAGACATGGAGCAGCAGGACAGTCTGAGGGGCCTCTGATCCCGTTGAGGACTGTGGGGCCATACTTGGGGCTGGCAACGGTCTGTGGGCCTGGCCCTGGGTTAGCCATCGCCAGCCGGTCCCTTTCCGGGGAGCTGTGTCCTATGCCCCAAGCTCATGTTTTCTCTGGAGGCCCGACCCCAAGCCCACGGAGAGACTCCCACTCCTGTGGATGGGGTACTGGGCCAGGCCCTTTGCTCCTGTCGGGGTCTTGGAGCCTCTGTCCCAGCATCCTTCTCCTGGCAGGATTACACCTGGGAAGACCACGGCTACTCGCTGATTAACCGCCTGTACCCTGACATGGGGCAGCTGCTGGACGAGAAGTTCCAGGTCGTCTATAACCTGACCTACAACACCATTGCCATGCACAGCGGGGTGGACACCACCATGCTCCGCAGGGCCATCTGGAATTACATTCACTGCGTCTTCGGCATCAGGTAGGGAACTGGGGAGCCGCTGAGCCCATGGTGCCTTCAGACACACCCACTTCTCCTCTCCCCTCTTTTCTTGGTTGCCCCAGGCCTGTTGTCTAGATACTCCAGCTGAGCTGTTATCAGAGGGTCCCTGGGAACAGGCTTTGGGGCCAGGTTCGAATCCAGCCAATGGGCAGCCGTGACCAAAGCCCTGCCCATCTGCAGTAAGCTGGTGGTCTTGGTCCAGTTACTCTGGGCACAGTTGTGTGTGGATGGCCTGCTGGGGTCATCTCGCTCCTAGGCCCTGTCCCTGCGGTCGGGACGCAGACCCGTTGTGATGGGGAGGGGAGTTCAGACGCCAGGGCTGCCGGAGGGGGAGGGAAGGAAGGGAGGAGGAGCTGGGCTTAGACCCTGTGGCCCTGGTCTCCTCTCAGGGTAATGTGGATTCTCCCCTCCCCTCCTAGATACGACGACTATGACTACGGGGAGGTGAACCAGCTCCTGGAGCGCAGCTTGAAAGTCTACATCAAAACTGTGGCCTGCTACCCAGAGAAAGCCACCAGGCGGATGTACACCCACTTCTGGAGACACTTCAAGCACTCCGAGAAGGTGCGTCCCCTCGCCGCCCCGGCGTGGGGGCAACCCTGACACCAGGAGCAGGGCTAGGCACTGAGGTGGTCTCTTAATGAGGGGAGTGAATGAGCAAAGCGGAGCAGCTTGTCACAGCCACGCTGGTCCCAGGCAGGGCCAGCGCTCAGCAATTGCTAGGGCCCCAAGCAGCTCAGTGGGGGCCCCCTGTTAATTATTAGTCGGGGGGGACCCTGAAACGATTCCTGCTTGGAGCCCCCAGTGGGCTAGCGCTGGCCCAGGCCCCTGTGCTCATCCTACCCTCACTGTTGTGGCACTGGCATGGGGGGTTGTCCCTTCTGGAAGATCTCCCCAGATCCTGGCAGTGATCCCTCTGTCCAGTCAGTGCCCAGCCTGACCCAGTCAGGGCCGGCTCCAGGGTTTTGGCCGCCCCAAGCAGCCAAACAAAAACAAAACCAAAAAAGCCGCGATCGTGATCTGCGGCAGCAATTCAGCGGGAGCTCCTTCGCTCCGAGCGGGAGTGAGGGACCGTCCGCCAAATTGCCGCCGAACAGCTGGACGTGCCGCCCCTCTCCAAAGTGGCCACCCCAAGCACCTGCTTGGTAAGCTGGTGCCTGGAGCAGGCCCTGGACCCAGTGGCTGCTGCCTGCGGCTTTGGGGGAAGGTGTGCGGGGAGAACCCAGAATCCACCAGGACCATTGTGCAGCCCTACACGGGGGGGGGAGAGGGGATCCTCCATCCGTTTGCTGTCCTAGGCTCTCCCCGGGCCCTGATGGATCCCGACTTCCCCTCGCGTTCCCGTTTCGTGGCAGGAAGGGGAGGTGGCAGGCCGCAATGTCACTGCACGTCTCCCCCTGAGCACCGTCTCCTTCTGTTCCAGGTGCACGTGAACCTGCTCCTGCTGGAGGCCCGGATGCAGGCGGCCCTGCTGTACGCGCTGAGAGCCATCACCCGCTACATGACCTGACAGGGCTGCGCTCCCCACGCCTTGCCAGGGACGCGACGCGCTGCGGGGGAGCCTGACTTCACCGACGTGGGTTTGGGATCCGTCGGGAAATACTCTGGGCCCCTTGGAGCGATGGGCCCGGGGGGCTCCTCCCCCCACTCTCCCTGGGGCTGTTAGACACCGAACTGCTCAGCCCCTTCCCCGTGTAACGAAGAACCGCCTCCACCATGCCCAGTGTTCCCATGGATACTGCCCGGCAGGAGCCGTCCTGGGGCCTGTCAGCCGGGCCGCCGGCCGGGGCCGGACTCCACAGCAGGACTCTTGTGCTGCCGTGAAGCGGACGTGCCTTTATAGTGTTAGCGTGTAACGAAATCAGACTGAGCTCCCTCCCTCCCTCGCTGGCTGCTGCCCCCTCTGTGCCGCGCACGCCCGTCCTGAGCCTGGTGACTAGTGCAATGGACAGCAGAGAACTGAGCTGCCGGGCCTGGGGCTGCTGAGGGGAAGGGCAGGGCCTTGCCTCGTACCAAAGGGCGCTTTGCCGGCGGGCTTACCCGGCTCCCACGAACGTGCGTCTCTCTTCTCCCTGCCCCCATGGCCCGGCGTGGCCTCTCCGCGTGTGTTGATGTAAGGCTGAGAGCCGTCCCGCCGGGCACTGGCCATCTCCCACGGGGCCCAGTGGGGAGGGCCAAGGGCACAAATTCCCCCAGCCCCATGCTGCTGCCACGGCCACCACACTACATTTCTTCTTGGCCAAGTGCCCCCTGCTTCTGCTCTCCAGAGCTCTGCTGCACTGAATGCCTTTGGGCTGGGGATGGAGGGAGATCGGGGCACGGGTGGGATGCCCCTGTCTGTGGGGCTGTTCTGCGCAGCCCCTGCCTCAAAGGGCGGGCAGGTGCTTGTCCGGGTAGGGTAACCTGAAGCCCACAGCCTCTTGTGCAGTACTCAGCCCTGCAGACATGCCCCAGTCGGGCCGTGCGCTGGGTGTGAGCGTCTCTGCCCGGGCAGTAGAGTTTGGGCCGGAAGCTCCTGCTGTCAGGGCCTGGGGGAGAGCCCCTGTGGACGTGATCCCCTGCACTGCTGACAGGGGTCTCCAGTTCAGGGCTTGGAAGTGCCCAGTAGAAGCAGGTCTTGTCTGGGGGTGGCAGGCTGCAGCAACCTGGGCGCGTTTGTCTTGCACATATCCTGTGCCCTCATGGTTCATGGCGTGTGCAACTCTGGCTCCCCTTCTTCTGCTCAGCGCGGGGTGGGGGGGTCTGTGCCATGTGTGCAGAGAGCTAAAGGGTGAAACCTCCCCAGAACGTGTGTCCCTCCCACTCCTGGCACCAGGCCGCCCTAGCCACGCACGGAGGTTCGAAACTGTGAAGCAAACTTGGAGGCTGCTCTCTTCATCTCTTGCTACTTGTACCTGGCTTCATCCTGAAACCAGCCTCATCCGCTCACCCCACCCACCTCCGTCCCCTCTCTCAAGTGTCTCGCGTTTCAGCCCCCTAGTTACCTACGTCCCTCCCATGTCAGGCACCCTGTCCTCTGTGCTGCTGAAAAGTCTTGTCTCCGAAATAGCCCTTGCTCTGAGGTCCTAGGTTGCAGGCGGTGTGTGCTGGAGGTGGGGAGCATACACTGTGTGATGCTTTCTGAACGAGGCCTTTTTCTTTGTGCCTGTGGTTTTGGGTCCGTTTTACACAGTGTCCCATGTCTGTTCTTGGTAGGTCGAGAGGCCCTGAGGGTAAATTCGCCCTCAGCGAGGCCTATGTCCCGCTTACCGCCCTCTGTTCTGAAGCGGGACGTAGGTGGTGCATCAGCCTAATGCTAGAACCTCTGCACATGGGTGAGTTTCCCTCCTCTTGCCAAAGACAGAGGGACCATTTGCCTCTTGAGTCCACCCAGGAGGTGCTGTGAGCAGCTCCACTGTGGACTCCACACCAGAACCAAGCATTCATTGCAGGAGTCAAACTGGGTGGAGATTTTCAGGGTCTTTCTTAATTGTTGTCAATATTTCAATTAGCTAGAAACACAAACGAAATCAGCCTGACTTGCCGGCTGCTGCAAGAGAGACTGCAAAGGGGGCAAATGCTTCTGGGGTGATGTCCACTTAGAACCAGGCATAGAGCAATTGAAACTTACGACTCACTTTTTCTGCCCGGGGGCAGATCTTCTCTGGTCACGTTCCTTTTTTTTGGAAAGCATTACACGGTGCAGGATATGGTGTGTTCTACATGCTGCATTGTAAAGCAAGGACTATGTACACGCACCCTTGGGGTACAATGCACGTGTGTAATACGTATGTGTATAATATATACACTCCATTGTAAAGCAAGGTTTGTGTACAAACAGCCCTATGTTTGTGTATCTTTTATTTTATTTTTTACACACACACACACACACGTCCCTTGCTCTGGCAATGCAGAGTGTTGTGGGTGTCTCCTTTTCTCTGGCTAGAGGCAATCCCTTTTCACAAGCATGGGACCTCTCTTCCCCCACTGTAGCACTGCACATTCTGGCAGCTGATGAACTCAAGACGGTTAGCACTGTTTGAGATGGGCTGCCCCTGCTCCTTCAAGCCAGCTTCTCTCCCACGCCCGTGTGCGAGGTGACATGTGCTTGCCCTGCTGGAAGGCTTGCACAGGGTAAGCTCTGGACAGCAGTATCCATTTGGGTTTGAAGTTGGCCAGACCCCGTATGCCAGTAGGGAGGGATGGGAGACTGGAGTGTGTGAGACTTTGGAGGGGTGGGGGGAGGGGTGAAGCAGATGTCTGTAGCTTTATCCAGATGTGCCACAACATTTCACACTCGTGCAGGTCACTGTGAAATGCCCACTGTCTGAGCTTTGCCGGTCGGCAGCCGTTCCCTCCTTCCCACTCTTGCTTTCCCTGGAGTGACTAGTGTGTGGAGCTGACAGCCCCGCCTGTCGCTGTGGTGAAGGACCGGTCGCAGAGCCGTCATTCTGTGTAAGTTATTGTTTTTGGATGGGTTTCCTCCCAAGTGGGGGTGAAAATGCTGATTGTTGTGACTTTGTTGCCAATTCTGTTTTGATGAGAAATAAAGTTGACTTTTTTTTTCCCAAATGCCTGTTAATTTCCTTCCCCGGGCGCTCTGCTTCGAATCACACGCCTGCGTCCGAAACTAGCTAGAGCAATGGGTCTGCTCTGCCTTCCTGGAGAGTGAAACTCCCCCCAGGGCAGAGAGCCCCCACTAGGCCTCGGCTCCACGTGACCCTTGTTCAGTGCACGCTGGAAAATCTGGCCGCTTGTGAAGGTACCTAAAACAGGAGCTGAGCTCTCGGGTCCGTCGCGTCCCAAGTGCAGGGGATGTGTGTCAGCCGCGTGCCAGCCCTCTGCCGACGGCTGCGTGTCCGCCATCACGAACTTCGGCAGAGCAAAGCAAAAGCCGTTCCATGATTAGCACTGTGGCAGCTGAAAGCAGGATCGGGGCCTATTGTACTGAGGCACAGCCCCTGCCCTAAAGAGCCCACCGCCTAACAAGACAGGAGCGTTCCTGGGGATTTTAAGTGTTTGTTTCACTCCGGTTCCTACTGCCTTTTGAATTTTGTCTCCATCACTGGCCTGAGTGCTCAGTCACAGCAGCTTTCAAAGTCCTGGGCTTAACCCATTTGCAGGAGCCAAATTTGAAATGTACCTGTGCCTGTGCACTCATCTGGGGCAGGAGGGACCGGGTGGCAATGCCATACATCTGATCAAAAGTGAATAAGCCCCCGCTCCCACGCCTCAAGCCGTCTGAGTCAAGGGGATCTGCCCAAGGCCCCACAGAGCGAAAGAGACCAGCTCTGTTAAGCATGTGGTCTTTGTATGGGGTAAGGATGCGACGTTCATCAAGGAGGTACGGCGATGGGGCAGAAAATGGTATTTCTCCTCGTGGTTGCAAGATTCACAAGCCCCCAAAAGCCAACTTGCCTCGTAACCGGTCAGGCCGTGCTCCCAGCACTGCCTGGGATTGGGAGGGGCTCCGGCTAGAGCAGCATCCCCTTCTCGGAGCGTCCCTCCTGGTGAGGGCGAGATCTGTGCCGACCCCCTTCAACCCACTGCGTAAGGAAGCGGGTATCTGTGGAGGGTGGCAAAGGCTTGGCACTAGGGAATGGGCTGAAAGAACCAAGCTGCTGCGACTTGCCTGCCGCTGAGGGAGGCGCTGGATTCCTGCAGCTCCTGGGCTGAGGGGCCGTTTGCTGACCGGGACTTTGCCAGCATCTTTAGGATAACCGCTTTTATCGGCAGTGAGCAGCGTGCCCCCGGCTGTATGCAAGGGCTCGGCTGCCAGCCGCTGATAAGAGCAGGGCGGGATGCTGGGCCTGACCCCATCACCCCCTGCAAGCTGTTGTGTGACTCCAGCCCCTCTGAGGGTGGGGGGCCTTCAGGACCCGTGCAGCACCCTCTTCCCCTCCGCAAAGGCCGAGGCGACACGTGGCCACTGATGAACGGGGCACAGTGGCGCCAGGCAGGGTGGGACGTGAAGAAGCTAATTTGGAAGTGCAAGAGGAAGTTAGGGAGGTGGAATATGCAGCCCTAACCGCCTTGGGACCTGCCTTTCTCCCTGCATCAGTGAGGGGTTTGCTGGAGCCTTTCCGAGGTGCAGATACTCCCCCCACCCAAGCTTGGACTCTTTTGACATTCCAGGTTTGCTGCAAAGCCAGTTGGTCTGAGCTGCCAGGGGGGAGGGCTGTGGGGAGGGGTCCTAAGCTGCCGTATTATGTGACCGAGGATCAGCTGGGTGGGGGAGACAGTCTGGCAGTGCTGGGGTCTCAGATGGTTTTGTGTCTGGGATCCATGTTGGTGCTGTGGTTTTTAAATGCACGGTCAGGGCCCCAGAGCCTGTCATCAGGGAGGTTTATTAAATATCATTAGCCTCCTGGTAACAGTTAGAGGCCCTAGCTGTGAGCGGGACCCAGGGTGCCCGGTGCTGGATGCGCACAGAATACGCAGCGGCTGCCCCAACGTGATCCCAATCTAAACAGCCGAAGGGTGGGTGGGGAAATGGAGGCAGGTGAAGTGACTTGCCTATGGTCATACAATCCATCACTGGCAGAGCTGGGAACAAATCCAGGTCTCCGGAGTCCCAGGGTGGTTCTCTGCCTTCTCGACCACGCTGCCTCTGTCAATAAATACTTCAGCCTAATGACCTGGCTTAATTGCAACCAGGTAAAACCTGGCTCCTGGGGACAAGCGTCACCCCCGGCTTCTAGCCACGAGAACTGAGCAGGACTGGGGTTTTGGTCAGGGATTTCTGACAAGTTGAGACCAAAACTTTCCATGGGGCAGGGTTTGTCTGGACAAAACTTGTGTTGGGAAGGGTTCTCCGGTCCAGGATGGAGTTTCTGGTAGAGGGGAGAGAGCAGGACCCCAGAGCAGCTACTCTACCCTAACCACGGGGCTCCTGGCTGCTCTGGGGCTGTTCTCTCTCTCCACACACCGTCGAAGGGTCTCGGTTTCCTCCTCATGGAGAATGGGAACGGTGTGGGGGATGGGAAAGCTGGTTCCTGCCCCACTCCACTCCTGAGCTCTGAGACTCAGGACTTTGCTACGGCATCTCCTCCACCTTGCTGGGACTCCCCCTCCCCCTGCATTGTCCCCTCCGAGACCCCGGCCCTGTCAGGGCGAGGGACCCTTCATCCCGCTGCTCAGCTCAGGGGTGAGGGTCGCTGGGACCGACCAGGGCAGCAGCACTGCAGGGTGGTGGGGCTAACCACGGAGCTGTGCCCTCCGCGTAGGCTCTGGTGAGCCGGACCCATGGGTGGGGCCATGCTGAACTAGCTGAAGTGCCTGGGGCCAGGCTCTGAGCCAGTTCCCCTAGCCGGCCGGCCAGCTGGGTGGGGACTGGACTGCTTGTTTATTCCAGGCGAGAGCTCAAGGCCACCTTGGCTGCCTCTTCTCCCTGCCTCTCCCCCTCCTGGCATGATAACCGCTCCCGGCGAAGGACAGTTTGCACAGAGTTATCTGCAGTGGCTTCTCCTCCATCTTTGCACGGAGGGCCTGGCCGGGGCACTGCCCGGCATGCGCTGAGCCTCGGCTCCCAGCTGGCGCTTTGGTTTAACAGCTTTTCCCTCCAGGTGAGAGCCAAGGTTGGCTTAAAGTGGGGGTGGGGCACAGGAGGGTGTCTCTCAACCCCCCCTTTCCTGGATGGCTGGGAACCCCAATCCCCCCTGCACCCCGACAAACCAATCTGAATGCCTGAGCCCACCTTTGGGGCAGCAGGGTGGCCTGAGCACAGGTGGGGGAGTTTGACTTCAGATCCCAGCTCTGCCACTGCTGATGCGCTTGGCCCAGATCCACAGAGGTATTGCAGTACCTAAATCCTACTGGTTTCAATGGGAGTTAGGTGCCTGGAAGCCTTTGGGGATGTGAGACTTGGCTCCCATGTGCCCTCTGATGATGGGTGCCTCTGTCTGTCTGTCCAACTAGAGCAGTGGTTCTCAACCTGTGACCTGGGGGTCACTTGCAGCCCAATCCGCACACAGCTGTGGCCCATGTGACATCTTCAGGGCCATCCAGGGAGTGTGTATATTGTGTGGTTGTGTCCCACATAGAGAGCTGCCCATGTGACCCACCCATAGTAAATGGGTTGCGAACCACTGAACTAGAAGCTCTTTGGGGGCTGGTGTTCAGAGAGGCAGGGCACCCGCAGTGGTAGCTGGAGTCAGGGGCAGATGCCCACTGCCACTGAAAATCAGGCCCCAGGTGTGTCAGGAGGGGCACCCTAAACTGGAGGCTCCTCTTCCATGCCTGCAGCTGCCCCAGTGCCCTCCTGAAATGGGCTAAGTGTATTGACCTCCCTCTCCGGGGTTTTAACCAAGCTCATGGGCGAGCGTCAGCGCTCTGGGGCCTGGGTGCTGCTCTACAGGAGGGCAGAGCGTGGGCACTGGCCAGCTGGCTTAGCAAGCCTGAGCCCTGCTCTACCCAGCTGGACGTCAGCCAGGGGCGGACCGGGAGTCCTGCATCGGGGCTAGAAACCGCCATGGAGCATCGTGCTGGCCTTGCTCCTCAGCCCGAGATGGCAGCAGTTCCTTGGCTGCAGCACGTGAACCTGCACCTGGCTGGAGTCAGCACCAACTTCAGTGGGGTCTGGCCAGGGCTGGCTTCAGGCCGACGTGCCAGAAGTCAGGGTCCCGGTGGGTCCTGGGGTCTCTACAGGGGTTGGCAAAAAAGGAAGGCGCCTTTTGCAGGAGAATCATGTGGCACCAACTACACCGGGCAGGCTGCTGATCTCTCTCCATCCACGTTCTCCGACCAGGCCCAGCGCTGTGGCATCTGGCCAGCTGAGATCGCAATTCTTCCCATGCTGCAGTAGCTGCTGCCTTTGCAGGCCTGGCTCCTCGGAGGCCGAGGCGAAAGTGCCACTGCCGCTTTATCTGCAGAGATAAGTTTAATCGCTCCGGGGGCTGCGGGCTAAACCAACTGCCCGCTCGGCAGCAGAGGAGGGAGGCAGGGTCTTGGATTTACTGATTCTCTGCTTAGGAACGGTGCAGCTGGGCAGCCCCAAGGTCGACTTGGATGGATGCTCGTCGCAGGGCGGGATAAAGGAGCAGCCCCAGAGCCCACGGTAAAGCAGGAAAGACAATCGTAAGTGGGAGAGAGAGCCCAGGAGAAGTGTTAGTAACAGGAACCGATTAGCCCGGGGCCGAAGAGCACAGAGGCAGTTGGCATCCGTTCGAAGGGCTTTGGGGGCTCTACCCTCCTGGCTGACAGGGTAATCCCCCCAGCCTGCCTCCATCACCCAGCACCAATTAAAGATTGATCTGGAGATCCTGTACTCAGTGATTTGCTTGGCCCTACCCAGTACAGGGGAGAGGGAGAGGGCAAGGAAAGGTCCTGCCCTGCTTGTGAAAGGCAGGCGAAACGCAGGCCTCCCTCCATCTCCCTGCATCCTAGGCCCAGCGTCCTGCAGGAGGCCTGACTAGATACTCTAGATCTCTCTGATCTTCTAGGTCAGACTAGACAGAAGATCAGAGAGATCTAGACTAGATAGAAGGTCCCTCCTGGCCTTGGAATCTGAGTCTACCGCTGGGACGGAGCGGGGGCACCATAGGGTGATTTTCACCCCTCCGGGCTTATTCTCCTCCCCAGGGGGTACGCGTAGCTAAGCGTCAAGCCATGGAGCTGCCAGGCAGGTCCCATAGCCTGATGGCTCAAGCTCTTCGCTGCACTGCAGGAGAGCTAGGTTCGAATTTTGAAAGTGCCTTCGCTCCCTAGATCAGCAGGGGATGGGGAGGGGGCATGTTCAGCCCTTACTGGGGGCGGAGAGCCACGCTGCTGGGGTCTCGGAAGGGTCGGAAGAATGGTCAGAGAGCAAGGCTAGGGTCAGCCAAGCCATGTCGTCCTGCTACAGTCCCCCCCCCCCCCCCCGGCCCATTCCCATACCGCAGAACCCAGCACCTCGGCTGCTGTTGGCTCATTCCCCGCCAGGGCTGGGGCAGCGGAGGGGCCACGGATTGAGCTGGCAGGGGAAGTCCAATCCCTGCTTTACCCTAAAGTGAAAACAGTCTCTGGTCATCTTGTGAAGCTGATTTGTAGGTTGCCTTCCGAGCTCATGATTGTACAGCAGGCCTGGGATGTCCCAGTCCAGCTGGAGAAGCTGCAGATCCGTGTTCTGGCAGAACTGGCCAGGCCAATCCTTGATGGCAGGGGTCCCCCTCCCACCCCCCCACCCCCCCATCTTTTCGCTGGGGGCTCTGGGCTCCACTCATGAGCACCACTGAAAACTTTGCCCACGCAGGACGGCAAACGCCACAGTTGCTGGTAGTTCCCATCGACCCTCCAGGGAATCGGTGCTACCTGGGAGCAGCTCGGGAGATGCTGCTTCCCAGCAAGGGGCTGATGCGTTGGCCAGGGCTCTAATCTAACCCTTTGAGCCAGCCGTGTAGCTTTCAAGGGCACCGTCTGCAAGGCCCTGGGCACCCCAGCGACTTCTCCTCACTAGACAATGAGGTCATGTTAGAACACGACCTTGAGGAGTCATGTTAACAGTGCGGACAGGGACAAGTCAGGTTTAACATCATGCCATCTGCTCAGGGGTTCCCCCCTGGTTCTGGTAGGGTTCCCCCATGACCAGCTGCTATAACATTAAACACACAACTTGCCCCTATCTACACTGGCTGCTTCCTTACTTCCAAGCAGACAAACCAGGCTGGGGGCAGATGCTTCTCGGGCTGCAGGGGGGGAACGTGAGCATGGCTGGCTCGGGGGGTGGGATGGTAGCATGGGCCATTGGAGACCCGGATTCACGTCCCTGCTCTGCCAAAGGCTCCCTGTGTGACCTGGAGTGACTCACTGAGGCCCAGGTACACCAAGGCATTGAGGTTCCTAACGTCTGTTGAAATCCACAGGAATCAGGACCCTAAATCCCTTTGCAGATCTGAGCCTTAAGCTCTCTGGGCCCCCGTTCCCGATCTGCAAAACGGGGCTAGCAGCACTGCCCTCCCTGCCGGGATCCAGACGTGCTCAGAGACTAGGGTACCGGGGTCAGGCTATCACAGACAGAGAGAAACCTAGTTACTACCCGACTGCCACCTGAGTGGTTAAAACCCAGCCCCTCTCAGTGCAGATGGGTCCTCCCGTGGGGCTGGACTGAACCTCTGAGCTGTGAGAGCCCAGCTCTGTCTCAGCCCCAGTGCAGGGGGTGCTCTATGCTAGGGGTGCAACTGGGCTGCACCCAGGCTGCGAAAGGCCCGGGTAAAGCCAAATCTAGGTGAGCCAGGCAACCCTGACAGCACCTTCCTGGGGAAAGCCAGAGACAGCCACGTGGTGCAGGGCAATGCAGCTGTCCTGCCTTGTTCCCCTCACTATTATTACAATTAATGAAATACCTGTATTTATTACTACGTGTCTCTGTTTGGTGCCCATCCCCACGGCATCTGGGCGACATCCTAGACTTTTGAGACCACTCACGCCACGCGGTGTTACCAGCCACCAAGGAAGCCTGGGGCTGGGCGGGAGCCCTGCTGTCTTCCTGTTCTCAAGTGTTTCCTCACCTGGGGAGAATCTGGCCAGACTTGAAGTACTAGCTCTGATTGCAGCTGGCTTAGAGCAGGGACCCCGCCTGCCATGGGAGGAGCTGCAGCACGACCCCCACCCGCCTGCCCCTGGGGCTAGATGCAGCCGGAGACTGGGTTTTTGCGCTTGTTTCCACTGCAGGAAGCCGGGCCTTTGGGAGGCTCGGCAGCAGATAAGAAATTGCATGGCTCGGCTAACTGGAGAATCCAAGGTGCCGCTGTGTTGAAGCCGGGAGAGGGGCCAGCGGCGCTTGCCAAGGCCAAAGTCTAGAGCACGGCGATTATACCTCCGTTGAGCAAGGCCCTGCCTGGCGCTAGCGCCCGCCATTCGGCTCTTAAAGTGTCACCGTCGCTGTCTGTAGAGCGGGGACCCGGGGCTGGTGGGTTTGTCTTGCACCGGAAACGAGGGGGGTCTATGGCCGCGCAGGGCCCCGTGTACTCCGAGGCAAAGGAGACCAGCCCAGGCCTTGGGGCAGGCGGAGCTGAAGGTCACACTCCGGTGACTGGCCAGTGCTGTCGTTTCCATCTGCAGGGGTGGAACCGCCCACGTGTGCCCCCTTCCTGGTGCCCAGCGCTGGTGGAGCTGCACCCTGGGGTCATGACCCCTACCAGGGTTTTGGGGGTTGCTATTGCCCTGTCCTTGTCATATTGCTAAATAGAAGCCGGGGTCCCAGCTGGCCGGGGGGTGGATCCCAGCGGGTGGCAACACGGGAAAGGTAGAGAAACCCTGGTCTGACGCACCAGCGTAAGAACTTACTGCTTCTGGTGGCCTTTGCCTGTCTCTGCTCAGACGACACCTCAGCAGCTGGGAGAGACGCAGCCCTGGGTGGACTGAGGACAGGGTGCTGGCTGGTGAATCTTGCCCACATGCTCAGGGTTTAGCTGATCGCCATATTTGGGGTCAGGAAGGAATTTTCCTCCAGGGCAGATTGGCAGAGGCCCTGGAAGTTTTTCGCCTTCCTCTGCAGCGTGGGGCAGGAGTCACTTGCTGGAGGATTCTCTGCACCTTGAGGTCTTTAAACCACGATCTGAGGACTTCAGTAACTCAGGCATAGGTTAGGGGGTTGTTACAGGAGTGGGTGGGTGAGATTCTGTGGCCTGCGTTGTGCAGGAGGTCAGACTAGATGATCATAATGGTCCCTTCTGACCTTAAAGTCTATGCGTCTATGACAGGGCGCCGCATGGGATCACCTGACTCAGCAGGAAATAATTATTTATTTACGGGACAGGACCAGGCCGTGATGGGCTGAAGGCCACGTCCTTGTGAGTGCTCCGAGAGCCCTGGGTGAAAGGTGGCTGAACAGAAATCGAAAGCGTTTCTTTTCCTCTTTGTCACTAGGTACTGCGGGACGAGGGCTCCGATGGGTCGGCGGGCCGGCTGGTAACGCTCTCCTCCAACGTCTCGAAGCCACACGCGTGACTTTTGAAGCCAATGGGGTCATTTTTGATTGATGCCGTTTGAACACTTGGTGTTGGCAACGCTGCGGATATTAACTCTCCACCCCAAGGCTTTCTCTAAGTGGAAGGTGGTGAGACGTGGGGACAGATTCCTCACTGCCCTTAACTCTCTGGTGTTACTTACCCCATGTGCAGAATGTGGGGGAGACGCAGGGGACAAGGAGCTAGGGAGAGGCCGCTCAGGGCCAGGGGGTCATGTTCAGTCCTGGGGTAAGCAGCTGCAGCTTCTTAACATACACATGTGCCCCCTCCCCACCTGCGAATTGGAATTCGGCCTGTGGGCCCAGCCCCTCAATGGTATTTAGGTGTCTTTGAGGATCTCGGCCTTGGTCTATACATTCCCACAGTGACTGAACAAGCATAAATGGGTTCTTCTCTCCTATCGCCCTGCCTGCAGAACGTGGTCTCCTAGCAATCATCTCTGCCTTGCCTCCAGGCTGCTGGGCTAACCCCCCCTCTCCCTCCGCCCGTTCATTACACCACAACGAGGAGTTCCCCAGGAGGACCTTGTGAAAAAGGGAGGCGTGTTGTGCTGCTGTGTGGCTATGACATCCCACCCCGGAGGTGGCTGCATTTCCGAGCTGGGTGAAAGGATTCCTGGATATAGCCTGTCAAGTGCACTGGGAACCTTCACGATGCAAAAGCTGTGGCCGGCTGAGAGTATGACCTGGGGGCTCAGCGTTGCTTCCCACGCTTCACCTTTTGGAGGTGCGGCAAGCTCTCTCCCCGGCACCATCCCTGCACTGCCAGCCGATGCAGAATGGGGCAGGGCCTTTGCCACTCGCAGGGTGGAGGGGCCCGTGGTGCCAGAATGTCCCACAGGTAGAGGAAGCGCCAGGGTTCTCACTGTCCTCTGTCCAAGTGTCCAAAGCGCTCCAGAGTGCTCTCCCCACTCCGGACCCACCCTGTGGGGGACTGGACTCCTTCAGCAGCCGCCAGTGCCCAGCGAACTGTCACGTTCAGGCTAGGAGGCATCCAGGGCGCAGCCCACGGAAGAGCAGAGATCGTACTAGGCTGAGTCACAGCCCCCAAGGATTTCCCAACCTGTTTTGCTAACTCGGCTCAGCCAAACATACCTTAATAGCTGCTTGGAGCAGGAGGGCTAGACAGAGACCTTTGCTTGTGCCCCAGCAGGGAGAGAGAACGCCCAGCGATAAATCACTTCATTGCTCCGATTGTACTTGATAGCACTGAGCCAGCGAGCAGATAACAGAACACCCAGACCTACACTTACAAATATAAATGGGAGCGGTGAGGGCAGATTGTTTAAGATGATCTGAGTTTGAATGGGTTAGGTGGCGCTTACTCTACAATGGGCATGATAAGGGATGCTTTCGACTGTCCATAGTCTCTCTTTCTTCATCACTCTGATGAGCCGTCACCTACAAAGCACTGGGTTTGTGCCTGATTTTATTAATAATGATCATCTCCCTAATAGGTCATTCTTACCTAGCAGGTCGCATCTGTAAACTGCAGGAACTTCATCAAGAGAGTAAATAGCATCCCCCCTGGCAACCCTGACAGCACCTTCCTGGGGAAAGCCAGAGACAGGCACATGGTGCATCCCCCCCCTGCTTTACAAATGGCCCGGAGACGGGAAATTATTTGTCCAAGTCTGTTTTTCTTCTTTATGATGTATAAAAATTCCCCATCCCTCCCCCCACAATCCCCTGTACGTTATGGAGGTACAGTTCTGGAACCTAAAGGGTTTTTTTTTCTCTTGCTTGTTAATTACCTTAGAAATATTAATATTGTCAGACCTCATCTCCCCTGGATTCATGGGAGGGCTTTTTGGTCTGCCGTGGAGAAATGTATTGTAACCTCTCCCACCTCAGTTAAAGGGGGTGGGGATTTTGAGTCTTTAACCAGGACATCCTGTTGCCTAAGGCGCTAACAGAAAGGGGTACCGAGGGTTTCAAAAGTGACTACGTGAGGTTGGGGGCGCTTCCACTTTTGGAGGCCCAACGTGGGACGCCTTAAAGGGGTTGGCAGAAGCGGCTGAGCACCTGCCCTCTGAAAATCAGGCTCTTTTTAAAGGCGCTTCGGTTGGGCCCCGGACTCACTAGCACTTTTGAAAGTCTTGGCCAAAGGGTTGTAAACAGGCTGACTACAATTTCCTTCCAGTCCCAGCTGTTGGTCTCTTATCGCTTGTGACATCATCCCCTCCTACCGAAATCCACCCCAACAAGCGGCGCTTGCCACCGTCACATTGATCAGCGGTGTGTTCCATGGCTGTCTCCTGTCTGGCTTTAGACTATTAACGCTTTGGAGCAGGGTCTGCTACTGGCCTGTGTCTGTTTAGCGGCTGGTTCCTAGCCACTACAGTAAGAAACACAATCACTGAACTAGTTTCCCAGGCCCCACAGAGGCGTCCAGCATTTTAGTGGTGCTTTTGGTCCCTGCTGTCTCTAGCATTGGTTCAAGTCAGTCTTGGCCCTTTCCTGGTTTCCACCAGTGGCAAATAGACCAGAGCTTTACACAAACAAACCTTTGCGAACAGACCACAACACCCAATGAAACCTGGGAGCCGCTGCCACCCAGTGGACAATAGAGACGACACACTGCCAGGCTGGAAAGCCAAGAACCCACAACAGCTGACGCCCTGGGAGCTTTAATCCTCCAGCATGTGTGTGTAATATGTTAGCTATTGTGTCCAAGTGCGCAGGGGGACGCTCCCGCCTCGTACACGAGATGGATCTTCAGAGGCCCTGGGGAGCAAAACAAATGAGTACATAACATCCTCTTCGAGTCAGGCCGTCTTTCGACATCTTTGTTCTCCTGCAGGATTATAGCGATTAAGTAGTTTGCATGGTTTGTTTTGGTGCATGGTAATCTCCTTCGGTCGGCATGGAAACTAGGTGTCAGACAGGCAGGCCTCGATGACTTAGAAGATCAGGAGTAGGTCACGTGCCCCCCCCCTTTACCTGGTGCCCCCCCTTTATGTCCCTCCTACATGTTGCCTATGGTAGGCTCTATAGCCGGGATCGGCAACCTTTGGCCCGCGGCCCGCCAGGGTTTGTTTACCTGCCGCGTTCACAGGTTTGGCCAGTCGTGGCTCCCACTGGCTGTGGTTCCCCGCTCCAGGCCAATGGGGGCTGCAGGAAGTGGCGTGGGCTGAGGGATGTGCTGGCCGCGGCGAACCGCAGCCCCCATTGGCCTGAAGCGGCGAACCGCAGCCACTGGGAGCCGCAATTGGCTGAACCTGCGGTAAACAAACCGCGGGCCAAAGGTGGCTGATCCCTGATCTATAGTTTTTCTCCGTTCGGGTGGTTTAAAATACGTGGATTGAAAGTGCCCACTCTGGGGTTCTGCAGAGTATGTGAACTGAGGCCGGCATTCTCCGTCTCGGTGCTAGTGAACAGGTGTCCAATCTGGCCACGGTAAAAAATCTGGCATTCAAAGATGGTCAGAGTAGATGCCCACTGTGACCAACTGGGAAATAGCCCTGTTATTGTTTAAAGAATGTGGGCGGGCCTCTGTGCGTTTGGCCAGGCAGGATGGAGTTAAATCAAAGGAGGCTGTAAATGCGGAAACCTGCAGGCCAGGAGCGATGGCGAAGATAAGACAGCCTCCAGACAGGCTCCCCTGAGTTCCTAAACCCAAGGCCAGGCCTCAATCAAAGGAGACCTAAAGGCCTTGAAAAAGGGAGAGGAGGAGTGTGATAGGGAGGGAGGAGGAGAAGCTACCAAGGGTGTGTCAGAGAAAAGCTGAGGGTCTGACTGCTACCCAGAGGAACAGGGAGACACAGAGACTTGTAAACAGGCCAGAGATGGACTCAGCTGGGCTGAGGGGAACTTGCAAAGGTTATTGCCTTAGTTGGCACATTGCTCTCATGCATTGTCCCTTTGAGAAATGAACAAACGGGCTGTTTTGGAGACACCGGCTCTGGGTCGCCGCAAATGGAAGCAGTCCCAGGCTCTCGAAGGGAAACTCCTAGTGGAGCCCAAACTAGACTGTGTCATCAATACAATGGGAGCCAGAGATCCAGGCTGACAGTGGTTCTACCCAAAGTGAGGGAGGAAACAGGCCTGTCATATAAGGGGTGCACGCGGGAGGGACTGAAAGGGGCCCCAGGCACAGTTTGCCCAGTAACTGACACTTTATAAATTAAAACAAAACAAAACTTGAATCCATCATAATTTATACTATTTATGCCCCTTCTTGACAAAGCAGACAGGCCATGGGCTGAAAGGGCCTCTCTCATGCATAGGAGGTGTCTCTCCAGGTGAAGTCTGAGGCTCTTGGCATGTGGAGGGAGCTTGCATTGTGGATAGAAAACTTCATTCTTGTGGTGTATTGATAACTTTAAAAATGGCAAATGGTCACTTCAAAGCCTAAGGGATTTTTTACTCATCCTGCTTACAGGGTAGCGGACTCTATAGGGAATCATGTGATCAGAGTCAATTCTTCAGCTAGCCAGCCTAGAGTAAAGTGGGACGAGTTGTGGCTCTCTATTTTTGGGGAGCAGCCTGTTTTGTCTCTCTCTGATTTGGGGTTCTTGTGTGTTATTGTTCAGAATGCTAAGATATAAAGCAGTGTTTCATTGCAACCTTTCAGCAAGAGTATTTTTGTTTTTATTTAACTTCTCTGTACGTATACCAAGAACATACCAATGCGGCACTTTGCTATTTTGTTTTGTTTGCCTGCCTAGCTACCACATCGCTATGGGCCAGAATAATGGTTTGATGGCACATCTTGCTGCAACGTTGCTGCTGAGGAACTGGTTTTGGCCCCTGAAAAGTTTAATGACATTAAATAATGAATCCAGTGACAGGATTCACTGAGCAGCTGAACCCTTTAGTTCCCTTGGAGAAAAACACCACCAACAGGCTAACGTGAATAATGCTGCTAGAACCTTGCTGTGTTTCAGAGACTGATTTCAAATAACTGAACTCTGGTTCTGCAGGAGGCATCTCGGATGGAGATCAAACTCCGTGTCCTTTTTGTGTCTTGTCTTGTGACTGCAGTAATTCACAGTTGGATCATTTGTCCTGAACTGAATAAAGGGGACCCGGTCAGCTGAAAGGACCGTTATCAGCTTGAAATAGTTGACGGGGACAAATTTATAACCCTTCAGGTTTTTGATTGAGCCTCCTTTAAGTAGCATGTATGGAAATATACATTGTCAGTTTATTTTGTTCCCCTGCTGATATTTACAAAGGTCTTTCCAGCAGGGGAGAGTGGATGGTCCCAAGATCAAAGCCATGCTTGGACCCCGGCCAGTCCCCCTTCTCTCAATGCCTGTGCCTCCCCTGCCTGTCAGTTGCATCTTTACTGCTGCTCTTGCTGGCAAGATCCCTCTTGCAAGGCCTGGGGGAAAGCATGCATGTGAACTTCCGCCAGCAATGCTGAGTGGTGTCCTCATGCTAATCAAATCGGCACTCCTATGGACACCAACAAAGCAATGGAATTGACTGACCACCGGCTGCTGTAAAAGAGAAAGAAATCTCTCTTTTCTCTCTGTTTTCAATTGCAGTGAATTATTTGTAACCATTTCAGGGACAATTTGTCAGGGGGAAATAAAGGGTTATTTCCCCAAGCATCTCTTTAAAAAAATCAGATGATAAAAGCAGATGTCCTTAGTTCTGTTACTAATGAAACCTGAGATTTTTTTTTTAATCAGAAAGAGCTTTGAAGATGTCATTTTATTTTTTACTGGTATTGCTGGCTGCTTACTGCCTGCATTTCACTGAACTTGGACCATAAACATAGTCTAGACTTTCCGGCTCTTGCATACTAGGTTAATGCAATAGCATTCAGGCCGTGGATGACATTTAAAAAAAAATGTTTTCAGTGGCATTTAACAAAACGAACCACAGAAACATTTCTATTGATCTCAAACTTTGCAAAATCTCAGCATGAGAAATTATAAATACCTAGATTTTCGCCCTCAATTCACTGCAGATTTAAAATAAATACATTGATAAAAGTTAAGCACCTTGTGTCACGGAGTTGGGGAAGGCAAGACCCTGCACCCCTGGCTTCCTGCGATTTACTATGACCCTCAGCCAGCCAGTAAAACAGAAGGTTTATTTAGACGACAGGAACACAGTCCAAGATAGGTCTTGCAGGTACAGACAACAGGACCCCCCTCAGTCAGGTCCATCTTGGGGAGCTAGGGGAGGCCAGGAGATCTGTCTGGCCTCCCCTCCATTTTCCCCGCCAGCTCCAAACTGCAACTCTCCAGCCCCTCCTCTGCCTTTGTTCCTTTCCCCGGGCCAAGAGGTCACCTGATCTCTTTGTTCTCCAACACCTTCAGTTGGCACCTTTGTAGAGGAGGGGCCCAGGCCATTAGTTGCCAGGAGACAGAGTGTCGGCCATTCTCTGTGCAGACCGTATCACAGGGGCCCTCTTGGGCTCTGCAACAATCACACACCCTGTTCCCCCCACCTAGATACCTAAGAAATGCATAGGGGAAACTGAGGCACCCACACAGTATTCAGAGAAAACATTAAGAACATTCCCACTTTGTCACACCTTGATGTTGCCTGACTATATCATACTCTGTTGGCTCCTGTGTCTTCTGCTGATGTTAAATGATATAGTGGAACACAACAGATGGCCGCTGGGAGTTCTTCAGCATGCCTTGCTTCCCTTTGTCTTCCAGTTTTGTGCTGGATAGCACTGGAGCATCAAACAGCTTGGAACTGAGCAAGTACCACTGCAGTCTTCTAACTGACTGCTCAGATCATTTTGTTTAGCTTAGTTCCTCTCTTTCTTCAAACGTCCATAATTATACATTAATAAACGCCTCGTCCCAAGATCTGCAATTAGTATAAACGTGTATAAGTTAGTAACAGTTTTCATTGTCTCTCTCACACCACAATGAGAGCTAATGACCTCCCTGCTCTGGGGCTGTTCGTTATATGATTTAAATGAAGGGTGAAAATTAGTTACACTTGTCCTTCCTTCCTTTAAAAAGAAAATGTTAATGGTGTTAAATTCTAGTGTGTCTCAGAGTGTCAGTAATGCCAGTAGGAATGGTACTAATAGATTAAATTTGTAAATAGCTGCTTTAACGCTGAAAGATCCCAAAGCCCTTTACAAATGTGTATATTACAAACCATCACGAGAAAGTGTTTCATCCATTACTGAAATGCGTCTACCTCTGTTGTGGAGCCTCTGGAGTTGTTTTAACAGTACACAACAACACTATGCAAGAATTTAGGACTAGTTCCGCTGAAGCATATGGCGTCAAGATGAAACTGCAGAAGGAATTTTTAGTAGACAGTGGAATTGAGCCGAGGTAAATTCTTCCAGTTCTTGTTTGTGCAGCATTACAAAGGTGAGTGGAACATCCCTAGATGCCGCACTGATGCTTGTTTTGCATCAGTGTCATTAAGCAACCAATGGCTAGAAGCGAGACAAATTCACACTAAAAATAAGGGGCAATTTTTTAACGGTGAAGGTGATTGGAACAACTTACCAAGGGTTGTGGTGCAGTCTCCATCTCGGGAAATGTTTAAATCAAGATGGGATTTTTTTTTCTAGTTCAAATAGGAATCAAGTCAGAGAAGTCCTAGGGCTGTGTTACGCAGGAGGTCAGACTACATGATCACCCTGATGCCTTCTGGCTTTATAATCTCTGAATGACAGATGAAGATTTCATCTGCTTCTCGCCAGAGGAACTGGCTAGGAAGGGCCCTTATGCTGGGTATATACCAACAATTCGCAAGCAATCCAAAGTGTATTTCCCAACACAGCTGGAGGCGTGTACCAAAAATAGGAGCACATCTTGTGTGTGATTGCCTAATGATTTCAGGAATGGAATGTATTGTTCTGTTGGGCCCCAGAATATACTTTCAGCCTCCTTTGTGCCTCATACAAGAAAGAAGCCTGTTTTCTTATGTAATTAGCGTGATCCTCATCCTTTGGGAGCTGGATCTGTGAGTCAGCACCACAGCTGTGTCACTAAATAGTTTCTGTTGTGCGTGTCAGCACAATAAACACACACGTGCCATTGCGGTTTACTACACAATGCACCTTAAGGATGTTACGACATTAACAACTCCTCTGCAAAGTCGCCAGACAATTCATGCGGAGATACTGCACCTGGGCTATGAAATTGGGCTCTTTTGAAAATCCCCACCTACGCCACTAGGCCCTAGAAATTCTTTGGGATCAGGTCCTGCACAGACGAAAGCAGGTGCTTAACTTCCCTCACGGCGAGTGTTGTATTGGAGTCAGTGGGTTTACTCACAGAGCGTATGGTTAAGCATGCGTTTAAGTCTTTGCGGGATGGGGGCCTTAGACAGGCAGAAGGTGCTCTGTTCGTGGGAAATCGGCAATAACACAGCGGCCTTACATTTGAGGACGGCTATAATGAGTGGTTCTGCTATGCATAATTAGTGGAGTTGGCATAACCGAGGACAAAAATGTATACACTGCCAATCCCATATGTGCTCTGTCCATATGCAACAAAGGAGTCCATAGGAAACATCAGAAAAGCATTGCTTAGAAGCCCTGGTGATGGGGTGTACAAACCCCGCATGAGCCAGGAAAGGGTTAATCGGCTGCTGGGTGCCCAACCAGCCCTGCCCCATGACACTTGAAGTTGGTGTCTGGCACCAAGGCCAGAGCTAAAGGAGAGCCCAGGATGGCTGTCTTGGAGAGCAGGGTTTGAGCTCGCGGTGGGGTCAGGAAGGCTGGCTAGGGCCAGGAACCAGAGAACGATGCTGCCTGTCAGGGCCTCCCGGAGGGAAGGGAGCATTCAGATGGCTACATGATGTTGATGTGTGTCTCTTTCCACCTACTCGGCAATTTTAGTGCAGTCCCTGTAAGAAAATTGAAAATAATAGAGTTGAGGGACTCAGCTGCAAACTCTTCTTGATAAATCCCATATGGTTTTGCTAAGGAAACTCAAGATCAGGTGGGTCATGCAAAATAAACTACCGTCCCAGTAAAAAACTGGCATAGTGGTGTGAAACTAATACCATTAGCACTTAGTGCTTGTAACTTCAAAGTGTGGAGCTCTTTTTTCTCAGCAATCCTTCTTTTTTCTCACTACCATGTTTTTTAATCCCAAGTACTATACACAGGACAATCAGAACGTAGTGGAAAACAGACATAAGTGTTTGTGTGCTATTCCATATCACAAACGAATCCTGCACTTAGGTAGCTGTGGGACTCATGAAAGAAACCAGACACACAGAATGAATATCAGACCCAAACAGGGGTCTGAGTGGAGGGCTCTGATCCTGGAGCTGGTGATGGGCTGAAGTCTAGACTTATAAGGGGGATTTTTCAGAAGTGCCTAACTCCCATTGATTTCAATGGGAGTTAGGCACCTAATCAGTTTAGGCACTTTGAAAATCCCACTATTTGGGGTTGATTCAATTCCGACTGAAGCCACTGGGGAACTTTCCATTCACTTTAAGGGGAGTTTGATTGGATCCCATCCCCAGGTTAGCTGTGGTTAAAAATCATTACCGGCTGACTGCCTTTCTTCCATTTAGCTTCTGTCAACTCAAGCCAGCAAGGTTTATGGTTTCCTGATTCAGCATAGCCACCTGCTGGATGCTGGCAGTATCTCACCTTTACTGCTCACCACCCAGGTTAATCACTTTTGCTTATCAACTGCTACATTTGCACAGATGAGGAGGGAAAGGCTCTGCCTTCCTCCATGTTTGGTTTTAACTCTCTTGGTGTCATTTATGTCACTGACAGCTCAATGGGGTTTTCTTTAACGGCGACATGTTTGGAAATCCTCTGTGTTGCATCCTAGTGATTATGATTTGAGAAGCTAAAACGGTGGCACTTCCTCTGCGGCTGCGGTACAGATAGTGTCAATACAGCTGTTCTTGCATTTCTTAAACTGGGGAGGGGCAGACCTACCATAAATCTCTCCGTGTGTGTATACACTACTTGGTCTTCAGGAGCTGTCATAGGTTTTTATGCCATGTTCCCCTGACCTGGTTATGTTATAATGTTCGGCAGTTTAAGCACCCACCGGGAGCCCCGAGCCCCGCACGACTCATTAAAATATGGGTGTTATTGAGCCGTTCAAGTCTAACTAGTCCTTAGAGTTACCAAAGACTGCATCCATGATTTAGCTGATTCAGTGGTTCTCAGACTTTTGTGCCCTACTTTTTGAGGCAGACCTATCCTCTAGTGAAAACTTGAGCTCCTAGCCCGGATGCCAGACCATCCCTGCAGCAACTTGGTGACACAAAGAAGTCATCTGAGGACAGCACCACGGAAACAAGCACTTGCTTGAATGTGACAGGCTCAGCTGTTGGGTTACATTGTTCCCCTCCTCTCCCCTCCTTCCACTTTGTAGCAGTGTTGTTTATTTCCATTTTTTTAGGACTGTGTCTCCTTTGTTGTCTGCTCTAATCCCTCCATCCTGCCCCTTCATTGTTTGCTCCTGGCCTCCGGTGTGTTTGTTCCCCCTTTAGTTTTAGTGGCATCCATAAATCTGATCATTCGTGGTTAAAACTGAACCAAAGAAACAACCAGTAAAAACTGGCTAATATTAAGCAGTTGTGCAGGGAGAACAGAGGGGCTCCAAATTGACTTAGTTGGCCTCAAAACTAAATCCCTCTTCAGAGAGTCTTAGGGGTTGTCTCCACAGGAATTTGACCAGAATCGCTCTTGTGAAATACCCGATTTTGCAATAGCTATGGTGGAATATCTCTCCAAGCGGACACACTATTCCAGAAGAAAAGTTACTTTATTCCAGAATAATGGGTGCAGTTTAATAGCGTGTGCACAGGGGGAGCTATTCTGGAACAGCGACTGTGGAAAGGTGTCTTCTGCACTCGCTATTCTGATCAATTTCTCTGTGTATTTAAACCCTTAGATTGTGGTGTTGCTCTCGGGAAACATCATCACTGACTTCACCAGAGTGATGCCGGCAGGTCTGCAGACCTTTGAGTTCTAGCTCAGTTTCCCTGACCTGTCTCCACACCCAGGGCCTTAGGGATATTGAACTATACTCAGCTGTTGTGTGAGCAGGTGCAATTTTAGGGATGTCAAAGGATCTGAGCCAACTTACATCTGGACTGAATTTGTCCCCTTAGGGCTACAAAATGGAAACTAAGAAAGAAAGAATTTTATTTAGCCACGAGACTTCTGTAAATCTCATTACCCTGTTATCTGAGTGCCCACAGATAGGAATGGATTTAAAGAATTATTATTATCCCCATTTTATAGATGGGGAAACCGAGGCACAGAGGAGATGAAGTAGTTTACCCTGGGTCACCTGGTAGCTGTCTAGCTAGTGTTCTGACTGTGCTGGTGTCCTTTAGTACCACCCACACTAGGATAATTATCAAGGACAATGGAAAACTGGAGGGAATTTGGTAAAAGTTCCTCCTCCCAAAATCTGGTTAATTTAATTAGATTGTAAGATCTTTGGAGAAGAGACTTTTATACGGTGTGTGTGCAGCACCTAGCGCAACGAGATCCTTATTGGGGCTTCTATGTGCTACCATCACACAAGGAATGAATAAGCATATCTTTGTGGGGTATTTGCTATTGTCCTCATCCCTTCATATTTAGATGGCTATTATTAGCCACATATGTATTTATATGACCGCCACTGCTGGACGAGGTGATTGCCTGCAAGGAGGCGTCAGCGACCAATGTTTTAGATGATCACAATGAATTACCTTTGCTGTTCTAAACGATTCGCAAACTCCTGCACAGTCTAACCCTTGTTGCCTGAGAACACTAAACGAACACAACTATTCAAAAAGTTACAGCAGAGGTGGCCAGCCTGAGCCTGAGAAGGAGTCAGACTTTACCAATGTACATTGCCAAAGAGCCAGGGCCGGCTCTGGATTTTTTGCCGCCCCAGGCAAAAAAGCCTCCGGCCGCCCCTCCCCCACCACGCGGCGGGGGAGGGCGCGGAGGGGGGGGGAGGGCCACCGGAGCCCCGGGGGGAGGGCCGTGAGCCCCAACTGGGGCTCCGCTCTCCCAGCAGCCGGGGGAGGGCGGCTGGAGCCCTGGGAGGAGGGCGGAGTGCCCGGCCGGGGGTCCAATCTCCCTGGTGGCCAGAGTGCCGGGGGGAGGGCGGTGAGCCCCTCCAGGTGCCGCCCCAAGCACAAGCTTGGTGGGCTGGTGCCTGGAGCCGGCCCTGCAAAGAGCCACAGTAATACATCAGCAGCCCCCCATCAGCTCCCACACCCTGCTCCCAGCGCCTCCCACCCAGCAGCAGCCTCACTGATCAGTGACTCCCTCTCCAGCTGTTTTGGGGCTTGCAGGAGGCTGGGGGGGGGTATTGCAGGCTCAGGGAAGGGGGCGGGAAGGGGATAGAGTGGGGGCAGGGCCTGGGGCAGAGTCAGGGGTTGAGCAGTGAGCACCGCCCCCCCCCCCCCCCCCCCCCCGGCACATTGGAAAGTTGGCGCCTGTAGCTCCAGCCCCGGAGTCGGTGCCTATACAAGGAGCCGCATATTAACTTCTGAAGAGCCGCATTTGGCTCCAGAGCCACAGGTTGGCCGCCCCTGAGTTACTGTATAACTACTTGAAATAAACGTAGCATATTATCTGCAATACAACATCCCCCAGAGTGTGTATTGCACTAACCTATGGGATGTACAGACTGCTTAGCTATGCGGATTTTCCCCAAACCTCTCTGACTTTACATCCCTGCAAAGTAATCCCTGGGCACCTAACTCCCAATGGGCCTTACAACTTTATCTCCTTTCTTACTGTTGCCCTTTGGTGCTGGTGTTAGGGAGCTGGTATTGTAATCATATTCCCATGCTGGCCCAAGTATCACCAGAAAGCTTGTGTGACTTATAGAAGATAAAGTTACTAAAAAAGGGGCTTTGAAATATTCCTTTGAATGCTGAATGCCTCTATCCAGCTAATTGGTATTCTGTTCAAAAGAACACGGGTCACTCTAAAAGGACGTCCTCTATTATACTGCATTCAAAGGTCCATTGTAGCTCTAAAAAGATTCTCTAAAACACGAAAGGAAACAAAAGAGACTGAAAGGCACTAAATATACAGCAGAAGCTCCGTTAGATGAAAAGAAAGTCAGTTGATAGCCTAGATCAGTGTTTTCTCCTGCTTCTCGATGGACGTTTTTCCCCAGAAGGTTCACGGCAGAAGGTTGGATAGTTGGGACGGTAGCCTGGCTCTCAAGAAACCCAGGTTCAATTCCCTGCTCTGCCATAGACTCCCCGTGTGACCTTGGGCAAGTCACACAGCCTCCCTGTGCCTCAGTTTCCCCCTCTGTAAATGGGGATGATAGCGCTGCCCTGCCTCCTGGGAGTGTGTGAGGGTAAATGTATTAATTCATTTGTGGTGTGCAATACTCTGGTAATGGGGGGTCATCTAAGTACTTAAAACAGAGCAGGTCTAGCATTCCTGAATATGTGGATTTTCCCATTTATGGTGACTCACAGGCTAGATGGTGTGGAAATCTGGGTTGCACATCCTGGGTAGAATCCTGGCTCTGCTGAAGTCAATGGGAGTTCTGGCATTGACTTCAATCAAGCCAGGATTTCACTCTCTATGCCCATGTGTACCTTACCAGCATGCGGATGACATCACTAGGCACCTTGAGCTCCTCCGATGGAAGGTGTTGCCTGGCTGCATAGCGTTTAGTATTGCTTTCCTTGTCATTTCAGCAAATGCCTTTTCATTAGGTGCAAGGACGCTCCTTTTGGCTGGAGCTGTGGGACCTACATCAGGAACATTCCTAACCTGGCCATGGCGGAACGTCATCTCATTGGCTTTACTGGCTTCGGTTAAGAGCCTATCCTCGTCCCACAAAGCAGGTATTCCACAGATGATGGACTGAGCTGCTCAGGGTTGCGTTGGTTGGTTGTTTCTTTCTCCTGGGCTGAATGTGGAAAGGCCCCCACCCAATATTGCTGACCCCAAGTGTTCAAAAATCATCAGATTTTTAAAATAACATTGGGAGAGGGGCTCGTGATTTGCCTTTGTGTTTCTGAACCTTTAGGGTCCACTTGAGTCATGTTTTCACGCTTTTCTTTGCAACCTTGAGGGATAGAACCTTGCACTTTTTTTTAAATGAAAGCTGAATCTCATGACTCCGGGTGCTGGAGCTTTAGGAAAAACAACAACAAACAGCACAAGAGTTGCAATAAAATCACAAGGGTTGGTAACACCACTTACCACATAGACTGACCCATAGTTAAGATGCAAGATCTCCAGGGCCCAGGCTTTTAGAAATCCTGCAAAGAGATCTCCCTCAGAGCCAAGCGGGAGGCCTTGCAGCCAAAGTAGGGCTGTAACTTGCACTAGACTCCAGGCAAAACAAAAGGGCTTGGCCATTTCTTTCACGGAGCTTGTGCAATAGCGAATGACATGCTCTCTAGTTTCATGACTGCATTCTGTGACCTGCTTCCCATCTTTCCTGCCCAGAGGCACCTACTTTAGCTTCCAGCTTGTTCACTCTTCCTGCAAGCTAATGTCCTTGGAGTCCGCAGCGCTCACTCTGGCATGAACAAGGTCAAATTGTTTGCCCAGCTCCTCTAATTCTGCTAACAGCAGCAAGTTACTCATTGACTTACCCTGGAGAGAAAGCTGTCCTGAAGCTTCAGGCAAGATGGTTACTGCCCCATAGGTCACCTTTGTCTGCATTCCTGCAGCTGCTAGGCATACAGATAAGGTTTGAGAGGGGGTATAAGCTACAGCACCACCTTGATGATGAAAGATTTTCCCATTCAAGAGATAACCCTACAGCTCACCCCCCCCACCCCCACTACTGTGAAGCAGGGCCGGCTTTAGGCCAATTCCACCAATTCCCCCGAATCGGGCCCCGCGCCTAAGAGGGCCCCGCACCCAGTGGCAGGGCCGCCCAGAGTGGGGGGCAAGTGGCAGAGAATCCCTTCCCTGGCTAGAGGCGCCTTTTTAATTTTTACTCACCCAGCGGTGCTCCAGGACTTTGGTGGCACTTTGGTGGCATGTCCTTCAGTGCCGCCAAAGACCCGGAGCGAGTGAAGGAACCGCCACCAAAGTCTAGGAGTGCCGCCCGGTGAGTACAAGCCCCACGTGGGTTGTTTTTTTTTAGTCATCCCTGTGGGGGCCCTGTCAAAACTGTTTGAATCGGGCCCCACACTTCCTAAAGCCGGCCCTGCTGTGAAGCTCTGAGAGAGATTTCCAGTGGCATGAAGTATGGGTCTCCAGGATTTTAAGTGCTCCATAGTTCCTGGTGGGCGTGGGGCCCAGTCAACCAGCAGGTTGCAAATTGGGGGAGGAAGGGCAATGGAGTCTCTGGCTAGAGGAGTCACAGCGGATGGAAACGGAGAGCACTGGAAAACCAGCGCATTTATGAATGTAGCAGGAACCGGCTCTAAATAGCAGAGAGTAAAGCACGTACATCCAGAAGCAATGCACACATCCATTTTACACTAATAATTTGTTTATGCATCAGCAAGGAACAGACCACATCTGACTTGCAAAAACGTATCTCTGACAGAATCCCCTCAGAGCAGAGGACTTCCAGCTTCAAACCATTTGCATCCATAAAGCAGGCAGAACAAGGAAGAGCAGGTCTTCATAAGGCCTCGTCTACTCTGGCAGCAGGGTATGGGGGGGGGGGTAGTTACATGCTGCAGTGAAAAGCATGCTGCGTCCATGCTGCGGTGTGTAGCTACACGTGGCAGGGGGGAGGCAGCAGACAAAGGCTCCGGCAGTGGGAAACTGCCAGAGCCTTTCCCGCTGATGGAGTCTTTCTTTCACTGTTGTGGGGAAAGGTTCCAGCAGCTCCCTGTAGTAGGATCAAGCCTTTTCCCATTGCCTCCCCGACAGAGCCTTTCACTGCTCCAGCAGCAGGCTAAACTTAGCAGTGTAGCCAGGATAGGCACTGCTTGGGCACGTAGAGCCACCCTAGGTTCAGGCGTGTCTTTATTCACCTACGCCGTGCCTCATCATCCTCTGCTATTTATACCTGTGCTTGCGAGGGGGGTGGGATGGGGCCTGCAGCGTAGGTACACTACATGCCGCAGTGTAGATATAGCCTCAGGTCGTTTACTGCATGGGACAGGGAACGTCCACAGAGCACAGGCTTGACTAAAATATTGGTACATGCACAGCCTCCGTTCCTGCATCAAATGAAAATCTGCAGAGCAATCAATAGTGTGAAAGGACCCTCTGTGGTTTCAAAGGCATCCTTCGTACCTAAGTCTTCGTACCTAAAGACGGCAAGATGGTTTTGTGCTCAAGGCACTGAAGACCTAGGTTCAATTCTTGGCTCTTCCTGGGTGACCTGGTGAAAATAATGTAACTTTTCTGTGCCTCAGTTCCCCATCTGGATAATGGGATAATAGCTCTGCCTTGCCACATTTACCTGTGAGGGTAAATTCACTAACGTTTATGAGGCTGAAATACTACAGTGTTGAGGCCATATAAGAACTCTGATAGATTTTAGAAACTATTATTTTTTATATTATTTGTATTACAGGAACCCCAGTGATGATCGGGGCCCATTGTACTGGGCATTGTACACACGCACTGTAAGAGTCCCTGCCCCAAAGAGCTTGCAGTTCAAATACTTTACATGTGTAGGGTTAGGAAGAGAAAGAAGGGACGTCGTATTTTCCCCATTTTAGAGAGGCACAGAGAAATGAAGTGACACCAAAAGTCTATAGCAGAACTGGCTGCAGGGTTTATATCCATTATACTTTTGTTTATCCTATTGAACTTAGCCATGGATGTTCTCATTGATATATATCCATAATACTTGTCTGGCTCTCATTACCCATTAGTATCTGAAGACTTCACCATCTTGAATGTATTTATCCTCACAAGACTCCTGTAAGGTAGGCAAGTTTTACACATGGGGAACTGAGGCACGCAGGCCAGATCCTCAAAGGTATTTAGCTGCAGCATTGAGGCTACGGCACTGTAGTGTAGACACTTAATACAGCACTAGAAAGGGGTTTCCCTATCACTGTAGAGCTCTGTGTGGCTCAAAAGCTTGTCTCTCTCACCAACAGAAGTTGGTCCAATAAAAGATATTACCTCACCCACCTTGTCTCTCTAAGCATTAGTATGATGACAGAGTTTATTTGGAGGCTGCCCTCAGGTGAAGACATGCTCCAATTTACAGTAGAGGTGGTGGAAGGATTTTGTGTGGGAAGGACTTGGAAGGGCTGGCAGTCCTCTAGGAAAGGAGTGGAGTTACGTAGCTCCTCTTGCAATACAACCAGAAGGAAATTTATTACCAAGGTACAAGTCAAGCAAATAAACTTGCCTTAAGGGAAATTGGTTCATCGGTGTTTAGCCACACCAGAGGACTTCCGTATGGACTGAGGGTCTCCCTGTAAGCTATTGTGTGTAGTTTGTTTTTAGACAAGTAAATGGTTAGTTATGAGTTACTTTTCATGATTTTTCCTGCATATAACAAGTATTTCCTATTGTAATCAATCTGGTTGAAAATTTGAACAGAAAAAAATTCCTCTGATCAAAAACGATGTGATTTTTTGTCAGAATGTTTAATATTTTTTTTTTCAATCAGGAGAACTGCAAGGAAAAATGGCATTTTGAAATGTTGAATCTTTTTGTTTCTATCAAAAGTGTTCAGCTTTTCCATTGAAGTGCTTCAGATGTGAAACTTTTCAGGATTTTTCATTTCATGAACAGTTTTGATATTTTGCCATTTTGTTCATATTTGGAATGGAACGTAATGTTGGAATGTCAAAATTTCCTGTGAAAGAAAAATGCCATGTTTTGAACAATAAATATTCCACCTCCTATTCTGTATACATGTTTGTACAGCCCCTAGCACAGTGTGATCCTGACCCATGACTAGAGCTCCCAGGTCCTATGATAATACAAATAATAAGTAAGAATAACAATTGTGTTTAGTTAGGTTTATTGCTACTCAAAATGAGAGCTATCTCCTATTCCCTTGCTCCTTGTGTCTGATTATATTATATAGGAGAATATAACTGGGAGGTATGGCCTAATAGTGATTCAGCCTCTGTCAAAACCTACTCTCATAAAACTAATTCAGAAATGTAAGGAAGACAACTCTTTGTCCTGAGTAATTATACAGACTAATTTAGATGTTTGGTGGCAATATAAATGATTTTAAATGCCCCTCTAGAGAAATTCTCAAATTTCAGTTAAAAGGAGCCAGATGTGACACAGCCTCTGCACACAGCATGCATGAGATACCCATGTTTCCCCTTATGTTACCCCTCATGCAATTTCCTCAGCCACCCATTCCATGTACTACTCCTCATCTTTCCCTGTGCAGCTCTCCCCCATCCCTGGACTCCCTAAATTATTCCCCTTCACATCACCCCCAAATTATTCCATGCAGATGATCTCCCCAAGTTACCCTCAACTCCCTCCAAGTGGCCTCCACAAACTCAGCCCTCATACTACCTCTAATCTCCCCAAATTATCCACACACTATTCCTAAAGTATCCCAACCTCACTACTGCCAAGTACACTATTAGTCTCCTACCTCCAAATTCCTCCAGCACACCCAGCCTTCCAAACTACCCCAATTCCAACCCCAACCTACCCCACCCTCCACTCCCCAACCTGCCCCACCCTCTGCTCCCCAAACCCTCCCAACCCACCCCATCCTCCACTCCCCAAACCCTCCCAACCCGCTCCACCCTCCGCTCCCCAACCTCCACCGCTCCCCAAACTACCCCACCCTCCGCTCCCCAAACCCTCCCAAACTGCCCCATCCTCCACTCCCCAACCCCCACCACTCCCCAACCTACCCCACCCTCCACGCCCCACCCTCTGCTCCCCAAACCCTCCCAAACCGCCCCACCCTCCACTCCCCAACCCGCCCCACCCTCCACGCCCCACCCTCCACTCCCCAACCCCTCCCAACCCACCCCATCCTCCGCTCCCCAACCCGCCCCACCCTCCACTCCCCAACCCCTCCCAACCCGCCCCACCCTCCGCTCCCCAACCCCTCCCAACCCGCCCCACCCTCCGCTCCCCAACCCGCCCCACCCTCCACTCCCCAACCCCTCCCAACCCGCCCCACCCTCCGCTCCCCAACCCGCCCCACCCTCCACTCCCCAAACCCTCCCAACCCGCCCCACCCACCACTCCCCAACCCCTCCCAACCCGCCACTCCCCAACCCCTCCCAACCCGCCCCACCCGCCGCTCCCCAACCCCTCCCAACCCGCCACTCCCCAACCCCTCCCAACCCGCCCCACCCTCCGCTCCCCAACCCGCCCCACCCTCCACTCCCCAACCCCTCCCAACCCGCCCCACCCACCACTCCCCAACCCCTCCCAACCCGCCACTCCCCAACCCCTCCCAACCCGCCCCACCCACCACTCCCCAACCCCTCCCAACCCGCCCCACCCTCCGCTCCCCAACCCCTCCCATCCCGCCCCACCCTCCGCTCCCCAACCCGCCCCACCCTCCACTCCCCAAACCCTCCCAACCCGCCCCACCCACCACTCCCCAACCCCTCCCAACCCGCCACTCCCCAACCCCTCCCAACCCGCCCCACTCTCCGCTCCCCAACCCCTCCCAACCCGCCCCACCCTCCGCTCCCCAACCCGCCCCACCCTCCACTCCCCAACCCCTCCCAACCCGCCCCACCCTCCGCTCCCCAACCCGCCCCACCCTCCACTCCCCAACCCCTCCCAACCCGCCCCACCCTCCGCTCCCCAACCCGCCCCACCCTCCACTCCCCAACCCCTCCCAACCCGCCCCACCCTCCGCTCCCCAACCCGCCCCACCCTCCGCTCCCCAACCCCTCCCATCCCGCCCCACCCTCCGCTCCCCAACCCGCCCCACCCACCACTCCCCAACCCCTCCCAACCCGCCACTCCCCAACCCCTCCCAACCCGCCCCACTCTCCGCTCCCCAACCCCTCCCAACCCGCCCCACCCTCCGCTCCCCAACCCGCCCCACCCTCCACTCCCCAACCCCTCCCAACCCGCCCCACCCTCCGCTCCCCAACCCGCCCCACCCTCCACTCCCCAACCCCTCCCAACCCGCCCCACCCTCCGCTCCCCAACCCGCCCCACCCTCCACTCCCCAACCCCTCCCAACCCGCCCCACCCTCCGCTCCCCAACCCCTCCCAACCCGCCACTCCCCAACCCCTCCCAACCCGCCCCACCCTCCGCTCCCCAACCCCTCCCAACCCGCCACTCCCCAACCCCTCCCAACCCGCCCCACCCTCCGCTCCCCAACCCGCCCCACCCTCCACTCCCCAACCCCTCCCAACCCGCCCCACCCTCCGCTCCCCAACCCCTCCCAACCCGCCACTCCCCAACCCCTCCCAACCCGCCCCACTCTCCGCTCCCCAACCCCTCCCAACCCGCCACTCCCCAACCCCTCCCAACCCGCCCCATCCTCCGCTCCCCAACCCGCGCCGACTCCCAGAACAAATCCCCCCAAGTTAATATCCCATAATATCCCCGCCCCCTCACGCTGCCCCCCCGCCCCACGGACTACGAGTCCCGGCATGCCCCGCGCGCCCCTCCCCGGCCCGCAGCCTGCCGGGCTTCCGGGCACGCGCCGACCGCACTCGGAGCCGGGGGCTGCCGCGGGGCAGATTGGAGCCGGGGCGGGACCCAGCCAGGTGAGGCGATGCCGCCCCGCGCCCCTCCTGGCTGGGGGTGGCCGGGTGCTCCCCGGGACCCTTCCCCCCATATCCGCTCCCTCTGCCCCCCCCCGGGACCCTTCCCCATCCCCCCATAGCCCCCTCCCTCTGCCCCCCCCGGGACCCTTCCCCATCCCCCCATAGCCCCCTCCCTCTGCCCCCCCCGGGACCCTTCCCCAACCCCCCATAGCCCCCTCCCTCTGCCCCCCCCGGGACCCTTCCCCAACCCCCCATAGCCCCCTCCCTCTGCCCCCCCCGGGACCCTTCCCCAACCCCCCATAGCCCCCTCCCTCTGCCCCCCCCGGGACCCTTCCCCATCCCCCCATAGCCCCCTCCCTCTGCCCCCCCCGGGACCCTTCCCCATCCCCCCATAGCCCCCTCCCTCTGCCCCCCCCGGGACCCTTCCCCAACCCCCCATAGCCCCCTCCCTCTGCCCCCCCCGGGACCCTTCCCCAACCCCCCATAGCCCCCTCCCTCTGCCCCCCCCGGGACCCTTCCCCATCCCCCCATAGCCCCCTCCCTCTGCCCCCCCCGGGACCCTTCCCCAACCCCCCATAGCCCCCTCCCTCTGCCCCCCCCGGGACCCTTCCCCAACCCCCCATAGCCCCCTCCCTCTGCCCCCCCCGGGACCCTTCCCCATCCCCCCATAGCCCCCTCCCTCTGCCCCCCCCGGGACCCTTCCCCATCCCCCCATA
This sequence comes from Malaclemys terrapin pileata, assembly GCF_027887155.1. Classification (NCBI taxonomy): domain Eukaryota; kingdom Metazoa; phylum Chordata; order Testudines; family Emydidae; genus Malaclemys; species Malaclemys terrapin. Next base: position 9,038,013 of record NC_071526.1, on the reverse strand, counting down.
GCCCCCTCCCTCTGCCCCCCCCGGGACCCTTCCCCAACCCCCCATAGCCCCCTCCCTCTGCCCCCCCCGGGACCCTTCCCCAACCCCCCATAGCCCCCTCCCTCTGCCCCCCCCGGGACCCTTCCCCCCATAGCCCCCTTCCTCTGCCCCCCCCGGGACCCTTCCCCATCCCCCCATAGCCCCCTCCCTCTGCCCCCCCCGGGACCCTTCCCCATCCCCCCATAGCCCCCTCCCTCTGCCCCCCCCGGGACCCTTCCCCATCCCCCCATAGCCCCCTCCCTCTGCCCCCCCCGGGACCCTTCCCCATCCCCCCATAGCCCCCTCCCTCTGCCCCCCCCGGGACCCTTCCCCATCCCCCAATAGCCCCCTCCCTCTGCCCCCCCCGGGACCCTTCCCCATCCCCCCATAGCCCCCTCCCTCTGCCCCCCCCGGGACCCTTCCCCCCATAGCCCCCTCCCTCTGCCCCCCCCGGGACCCTTCCCCATCCCCCCATAGTCCCCTCCCTCTGCCCCCCCCGGGACCCTTCCCCATCCCCCCATAGTCCCCTCCCTCTGCCCCCCCCGGGACCCTTCCCCATCCCCCCATAGCCCCCTCCCTCTGCCCCCCCCCCGGGACCCTTCCCCCCATAGCCCCCTCCCTCTGCCCCCCCCGGGACCCTTCCCCATCCCCCCATAGTCCCCTCCCTCTGCCCCCCCCGGGACCCTTCCCCATCCCCCCCATAGTCCCCTCCCTCTGCCCCCCCCGGGACCCTTCCCCATCCCCCCCATAGTCCCCTCCCTCTGCCCCCCCCGGGACCCTTCCCCATCCTCCCTTCCTCTGCCTCCGATACTCCCCTCCCTCTGCCCCCCCGAGACCCTTCCCCATCTCCCCATAGCCCCCTCCCGAGACCCTTCCCCATCCCCCCTCCCTCTGCCCCCCCCGAGACCCTTCCCCATCCCCCCATACCACCCTCCCTCTGCTCCCCCGGGACCCTTCCCCATCCCCCCATACCACCCTCCCTCTGCTCCCCCGGGACCCTTCCCCATCTCCCCATACCACCCTCCCTCTGCTCCCCCGGGACCCTTCCCCATCCCCCCATACCACCCTCCCTCTGCTCCCCCGGGACCCTTCCCCATCTCCCCATACCACCCTCCCTCTGCCCCCCCATCTGCCCCCCCGCGACCCTTCCCCATCCCACCACTGGGGCTGGTTCCCACTCCCTCAGCCCCCTGAAACCCTTCCCCATCCTATGGCCTGGCCCCTCAGCCTGTTTCCTCTCCCACCCACCCTTCCCCATTTGATGACCAGCCCCTGTCCCTCAGCCTCTTTTTGCCTGGGGCTGCTCCCCTTGACCTCCGTTACCTCCTTTTGTCTGGGGCCGGCTCCCCTCTGCCCCCTTTTGCCTCTCTTCCCCGTCCCAAGCATCCCAACTGCTCCCCCGCACTCTGCTGTGATTCTCCCTCCTTGCTTGTTGCCTGTTTCACATGCAGACACCTTTTCTGTCTTCCCCACTCACCCCCCTGCCCTTTTTTTCCCTAGCTGCCTTTTATCTCCAGGACTTTCTTTACTTAATGCATAATATCTAACTCCATACCAAGACAAAATCCAAAGAAAAAAGGGGTGCGGGGACCAAAGCCCCTCTCGTGTTGCCCTAACCCACTGCTTTTCACTGCACTGCATGTGGAGATGGGTTATCCCCTGGCTGTTGTGGCAAGTTGCATGTTTGGGGCTTTTGAGGGATGGCATATGCTGCTTCTCTAAACCAGTGAGCTTCAGCCTTCCCTTTCTAACATGCTAACCTCTTTTATAGTAAATAACACCATGTAACAAGGGGGTGGAGGGAGAGAATTTGTGGTGGTGCCAAAGTTTTGGGCAGTGGTGCCTTGCTTTCCAAGTTCCTCAGTCCCAGGAAGGGAGAGAACCTCATCGGTTTGTTTAAAGTCAGTATGGAAAAATTCAGACATGGGTGCCTAAACTCTAAATCAGTATTTCAGCACTTAAATAAGTAGTCCGTTTTTCAATCATGCTGCATGTCCAGCATCACCCAGCTTCAGTTGGGAGCTGCCGAGTCCTCCTTGAAAACCAAGCCATCTAAGTGCCTGTGAATATAGGTTTAAGAGCCCCCAACATTAGGCACCCCATTTAAAAAAAAATCTTGGTCAAGGCTTTTATTGCTAAGCTTTTCTGTTCTTTTGAAACACTTGGGCCTTGACTACACACACAAGTTGTACAGTTTTAACTACCGTGGTATGACCCCACTGTTTATAGTATCATCATAGAATTGCAGAACTGGAAGATACCTCAAGAGGTCATCTAGTCCAGTCTCCTGCATTCATGCAAGAGCCTTCTCTGCAAGATTGTATGTGCAACTTCTGCTGGTTGAAACAGCCTTTTGGTATCTCTTTGCTTGATCTGCTCTCTCTTGTTTCAGATCTCATTTGAAAAGCACAGTTTCCTCACTTCCAACTACATTTCCTTTTCCCTTTATTGTTTATCTATGTAACTGAATTATTTAACACTAGTGCCTTGTATTGTATTTGTCCAAGTGGAGGAGGGTGAGGTCTTGAAGTGCCTATATGTAGACTTGCCATGTTAGTTGAAGAACTATTGATGAGCTTACATTGGTATCAAGTATTTTAGTAGTGCCCAGAAAGGGACAGGGGCACTCGTGATCACAGTCTTGACATTAACAACAAGGAGTCTGGGGGCACCTTAAAGACTAACCGATTTATTTGGGCATAAGCTTTTGTGGGTAAAAAACCTCACTTCCTAGTCTCTACATTGAAGGTCTTAAAAATATTCCCTTTCTCAAACTTTATCTTTTTAGTTTAAATGTTTATTTTCAATGGTATGAAAGCAGCTGCGCAAATATTTACAGAAATGTAGAGATACAGCCGTTTAAAAAACAAACAAACTCTCCAACAAAATATAGAGGAGGAAGTGATTCTCAATCCTCTTCTAGAAAGGGAACAGAAACCTCCTAAAATAGACAGCTCATGGATTTTAAATGTTGAGTTCACCTTTTAAAAATATAAATATCAGAGAATTATCACTGGTAGATCTTTATATACTCTAGTTTGTTTGGAGTGGGTGGTGAAGGGCAAAGCTTTCCTGGGGCCCTGTCTTGATGAACAGAAACGGAGGTGGGTGTTTCTCAGTCTTGTTAACTGAGTTTAGTTAGCTCAGTGTGGCAGGTGACAGCCTGCATTTTGGGGCTTGTCTACATGGGAAAGTTTCACTGGTTACACTGTTATGGCTAAACTGATATAATACCTCCTTCTCCCTTCAATATACTATATTCGAGTATAAGAGAGGTGTTCTTATTTTTCTTTGGTTTATCTCAACCCCCTTCCAAAGCAAGAGTTGAAACTGACAAAAGGCACTCTTATACCAGAATAAGTGTGTCTACGTGGCAGAGTTATACTAATATCACTATACTGATTGAAATGCACACCTTGGGTTATACCAAAAAACTTTCCTGTGTAGAGAAGGCTTTAATGGGGCTTTCTTAACATATTCAAAGTTGCTTAAGTTGCCCCCTCTCAGGCTGAAATGTGGCTGTCTAACACCGCTTCAGACTTGTTAGAAAAGCCCTGTTAAAATACAAGCTATCATGGTGAGCTAATATGTTTAAAAAGAATGCATATTTTTCCCAATCAAGACATACCCGGTTTATTTGCTGTGAGCCCTGGAGCAGACTTGAGTCTTTCTTGAGAGGGTGGGGGAAGGGAGGGTAACATTAGTGGGAATGTAGATCCGTGTGGAGGGACTGACACAGATGGGTAAAATGTGATTGCATCCTTGTTTCCCTGCTGGTGGATCAGTAATCTGTGATTACACAGCCTTCCACTTCATTCAATCACTGGTTAATTTGATCTTCAGTTTATTTTGATGATAATCTCAGGAGCCAAATTATTTGTACTGAAACAAGCCACTTGTATTTTGATCAAACTTGATTGCTTTAGACACATTTAGGCATTTATATATATATATAAAAAAAATTAGGAAATATTGAAGTTGCTTCAGGCATTTTAGTCAGTGATGATTATTCACTAGCTATAAAAACTCATTCAATAAGCAAAAAAATGCTCAAGGAAAACCCCTGTGGTGATGAAAGTTGTTCAGATATTACAGTCCATTGTTATTGACATAAGTGCTGCCATGTGCTAAGCAAGCTGTTGCCCACCCCTGTGGGCACATGGGTAACGTATTCAACCATTTATTTCAAGCAAAACGATAGGTAGGGACTGGTTCGCAATGAGAGGCAGGTCCTGTGAATTAGGAAACTGAATATGGCTCATGGAGATTAAGGGCCTCATCCGTGTGGTGCGGAGTGCTTGCTGATCCCACTGAAGTCTCTGGAGTACAGGGTGCTTAGTTAGCGGTGCTCAGCGTTTGATGGGATCGGGGCCCTAATTTCTCTTTGTGGTGAGAGAGGTTCTGACATTCTGCACCTCGTGTGTTTTTTTTGTGGCTTTGAGAATGTTCTTTTGTGGGGGGGTTTTAGCGCGCTTGGCAAACGGAGTGCTATATGGCTGCAGGAGCTCAGCGCTTGGCTTTGTGTAAAGAAAAAAGCTTTTTCCGATGTCTATTTTTATCAGTTAATTAGTGGTTCTTGCTGATGTGACAGCGCTCTGTGATGAGAACGAGTTCCAGTTCTTTTCTGCACACGGGGGGAATCGCGCATTCGGCAGTCAGTGACTAGGCAGACCAGCAGTCGCACCTTTGTGATTGGTTCTAATGCAGGTGTTTCTTAACTCTTTCCAGAGAGTGCCCTTTAAATCAGCTACTCACGAACTTGCTGTCTGAATCCTTTATGCTGCCCTCTCAGGAGGCTTCTCAGGCGTCAGCATAGTAAAAAAATATGTAGATGTACAAGCACTTGGGATTTCCATAATGCCTTCAATTGGATGATCTCAAAGTGCTCTAAAAACATGCATAAATTGCTCCATGCCTATGGGGCATGGAAATATTCCCATAAGAAGCTGAGGTACAGAGATGAGACGTGACTAACTGATGGTCACATGGCAAGCTGATGGGGAACTGGGAAAGAGAGAACCCAGATCTTCTGACTGTCAGTCCTGTGCATTAAGCCACTGTACTATCTTGTCTGACTTTTTGGTTCATGATGTGTTCCTGGTATCTGAGGATTAATTTACAAGTGACTGAGTAAATATTCAAAGGAATGCTTGGTACCAGGCTGGGGAAGCAAGCTTGTAAGCCAAGTGATACGGCTGGTATGACCTATTGTTACTTCAGCTCCATCCAAATCAGGAGCTGCTATTCTACTGGGTCTATGTCCTGGATACTTACCCAGCTTTAAAGAAACCAGCCAAGAAGTAATCCGCTAAGTTTGCAGCAAGGGAGGTTCGTTAGATATCAGGAAAATCTTTCAAACTGTAAGGACAGGTAAGCACTGGAACAAGTTACCTAGAGAGGTTATGGAATCCTGGTCATTGGTTGTTCTAAAGAACAGGTTAGACAAACACCTGTCAGGAGTGATTTAGGATGGTATACTTAATCCTGCCTTTGTGAGTGGGGATGGACACTTGAGGTCTTTTCCAGCCCTACACTTCTGATTATTTTTCAATATATTTTTAAATTGAAATGCTGTTCTGCACACAGACTTTCTGTTGACTTTAATTTGACCTGACTGGGGCTAGGATACCAAGGTGATAGGCACCTTTTGTACCCAGTGAAATCTTTGTTGATACAATAATGCTTATTTGAATCTATTTACAGATGACTTCAAGCCCTTTCCAAACTGCATTAGAGAAACTAATTGTCCCCTGATGTTATCAGTTTAAGGAACATGCTTCATCTCTTAACTGAATGGTATATTTATATGAAGTGATAGAAAACATCAGTGGCAAAGATGTGAAGGGGATGACAGTAGTGAAAACAAGTCCTTTTTTGCAAACAGGAACCCAATGTATTGCTGTTTTTTTGAAAACCACTTGGCTTTCTACCATAATGTGGGGAGAAAGGGCTGGGTAAATAGTTTGCTAACTTGGTTCTTTTGTATTTGTGCCTTTGATATGCTGATTATGAAACACCGTTAAGAATTGCTTACAGAACAGCTTCATTGGCTTTCAGTGAGACCAATGTCTGCTTAGGGCTTGTCTACACTGGTAACGCTGCACCACACTGGTGCACTGTCTATACAAGCACGTTACAGCGCTGAAACTTGCTGAGCTCATGGGGGTGTTTTTTCACACACCCCTCCCCCGAGCGAGAAAGTTGCAGCACTGTAAAGTACCAGTGTAGACAAGCCCTAAGAGCGCTGCGGCGGCGGTGCAGCAGACACTACCTATGCTGAGAGGAGAGCTTCAACAGCATGGGTGCCGCACCTCCCCGAGAGGCGGTAGCTGTGGTGACTGGAGAGGCCCTCCTGTTGACAGCACTGCCTATGCTGGGGGTTATAGCACATCACTCTTTTCCACACCCCTGAGAAACGTCGTTATACTGACATAAATTGGTAGTGTAGACCAAGCCTTAAGCTCTTAAGTGCCTAAGTCACTTTTGAAATGCGACCCAGGTTCCTAATCCATTTAGTCTTATTTGCAAATTTTACCTCTAGTGTCCAAGGCTTGGTCTACACTAAACCCCCAAATCGAACTAAGGTACGCAACTTCAGCTACGTGAATAACGTAGCTGAAGTCGACATACCTTAGTTCGAACTTACCGCCGTCCAGACGCGGCAGGCAGGCTCCCCCGTCGACTCCGCGTACTCCTCGCGGCGAGCAGGATTACCGGAGTCGACGGGGAGCACTTCTGAGTTCGATTTATCGCGTCCAGACTAGACGCGATAAATCGAACCCAGAAGTTCGATTGCCTGCCGCCGAACCAGCGCGGTAAGTATAGACAAGCCCTAATTCTCCTCCCCCTTTTGCTGATATAAATCAGGAATAACTCCATTAAAGTCAGGGCAGGTCCGCACTAGGAAGGTTTGCTAGTACAGTATAGCAACATGTTAGAAGTGTGATAGTTGAAAACAAAACCCAAAGAATGATATCAGCAGAAGCCCTAGTGTAGACTCAGTTATACTGACATCAAAGTGCTTTTGTTGGTATAGCTTCTTTTACTCTCTGAACCAGTGTAAGCTGTGCTGGCAAAGGTACAGTTAGTGTTTTGCTGGTATACGCTGTGTTACACTGGGGGTTGGCTGGTATAGTTATACCAGAGAACATTTTCTAATGGCCTCAGTGGAGTTACACCAGTAAAAAAACTGGTTGGAGAAACATTATTCTTCAAGGCTAGAACTGTTCTTTGCTGTCTGGGTAGAGTGTTAAACCATTTTTTGCCTGAACTATGAACTTGTTTTTTAAAGCTGTTCTGCTAACATGGCTATGCCGAAAGTATGGATGTGGCCATAGAATCTTAATTACTATTCACTGTTTCAGTATAGGGATGCAAAAGTATGAATGGCCTTGCATTTTAGATGTACCGTCATTTCCAGCTGGACTTATAACAGGATCCTGATTTCTGGAATATGCTTAATGGACCAACCGGCTTATGCAAACAAGGTTGTTCTCTCACTGTCATAGATGTTAGCACGTTTCATCTCCTGAAAACTGTGTTTAATTAAGTGTTCCACAGAAAGATTCAGAAGTGAAAAAGATCCTGTTAGTCACTTTGGGTTCACTTCCTTGTAAGGGATTCTTGCACAGAGTCAAAAGAAATAATATTTGAATGAAATAGAAACACACTTTTTTTTCCTGTTTGAAAAGTTTTCACTGTCCATACATGAGGTGCCACATTCTCCTGGGTCTCCTAAGCTTCATGTACACTGGGCTGTGAGCTAAATTAGTGTTTAAATCCTCTTTCTAACGTGGGCCCTGTTCTAGTCCCATCAGTGACAATGGTGGTAAAATCGGGCCCGTTGTTTGGCCAGCCATGTTGACAAGATCACATCATTGTGACATTACCCAGGATACAATCTGGAACAGCTGTGTTGCCTTTTATATGGCTTCGCTGTGAGAACTACCACTCCTGGTCTTCCCACTCATAGCCTTCAGCCTGTAAGTCACTCCCAGTTATATTGTACGAGAGCTAACACCAGCCACCCATGAATTACACCAACCAGGCAACAATAGCAAACTCCCAGTCCCAGACCCAGCAATGTGCATCTTGTACTGCCCAGCTCCTCCTGGCAATACAGGCTCATATAAAGTCCATCATTTAATTAATAGAAAATGATATTCACAAATCTTGTTATCCCAAAGTAAGTTTCCCAAACGCTTCAGTTCAAACAAACAGTGGATTAGATAAAACAAGTTTATTAACTACAGGAAGATAGATTTTAAGTGATTACAAGTAATGAGGCATAAACGTCAGAATTGGTTACAAAGAAATAAGAGGTAAAATGCAAAATAATACCAAACTTAACAAACTAAGTGAATTTAAAGCAAAAGGGGGTCTCTCACCACATGCTCTAGTAGTCTTACTATCTAGCTCTTTTAGCCAGAATCCCTCCCCAGTTCAGTAATGCTTCCTTTGTCTTTCAAGTGTTGTCTGTGCCATGAGTACAGATGAAGGGATGGATAATCTAGGGAGTTTGCTCCCCTTTCTTATAGCAATTCTCTTCTTTGAGAATCATCTCCATCTGGGGTTCAGGTGACGGAAAGTCTGTGGGACTGGAAACTTCCAGCTGTTTCTTTGCCAACATGTAAATTTCTCACTCTCACCCTTTTTCCTCCAAAGAAGCTGCTTAACCAGGTGATAGTACATTTGATTTTGTTGACACTTGGCTGAGATGCCAGTTTGCCTTTTGTCTCTGAGGACCTGGTTTGTGCCTACTTTTCTAAATTTGGAGCATGTCTCAGCAATGTCATACAGTAGAGTTTTATAACTTTGCATGCAATGTTGACCCACATATTTTATCGGGACAATAATGATCAGCATATTATGAGATTTCAAATGATACCTCACAAGGCATACTTTGTACAAAATCATTATAGTTTTGTAAAAAGGGTGAACATAGGGATACAGACTGTCACAGTCATGTTAGAAATATATTTTAAAAAGATGCTGAAACATGTTTCAAACATGGTTCTGGCATATTGTGGTCCAATGCATATTGGCCAGCGAAATGGTGAGGAAACCAGTGTAGCTGGCATGCTTAATCATGATTCCTGAACTCTCTTGTGGGTTCATTGAGCCTTAGATATGTAATATCAGGCTTTCTGTGTGGAATTACCCAATGAGCAATGTATGTCATGTTTTCCTTGGCAGCTGTGTTTTACAGTAGAGTTTTGAAATTAGCTGTGGCTTCAGGCCACTGGCTTTTTCATTAACTTTCTGCACTTTGTGCTGGAGTGCCAGCAAAGGCCAGAACACGTAATGCTAGCAGACTTACTTTGGGGAAAGTTCATACTTGCTAACTCAGTTTGATTGCTCTTTATGGCCTGAGTCCAGGATTTGCAGTAAATTTATCATTAACTTTAGAAGTGCTATTCTGTTATTTTTGTCTGATATGTACTTACTTATTTTTGCTGAATATGCAGGATAACTAGTATCAGGAGGAAGTGGAAAATTTAGCTCATTCATTGGTAGTACATATCTGATATCTCAGTCCTGACTGCCTCTTTTTATACTGCATTCAGTGAAGACTGACAGCTGTTCTGGAATATTGAAGTATCCACTTCCCTGTGGAGAATATGCGGCTTATACAGAACATATCTGGTGGACTTCAATAATTACTAAGGGCACGTCTTCACTACCCGCCGGATCGCCGGGTAGCAATCGATCTATTGGGGATCGACTTATCACGTCTAGTGAAGACGCAATAAAATCGATCCCTGATCGCTCTGCCGTCGACTCCGGAAATCCACCGCGGCAAGAGGCGGCAGCGGAGTCGACGGCAGCGCGGCAGCGGTTGACTTGCCGCCGTCCTCACAGCCAGGTAAGTCGACCTAAAATACGCAACTTAAGCTATGCTATTCACGTAGCTGAAGTTGCGTATCTTAGGTCGACCCCCCGCTGTAGTGTAGACCTAGCCTAATACAGACAAAGCAGTGAATTTCATCACTGTGACATATTTAGTCGGCTTTTTAAGATACCTTGAGAAAGACCCTATGAGCGCAATCCAGTCATTGGTTATAGAAAGTTAATCATAGAATCATAGAACTGGAAGGGACCTTGAAAGGTTATCTAGTCCAGTCCCCTGCACTCATGACTAAGTATTATTTAGACCATCCCTGACAGGTGTTTGTCTAACCTGCTCTTAAAAATCTCCGAGATTCCACAACACCGCTAGGCAATTGATTCCAGTGCTTAATCACCCTGACAGTTAGGAAGTTTTTCCTAATGTCCAACCTAAACCTCCCTTGCTGCAATTTAAGCCCATTGCTTCTTGTCCTATCTCAGAGGTTAAGAAAAACAATTTTTCTTCCTCCTCCTTGGGAACAACCTTTTACATACTTGAAAACTGTTATCATGTCCCCTCTCAGTCTTCTCTTTTCCAGCCTGAACAAACCCAATTTTTTCAATCTTCCCTCATAGGTCATGTTTTCTAGACCTTTAATCATTTTTGTTGCTCTTCTCTGGACTCTCTCCAATTTGTCCATGTCCTTCCTGAAATGTGGCACCCAGAACTGGAGTTGAGGCCTAATCAGCGTGGAGTAGAGAAGAAGAATTACTTCTCGTGTCTCCTGCTAATACATCCCAGAATGATGTTTGCTTTTTTTGCAACAGTGTTACACTGTTGACTCATATTTAGCTCCTGGTCCGCTATGACCTGCAGATCCCTTTCCACAGTACTCCTTCCCAGGCAGTCATTTCCCATTTTGTATGCGTGCAACTGATTGTTCCTTCCTAAATGGAGTACTTTGCATGTGTCCTTATTGAATTTCATCCTTATTTACTTCAGACTATTTCTCCAGTTTGTCCAGATCATTTTTAATTATAATCCGATCCTCCAAAGCACTTGCAACAGCTCCCAGCTTGGTAGCATCTGCAAATTGTATAAGTGCACTCTCTATGCCATTATCTAAATCATTGATGAAGATACTGAACAGAACCGGACCCAGAACCAATCCCTGCGAGACCACACTCATTATGCCCTTCCAGCATGACTGTGAACCACTGGTAACTACTCTCTGGGAACAGTTTTCCAACCAGTTTTGCACCCACCTTATAGTAGCTCCATCTAGGTTGCATTTCCCTAGTTTGTTTATGAGACAGTCATGCAAGACTGTATCAAAAGCTTTACTAAAGTCAAGATATACCACATCTACCGCTTCCCCCCCCCCATCCACAAGGCTTGTTACCCTGTCAAAGAAAGCTAGCAAGTTGGTTTGACACAATTTGTTTTTGACAAATCCATGCTGACTGTTACTTATCACTTGTCATAAGGAAGGAAATAATCTTTGCAAACACATCACAGATTTGGAAAGTAAAGTAAAAGAATGCTGTAGGATCCATTAGGCCTGCGTTCTATTAATAGTTCTCATGCTGACATACCCTGTGACGTGAGGCAAGTCACTTTACCCCAAGCCTTTGTTTCCTCTCTTGTCCTGTCTGTCTTAATAAGAGAGTAGCTGCCTGTATATATTTGGGCGCCATGATCCAGGTGCTGTACAATCTCAGTTGGAGCCTTTAGCTAATACTGGAATAGAAATAACAAAAATGTGTATGTATCATGGGCTTTTACAGTGTCAGTGATTAATATTCTAAGTCTTAGATCCCTGTGAAACTTGAAATAACCATGTATTTAGTTCTAAAATATTTCTTAGTATTCTCCAGTTTAAATATTTGGTCAGGTTTCATTCTTGATTTTTCTACTTCCCTTGAATCATCCTTTCTGTGTCCTGATACATAGCTTCATTGAATAGTTTCCGTCTCTGCCGTGAGGAGGCTTTCTGTATGAGACATACTGTGATGGGAACATGTTTACCATTAGGTTTTCATTACTTATGGCGACATTCTTGCAAAGTGAGACTTTTATTGCACAATCTTAACATCTCCGTGTGAAAAGAAAAAAAACCCGCAGAGAAATTTCATCTCTTTCCCCGCCCCTCAAATTGAAACATTTAAGAGGAGCATAAGTAGAGAGAACAAAGTTTCTAGTATAGACACTGGCTATGTTAACATTTCTCACTGGTAAATGAATTGTGGATGATCTCCTTCGAAGGGTTTATTCTGATTTGAGAGCATTAGTTTCTGGAAAAATTAAACCTTTTTTAAAACTCACTTTGCTGCTGCTGTTCTAGCAAGTTTTGGTGAGTGCTGCCTCCCCACCCTTTGCCTTGCTTGATTGGTCCATGCTGAACATCAGCTGGACCAAAGTGTATTGTGCTCTTGGCCGGGGGATCTTTTTGCCCAATGGCATGGCAAAATGGAGTTGGAAAGTTGCCAGTCTGCAGTTCTGTGTTGGCAATTAGAAGGGTGGGAAGGATCTTTGCTCAAAGCTCTTATAGAGTGATTCGTGGCAGTAAAGGACCCTTAAATGTTTAGATTGTATTAATTTATTTTTTCTGTTTGATAATTTAATCTCCATGCAAGGCTGGACTATAGCTGCAGAAAGGCTTCCAGTGTATGAAAGGAAAGCATAATTAGTACTAGGTATTGAAAATCATTTAGTTTAATTTATAATTTCTGTTTCTAATGTTTGCAGTTGTGCAAATTATTAACTAGCAGGCATATTTGATTGCAAATGGTCACTGAAGATATGCCTGTAGTAGAGTGCTGGTGTCCCTCAAGGCAATTTTGCATACAGTGGTGTGGGGGATTCTGGCGTAGATTCATAGATTCTAGGACTGGAAGGGACCTCGAGAGGTCATCGAGTCCAGTCCCCTGCCTGCATGGCAGGACCAAATACTGTCTAGACCATCCCTGATAGACATTTATCTAACCTACTCTTAAATATCTCCAGAGATGGAGATTCCACAACCTCCCTAGGCAATTTATTCCAGTGTTTAACCACCCTGACGGTTAGGAACTTTTTCCTAATGTCCAACCTAGACCTCCCTTGCTGCAGTTTAAACCCATTGCTTCTGGTTCTATCCTTAGAGGCTAAGGTGAACAAGTTTTCTCCCTCCTCCTTATGACACCCTCTGTCGGCATGCCTACCGACAGAGCACAGTGTCTTTTGCTGACACAGTTTCTTATGGTGAGGATGCGTGGCACAGGAAAAAGCAGCCAAGTGCGTGTGTGCTGTACCAACATAGTAATGTTGGCAGCTAAGTGTCAGCAAAGATTCTGACAGTGAAACTTTTTAGTGTAGATGTGGCCTGAATTAAATAGGAAAGAGAAATTGTGATGTGCTGACACTTGGTGCTAATAGTGGTGTTTCTTTAGCAACCTAGATCTCCTAGTTTCCCATCAATATAATGGTGTCTGTGCTTGGTGCTGCTAGCCTGCAGAACAGTTGGTTTGAGAGAGTGCCTTATAGATCTAGCAATCCAGGTGGCTGTGCTTGCAAACAAAAATTTACTCCTGCTGTTTCCTCTTCCTGCATTATTGTAGTGGGTGCATGTGACTTTAGGCACCTCTGTTCCTGGGTTGTCTGTTAGATCTTAAAAACTAATGAAGGTGCTGAACTCCATTGCTTTTCTGCAAGAGAGTTCCCCTACAACCCCGCAATACTAGAGCAACACTCGTTTCTTGGCAGAGCTTGTACGGGGGAACATTTGATTTCAGATCTGATACACGTGAAATGTTGTTCAGTCACTCTCCGGCCCTTCCTTGTTCACTGAGGCGCACCTCTGTTTCAGGCAGTGATTCATGGCATTGCACGTTTAATCAGAGTTTCTATAGCAGCAAAACCTTTAACAAGAGGGTGGAGTTCCCTGCCAGTTCATTGCAGTGTATTTTGAGTATTTTATGGCCTATTTATAGCTGCTCAGAGTCCCATTTATAAAGGATATATTTCAAAAACTTTCCTGCATTCATGATGTAAATATCAAAGGGCAGGTCTACGCTTAAAAAACTGCAGTGGTACAGCTGCAGCACTTTCCTCCATGAGAGATGGTAGCTATGTTGACGGAGAAGCTTTCCCATTGATATAGCACTGTCTACTCCAGGGGTGAGGTCAGTATAACTACATCACTCAGGGGTGTGGATTTTTCACACTCCTAAGCAGGGCCGTCCTTAGGGAGGTGCAGGGCCCGGGACATAGGTGCTGAGTTTCTAATCTGTCAAGGGGTGCTCCCCCCTCTGTCTCTGCCCAGGCCCTGCCCCCACTCCACCCCTTCCCCCAAAGGCCCACCCCCACCCTGTTTCTTCCCAGCCCCGCCTCTTCACCCCCCAGTTCTGCCCCCTCCCTGAGCACTCCGAGCCCTCCTCTCCTCTCCCCTCTCCCCCAGCGCCTCCAGATGTCGCGAAACATCTGATCCGCGGCAGGTAGTAGGTGCTGAGAGGGAGGGGGAGGCGCTGATCAGCGGGGCCTGCCGGCGGGCAGGAGGCACTGGGGGGAGGGGGAGGGTCTGATAGGGGGCTACTCCTCGCCCCTGCCCGCCTGCCGCTCACCTCCTCATCCCGCTCGCCCTCCTGCCTCACCTCCCCGCTTGCCTCCTCACGATTTTATCAAAGCGTGGGGCCCAGGGCGGTCACCCCGCTTCGCCGTACTCAAGGGACGGCTCTGCTCCTGAGCAATATCGTTATACTGATGTAAGTTTGTAGAGTAGACCTGGCCGAATGCTGCTAGAAATTTCTAGCTTTCCCACTAATTAGCATGAGCAGTAGTTACTTTATTACTTGGAAAATTTAGTGCTCCTGGTGTGCATGGCATTTTATAGTGGAGTAAACTCTAGAGCAGTGGTGGGCAACCTGCGGCCCACAGGCCCCCGCTTCCCGCAGCTCCCATTGGCTGGGAACCGTGAACTGTGGCCACTGGGAACTGCGGGTGGCCAGGCCTGCGGACAGTCAATGTAAACAAACTGTCTCGTGGCCCGTCAGCGGATTACAGGTTGCTCATCATTGCTCTAGAGAATATAGAGGAATATTCCTTATACCAGGGTAAGATTAGCAAACATAGTAGAAATATATCAGGAGGCTTTTGACTAATCCTGAAAGATTTTCCATGAATCACAATTTTTTCCAGCTTTTGTCTAATTTACTTGGCCTCTTATTTATATTTTATCATTGTAAATCTCAAGGGACACTTAAAAAAAATCGGTTGCTGGATCAAGTGTCAGAGACCTCAAACTACATTCTGAAGTCAAGTATTTCTTAGATGGCCACTATAACCCTAATTTTTAATGACAATAACGAGTGTATCAGAGTAATCAAGATAATCAGTTGACGGAAACATTCTGTATTCAAAACCTGCAGCCTTATTTCTGAGCAATGCCCTATCAAAATCATGGCGCATTCCTGATAGTATAACGCCATGTCCATTATTGTGGTATCCCAGGGCTTCCAGTCATTTTGGGGAGAAGGAGGTTGGATGTTTTTGATACAGGGACCTATTCTGAAATGGTTAACGATGTTAGCAATTGAATGCTAGATTAAATTTGACTTCAACAATAACACCTCTGTGAAGTGAGTGGTTGTGGTGAGGAGAGCATGACCTTTGTTTCAGTCTGCCTGCCTACAGACATCAGTGCACCTGGCTAGGTATACAGTATTCTGAAGTCCTTTCTGAACCTGAATGGCTAGAAAGCTTTTAAACAAACTTAAGTGCAAGTTGTTAGGGGAATAATAAAAATCCAGACTCTGAAAGTGTGGCTATTCTGTGCCTGTGGTTTGCCCCTGGTAATGTGGGCTAGTTAAATATAAATCTGTGGATTGGATGTTTGCATGAGGCAATGCAAGGAGGATTCAGTCTTGAGTTTTTCCCCATGATTTATGATTAAACACGGCTAATCACTAGAGTCGTTGTTTTTAAATGGTTGCATGTCTCCCCAAGCGCTTTGATGGAGCGGCACTTGGTAAATATTACTGAATTTACACTTACAACATTTGAGTGGATGGATTCACTGACAGCAGGCCGACTTCTGCACATATCCCAAAAGCAATACATAATGCAAATGCTTTTGACTGACTCTGCTCAAGATTGCCTGTGGTAGTAAGGGCGAAGGCTTGTCTGTAAGAAGTCTGTATGCAGCATTCTGCCTGGCTGTATCCAATTCTGATAGTTTCTCATATTTAATGAGCAATAGTTCATGCACGTGTGTATTTAAAAAAAACAACAGTAAAGCTGGTGTCTGGTTCACATTTTAATCCTCTGCAGTTTCAGAGGTTTAAGCTTGGTCTGCACTACATACTTTCTTCAATATAACTACATTGCTCGGGGTGTGAATAATCCACACCTCTGAGCAACGTAGTTATACCGACGTTAACTCCCGGTTTAGACAGCACTATGTCGGCAGGAGAGCTTCTACCGCCTCTCGCGGAGGAGGAGTTATTAAGCCGATGGGAGAGCTCTCTCCCATCGGATTAGAATGCCCTCACCAGACACGATACAGCACCGCAGCTGTAGTGCTGCACCTCGGTAAGTGTCGACAAGCCCAAAGAGAAGAACCAGCTAAGCCCGTTCCAGCCTGACCCCGAATGCTTGCATTGCTATTTTTAGCCCTGTAGCCTGATCCCACGAACCCAAGTCAATGGCTCGGGCTCTGAGATTCAGTGTTGCAGGGCTTTTATTGCAGTGTAGATTTACCCTTAGTTCCTGAGGTCCTCTTTCCATTCATCCCTTACATCCTTTCTTTGTCTCTGAGTTGCAGTCATATTCTCTTGGAAACAAAGGTACTGTCCCTGGCTTCTAACTGGTTTATCACTCTTTCTTTTTTTAGCAATTGGCATGAGGGCTCCTGAACATGTTTTAAAAAGGTACATTGTTTGCTGTCTCTCACAATGGTTCACAGACTGTTTCCCTCCCCCACGCTCTCACCCTACGTGTCTTCCCACTGCCCTCCCACTTCCAATGGGTCCTTTGCCTTTTGGAAGGCTGAATCTGTTAAGGAGTTTTTGAAGGTAAAACATAGGCCCTGGATTACTTCAATTTCCTGTTGTTACTCTGACAAATAAATAGAGCATGGTCCTTGTTTTCTGACCATAGTAGTTTAGACCAGACTGTCTACATTTTTATTTGCAGACTCGGACAACTTCATTTAAAAAGGAATGATGTTTAGTGGGCCCCATCTATGCTCAATTCCAAGTGTGCTAGCCAGATCTGTTTTGAAAAATATTTCAGGCTAGAAAGAGGCAAACGCTTTTGTTGGCTAGTATCAACGTGGCTGAACTGCAATGAGCCATATTGTAAATCACCATTTGACCCTATTTATACTGGCCAGGGAAATCATGTTTGCACCTTTCTGGCAGAGTGTTGTTCAAACATTGTGCGAATTCAGCACAGATGGTGTCTTAGCAACGTGGTTAGATTTCAGGTTGCGTACTGAAAGTGATAAGATTGCTTTGCAAACTTTTACTCGCCCACTCATCCAAGGTGAATGATATTATTTTGACTGGCAAGTAAAATATCATTGTTTTTCATTATGAGTCGGCATGGTACAAGTCTTTTGTGCTTGGGCTGGCAAATTTTCTTGGTTTTACAAGGACATAAACTACTTTGCAAATGGAGAAGCATAGAGTAAGGAAGATAATGGAAACTATTTTGACTGGTGATGGTAGCAAGCGGCTCCTTGTGGATTGTTTAAAATTCATGATCCGTTTGGATGGATTGAAGGAGCCTGCTGTTGAAAAACGTGAGCTGCAAAATCTTGCCCTCACATGTTTCCCCCTTTACTATTCTCAGACTAAATTGATGGGAGCACATACGTACTTAGATATAACGAACCTGTGGCTGGACGTGAGCTACTCCCAACTGTGGCTAATATGCTACTGTAACCTTTACATAGGACTGTTGGATTTCCTACTTTTCCCAATTTCAGCTCTAGCTCTCCACAGGACTTCTATGGACCAATTAATTTGATGCATAAGTCCAGGATCTGCCTCTGGCAATAGCCAGTACTCTGATGCGTCTCAGGAAGGCCTGCTATAATGCCTATGGTCAGATTTGCAGTTCTGGAAGTAGGGACCCCAGGCAGGAGTGAAGGAGGAGAATTTATTCTTCCTGGTGGTTGTGGTGATCAGATTATACTATGAAGCATGAAATTTGATTACCTATTGAATTGGTTTCCCTATCTTGGCAAACCCAGCAGCAAATTTCTCAGTTTGAATGATCAAAAGTGCATCTGGTGGCGAAGTGTCCCCTTTGTGTATTCAAATCTTGCAGCCTTCTGCTATCCAGCATTTGCACCTACACTTCTTCCTTTAGGATTATGCTGCAGAAGGAGACTCTAGGGGGAAAATAGACTCCAAATTAGGATACAAATTTAAAGACTGTTCCAGCATTTATTGCCGAAAACTTGTCTCTCTCCAACAGAAGCTGGTCCAATAAAAGATATTGCCTCACCCACCTTAGTTCTCGGGAAGTCACATAGTTTGTAGCGGGGGGAAAATGTATTGCAGATCTGATGCCCTCCACTGAGGAGGAGGGTGCTCTGTGGTAACTGCTGGTGGGAAGGAGAAGAGGAGCATGAAAGTGGTTTATACTGTATAGTTTCCTTGGGAGATAACTGTCCAGGATTTTCCCCAGGCTTAGCATTTTTAAGTTCTACCACTATCTAGCTATCACTTGTGTAGGCCTGGTGTATTGCTAGTGTAGGCAGAGCTTAGATGCTTTATCAGCATCTAATCTTGCTCAGAGCAAGTCAAGGGGGGGTCTGATGTGTAGAAATGCCAGCAAGCTGGTCTACACTAGTGCTACCGCTGGTGGTAGTGCAATGGCGGGAGAATGTAAAATACCCAGTGCAGACACACCCCAGTTTCTGTCAGCATACTAAGGAGAAGAACTGAAATCCAGCAGTCACTCCTAAACTAATACTGGTGCTTCACTTTAGAGCTGCCATGGGGCAGATGTAAACAGTGAGCTGTAGAGAAATGTTCCCAGTATTGCAATCACAGAATAAAAAGTCTTTTTTTTTAAGTGTCAAACACTATAGGCCGTTTAACTGAAATTTGCCAGTTATTTCCAAGCAGGCAGCCAAAAGCCTCATGCTTATACTAGAATCCAGTTGACCACCCAGAATAAAATGAATAGCCCTTTAGATGGGGGAATAATTTTGTGATCAGCTGCCCTGTGCTCGTGTATCACTAACGTTCAAATTGACCACTATTTGCTGAGGGGATTCTGAGGCCTGGTCTACACTACGACTTTAATTCGGATTTATCAGCTTTAATTCGAATTAACCCTGTAACCGTCCACACAACGACGCCATTTAATTCGATGTAAAGGGCCCTTTAAATCGATTTCTGTACTCCACCCCAACGAGCGGAGTAGCGCCAAAATCGATTTTAGCAATTCGAATTAGGGTTAGTGTGGCCGCAATTCGATGGGATTGGCCTCCGGGAGCTATCCCACAGTGCATCATTGTGACCGCTCTGGACAGCAATCCGAACTCGGATGCACTGGCCAGGTAGACAGGAAAAGCCCCGCGAACATTTGAACTTCATTTCCTGTTTGCCCAGCGTGGAGAGCACAGGTGACCACAGATACCTCATCAGCACAGGTAACCATGCAGGCTGATAATCAAAAAAGAGCACCAGCATGGACCGTGAGGGAGGTACTGGATCTGATCGCTGTATGGGGAGAGGATTCAGTGCTTGCAGAACTTCGTTCTAAAAGACGAAATGCAAAAACTTTTGAAAAAATTTCCAAGGGCATGATGGAGAGAGGCCACAATAGGGACTCTGAGCAGTGCCGCGTGAAGGTCAAGGAGCTCAGACAAGCCTATCAAAAAACAAAGGAGGCAAACGGTCGCTCCGGGTCAGAGCCGCAGACATGCCGCTACTACGCCGAGCTGCATGCAATTCTAGGGGGGGCTGCCACCACTACCCCACCTTTGTTCGTGGATTCTGGGTCGGGGATAGTCTCGACGCCTGAGGATTCTGCCAATGGGGTAGAGGAGGAGGAGGAGGAGGAGGATGAGCTTGCAGAGAGCACACAGCACTCCATTCTCCCCAACAGCCAGGATCTTTTTATCACCCTGACTGAAGTACCCTCCCAAGCCTCCCAAGCCAGTACCCAAGACTCTGACCCCATGGAAGGGACCTCAGGTGAGTTTACCTTTTAAAATATAAAACTTGTTTTAAAAGCAAACGGTTTTTAATGATTACTTTGCCTGACTTTGCATTCGCGGTCAGTTCAGCTACTGGAAAAGTCTGTAGCTACTGGAAAAGTCTGTTAACGTGTATGGGGATGGAGCAGAAATCCTCCAGGGACATCTCCATGAAGCTCTCCTGGAGGTACTCCGAAAGCCTTGCCAGAAGGTTTCTGGGCAGTGCATCCTTATTCCCTCCTCCATGGTAGGACACTTGACCACGCCATGCTTGCAGCAAGTAATCTGGTATCATTGCCTGACAAAGCCTGGCAGCGTATGGTCCCGGTGTTTGCTGGCATTCAAGCAACATCCGTTCTTTATCTTGTTGTGTAATCCTCAGGAGAGTGATATCACTCCTGGTAACCTGGTTGAAATACGGGAACTTAATTAAGGGGACAGAGGTGGCCGTTCCTACTGGGCTGTTTGCCTGTGGCGGAAAATAAATCCTTCCCTGCAGTTAGCCAAGCGCAGATGGGAAATTGGCCCTGAAGTTTTCCGCGTTTGGCTAGCAGGGATCTTCCCTGTTACCAGCCACGCGGTGGGGGGAGGGGTACCGTGATCATCCCAGAGAATTCATGGCGGGGGGGGGGGGGGGGTTAGTTTGTTTTCTGGTGCTGCTGAATGTTAACAGAAAAACCGCAGCACTCTACTTGCCTGAAGGGGCCCAGACAAGCCCCCCCACACTGCCCCCCCCCAACTGGCTGAGATTGGCCAGGCTTCTGCAGCACTCTACAGGCTATGCTTGGTATGTGGGAAAGGAGGGTGCAGAAGCTGTAAAACAATGGCTTACCATGGCCGCATGCAAGCCGAATTCTGTTGCCCAGACCTGTGATCTCTAGCAGCAAAGCCACAAGCACTCAGCATTAAGAGGCAAAATGCGACCTTGCACAGAAATCACATGTGCTATGTAATGTGAACAGTGTTGGTCACCGTGAAAGAGTATAAGCATTGTTCTGCAAAATGTAGCTTTTAAAACAATTCTCTCTTTTTTCCCCTCCCTACAGCAGCTGCAAATTCCTCAAGCCTCCCTCCTCCATCCCGAAGGTTATCACAGATAAGGCGTCGTAAGAAGAAGACGCGGGAGGACATGTTTTCTGAAATTATGCAATCCAACAGGAGTGACAGAGCTCATCTGAATGAGTGGAAGGAAACAGTTTCAAAGTATAGGAAAGAAGTCAGTGAACGTGAGGAGAGGAGGGACCAACGTGAGGAGAGGAGGGACCAACGTGAGGAGAGGAGAGACGATCGAGATGAGAGATGGCGGCAGGAAGACCAGAGAATGAAGGATGCAATGCTGGGGCTGCTCCGGCGTCTGGTGGAGGTTCAGGAACAGCTGCTGGAAAACAGACTGCCGCTTCAGCCCCTGTTCCCCCCTCCCCCCTCCCCATGTTCCGTATCCTCCTCACCCAGACGTGTAAGAACGCGGGGGGGGAGGCTCCGTACACCTTCCCATTCCACCCCAGTAGACAGCCCAAGCAAAAGGCTGTCATTTTTTTAACCTTTTCTTTGTGGCTTTTTCCTTCCCAGCAATCCTCCTCCCAAATACCACCCGGGTTCCCTCCCTCTTTTTCTAATCTATTAATAAAGAATAAATGATTTTTAAATGATAGTGACTTTATTTGGTTTGAAAGAAAGATGGGGGAAGGGGCAGGGTGGGTTCCTTACAGAAAATCAGTCAGTAAAGGGGGAGGGTTTTCATGAAGGAGAAACAAACAGATATTTCACACGGTAGCCTGGCCAGCCATGAAACTGGTTTTCAAAGCTTCTCTGATGCACAGCGCTTCATGGTGTGATCTTCTAATCGCCCTGGTGTCTGGCTGCGCGTAATCAGCAGCCAGGCGATTTGCCTCAGCCTCCCACCCCGCCATAAAGGTCTCCCCCTTACTTTCACAGAGATTGTGGAGCACACAGCAAGCAGAAATAACAATGGGGAGATTTCTTTGGCTGAGGTCAGAGCGAGTCAATAATGAACGCCAGCGACCTTTTAAACGGCCAAATGCACATTCTACCACCATTCTGCACTTGCTTAGCCTGTAGTTAAACAGCTCCTGACTCCTGTCCAGGCTGCCTGTGTATGGCTTCATAAGCCATGGCATTAAGGGGTAGGCTGGGTCCCCAAGAATAACTATGGGCATTTCAACATCCCCAACGGTTATTTTCTGGTCCGGAAAGTAAGTCCCTTGCTGCAGCCCTTTAAACAGAGTAGTGTTCCTGAAGACGCGAGCGTCATGAACCCTTCCCGCCCAGCCCGCGTTGATGTTGGTGAAACGTCCCTTGTGATCCACAAGTGCTTGCAGCACCATTGAAAAGTACCCCTTGCGGTTTATGTACTCGGTGGCTTGGTGCTCCGGTGCCAAGATAGGGATATGGGTTCCGTCTATTGCCCCACCACAGTTAGGGAATCCCATTGCAGCAAAACCATCCACTATAGCCTGCACATTTCCCAGAGTCACTAACTTTCGTAGCAGCACCTGAGTGATTGCTTTGGCTACTTGCATCACAGCAGCCCCCACAGTAGATTTGCCCACTCCAAATTGATTCCCGACTGACCGGTAGCTGTCTGGCGTTGCAAGCTTCCACAGGGCTATCGCCACGCGCTTCTCAACTGTGAGGGCTGCTCTCATCTTGGTATTCTGGCATTTCAGGGCAGGAGACAGCAAGTCACAAAGTTCCATGAAAGTGCCCTTACGCATGCGAAAGTTCCGCAGCCACTGGGAATCGTCCCAGACCTGCAACACTATGCGGTCCCACCAGTCTGTGCTTGTTTCCCTTGCCCAGAATCGGCGTTCCATGGATAGAATCTGCCCCATTAACAACATGATCTCCAAAGCACCGGGGCCTGTGGTTTCACTGAATTCTGTGTCCGTGTCCGTGTCCATGTCCTCATCATGCTTGTCGCTGCGCTGCCGCCGCCTCCTCGCCTCGTTTTTCTGGTCCTGGCTGAGCATAAACTCCACGAGAACGCGCGAGGTGTTTGCAATATTCATGAGTGCTGTCTTGACCTCAGCGGGCTCCATGCTTGCCGTGGTATGGAGTCTGCAGTGTTCACCCACCCAGGAAAAAAGGCGCGAAAATGGTTGTCTGCCGTCCGTTGCTTTCATGCAGGGAGGGAGGGAGGGAGGAAGTGAGGCTGTACCCAGAACCACCTGCGACGATGTTTTTTGTCCCATCAGGCACTGGGATCTTAACCCACAATCCCAATGGGCGCGGGAGACTGCGGGAACTATGGGATAGCTATGGAATTGCTACCCACAGTGCAACGGTGCAGAAATCGACGCTAGCCCCGGTACTTGGACGCACACCACCGAATTACTGTGCTAGTGTGGCCGCACTCATTTCGACTTTATACAACCTGTTTCTCAAATCCGAATTATCTAAATTCGGATTAATCCCATAGTGTAGACATACCCTGAGACTGTGGCAGGTTAGAAGAGGACCACATATACAAGGGGGAAAGGTGTCTTTTCCTAGAATCAGATGGGAAGGTGGTGGGGAGGGGGGGAATCAGGTTGTAATCCTTTCTCTGTCCATACAGGATTGTTCCCTGCAGTAGGTATAGTCAAGTTCTGTAGGAGGCAGATTGGCCTTTCACATAGGACATATTAATGGAGGGCAGGAGTCCTGGATTCTGTTCCTAGTTCTGCTGTTAACTTGTTGGGTGTCAGGGGTAGTCAATTAATTTTTTTGTCAAGGTCCAGATTTCTTGGTCAAGGTATAGGCAAGGTCCAGACTCCAGAGAAAACAATAAAAAAGAACAACAATAATAAGTAAATAAAAACATTTGGGAGTCCATTCAAAACCGTCTGGCGGTCCAGATTTGGCCCGTGGTCAGCCTATTGACTACCCCTGTTCTATGACCTTAGGCAAGTCAATTAAACTATCTATCCCTATTTTACAAATGGGGAAACTGAGGCAAAATGATTCTTTAGAACGTCTAACAAAAGGTGCTGTTTAAGCACAGGCAGCATTGTCAGTATTGTGGGAGAGCTGCTGTAAGTGAGTAGCCTGCTGCATATTCATGGATGGTCGCTGAGGCAATGTACACACTGCAGCTTATGTCGGTATAAGTTATATCTCTCAGGGCTTGTCTACACCACGCAGCTTTTAGCGACAAGGCTGTCGATACAGCCTTGTCGCTAAAAGTCAGCGTGTGTAAACGCTCTTTGTCAGTACTTTTGCTGACAAAATACTTCCAGCCCTGCGAGCGGCGTTCTCTTTGTTGGCAGGAGACCGCTCCTGCCGGCAAAGCTGCATTCACTCTGCCACTTGCGTCGGCAAAACTTTTGTCTTTTGCGCGGGGGGTTGGGGTGTTTAAGTACCTGTGAAAGACACATTTCAGAGTAGCAGCCGTGTTAGTCTGTATCCGCAAAAAGAACAGGAGTACTTGTGGCACCTTAGAGACTAACAAATTTATTAGAGCATAAGCTTGGGCTGTAGTCCACGAAAGCTTATGCTCTAATAAATTTGTTAGTCTCTAAGGTGCCACAAGTACTCCTGTTCTTCTTTTTGTGAAAGACACAGGTTTTGTCGACAACTTCGCAGTGTGGACAAGCTCTCAGTGGTGTGAATAAGCCACCCTCCTGAGTGACGTAAGTTACACCGACTTAAGCGCTGGTGTGGACAGTGCTATGTTGGTGGGAGAGCTTCTCCCACCGACATAGCTACCATCGCTTGCAGGGACTGGAGTAATTACATCTACAGGAGAGCTCACTCCCATCGGCTTTGTATGTCTGCACTAGCGGTGCTAGTGGTGCAGCAGCACCAATGCAGTATAGCCATTGTACACTACATTGCACCAATGTAATATAGCCATAGCCTGTGTAAGAGTTGCTCTGCAGTGATGGGGGTTTGGAGCACAACTTTCCCCTCAGTCTAGTTACAACAGTACGGTCTTGTCAGAGTAGATGGGCCCGTTACCATTCAGGGCTGTATTATAATCATGATAAAGATTGGATGATTAGTAAAATTATAATATTGTTTGATCTGCCTACATGCAAGTCTAAGATGTGTTGTTATGGTTGGAGAATTACTGTGTTATAAACTGATCCCTTAACAACGCAGTTTTGCTAGTGTAGACAGGATCTGGCAGGTATGCTTTCTACCTCCATCCCCTGATGTAGAAATGCTTTGCCGGAAGTGGAACAGGGTTTCTGTGCAGTGGGCGTCCATCTAGTCCACCTGTCAGCTTTGGCTGTAGAACTGGGATTTGGAGATGCTGTCTAATTAAGCCTGGCTCTTCACTTCAGTGGCTTTTCATTGCACATATTTCAATATATTGTGCTTAATTAGTCCAGTCCAGGTCATAGATGGATTCTTGACACTGGCAATCTCATCAAACTGGAATGAATCACAGGGGAGATGGTAGTACTGGTGGAATTAGAATTCCCCTCTCTCATTAGGCCGTGAGACATCCAGAGGACTCACCAGATTCTATCAGAAAGAAATTTAAAACCTAGGGTGTGGTAGGAATTTCTGAGGCTTGGTCTATACTACCAATTTATGTTGGTATAAATGGAAAATCCACACCCCTGAGCGATATAGTTCTAGCGACCTAGCCCCTGGTGTAGACCGTGCTTCATCAATGGGAGAAGTGCTGCAGTCAGTGTAGGTAACGCCTTCACTAAGTGCTACAGTGGTGAGCTACACTGCTGTAATTGTAGACAAGTCCTTAGAAAGTGCTTCTTCCAGATTACTTTCAAGTCTTTGCATTCTCACATGTATTTAAGAGTACTTTTATTTCACTTTCCATTCAAAGATCTCAAAACTCCTTACAAAGGTGGGTAAGCACTGTCTCCATTTTACGAGTATCCCGACCCTGACTCTTATTCCGGTGCCTTATCCACTGGATCAAAACTGCCTCATTGTAAGACAATGAGGATCTAAAAAACATGGAGTGAACTATTGAACTCGCTGGCTACAAGAAAGGAGTGAATGAGGAAGCTGGGAGGATCGGCTGATACGGGGTTAATATGGTGTTTACAGTTTTTCATAGGGTACCCCTTTAAGATAGAAATCCTCACCTGGACACCCCTCCCCTACACCAATCCCATACCTTCTTTGGGACAACTAGAGGCAAATCATGCTCAATGAAGTGTAACTTACAGCTCTGTTTTAAATGACTTTTTGAACGCATTTACCCAATAAATGAAGTAAGGCTTCCCTGGTCTGTAATTACCTGGCTTGCCCTCACCTGTCTGCTGGCACTGAACCCACTTCTTGCTGCTCTGATTCCTCCAGGCCACCTTGTATTTTGGTTCTGTCTTCTAGTCCCTTCCCTCAGTTTTGTTTTAAGTAGTGAACTTGTTCACAGTTGGTTTTATGCTGAAGGAATATCCGTGATACAGGCATAGAACAGGCAAATGGGTGTTTGCTATGAGGCAAAACTGTCTCTTGTAAGGAGGCATGTTAATTTATGTTTGTAGCCTGTTTTTGTTTTTTTTTTAAGACTAGCACAGACTGGCGCACTGAATGTGTGTTAGCTAACTGATTGTAAATTACTCCTGGATATAGGCACTGTAGTTTTTACTGCCCTGTAGCCAGGAGAGCTCAACCATGTGTGTGGGGTATAGTGTTGAGACCAGTTGCCTCGGTGGGTTAAGCTAAACAAGAAAAAGGCATGCTTATGCCAAAATAAGAGCGTCCACACACACAAGTATTTGGGAATAGTTCTGTGTGTAGACAAGCCCTAATGCTGTCTGTCATTGGACTCCTGTGGCCTTGAGCAAGTTATATAAGACGTGTTGTACCTCAGTTTCACCGTTTGTAAAATGGGGAAATAAATACCTAATTTAAAAGGTTGCTGTGAGATTAGAGAATTTGTACAGGGGATTCATGAAACAAATAACTCCTTCAAGGCCCAGTCTCAATCCAGCTTCAGTCCCTCATTATAGAAGATACTACATCTAAATATTCTGTGCTAATCCATGCTCCAAGTTCTCCATAAAAAGCCATCAGGGGCCCATGTGTGCTGTAAAAGTCCGGACGTTTCATCTTGACATCTGTACTCTTTGGGGGAGGGCAATCTGACTCGGTGTGTGGGAGTGAGAAATTGCACTTAGTGTCTAAATGTTGGAGCAAATGAGATGGAGATGACAGATTAGCTGTCTGCTCGACTAGCAGAGTTTATTCAAATTGCTTGGAGAGTCTGCGCCGTTGTCAAGTCGCACTGCATGCCGTACCAGTTGTGCCTGCCATCAAAATCAGGTAGTCACAGCTCTGTCCCCTCGTAGAACATGGTGTTCAGGGCATGGGGGATGGAGAGTCTAGAAGTGTCACCCAAAGCCAATTGTGTAGCTTTTTGTGGACGTCACTAAAGCATCCAGTAATGTAGAGCACCGAAATAGAAAGTGAGTAAGAGTCGTATAAAATGTGTCACTTCAGCAAACAGTAACTCTCTTTAAAAACTGGCTCATGCAGCGCTCTAGGGAATATTTGCACCCCTTCTTAAATGGAACTCTCTCTTACCATCTGTTGCCTCCTCTTCTAAAAAGTAAACAAGGAGGTGGTGAAAAACGGGGCTTAATTTCTGCAGGACTGCTACTTGCTTTCACTTCACTTATTCAGAATGAATGTACTTACCCAACCGTAGATAACTGTGCATCATAGTATGACTTCAGCTTTCCTCTTCTGGGCCCACACACTGATCAGAATTTTCAGATTTGGTTTTCTGAAGTAAGGTATGTCTCAATATTTAGACAGCTAAATAAATGCCTTAATTTCCATAGCTGCTTGCAGCTCTCCTTGAAGTTTTGGGTGCTTGGAAACTCGGAAAATCAGGCCACTTATTTAGGTGCCTAAATATGGGTATATGCACTGACGTTAAGCACAGATTAGGAAAAACTTACTGTATGT
The DNA here is from genome assembly GCF_027887155.1 of Malaclemys terrapin pileata. Taxonomy (NCBI): domain Eukaryota; kingdom Metazoa; phylum Chordata; order Testudines; family Emydidae; genus Malaclemys; species Malaclemys terrapin. Next base: position 9,010,078 of record NC_071526.1, on the reverse strand, counting down.
CCTAAAACAAATCTTAAATATTTAATCTGAGAGGAAAATGATCATTTTTTTCAATCCCTCATGCATTTTAAAGTATTAAAGTTTTATTGATGTGGTTCAAATCCCTACTTAAGATCTTAACGGTAGCTTGAGCTTCCTGGTTTTAAAATTATTTTGTGAGGGAGGGGTCCATTTGACCGTTCCCGCTCCCCGCCCACGGCAAATATAAAATGACCTTGTTTGCTGAGCAGATTTCAGCCTTGTTGATAAGTTTGCTACAGAGAACTTGTATGGGTCAGTCGAACTTTTTTTTTTTTTTTTTTTTTTTTAAATTATGAACCTGCTGTTGGTCTTATGTCCAAGGACACAGTATTCAAGGAGAATAAAAGGCCTATTGAAGAATCGTGTATAGGAGAACAGACAGCACGTTTAAAAGCTTAGCTATAATTTTAATCCACTCATTTCTTTAAGATTACTTTGCCATATTTGGGTTTGAATTAATTACTCTTCTCCTCAGGATCTCTAAGCACTATATAGCTCACTCTACAATTGCCTTATGAGGTGGTTAAGTAAAATGGGAATCATATTCTCAGATAAATAAAGTGACTTCATCCAAGGTCACGCAGGGGAAGATCTGGGACTAGAGCCCAGAAGTCCTGACTTCCAGACTCATGCAGCAAAATGTCAATATTGTATCCCTTAAGGACACTTTTAAGTGTGTATAAATATATTATTTGTTTTACTGTAACACCTAGGAGCCCCAGTCATGGACCAGGGCCCCATTGTGCTAGGCGCTGTACAGACATAACAAAAAGATGGTCCCTGCCCCAAAAAGTTTACACTCTAACTTAACTCTTCTATAGTGTTTCTCATCTGTAGATCTCAAAGCTCTTTACAAAGGAGGTCAGTATCATTATCTTCATTTTACAGCTGGGGAATCTGAATGTTTATGTTGTTAGGAGTTTTCCCTGGCCCAGTTACAACCTAGTAGTTCCTCAATATGGGTCTTGCCTGTTTAAGTGATACTAAATCATCTGGACTTTATAGGGCTGTAACACAGCCCTGTTGCATTTTCAAAACTTGTTTTGGGCTTCTTTGAACAGACTGTGCTGAACCATGTTTTAATTCGGCCTTGGGACACAGCCCACTAATGTAACTGGGACCTTGGAAATAAAAATCTGTTTGTAGAGAGTGACTCTTTCCCCATATCCCATCTCAATGGTTAATTTGCTGGGCCCTTGTGAAAGTGGTTTCTGAGGTTTCACTTTGCAGGTCTGGTGGCAGGGCATTCTTGATAGATCAGCCCTTACATGTTGAACCCGCTCACTTGGTCCATACCAGTTTACCTGCCTACAGGGTAATGATGTAAGGTTTGCTTGTTCAATCAGACTTTTGACTAATCGCTAAGGTGGACGACCCTTTGTGTAGCAGAAAAGGGGCAGTCATGGCTTAGTGAGCTAGTCATATAAGCAGATTTTGTAATTTGTATTCTCACTTTTAAATTGTGAGGCATCCCGGTGTCGTCATGACTGGCAGCATGAAAGAATGAAGACGGTGTAATAAGATGTAATCAACATTGTTTCTAGTGGCACTTCAAATGATCATAGCGCTTTTTTTTGTGCATCAATATCATTGGTGCCCATATGGCTCTGGAAACATATCAATGGCTTCTGCAAAGCCTGTAGAGGGAGTATGAGAACGGAACTGTTTTTCTCCAGTTGTATATAGCAGGGGATTTGGGTGGTTTCCTAAAACTAACTGCTCAGCAGTGCAGTGCAGTCTGAAAGACTCATCTGCAGAAGATCAGAACAGCCTTAAGGGGTGTCAGACTTCAGGTTGAATGGCTAAACTCTGGCATTTAAAGTCTTACTGCTTCAGCTGGTATTTAGGCCGCAGAACTGATAACCACAAATATACTCTCATTAGAGGAAATGTGTTACTTCTATGGGGTTATTTTCACTATTGCACATCCCATTGGCTGCACGGTGCGGATTTTGGTAGCAATCTTGTTCACTAAGAGTATGTCTGAACTGCAGCTGGGGTGGGGGTGGGGGGCACATGTAGACATACTTGAACTAGCTAGAGCAAACCTAGCTTGAGGAACAGTAGTAATGAAACCCTAGCAGCACAGACCACAACATAGGCTGTACAAGTCCACTCAGGACCCTGGGTGTGTTCTTGAACCCCTGGGCTGATGTCCGGCTGCCGCAACTTCACTGCTGTTCTTACTTGAGCTCACTAGCTACATCCAAAGCTGGCTTGGATGTGTCTGGTGATGCAGCTGTCAGACCCCTGGAATGGAGTGTAGTCAGCCCCGAAATCTGTCAGGACTGGTAAAGTCTGAGGGCACTGATCTCCATCCATACCCTTTCTCTACTCATCCCACTTTATTCAGACGATACTATTTAACACCCGGGTTGCAGTGCACAAGTACACCTGAGGGCTGGTCTACACTAGAAAATTAGCTCGACCTGGCTGCGTCGCTCAAGGGTGTGGATTTTTCACACCAATGAGCAAGGTAGTTAAACTGACCTAACTCCCTGTGTAGACAGTGCTGTCGATGGAAGAATTGTTCCATTGACCTAGCTACTGCCTCGTGGGGAGGTGGATTCCCTACGCCAATGGGAGGTGTTCTCCCGTCAGTGTAGGTAGTGTGTACGCTGAAGTGCTACAGCGACGCAGCTGTGCCATTGTAGGGTTTCAAGTGTAGGCAAGTCCTAAGTGTGTGTGCGGTGTGTGGCGTTATTTTGACATTGTTAAAGCACTTGACTCTAATCACTCTTGTCTGTAAGTTATTGTGATACAGTGTGAGGAGAACGCTAGAACTACAACTGAGCTCTGCTTTAGTAGTGAGGTTTAAACCCTAACATCAAGGCCGTTCTTACCCAGATGCAAACTACGCAGCTGCTCCAGTGGCCAGCCTGATCCCCCGGCCGGCTGAGCCGGCCAGGAAACCTGCTCCCCGCCCCTTCTCCGCCTCGTCCCCAAAGCCCCTGCCCCTGCTCTGCCCCCGCACTGCCTCTTCCCACCCCTGCTCTGCCGCAGCCCCGCCCCCACTCCACCCCTTCCCCGAGCTACATCCTGGGGGACTGCAGCAGGGCTCGGGCGCACCCTGCACTCGGGAAGTGGAGCAGGAAGTGGAGCGACCTGACCCCAGCCCACTCTGCCCCGCCGGCTCCCCCCGCCCCCCAAGTCCCAAGGCTGGGAGTCAGGGGAGCAGGGCGGAGCGGGCTGGGGCCGGGTCACTCCACTTCCTGTCGCCCTGTGAGTGCGGGGTCGGGCCCGCCCTGCAATGACCGGGTGGCAGGAAGTGGAGCGACCCGGCCCCAACCCGCTCTGCTGGCTTGTGCTGGGGGGCGGTTTCCCACCTGCCCCTCCCGCAGTGGCTGGGGCCAGCCGCCCCCCCAACCCCCCGCGGGGGGGTTGCGTAGGGCACCATAATGTCTAGGGATGGCCCTGCCTAACATGCCCTGGCTTGCACCCAGGGTTTGTTTTTGCATAGGATTCTATGCTAATGTGACAAAACTATTGGCAATTTCCAAGCATCAAAGTTAATTATTAAAAATGAATGTTCCCACAGGCCCCGATAGTTGGTTCCTGTGTGGCTACTGTTAAGGCATGGTTTTATGTCGAATAGCTGAGCTCACTTGAGGCATTTTGACTTTGTACATTTCAAATTCACAACTATAACTGCATTGATCAGTCTTTTTGTGTTTGAATTGTCTTCTCTTCAGAAAGTGAGAGCACTTGGTGGTTTTCAACATGAAATTCAGTTAAAGGTGCCATTGTACTTACTTGAGTGGGTAGCCATTAGATCGTGGGGTCTTATCAGATTGTGTGCTCTGGGGTTTATACATCCCAGAGTGAAGTCATGCACACAATAATGGAATCAATGAGTAAGCCTCTTCGTACTCAAGTTAAAGCCCACCGGCTGACTTGCAGGTTCAGTTTCAAGTGCACACCCAACATTAACTGGTCCAGCCATCAACTTAAGGAGCTCTTAACTCTTCTGGAGTGCCGTGGGGTAAGGTGAGCCTCAGATCTGGTGTGGGGCAAGCTTGCCCATGAGCTTGGTGTTCTCAGCATGGCAGTCATCTCTGGATTCTCTTCTGCAACCACTGTTCTCAGTGGTACCAGATGACAGAACGAGGAGTAATGGTCTCAAGTTGCAGTGGGGGAGGTTTAGGTTGGCTATTAAGAAAAACTTTTTCACTAGGAGGGTGGTGAAGCACTGGAATGGATTACCTAGGGAGGTGGTGGAATCTCCTTCCTTAGAGATTTTTAAGGTCAGGCTTGACAAAGCCCTGGCTGGGATGATTTAGTTGGGGATTGGTCCTGCTTTGAGCAGGGGGTTGGACTAGATACCTCCTGAGGCCCCTTCCAACCTGGATAGTCTATGATTCTCTTCTGGTCTCAATACTTTGTCGCTCAAGAAGAGAGGTAGCCAAGACTGACAGGAAAACACTAGGAATAGACCCTGTCAAGTGTAACCAGGGTCTTCTGTGCTTTTCTGATATGGTTACAGCTAACATGAGTCTCAGTTTGTCCACACAGCAGCTCTTTTCTTAGCATGGCCATATTGGCGTCTCATGCTTTACAGTTATGGCTTGCTTGGTAGCATCCCATTTTGCCTCAGGTGCTGGTGCCAGAGGCAGGGAATTGTGGGTTCATTTCACATGGTGCAGTACCCCTCATTTATCATCCATCCTGTATCTGGACATGAACTCCGTGGAATCAACTATGTTCATGCTCAACACAAATCAATAGCATGGCTAGAGTCTTAAAGGGGCAGCATGCTTCTCTGCTCTCCTTGCTAGATCTGCAGGCTTTCCGTTGTGCGCGATCTGAGCTGCATTGAGCAGGTGCAGGAGAGAGACAACTTACTCTTAATGCTCTGGTGACTCAAATGGCTGAACTAACTCTTGCCACATTTTATTAAAAAAAAAACAAACAAAACAGGCAAAATAATCCACCCTCACATTGCTTGAAAATAAGAAGGGAACCGTTTCAGTTTGGAAAGAGTGGTTTCAAATGAAATGTCCTCTCCAGTCATAACTATAGTGGAACTACAACAGCACTAGAACATACACCGAACCCCTCTGTTTTCACCGAGAGTTTGACAAAACTGGAAACCACAGAACTGAGGCTAGAGTGGTTAGTAAATTCGCAGCCCTATTATTATGCACACTTTGAGTGAAGGGTACGTAGCCCAAGGATATATGCAACTCTCAATCAAAAACGCTTCCTGTGGATGTTCCCCATGTAATTGTAGGCGGAGTGCAGCTGTAAGCTGGAGGTTTTCCTTCCTGGTGAATCCAGACAAGCCCTCTCTTTTCATATACCAAGGCAGATACATGAGTAAGTCAATATTGTGGCTGCTTCTACCATTTCAAAACTGTGTGTCCATTAAAAACTGATATTTTCCCAATGAGATGCAGCCTTTGGTCTCCTGGGGAGTTGTGAAAGTGGCCTTTGCTGTTTCACAGGCTAAAAGCTCCTCTGAACTAGTAAAGCTTGCCATGGGCCCGGTGCTGTATTTGAAAGTAGATGAAAGCTGATGAAGAGGTTGATTGTCTCTGACAGCCCCTCTCTGTTTCACTTAGTCTGGCTGAAAACAAAATAATACAGTTAGTTATAGACTGGATAGGAATAGCAGATTCTCACCCTAACTGATGATACAGGCAGACTTGTACATTTTTAAGGCACAAGCTACACTTGCTTTGCAGCGTGGAATCCCCCGGTGTTTCATACACAGGCTAGAAAGCCTGTTAGCCTGGGTCCAGCACTTCCCCCAGTTCAGTCTTCGTTCCTCAGGTGTTTCCAGGAGTCGTCTTGTGTGGGGAGTGAAGAACCCCAATGATGTCACTCCCTGACTTGTATAGCTTTAGCATATGGCGGGAACCCTTTGTTTCCATGCTTGGTTCCCAGACCGGATTGTGGAAAAATACTGACATCCTAAGATGGAGTCCAGAGACATGTGGTCTGGTCACATGTCATTATAGAGTCATAACAGCCATTACTTACAGGCTGTCTGTAGTGTTCTCCAGACAGCTCACCAAGTGGGGGATAAGCTTCTCCTAAGGCCTATTGTTTTTACTAATGACCCATTGCCCTGAATAGGCCCTTCCCGACCCCTATCTAGACAGAAAGCATCTTGTCTAGTGGGCGATACCCAGGTGTAACTACATTTGAAGTACAGATAGAGTCAATATTCAGAACTTCAGATACAAAAATGATACATGCACACAAATCATAGTCAGCAAATCATAACTTTTCCAACGACATCTCACATGACCCATCTTGCATAAAATGTGTTGTTATTATGCTATAACCATATCAGAATAATCTCACTATGAAGAATCAGGTGCAGTGTCACAATTACCTCATGGCTTATGTAGAAAAAAGAGGGTATAATTGGGCAGATGTGCCGAGGTCTGTCATGCCGTCTATTCGATGTTTCCTCCTGGGGTGGGTCTTGGTAACTTTGGCTTTCTTTGAACTAGGATTTAAAGTTGTATTGTTTGTGTTAGGTAGCTCCCTCTAACATCTTCAAAAATGCTAGTCAAGTGAAGGCAAATTGTACGTTAGTGTGTGCTAAACACTAGGCCTCTGTAGGCTTTAACTTGACCAGTTTAGCACACACTGAAGTACAGCTTGCCTCGGCTTGACTAGCATTTTGGAAGGTTTTAATTAGAACAAGCTAGCAAACGTGAGCTAACATCTCATCTTTAACTCCCAGTCTAGGGGCTTGTCTACAAGGGGAAATTGACCAGCATAGCTATTCTGGAATAGCACCCTGTGTGTGGATACTCCTATTCTGCAATAGCTCTAGCACTTTGAATTCACACCTGACCTTACTCCTGAATAACTTGCCAGTGTAGACAAGGCCTAGACAAAGCCTTTGGCAGCATTGTCTGGTTCAGTCTCATAAGTCACAAATGTGATGTCACACCCATGAATTACACATCAACCCACGTACTGACGTCTTATAAACAGGCAGCAATAGATGTATTGTATATAAAATGCTTCCATGATACTTGGTGCTGTGATATGATTAGGACAGACTATACACTAAACAGGTCAGTGGTTTGATGTGGGACCTAACAGAAACAGGTAGGTGCTACAGGAAGTAATATGGTATCTTACTAGGTGATGTTCTTCCTTTTGAATTGTGCACCAGTGATGCCAGGGGTCTGTACAGCTGTAGTTGCTATCTTTCAGAGGGGACACAAAATCAAAGGTCTGACCGCTTGTCACTGAAGATCCAGTATCCTGACTACATTTTGCTTACTTAAAATCCCCCTGAAGTCTGAATTAGAGATGGCATTTCATGTTCACTACCTGTGGTGCTGTCTTATGCTTTTACAGGACTATTTATTCCACTCACCTTAGAGGTAGCAGCAGACTGTGGTGTGATGGGTTTGTAAACCACTTTAAAATTCTCCAAAAGGTGTGGCATAAGGACAAATTATTATATAGGCAATTGAATATTTAAAATATGGCATTTTAACGTCAAGAAAATTCTTACAAATCTTGTGCTGTTTGACTGAAATCTGCATTGTTTGTGCATGAAAATTGGGTGGTTGTTGTTGTTGTTATTATTATTAATGGAAAAATTACATACAAAAACCAGTATGTTAGTTGGCTGGATAATGATGTTCAGGTTTGAATCTGCCATGTTACAATCTTCATGTTGTGGCTCACCTTTGTAAATAAATTTCTTAAAAAACCCACAAACAACTACTTTCCAGACACTACTTGGTGTTTTGAATTTTCCTAGAACAGAATAATGGGTACAGTTAGTAACTTTTCCCTTGTACCGATTTATGAACGTGAATTGAGTTCTAGGTATTTACTGCTTGTTTGCCATGCTCCTTCGTGATTACTATTCCTGCATTAATTAATATATACAAACCATTGTCTGGTGCAGAGCTGGGTTCTTGCCTTTCAGAGGTGGAGCCCAGGTTAAGAAAAATAGCTGTTCATAACTGCATTCCTGAGACTTGCTAACTTAACACTCCATTTCCCAGAGGCACCTCCTAAGCAACAATGATGTGATTTCTGGTTTCAGACTCCCTTGACCTGTAGAGAGGGCTGTGTGAATCCATGCTCTTTGGAAGAGGGGAGGCATGGAAGAGACAACTTAGATTTCAGGAAAATAAGCTTCACTGAAATATTTATTTCCTGGTGTTAGAGTACAACCAGGCAGTCACTGGCAATCAGAAGTGGCTGGTTCATTTTGCTGAGTGCCACAGCGCAGAAGAGAGAGGATGACAGGATAACTGGGCTTCTAAATGGAATCATTATGTAAAAACTATACAATTTCTTTCTCTTTCCCTTCCCTTTGGCATACCATAAGCTTTCAGGATGTACATGAAACCAATGAAATACCTTGCTTCAGAACACTAGAAATGCATCCGACGAAGTGGGCATTCACCCACGAAAGCTTATGCTCCAATACGTCTGTTAGTCTTAAAGGTGCCACAGGACTCTCTGTTGCATAATATATTGGGGTAGTAGTTGTTCACGTGTTCTACAAGGCCTAACAGATTAGTTTATTGTGTAGGAGTTTTATGGTCACAGACAGAACTCATCAACTAGTAGACTGCATCTTAAATAAACCTTAATATATTAATTAACCAGGTTTTCTTCTGCTGCTTCAGGCTGTGGCCCAGTTTGGGTTCTTAATCGCTGATCCTTGCTGTCAGGCTACCAGTTTGTTCATTCCAGCTGTTTTATGTTCCTCTAATTTATGGAATTATTTTGCAAAACATTTTGTGGTGTAAAGGGCTTTGTTTGAGTATTGTGGCTTATGTGTTTCCATTGTTCATATAGTTTTAAGCTCTCTGCTGAGGAAGCTAAAATCTAGTCCATTGTGAAATATTTTTCCTTCCTAAAAATTTCTGCTTACTGACCATTTGTCTTCTCACCACTTAAAGTAGTACTTTAAGAATGTGGTCTTAATGCCATCTTTATTCTTGGACATGTAATAACCTGCTAACTGCAGGTACTTCTACAGCAATCTTTTAGGGAAAGCAGTAGGAGGTCAGGTGACTTGAAAATTTGTTTGTGTGGTTGTCCTGAAGTTTCTTGTAGACAATCAGAGAAGGACACCAGAAATCACTTTTCTCCGTGACTTAAATGATCCTTTTACCGCAGGTTAAAAAACAGTTTCAAACATATTGGTTGGAAAGGATGTGTTGGTTCTGGATTGTCAAGGATTTATAAAAGCCTTTCATGTCTACATCATTAGTTTAAATGCAATCCAGGTTGGTGTCTAGCCTTCAAAAGCTATATGTGCAGATCTGCAATGCTGTCCAAGTGGATCCCTCGCCACTGGCCGCTCTTAGAAGTCTCTGAGACATGAAATGGGGTATCAGGCCATTTCTCTTGTGCAGGTGTCTGCATTGTACAATTACCACAGCAATTGGAGACTTATAAGCAGAGAGACAAAGGGGTAAATGAGTTCGGAGACTAAAGTACCTCTTGCTCCTGGACATGGTCGCTCCTAGAAGAGATTTAAATAGCAGCGTGGGTGGAAACTTGCACTATTGTCCATGCTGCATCTGTGTTGTGGGTAAATGCAGGACTTCCACTTCCTGGGTGGTTAGTCTGTCACAGGTCACAGCACCAAATTCTTAAACACACTTCAAAAAGTACTTAAAAACTAACTAACAAAACCCCCAACAGCAGAACTAGGTAAGAGACACAAAACGGCCCATAAATCCTGCAACACTGAAAGCGGAATAAAATAGTCTAGAGTTAAGATTACTTAGTTTGGTGATGAGAAGCTTAAGGTTTAATTCTGTGCCATACTTGCCCTTTGACTGTGTTGACTGCTTTTTATGTTGAGGCTTTGTTAAATATAGCTTGTTCAGTGAACTGGAATACCTGGCCTTTGAAACTACTGCATACTGCAGATGTTTCTTACAAAAAAACACCACACGCAAATCCAAAAGGTCATATTTTTGGCAGGAAGGAGGGGAATCTGATTTTTGTTTGTAATGGAATTGTATGTGAGAATGTGCATGCAGTGTGTATGTGGCTTATTCAGTTAATATACCATCCAGCACTGCTGAGCAACAGTATGTTGAGAGAGAGAGTCCTGCACAACTTATCTCCTAGTGAAAGGCTGTTAACTAGTTTCTCTAAGGCCTGACATGGGTGTATAGTGAAAATAAGGCTTTGTCTACACCTCACTTTTGTCGGTAAAACTTTTGTCGTTCAGGGGTGTGAACCCCCTGCTCCCACGGAACGACAAGAGTTTTACGGACAAAAAGTGCCGGTGTGAACAGCGCTTTGTCTGTGGGAGAACTCTCCTTCCAACAAAGCTACCGCCTCTCGTTGGGGGTGGATTATTTTGTCGGTGGGAGAGCTCTCCCCTGCCGACAAAGAGCGGCTACACTGCGTGCCTTTTAGCACAGGTGAAACCGCACAGCTGTGTCGCTAAAAGGTGCAAAGTGTAGACATAGCCTAAGGCTAACAAAATGCAAACAGTGGCAACAATTTAGATTGTAAACCCCTTCCACTTTATAATCTGTCTTCATTACTTTACTCTTCTGCGCCACACCCACTGGTAGCTATGCTGCTGGTCTAAAGTGATATTTCTTATACTATTTGCATGGGGAGCCAATGATCAGAATGTTAAATCTGTATGGAAACTAGTGGCTTAACATGTATTATATTGGCCTTTCAAGCTATACCCCTCTATACCAATATTCCAGTCATGAGACTTATCCCACAAAGTGTCTGTGATGCCAATTAAATCATTATTTAGCTTGTGTAGTAATACTTTCAGTTCTTCCTTTTTATTCCCCATACTCCTTGCTAGAAGTATACAAAATAACGAATGATATAGGTAAGGAAGACAGCACATCTGTTTCCCCGTCTCATAACACGACAAGGGACTTCCGATAAAATTGGAAGATGGTGTATTCAGAACTGATAAAAGGAAACTCCTTAAACACAATTCACCTTGTGAAATCCATTGCCACCGAATGTCATTGAGGCCTGTAACAGGATTCTAAAAAGGCCTTTAACGTTTATGTGGTTAACAAGAATATCCAGAGTCCTTCTGATGGCTGCAGATCCTGTGGCAGGTTTCAGAGTGGTGGCCCTGTTAGTCTGTATCAGCAAAAACAACAAGGAGTCCTTATGGCACCTTAGAGACTAACAAATGTATTTGGGCATAAGCTTTCGTGGGCTAAAACCCACTTCATCAGCTGCATGGAGTGGAAAAAATCCTGTGGCATCAGAGCGTAAACCAACCTTCAACTATTGGGGGTAGGATAGGGTGACCAGACAGCAAATGTGAAAAATTGGGATGGGGGTGGGGCGTAATAGGAGCCTGTGTAAGAAAAAGATCCAAAAATTGGGACTGTCCCTATAAAATGGGGACATCTGGTCACCCTAGGGTAGGAGGAAACTTTCACGGGGGAGAGGGGAGCAGATTATCCCATGTTTACTTATTGCAGAAGCAAACTGTCTGAAGTAGCTAGTATTGGCCACTGTTGGAAACAGGACACAGAACTAGCTGGACCACTGTTCTGATCCCTTGTGGCAATTTGTGTTCCTAAATGGAAGCATAGATGTGAAAGCCCCGTAGTGTAGTGGTTATCACGTTCACCTAACACGCGAAACATCCCCGGTTCGAAACCGGGCGGAAACAGGTCACTGTTCCTTTAAATTGGGGGGAGGGATAGCTCAGTGGTTTGAGCATTGGCCTGCTAAACCCAGGGTTGTGAGTTCAATCCTTGAAGGGGCCATTTAGGGATCTGGGGCAAAAATCTGTGTGGGGATTGGTCCTGCTTTGAGCAGGGGGTTGGACTAGATGACCTCCTGAGGTCCCATCCAACCCTGATATTCTATGATTCTGTGGACCTCTTCCAGCTCATGCAGTTGAGTGACAGAGCCAGGAATAGACTCTAGGAATCCTGACTCCACTGCTTCTTGCTCTTAGATCACATTCCATTTCCCTAATATGACTGTTTTCATTATACCTGTTCTGTAATAACTAGAAGAATTTGGCTTTAAAGCTACACTAGGGAGAATCCCAGTGCTCTGTCAGGCTTTGAGACAGATGTTCTTGGCGCATCCAGCCGGAGCAGGGGACTGAAAGGATTAATATTCCAAGCACAAATATGCACCTTGGAGTAAGCAACGCTCAGTGAGCGCAGCCTGTGGCGAACATCCTTGAAAAGGAAATGAAACTGAAATCCCTGGGTGGTTGGAGGGTTGCTATAATCTGACTGTGCTGTGGTGAAAGTAGCATTGAAGTGTCTGTTTCCATTCCTCTCCTGACTTCCCTTTTCTATAAGGCTTACTGAGACAGCAGGTACGGTGACTTGACCTACAAATGCCTCCACCATCCAGTCCTTGCTAGCTGAAGATTTGCACTCTGAGGTGAAAGTGCTGGATCGTTTTTTTTTAGTTAAGGAGTTTGTAAAGCAGCTAAAATTACCTCTGATAGGTAGAAGTGTGTAGCATTCATTCTAGTCCTTGCGGATGGTATTATAGTGAAGCTGTCTTCAGAAGTTCCAGGATAGCCGTATGACATGGAGCTAGGGGTTTGTTATACATTTTAATGCTAATGGACTCTGTTGGCTGGAAGTGCCTAGAGGTTTTAAACAAAGAAGTTTAATATGGCCTGCTGCACCTGGGGTCTGTGCGTGCTGACTGGTGGGCTTGGGACAAGCACTATCCACACTATGGTGAGAACAGTTTAAACGTGGTTGTGCAAACGAAGTTCTGGCACGGTTTCCCTGGTCATTGTGGACAAGTTTTTTTTTTTTCTTTTCTTTCCTGTCTAAACAGTGCTGGAATGGAATGCTTTAAGTATTGGTAGCCTAGGGCATGATTCTCTGACCAAAGAGAGTTCTGGCTATATAGTTCAGCCAAGTTTAAAGCTCCGCTAGCAACTGCTTGTTCAAACACAGTTCCAACCCTGCTGTGGGTAAGAGTATAGTCTCCCCTACATTGGGATAGTAGCACAGACTGAATACACATTCTAAAATTGAGGAATTTGTCAAGGTGGGGAAACTCACAGCGTTCCTGGCCTGGCCAACATTCTATTAGCACTTCCTGGCCGCCAGAGACAAAGGTGAACTGAAGAGTTGTTTCAGGCTGCTAGGTGCTAAGGCATAGATTGAATTGATGAAGTGAGCGTGGGAAGTGGTGATGAGGAGGAGGAGTACTTGTGGCACCTTAGGCCTTGTCTACACTGGCAATTCACAGCGCTGCACTTGCTGCGCTCAGGGGTGTGAAAAAACACCCACCCTGAGCGCAGCGAGTGCAGCGCTGTAAAGCACCAGTGTAATCAGCGCTGCACGCTCGCTCGCAGCGCTGCAAGCTATTCCCCTCGGAGAGGTGGAGTACTTGCAGCGCTGTGAATCCGCAAGTGTAGCCAACAAATTTATTTGAGCATAACCTTTCGTGGGCTAAAACCCACTTCGTCGGATGCGTGCAGTGGACAATACAGTAGGAAGATATATATATATATACACAGAGGACATGAAAAATGGGTGTTGCTATACTAACTATAAAGAGAGTAATCAGTTAAGGTGGGATATTATCAGCAGGAGAAAAAAAACACTTGTAGTGATAATCAGGATGGCCCATTTCCAACAGCTGACAAGAAGGTGTGAGTAACAGTAGGGGGGAAAATAGCATGGGGAAATAGGTTTTACTTTGTGTAATGACCCATCCAGTCCCAGTCTTTATTCAAGCCTAATTTAATGGTGTCCAGTTTGCAAATTAATTCCAATTCTGCAGTTTCTCCTTGGAGTCTGTTTTTGAAGTGGTGATGCAGCTTGCAAGGTTAAAAAGCTCTGCCTTTAAGAAGTCACTTGTGTAAGTGGAGACCTTAAACTCACCAGGTAACCCTCCAGGCATATATCACTAATAGCATCCTTCCTCAATCCCTCCCTGTTTTCATCAGCTTCTGTTGCGCTTAGCAACTGCAAGCTCTTCTGCACAGGGACTCAGCATTGTTTTAAAACAGCAAGAGAGACAAGGTGGGTGAGGTAATATTTTTTATTGTACCAACATGGCTACAACAAAACTGCACTAAGCACCAAGCACATTTATGATTCTGTATAAGTATACTTCAGTGAAGATGCACTGTTTAGTTCCTCTGCCGTTCAGAACTTAGAGAATCTCGGTAAGAAAGCTGTTTTCCAGCATAGTGCCACTATTTCTTTTAATTCTTAAGCCATTTTACCATAAATTCAGACTTGAGAGACAAGGTAGATGAGGTAATATCTTTTATTGGACCAACTTCTCTTGGTGAGAGACACAAGTGTTTGAGCTGACACAGAGCTCTTCTTCAGGTCTGGGAAACATACTCAGTGTCACAGCTAAATATACCACCCTGTGGTTTCTAAAAGCTTCCTATGAACATGACCTATTTCCATTCTCTCTAGGTAAGCATTGAAATGTTCTCATTTTTATAGGCATGGTGGATTGATTTAAGTCAAAGTGATTTAAATTGCTAATTTTAATCATGACTTAAATCAGCAAGCAGAAAACCTTGATTTAAAGAATCAGTTTTAATTATATTTTGCACTTGTACTTTTTAGTTTTTTTCCTAAAGAAAGGTTGAGTCTGATTGGTTGGTAACCACTAAAATATGTTGATTTGCAACTAAAAATTGCCCTTGCACTAAATTTGGTGCTTCTTTCTGATAACCAGGAGGACACGCTCTATCTTTACACAGTTATTTAAACAATTATATAGCTTAATTTACATTTATTTAGATTCTTAATTTTTCCATTTTTATTATGTTAGAAGATGGTAAATGATGCATTTCTTCTTTACTGGATTACAGTAACTTTTTACTTGTGATTTGTGTCAAGCACTATTTGGGTGGAAATTCAAATAAATTAAAAATGCAAAAAAAGGATATATTTTTTTAAATTAAGTACAACTCCCTTAATTGTGCTGGGTACATAAGAAAAAATTAACAAAGATAATCCCTTGTTTTGCATTTAAATCATTCAAGGTTTTAGAACTCGTAGATCTCATCATCTCATGCCTAGTTTTTATTCCTCAATTAGAAGGGGAAAACAAGCTTTCCTGCTTTTTCAATTCCGTATTTGTTCCTTAACTTTGAATGAACTAGTCATTGAACTGAACTAGTTGAATAAACTGAAATGAAGAAAATATTCTCTCTCCCCCTGCAGAAGAGGCTACTTCTATCAAAATCTGGTCTAGCATGCCAACAAACTCTGGTTTCAGATGCTTAGCCAGTGCCTTCCACTAGTTCAGTGGTTGACTTTCTTCAAAACTTGGCAGCAAACACATACTGCTTAATATTATTTTTTGTATTTAATTTAAATTATTTTAATAGATTATACTTTTAGGCCTTAACATAAATTGTCAATTTCACATTTAATTTTATAGATTTGTTTAAAAAGGCAGTTTAAATAGATCCAATTTTAATCTTTTACATCATCAGTTTTTATCCATCCTGTTTATAGGTTAAGGCACACTGCCTTGGGGATGCAGCTATGATTTATCCATGGAAGAAGTATTTGACGCTTTATTTGTTAATGAAGTTGTAGTTTTAGATTTGCCTGTCCACGGCATAAGTAGTTTCCATACACAGAACACACACCACATGCATGGCACTTGGAGGTTAAAATGGTGTTAATAACTTTCATTTTTATCTTGCAAATATATTCTTGTGTATGGGACGGCTAGTGCTCCAGCATTAGTGCTGAAAGGGGGAGGTTTCCCAGACTTGCGCTCTTCTGGGGGCAGATTTAGAACCTGCCAGTACGGCTGACTCCTCTTTTGACTTGCAATATTTGAGGTGGGTAGCAGAGATGATGCATTTGCATTTGCATGGAACAGTGACAAAAGAGAATGTTCAAACCCAAAGCATTCTGAAATCTGAAGCTCCCTGGAATTAGTTCACCATGATAGGACTTGTCACGCTTTTGCGCTAAGGGGGTGGATATTAGTGTCTTTCCATCTTGTTCCAAAATTGCCAGATAGGATTCCCTAACCTGGAGCTCAGTTACCTGCCTGCTGGTTAAAGACTTGGTTAGCCATTATTGAAACGGAAGCTAAAGTAGACTAAGGCTTTGGTAAAACTCAGGATTTTTCTGCTATCAACTTGCACTTACATTTTGGTTTTTTTTCTCTCTGCAGGAATTTTTCAGAAAGCTAGCGTACCACAGGAATGGAAGAAAACACTGGTAAGTACTCTCCTGGATCCCCATACCACAGTTTGTTGGTCTTTTTTCCTTCAGCCTTGGTTCTCCTACATTTTCATAACAAAATGGTACTTCCTTAATTTCTGGGTCTTGAATCATAAATGTCCAAATGGTAGGATAAAAGACAACCAGAAAGATAAGAACTAATGCTGTATAGCACCTATGCAGCACTTCAAAGACCAGATTCTGATCAGTTAAAATGTTGTAAACCTGGACTATCTTTATCAAAGGGTACGTCCAGACTGCCCACTGAATCGGCGGGTAGTAATCGATCTATCGGGGATCGATATATCGCGTCTCGTCTAGATGCGATATATCGATCCCCGAACGCACTCCCGTCGATTCCTGAACTCCACTGGAGGGAGCGGCGGTAGCGGAGTCAACAGGGAAGCCGTGGCCGTCGATCCCGCTCCGTGAGGACCCGAGGTAAGTCGAAATAAGATACGTCGACTTCAGCGACGCTATTCCCATAGCTGAAGTTGCGTATCTTACATCGACCCCACCTTCCCCTCCCCTCCCCTCCCCCCGGTGTAGACCAGCCCAAAGATACTCTGGATCTCACAGGTGAGAGGGATCAGAATTGATTCTGCAATCCTCAAAGCACTTTACAGGCAAGTAGCCATTACAGTTTTACAAATGGTGAAACTGAAGCTTGCCCAAAGCAACACTCTGCAGTTCTGTGGAAAGACAGGGCTTAGAAAACAGTAGCTGTAGTCCTAGTTCCATATTTATTCCCCTAGACCGTGCTGCCATGTGAAAGATGTAGGGTTCTTTAATTTAAAAAAGCTGATTTTAGAGTAATTGCCTTAGGCACTGCATGACTTGCTCTGAGGCAAACTGATCAATGTGTGTGTTAAACCTAATCTGTGATGCAAACTGGATTTGGCCTCAGTTCAAGTGGTAGAGATCTGCATAGAATAAGGGCTTTTTCTGAATGGCTACAAATATTGTCAATAGGCAATAGAAAAAGGCAGCCACCTGGCTAGAAACTGCTTTTTTTGCAAACATTTCATCTTCCCTTCATCAGAAGGAGTCGATCTCTCTTTCTCTCTCACACCCACCCACCCAGCAATACAAATTTGGGTGCATTTCACCTTACATCCCATTGAAGTATGGTGTTAATTCATTCCATGGCTGCAGGCTAACATCTTAAATAATGAATCACTTAAGATGAAGTCATAGCAAAGATTATCCTCAGCTTGGCGTTGGATATACAAGGGCCCCTTTTTAAAAAGTCTCTATAATTAAATTACATTTAAATGCCAGCCATTTATTGGATCACTTGCAGTTTGTAATGAGCTGTGACATAAGCGAAGTAATAAAGTTGCGTGACCACAAATCTTGCCCGTGGGGCGTCCTCACAGAGACAAATTATATCACCCTTAACTAGGGAATTGAGCGATGTTCAACAGTGGCATTGTCTTCATGCAACAATGGCAGCACCTTTGTGTGAAGGCCAAGTTAGGACTTTGTGGAAAACTGATCTCCTGGACCCTAATGAGTCAGCTAGAACAGTTCTTCTTTCTGTGCCAAAGTGAATATGCATAGAAACTGCTCGTGGTGAAATTCCTGGTAACAAGTTACTGCTGTGCACTGTGATAGCCTGTAACGTGAATGCTTTTTTCATGCTATTCCCCTTTTCCTCCAAAAAAAGTTGCTTTGGGACACGTTAAACTAACTTGCAACTGACAACTTTTTAAGTAAATGACTTCAGTGCTGGTAATAGATGCTGGAGCGATGGCCATGGGGATGGAATCTTTCCGTTTATCCACAGAACAGACAGCAGCAGCGCAAGTTTCTGTCGCCCCTCCAGTATGCCTCAGCTGGCACTGAAGGGACTCTTCTGGGGATGGCTGCAATGCAGATTGTGTTATCTAGTTAATCCTGAGCCTCTCTGCTGAGACTAACAGCAACCAGTTTGTGTCTGTGTCACAAAAGCCATCATCTGCCCACTGGCAATTGACTTAGACCTCAAATTCATTTTACAGAGGCCAGCAAGCAGCCATCAGATTACAACCAATCTAGCTCACTCTTGACCTTGACTGCTCTAGTGACCTAGAGGTGGAAAGCTCTACATCTCATTACCGTTCTCCTGAGCCATGCAGAATCACCCACCTCCCCCCATTTGAACACTCAGCTATACAAGTGCGAGAACGGTTATATTTTGCACTTCTACTCAAAAGGGCCGTGGCTATATTTTGTTTCAGCCTGTTGTGACTCTTTAAACCTACTGGTTTATATTGTTAACATGGCTGGAAACAATAAGAGGTAGAATAAACAGATGGGTCTTTGATTATGATTATTATTTTTTTTAAATTACTTTGCTTTTAAGGAGGTTCATTCTCCAAGTGCTACTAAATTCAGGATTCCTGGGTTCTATTCCCGGCACTGACTGGAGAGGAGGTAAGGCTGAGTTTTTAACTGGAGGAGCTGTGTGACTAGCTGAGCTGAGACTGGCTCCCTTTGTTTTTTCAAAACCTAGTGACTTGATGGATTCCTGTCCTTAACCAGTTGTCTATTAACCACCTTCACAATACTGCATGGCTGGCTTTTGTTTTGACTTTATTGGCACATGTTCAGAGGTGGTGTGCTCTGAATAGCATTACAATGCACCCAAGTGGCCACTGGGACTGTACGATTAATCATCTTTCCTTTCAGTCACCCGGCTTCACTA
This sequence comes from Malaclemys terrapin pileata, assembly GCF_027887155.1. Lineage (NCBI taxonomy): Eukaryota > Metazoa > Chordata > Testudines > Emydidae > Malaclemys > Malaclemys terrapin. The sequence goes on along the minus strand of NC_071526.1, from coordinate 8,991,208 downwards.
GCCGCGCATGGGTAGGGACGGAGGCTCCTTTTGGCTGGCTGCTTTGGTTAATCAAAAATGACAGATTTGCTGCTGCCTTCAGATTTTAATTTATGATCATCAGTGAAGGCTACTGCGAGCATTCCTTGTAGACAATTATAGTGGCGTTTTAGTATAGTATTGAGCTCAGCTCTTCCACTGAGGTCTAGAGGGAAAGGAATATACAGGCCTCCCGGTACTCTTACTAACTGGTGATGTGAAACCCACCAAAGAGGAAGAAAAATCTGCCAGGATGGAAATAACATGGTTTTGGGTAGGTGCTGAGGCACCAACATGACTAGTGTGGTGTTAAATCCTCGTCAGACTCATACTTGCATTCATTTTCCATGTGTCAGAGCTGGGGGAAGCTTGCTAGTTTCCAGGTTTAACTCCATGAGTGAGGCAGGAGAAGGGGTGCTGACAAGTGAGGCACCCAGGAAACGGTGGGCCAAGGCTTCTTTGCGAGGCCTTGACGAGATCCCACTTACGCAAGTGATCTGTCGAGGAAAATATTGTTGGAATACTCAGTCAGCTAATTTCCTTTTTCCCTTCTCAGGTCTTTCCTGTCAACACATTGGGAGTGAAGTTTTGCTAGCGGCCATATTCTATTTTTAGAGTATATTTCTGCTGTTCCATTCCCAACCCACACTCCATCAGCATCCAGTCCCTCCCACCCAAAAAATAACATTGTTTCTTGGATGCTCTTAAAATAGCTGGTCTGGGATCCTGTGTTGTTGTTTTTTTTTTAAATGTAGGAATCTTTTCTAGTATTGAGATCTAGCATTTTACCTGGATAGTTCCATGATGTGATCTTAAGAAGCAAATAGTTTAAGCATCTGATTCTCTTTTTGGCAGTAGAAATCTCCCCTTAAGCCCATGGCTATTTGGAAACTCTGCTGTGGCGCTGGGATGAAATAATGTGGAAACAAACCTCTAGTTCGCTTTCCAAGAGCACTTGAACGAATCATTTTTGAACACTTGCACCGAGCTTATTTGCTCTTTTTTTCACGGGGAAGTGTTTGTGGGCGGCATCATTGTATCCTTTCAGCTGCCTGTGAAAACCTTTGGTTTTCTGATGTCAGAATTTTTGCTTCTTTCTGCGTCTAGGAATCTATTTGGCAATTATTGGGAGGACCTTTTTGTAGCTCTCCTGTCTTGAGAGCAGAGGACGCTGATGGAATTACTGTGCTTGGAAATTTTACTAGAACTCGATTTAGGATTTTATTGCTACCAGCAGTCCAGGCTATACTCTTGTGTTCGGGATTGGTGAGGCATGCTAGGAACCTGTCATGTTGTGCTGTTAGTCAAGAAGAAATTCATGCTGGGGTAGGGTAGACTCTTCTATACCCACAAGCTTCTTCCAAGAAGTCGTCTTGCTTTCTCAGAGGTGGCACTGAAGATATTGCTGAGGAAATTTCTGTCCTATTTCTTTAATCAGGATTGACATCACCCCCCTTCAGTTCCTGCCATGCCACTCTTTCCAACTGCTCCCATCTTTTAAGATGTGCTTGGAACAGCCACAATATTCAATGGCCCTCCCTCTCCTCCGTGAAAGCCAGTGGGTCATTTGTTTGAGACTCCATTGTAGCTGCTGGGCTAAATGTCTATTGCTTTTCAGAGTTTAAACTCTCTGGGAGGCACTATAATCTGGTGAGAGGAGGAAGCTAGTAGTCAGGATACCCACATCTAGTTCCTAGTTCTGCCACTGGTTTCCTTTGTGGCGTTGGGCAAGTTACTTCATTCCTGTTGTCGTATCTCTGCTTCCACACTGTCTTCACCTGCACAAATGGGGATAATACTTTGAAGTGCCTTGAGAGCTTCACGTAAAAAGCAGCATGTAAGTAAGGTATATAATTATTCCATATATATGGATGATGGTATTTTAAAATCATCTGTTTAAGGTGTGTTTGGAGAAGCTATACTCCTCTAAATACACAACCACTGGTCCCCGCTGTCTAATGACTGTCCTATCTGCAGGGAAGCCGAGATCAGAGGAGTATTTTGAGGTTTTTCAGTACTAGATTGCCAGGAGGACTGTTTTTAGTCACTGTTTTTATCCAGAGATTATTTAGCTGAAAGACAGGGTGGGTGCTGTAACAAAGAGACTGTGGTGGCCAGAATGATGTGACTCCATGCTTCAGTCGTGTTCCAGCGGCCTCTGCTGCAGATAGCTAAAAATAACATTTACTTCAATATGCTCTAGTCCCTGGTTGCGAGGTGGGGTGTATGTGTATGGATTTTATCTTCCCGCTGGGATTTCTCACTGCTTCTTATTTTAAACATCACCTGCCAGGCTTGATGTTTCCAGGTAAGGCAGGTGGTTGGTAGGATAGAACAGAACACTCTGGACAGGTAAAGTCTGTTATGAAAAAAACAAAACCGGTTAACATAGCAAATAGGAATATGTTTTCTGCCCCCACTTTAAATGGAGCTGCCAATGTTTTTCTTGCTGTTCCTTTGTGTATATACCTTCACATAACAAAGGAAAATTCAGATGGGTTTATAAAGCCATTTGAGTTAGCAGCTGTTTAAAAAAAAAAAAAAAAAAAAAAAAAGAGGGAGTTGTTTATAGGATATAGCACTTGAATGATAGTTTGCCAGTGTGAATCCAGCCCAGGTCAGTAGTGACTACAGGTTACTACCTGGTGACTGAGGTCTTCTGTGAAATGAGGTGGACATGTCAATCCAGTATTTGGCAGGGAGAGGAGTCCACAAGAATCACAGAGAAAAGTGGCACTCACTGGTACCTTCTTGGGCAGAAGGTCTAAGGATTTAATTGGGCATGTAGATGGTATTCTCCTCTGCTCTAGTGATGGTCACTGCAGGTTCAGGGTTGAAGCACTTCGAGCAGGACATTGTGCTAGGGATATACTTGCCCTTCTGCTGCTTATTGTCACCTGATCTCCAGAAAAATTGAGGACCTCCATCTCCAGGGCTATCCATCTGGCTCCTTTCACCACCCACGCTTATTTTCACATGAACATATTACACTTTAAAATGGAAAGAAATGGTGGGGAGGGGGAAGCATTGTGCATCGATCTCCACCCTCTGCGTTTACCGGGGGACTCGGATGAATGGAATGCTTCTGATTTGGAAACCAAAGGTTTCTTGAACTTGCTTTAGTGTTGCTACTGTATTAGACAGTATCCAAGTGGGGAATCCCCTTCTGATGATTAAAAGTCTAACTAGAAGTCAGCTTGCCTATAAGTTGATGTAAGAATAGACCTTTACTAATTGTGCACGGACATCTAGAGGAAACCTGTCTGAAAGCTTTTGCGTGCTTCTGTGTGAAAGAGCTGAAGATGCACTTCTGAGTTTGAGACTAAAGCTCTGGAGATGTCCTGCCACTGTTGTGAATGGTCTCCTGTTTTGATCTGTAAAGCAAATTAACTGACAAACCATGAGAATGTTGGAATACTTCAGTGGTAAGGCTCACAGCTGTAACCCACTTTCCCCACCGATCCCCTTAAGAATGTGTTATGCAGACAAAACTACACAGGATTGTTTTAGGGGGCAAGACAAAGATGCCACATTTATTATGATAACACAATTTGATTTATGACCAATAACTAATACCTATGTATATACATACACACACAGAGACACACATCAAATGTTCTGCAGCTGCTAGATAGTTACCAGTCCTGAATGTAGCTTGAGTTTGTGGCTTGGGTTCGTAGCTTGTGGGCGGCTAACTGGCCAGGAAAGCCGGGCACAAGGAAGGGCTGGGTCTCTTTTGGGCATGCACCCCTCCCCTTCCATGTTGGCAGCAGAATGTTACCCTCCAAAGTCTTCCATCTCACCCATCCTTTTTATAGGCTTTAGTTTGAATCCAGAGTCTATAGGTCTTGCTGTGTCGCACTGCCTCTGGGTTTGGTGATTGATCACCCGTCAATTGCAGACCTGACTTTCAGCTTGGGACCTGGCTTTGATCTTCCTTCTATTGTACCTTTGTTTTTTTCTTTTTAGGATGGACTTTTCTTACTTTGTTAGGGCTGTTGTCTGCCTCTTCAGCTGTTGGTGTCTGAACTCTGTTTTATCAGGACAGGCTGGCGCTGGAGGTTGATTCAGTCATCCATACATACCTCATTCACACATCTAAACTAATAAGATTACAGCAGGGTTTGCAAAGGCAGCAAGCTTTTACAAAATGGAGTAAGCGTTTTAAAATGGGGTTTGAATTACAATATGGCAAACAGTGAACAGAAGTGACAATATAGACAAGTGTCGTGGATGGCAAACAGTGAACAGAAGTGACAATGTTGAAATAGTGCAAGTCTCAGTGATTTAAGCAGGAAAAGGATTGACAGTGAAACTTACAAGAGCAACTGGCTGAACAGCTATGGCTCTTAACAAGCATCTTAATTGTCAATTAGCCAGTTATTGGGGTAACCGGTTTCATGAATGAATGTTGTTTCATTCATAAAACTTTACTCATGAAGTTACATTAATAGAGTGAACCATTAAAAACAATTTCATTCATCAGTTCTACAAATGGCAAGCAGCCAATGAGAAGAATATCATTGTAATCTATTCCACAATGCAAAGGATGGGTTCCTCCCCCTCCCCCCAAGTCATACCACGTGATTCCATCATGGCGTTATGGTGCTTTGTAAATTGCGAGTAATGTAAACGGAGTATATGATACAAGAGCTAGCTAAGTGCCTGAGATTAAGCATATTTTAATTTCAGTGGAAGTTTGCTGAAAGGCACACTCAAAAAGGCAGGATTTCATCATTAGTAAAACTTACAGGAAATTGAAGTGATTTCATAATACCTCACGACCTTTTAACAAAATACAGTACAGAACACTTGGAAGTGTTATCATAAATAATTAAATTGACTACACTTGTCAAGTTAACAAAGTACCATGGGATGTATTAACCTGGTGGCTTTTTGTTTGTATTCTTAAATTTGCAATGGATATTCCAGTTCTTAGTGAAATTGTTTACTTAGTGTTGGCTGTGTGCTCCGGGCAGCTAGATGAGAAACAGTAAAGGCATCACTACTTGCCACATTTGCAAATATATCAGATCAGTCGTGCAACAGTCAGTTGATCCGGCAATAAAAGGAATCCCAAGCTGCTGTATGGACTCAGGTTTCTTTTCTTTCCAGGTCTGGAATTGCAAAGTTATGTGTCGAGTCTTTAGAGACTTGGTAACTTTGCAGTATCCCCTGTCCAGTGACTGATAAAGTGGTTAGAGCACATAGCCAAGTCTGCAAATAGCAGTGTGTACAGATGGTTCTGTGTTGGAGAAAGTGCAAGTTAAACTTGCTATTTCATGGTTTAGAGGCTAAGCTGTGGACATACTGGCACTGACCTTTAGTTTTGCTTGAACAAGGTATACGGTAGCAAAGGTCATTGTGGGTGTCAGAAGATTTGGATTCTATTTTGAAGTCTGCCTTTTTCCTTGGATGGCTTCCAGTTCTACTGCCTCCCTGTCTGGAGGGTTTAGATGGGGGAAGTTAACTAGGTTAGGCGAGTCATATGTGGGGGAGTAACCTCCGTTTGGATGCAGCCAGGGTAAGTGGGAGCTTTGGATAAGTGGAATTGTCTTATACCCCATTTTAAAAAAAATAGTCTTCCTCCCTGATTTCCTAAAGGCTGTTTTGCACAACAACTCTGTGCTTAAATGGCCCACAACAGTGGCTGCGGCGAAACTCATGCAGACCTAGTTGTTTTCTTTTTAAGTAAACTGAACTTTGTGTCTCCTTAGTGTTACTGCCCTGGTGCTTTGTGAAGAGCATTGGCTGAACAAGGCTGCATTATGGGCGCCAGCATGCTGCGGAGTTAGTGCTGATTTAGAGTGAGGAACTCCGCTTGGTTTCTAACTGTTCTTAGTTATATCCAGGGCCGTCCTTACCCAGACGCAAAGTACGCAGCTGCGTAGGGCACCAGGAAATTTCGGGCACCAAATTTCCTGCTGCCCTGCGCAGCTGCGTGCTGCTCCAGCCCCTGCTCCGGCTCTTCCCCGTCCCAACTCCCCTGAGGACTCCAGAAGCGGTCGGGCCTGCACTCACCAGTAAGTAGAGCAACCTGGCCCCAGCCTGCTCTGCTCCCCTGGCTGCCAGCGAGTGCTGGGGGTCGGTTCCCCCCTCCCCCCAAGCCTGGGAGCCAGGGGAGCAGAGCAGGCTGGGGCCAGGTCATTCCACTTCCTGCAGGAAGTGGCCAGCCCCCTTACCTCCCCCCGCCCCCACAGAGGCCTGGGGCAGGGCCCCCCACAGCTCCCCTGCGGTGGCCTGGGGCGGGGCTGCGTAGGGCACCAAAATAGCTAGGGATGGCCCTGGTTGTTTCACCCCTGTTGTCATCTCCTTATCACCGATTCTTGAGAGCACGTTAAAATATAACCCTGGTCCTGACTTCTGAAGCTGGTTTGAGCCCCCTAAAGGCTTTTCAGCATAACAAGAAACCTGCAGAAGGCACCTGGCACTCTCCTTGGAGCTGTAAAACTCTTGCTGGTCTGTCTGTGCCTAAGGAAGAATAATCAATGTTCATGACACTGACAGATTTTAAAATCATTGATCGCCGCTCAGGGTAGGGAGTACTTTTGTCTGCCTTGCTTCAGAAAGCATGTCCTCTAAGCTACCTTGGAAATGGGAGGCGACACTTTTGTTGCTGGACTACAATAAAGGGTTTCTTATTGATCTCTCTCTAAAAAGCAATTATATACTAATTTGAGTGATTAAATTCAACTTTATTAAATGACCTTTTGGCCTGGCTCAAGACTGAAGCTTCAGACATTAGGCTTCAAAGTCTATTACAAAAGAGGGTCCTGGATCTCTTGTGGACTCCTATCTAGGTATTTATCTGACCCTCCTCCATAGAGGGCCTTTGTCATGAATAGATTTCATCCTTGCAACACTCCTGTGAGATACTGAAAATTACAGAAAGGGAGCTGAGGTATAAGGTAGGTTAATGATTACTGAGGCTTTTACATTCCTCTCATCTCAACTCGAGTGCTGCGATTTGTCTGTTGTCTTAGTTGAGGACTGCACAGGGGTCCCCTTAGAGGCTATCTTTAGTTGATTGGGTTTGTTCATTTCTCCCCTCTCCCTGAATCTGAATGCGCTATCTTGGCAGCATTTCACGTTTACCCTGGAAGTTGTCCTGTCTTGTGTGGGTATGTCTTCACTGCAGCGAGGACCCTAAGTGATCAGCACCACGGTTAGCCTAGCTCCGTTGTAAGTGGACACGGGAAAACAAGACTCAAGTCACTCTGTCCTCACTGGTGCTGCTCTCTCCAGTGTGTTGCTAGAACTTCTTGGGTCAGATCTCATGGTTCTTAGTGATACAGGTAAGCAGAATCCCTCTTGATTCTTTCCCAGTGAATTGTGGGAGGACTTGTATGTCCTTTTAGGTACGTGGGAGATTGTGGGAAGGCATTGGAGGACTATCAGCACTCAAGTGGTATAGCCCGTGTCCTCTCTGCAAAGGGGGCTGTAATCTATACCCTCAGCTGGTCTGGATTGAAAGCACCACCATGTTTGGGTGAGAGGGTTTTAAGTGTGAACGGGAGCCGGGATAGGGGCAACACCCAAGTAAGAGCCTGAGTTAGCGCTGCAGTGGAGACGAGCCCTGTGTCACGATGAAGAGCACTGTTCTGTAAGTCTGGGATTGTCAAACTTTCTTGGGAGCACTTGCTGGTGGTTGGCCCATGCAAAGTGAGCCAGTCCTGTGGGGCTGGCTTTGACGCTTCAGACAGCCGAGCTGCCTCTCTGAGGAGACGCTACGAGCTACTCTGTGATCAGCGCAGCCTCATCCTTCCGCTTCCTACCCTTCTCTTTATCGCCTCCTGTTTGGTCTGGATTGTTACCTTAGACTGCTAGGTCTCTAGCTGCACTGTAAAGCATTCATGCACATTCATAGCGCTAGCTGAATAGTAAACAGTGTCCCAGAGGAGCAGGAGACCAGACAGCATGTGCAAGGGGGTAGGGGGAGGACAAATAGGAACCTGGACCCAGGGGAGAAGGGACTCCAGCAGCTGGGCTGCATGTGCAGGAAAGAGGACAAGTTGGGGGGAAGCGGGGAAGGGACCAGCAACAGGCATTATTCGACATACCTGCTTTTCCATGGCACTCCTCACAGTAATAGCAGCACATCTGAAGCATTACTGAATGGATTCTTGCAGTACCCCATGAGGTAAATCATTACTGCTATCCTCATCTTGTAGAGGAGAAACTGAGGCACAGAGATTAAGTGACTTGCCCAGGGGAGTCTGACAGAGCTAGGAACAGAATTCAGATGTCCTGAGTCCTAGGCCAGTGCCTTAATCACAAGACCTTCCCCATCCACTCCAGGGAAGGGTGAATTACAAGAAGGAGGTAGAAATGAACTGAAGAGCAAAAGATCAGTCCTTTCTGAAATAGCGCTTCCCAAACTTTGCCTGCATGATCCCATTTTCAGACTTACTGATCCCCTGAACCTCCTTATTATATCACTACACTCGCTGCTGGAGGCAGTGCTGTGCGAGCCCTAACAGGAATACGTGCCGGACAAAACGGCACCCTCCCTGCGACATGACCTTGCGTGCATTGTGTGCCAGGTTGCACGTACAGAGGATGCCATAGTGTAGAGCAAGTCCTGACGTGTTTGTAGTTGGTTTGTATCTTCAGTCAGGTTTGTGACCCCATCTATTGATGGCATGGTCACACTTGGGGTCATAACCCATAGTATGGGAACTGCTGAGTTAAACACTTACCTCATTCACAAATACTCTTTTCTACCTAAGCGATTGCTGTCACTGCCACGTAGTGGTCATGTTCCTGTGAGCGGGAGAGGAAGTGGCTAACTGGACTCAAGATGTAATCTACACTATGAAAGAATTTAAGAATCCTTGTTTCTGGTCACCTGGCCATCCCCTTAATACTTACACCACTGCGCTATTAAGTGTGACACATTATGATCTAGTTTACTTGAGCATCTTGTGTTGCCTGTTTGCTTTCCTTTCATTCTTGTAATCTAGTTTTCGTACATGACTTGGCTCTGACGTGTGTGTAATGACATCTGTGCAGTTACAGTAAAGCCTGCAACATCCATTCAGCGGTTGTCTCTACAAATACGCTCAAGGCTAACTTGCTAGGTGTACAGAAATTTTCTGTTGTGTATTTGAGTGCATTTTATAGCCTACTAGCTGTGCAATTGGCCCACTAGAGGGCAGACATTACTTAGTTTGCAGTTTGTAGGCTGTAGAAATGGCATGGTTATATTTAATTGGGGGGGAACACTGATTTCTTGCCTGATTTTTTTCTTATGAGCTCTCCAGTTGTAATGAAAGGTTTTACTTTTACCCTTAGTGGCCTATCAGTGAGTCAGACTCGTCTCTTTGCTTTGTAAAATAGCTGCTGAATGAGGTGAAGGTTTGCCTAATATCTGCCTCCGAAATCTGTTTTTCTGATTGTGTTCCTTGTCATGAGAAGTAAAGTCACGGACAGTCTCTGTTTACCAAAAGACTATAGCAATTCCTGCAAAACCAGGGATTTAGTATAGAAAAGCTGGTAACTTTGGCCCCAGTTCTGGAGTTTGATCCATGCAGGTATACCCTGACCCTGCATAGCATCCACTGATTTCATTGGAATGATGCATTTATCTGCCTGTATGGACCAGACTACAGGATCAGGGCCCTTACTTGTAGATCTGCCTGTTTGCATCTTCCATGAACAAGTAGTTTAGCTGAAACTGGAGCATGATTTAAAAAAATAAATCCAAACCAACAAAACCTGCAGTCAAGTTGTAGCCAAACAATGGTGGCAATGGATGCTGAATTTTACCGGCTACAAGCCAGTTTTATATCTTGAGTCTGGCTTGAAAGCAGGTTATAATTGCTTGAGGATAGGGACGAAAGAGCAAGGGAGGCATAATCCATGTTGTGCTCCACAACAAAAGCCTTCTCCCCCTGCACTTTGAAATGCGGAATTTAATAATTTCTGCACATTCTGAATAGGAATCTTACAGAAAGAAAACAAGGCTTAGTCCTTTATATTTCTACTGTGGTTACCCCCCTCTGACTAGGAAACAGCCCCATGAACTGTTTGCTTTGTTTGTTGTTTTTTTTCCCCTCTCCTTCTATGGCGTGGCTGCAATAAGGGATTAATTTACAAGGCTCGCCTTCCAGTGAGTCATCAACTGGCAAGGAGAATGGGTTTGGAAGCTTAGGGAGTGATCCCCATTAGATGAGTTTGCAGTAATCTGATTCACAAAGGGCAGGTTACTTTCCACCGAGGGAGCTTGGGATGTGTTTATTATTTTCTCTGAAGGAAACTCTACTTTGATAAATGTTTTAATAGCAGCAATAAACGTTACCTTGTGTGTTTATTTCAAGGTGTTCATATAAAAGTGAAAGAGACTTCCTCCATGCCATCTGCCTTAGGAGTGGCTTAAAGGAAGAGTAAACACAAAAGAGTAAATCCTTTTTTTTGACTACTTGTTGAACAAGACAATGGGATCAGAACTGAGAGCTTGTCTGCTGTACAATGCTGCACGCTGTTGCACTTTAGTGAAGACGCTACTTCACCGACAGGAAAGTTCCTCCCATCTGCATAGTTAAGTACCTCTCACGGAGGGGTATTATGTTGACAGGGCAGTCTAATGGAAACCTCAGCCAATGCAGTGTCTGAACACGTCAATAACAAGGGCTCGTTCTACAGTGCGTTTCTAAGAATTTTAAAGTGCAAGAAGATAAACCTTACTTTATGGGCATTAGAAGCATGGAAATGAGCTCTTTGTTCCATTTGCTTTGTGCTAGGGCAGAGTGTTTCCTGTCATTCACTGTTTTTTCTTTCCAGATGCATTAATACACGAAGCAAGGTTAGTGGAATCATAGAAGTTACAGATGGATAAGGCCCAATTAGATCAGCTACTACCTGCAAATGTGGGATCGTTCTTATTCGTGGGTTGTCCAATTTAGGTTTTAAATTCCAAGCAACGGGGTGGGTTCAACTCCCCTTGAGAGTCTGTTTCAGGGATGTCAGGAAGCTTTTCTTGATATTCAGGTTCTGAGACTAAATTTGAATTCCAGGGGGCTTCAGATTTGCAAAGTTTGTCCTTTTTAATCCTTCAGAAACTGCATAGCTGGGGGAGGTTACTGGCTAACTTTGCTTGTGGCAAGCCTTTTCCCCCTTCTGGGGGGAATCCATAAAGATCCAATGAAGCCACAATTATTGACATTCAGTGAACCCCATAACTGCATTCCTCTGGAAACTGTGTAAAATCAGTTTGAAGACATAACTTTTGTCAGTCTTCTCTCTCCTCCTTCTGTCCATACCATGGTACCAAATACAAAATGAAGAAACTCACTAAAATCTTACCTATAAAGGACTCTACTTTCCTCTACTTTTAATGATCTATTTAGAATTTTTTTTTAATTATATGGACCTGATCCTCCATTGCCCTGCACCTGTGCAGAATGTACAGAATGTTCTTCTCTCTGCGCTTATCTAAATAGCTGCTTATCTAAGGTGCTGGGCAGTGGAAAAATCACAGCATGGGAAGTGATTGTTCTTCCCTTCTAACTGAGGGAATGCTAAAGTATGGGGGGATTTAGACTCCCATTAGTGCTAATTAAGCAAGTAGATACTCAGTCCCTTGGTGCAGGAAATACAGACACTATATTGGGCTGAAGTACTAGTGCATTGCAGGGACTAGGTCATATTTTGCTTTGGGGAGGAAAGGAAAATATCTCTCTGAATTTAATTAAGTGGAAAATGCTGACACTAATGAATTACACAAGCTTCATGTTGGGTGGGGGGAATCTCCCCCTGAATCAATGACATGAGGGCTTTGGGAGTGAAATTCTGCAATTAGCAGGATCAAATGATGCTGACCATGAAGTGAATCCCATTATCTCTCTGAAATATTGAGCAATCCGCTTGTGCCCTCTGTAATGGGAGTGTTCCACCCAGTCTGGTGCGTGCGCTGGTCTCCATTTGTATTTTCTTATCTCTACTACCCCCCCGAGCCTGGAGTTAAGTTTGTCTAATCCTCACAGAGACGTTTATTCTCCCAATGGGTTGTATAGCCTAGTTCTTCACTGATTTTTGAACTGAGAAAATGTATCTGCTGGAAATGGACATGCTGCTGTCCGGAACAGGGAAGACCCAAGGAGCTATGTTATGTTCACAACATGCAAACCAAACTTAGATAAATACTCTTTCTGGAAGATTGCAATGGAACGCGACTTTATTTCTTAAAATCCAGAGCCCTAACATACCAGAACCAAAACCACACACACAGAGAAAACAGACTCTGTAAGGCAGAGAGGCATAACTCATCCCACCTTGCTCTAGGCTGGCTCTTGCAGACTGACTGAAGACCCAGATCATAGGCTTTCTTAGGGCTTGGCTACACTCAAAACTCCAAAGCGCTGCTGCGGGAGCGCTCTCGCGGCAGCGCTTTGAAGAGAGCTCTCCCAGCGCCGCAGGTACTCCACCTCCCCGAGGGGATTAGCTTACAGCGCTGGGAGCGCGGCTCCCAGTGCTGGGGCACTGTTTACACGGGTGCTTTACAGCACTGTAACTTCTGCGCTCGGGGGGGTGTTTTTTCACACCCCTGAGCGAGAAAGTTGCAGCGCTGTGAAGCACCAGTGTAGCCAAGGCCTTAAATTCCTTACCCTTAAAGTGAGAGCTCGAAATTTTAACACCGCTTTGCAATAGTCCACAAACTCAAATTGCAATTCTACCCTAATGAATGACTAAAAATACCCCCTTCTTATGCAACATCCTCCCTGTGTCTCTTCACGTATTTCCTTTGGCACTAAATGCATTACTTATAATTACTTAACGGGATTCTAGATTCGTGGCCAAATTATGCCCTCCATTAGGACAACCCCAACTGACTTCTGGTTCTGGTCTTAGTTACAAAGATGTAACTGTAGACAGAACTTGGTCAGCAAAATATCTTACAGGCAATGAAGAAGCAGGATTGAGAAAGAACCAGACCCTAGATTGACTTTGGAAGTTGGGGGGGGGGAGACAACCTTTTGTTTCCTTCTTCTAAATTGAGCTGGTTCTCTTGTGATGCAATAAAATGGAACCCCCTGTGCAAGGCTATTTTTTAGTGACGTTCGAGTAGAATGGCACTGTCACGCTGTCTGGAGTGGCTAATGACTGTGAGGGCCTTCTTCAGGGCAGACACCCCTAACTGGTGGTGTGTTCTATAATTAGATTTCACCATGCCAGTGACAAATGTGAACTCCTGGATCACACTATACCAGTCTCATCATGGAGTCACAGACTGTCCCCACTAGACCCTCCAGACTATTTTGCCACCCAGACAAACTGGACTTTGTGATAAAACGTCACTTATACCAGTAATCACATCACTTTGACGTTGCTTCCAGTCCCAAGAGACCAGTCACTTGCCTCCGCAATTCATACTCTAGATCTTACATCAAAGATGCTGTAGCCAATTCTATAGTAAACTAATGAAAGGTTTATTAGCTAAGAAAAGGAAATGAGAGTTATTGAGAAGTTAAAGCAGGTAAAATCTATGTACAGGTGAGTCGTCATTTTAATTCCAAATGGTGGCAGTGATGTAATAAACTGCCAGTTTCCCAAAAGTCTTTCCAGGGTTCCCAGAATCTCTGGGGATCTCCGCTTTGCATCTGGTACACTTCCCTGTAAGAATCCAAACAGTTCAGAGATGCAGGATCTTTTCTTGAATCCCTCTTTCTAGCTTCTTCTCACAGAAAACAAACTGACAGTGTCATGACCCATGTGGGCTTTTCCTTTGATGACCGAGAGTGAGGAATGCATTTTGAGTCTTGACCTCTGATCATCACACACAATGACCATTTGCTTTGAAATTAGCTTTTTTTCTGTTCTTCATTTGCATTCCACAAGGCTTCTTTCTTGTTTGATGGGTTATTTAGTTACAGGGGTATACACAATACAAATATTTGCTACTACATTATAATGCAGTATACTACATTATTATACTACAGATAAATGAGAACAATGCAAATAACATCCCGCTAGTTTTCACGACGGTTAAACACCAAATACACTCTTATACACTTAACAGTGACTTTGATCTATACTCATACACAGGTGAATTGGCCTGGGGCTCTGGTGTGAGCTGGCACCTGGTCTGCCAGCGTCATGGGCACTTTACATGAATACCCAGTAAGTGAGCACATATTTTCTGTGGCAACCAAAAATATCCCCAAATGCAGGAAAGTCCTTATAAAGGGCTGCTTGCTTTTAGTGCCAACGTTTTTGATTTTACAATAGAGATTTTATAAACATTTCAGTGAAAATATTTTTTTGTTTCAAGTACGGCTGTGCCCTGCCTTTCCCCAGGCTCTGTAAGAACACGAGGGCCAGCGTCAATAACTGCCCAGCGTGTGCTCAGCTGCCGATGCCCTGGGACATATGGACTCCTGGCAACAGTTTATGCTTGAGGAACATTGGAGCTGCACCTCTGCTCCTCCTAGCTTCACCAAGAGAGCACCCTCAGCTGATGTAACAAGGGGTGCGGCCTGTTTAATTGGGAACCTAATAAGACTAAACTCTAGCATACCAAATGTAAACTGCATTAGAGACCTGGCCGATTCCTGTGTGTATGTACCCCTATTAAATACATTCTGTGCCGCAGATGAAATATAACACAGCCATAGCAAACGACCTTAAGAGTAAGCCTGTTAGTTTGGCTGTGCCAAAGTTATATTCCTCTATCAATTTATCGTGGATCTCCAATACAGAAATTCCTTGGGGGGGGGGGGCAGCGGCAGCAGAGCGAGGAGCATAATGTTGCTTTATACAATATATATTAGCATGGAACATATTGACCTCTTCCTGTCCTCCCTCGCCAAGCAAGTTCATTGTGGACCTATCTGAAGGTGGGGAACCTATCTGCAGTACAGTCAAATGTATTTCATATCAAAGTGTCATGCGAAGCTCCCCAGGAGATTAATTACTACATGCAAATGATCTCTGTGTGAGTTGCGGTATCACACAGACATGTAGCAGCAAAGTGTAAAATCTACAAAGGGTGCATTGGGCAGAGACAAGGGGATTCAAACACCACTGCTTTGACCAGTCCAGTGTCTTAGAAGTATGTTCACAGCCGGAAGGCTAGCACTGCAGTTTCTGTGCTTCAAATCTTTTCTTCTGTTGGCCAGCAGGATCTGTGAGCAGCCCTGAAATTGTCCTCAGCCTCATGCAACCTTTGCCAAGTCTGCTCTCTTCAGGAGTGACTCTTGATTGTGACTGGAAGGATTGCACTATTCCCATGAATCCTTTTTGGCTAATATTTTGGTCTGATGCCATTGGTACCCAATATTGTGGTGGTTGGTGCTAGTTTCCACTGTGAGGGGGCAAGGAAAGGCTTATGTGGAAGGAAGGGGAGGATACTGGACGGTACTGGGAAAACCTGTATGGTGACATCTGGAGAATGGGCAACTTTGTAGCCCGCTGTTACTTTCGCAAGGATCTCCTGATCTCAGTCAGTGTTATCTCATCTCTTGACTGTTTCCTTTAATTATGTAGAATGGCCTTGACAGTGTAAACAATTGCCATTGCATTGTCTCAGAAGCGATATGAGTCAAACACAATGCATAAGCAATACTGGATGTGGAAGCCAGGCCTGCATCATATTTGGCATTTGTAGTGTTCTTCCATCTCCGAGGTGCTTGACACACGTTGATCCTCCTCACTCTGAGATAGGTACATTTTCTCCCGGGGGTAACCTTAGGCTAAGTGACTTGTCAAAGGACATAGAAGATTTGGTGTCAGGTGGTGTTGAACTCAGCAGCTGTTGACTTCCACTGCTGTGTGCAGGCCACTAAACACTGCCTCTGTCAGTTTAAAATCCATGGGGAAGTTCTGAGCCGAAGCCAGGAAATGATGGCAATAGTATTATTTGTTATCCTGGACAGTTGTCTCCATTGGTCAGAATTCAGCCCACTCTGAAACCAAATGTAATGTCCTGGAATAAATAACCTGTCTGGTTATAACTCCCATGTTGTCTAGATCTGCCTTGGGACAGAGTTAGATGGTGGCATCCACCAGCGCCTTGTTTACACTAAAGGTTTGTCTTCACGTACAGTGTGACAGCGGCGTCGCTGTAGCGCTTTAGTGAAGATGTTACTATGCCAACGGGAGTGTGTCTCCTGTTGGCGTAGTTAATCCGCCTCCCAGAGAGGCGGTAGTTAGGTCTTTGGGAGAAGCTCTCCCAGTGACATAGCACTGTCTACACTGGGGGTTAGGTCGGGATAACTGCGTTGCTCAGGGGGGTGGATTTTTCAGCGACTGATCAGGTAGTGTAGACCTGGCCTAAGGCTCCCACTGTTACTGCCAGCAGTAGGAAATTGTAAGAGATGTGTATTGTGGACAGAGGCTGTGATTTTCAAGGGGACTGAAGGGGGTCAGGCACCCAACTCACATAAGACTTTCACTCTTTTAGGTCTGTTTGGAAATCCCAACCCAAGGGGATATAGAGAGTGGGGATATCAGAAGCTGTGAGATTAAGCAGCACTTTAATCAAGTTAGTGAGGCATTTGGCTGCACACTTATCCCACACACTACTGGGCAGGAGTGACTGGTGGCTGTGCAGCAGTGTTCTCAGTGAGGGTCGCTCGTGCTCTCTTACTAATCACTCTTACGCTTGTATGTGTGGGGCTCTGGACACTCATCATCCAAGTTAGTCCTTAATCGTTTTATAAACTGTATTAATTTGAGTGGCTAGATCATCTCCTTAAGTGTTATCTAGTTCCTCAGGTAAATATAGAGTGGGACCTGTATTAACTTGAACCACAAAGTTGATAAACTGGAATGGTTCCTTTTGGAGCCGTGTCCATATTAGTCAAATATTTATTCATGAATTGTTTCAGAAGGCATATTTGTGCAATAGACAGGGAGATCAAACCTGTAATTATGTACTAGCTTCATGCTGATGGAGATTGCTAGTAAAACATACTTCACTTACAGAAGGAAGCTTTTAAACGTGTTTGTGGATCTAAAATACTATGCTGTAGTTGCGAAATTTCAATGTTTTGAGATGTTTTGAGTTACATGGGTGAAAAAGTATCTTCCTCCCTGAATTTCTGACTCTCTTACAAGTGATGGAGTTTAGCCAAGTCTATTTGCAGTTCCTTTTAAGAGTGAAACTGTGGTGGGGAATATTGGTTTCTCTTCCAAATGTGTGTGCCCCAAATGATCAGAAGCAGACCCTGTTTATGCCTAACTTGTCTTGCATTTTAACAAGGGGTTCCTAGTCTAGTCAATTAAAATAGAGCAGGTGCCATGTGGAAGTTGGGTTGTATCCCAGAAGTTTAAACTAAAGCGCTTTTATCCATTTCCCTAGTCAGAGTCAAGTAAGTGAAGGATGGTAAGATTCCCTTGCATTGTCTGGTTCTGTTTCTCCATGTTTTATTAACTTACAAAAAGAGTGTAATTTCAGTATATCAAATTCTCAGTAACTTTAGGAATCAGGGATAGCAGAGCTTCCTTCTCTGAGGTATACATATAACAAAGGCACTTAAAGTTAGCAGAGTAAATGCTGTAATGTTTCATGGGGTGACCCTTTCTAGGGCATTGCAGCAAAAGGGGAACCTAGGAAATAAGATTTTAGTTTGTGTAGAAAGCTCTTCCCACCACTCTTCTCTCTGTTACCATAGGCAGTGGTGGGAGGCATTCAACTCAAGTTGATAGTTTGCCACCTTGATGCTCCAGACTAGAGTAAAGTTAGTTGGGATGGTATCTTAAGTACTTCAGAACGATATGCAAGAGCAGGCCACAAGCTGTATTTATGCTGACTAACTTCTAGGGGTAAAGCTACCTTTTTACTATGTTTAGAAGTTTACAAAGGATTGTAGCCATAAACATTACTAGTAATAATTACCTTTTATAACGTCTGCCTATCTAGTGCCTGGCCATACTAGTCCCTTTACTATCCTAAAGGTTGCAAGAAAGGTCAGGCAGCTTTGCTAAAGGAGTCCTTTTTTAGTTTTGCTATTTTTCTGCATTCGACTCTAAGCTCTTCAGGACAGGGCTTGTGCTCCGTAAAGTGCCTACTATAAACTGGTGATCTTACCTATCTGGTTAGCATGTTCACACTATTTTGCAGCAATTATTCCTGTATTTTGCCAGCCGAGTGTTGGTATATGAATATATTTTGGTCTTAAAAGGAAAGAGGATGTATTTTAGATACATGCTACAACTGTTTCTCATACTAGTCCCCCTTCATCCCAGTGGTTTGCATTAGGAGGAACTAGATGACCTCCTGGTTTCACTCTGCATATCTTGCTTCTGACAGCTTTTGCTCTTTGAGAGAGGAGATGGTGGTTTTAAATGAGTAAAACGGGGATGGAGGCGGGCAGGGGAGGGTTAGAAGTTGTGTATAATTTTCAAAGAATGGAATACTTAAAGGTTACACGTTTCCATATTCCAGTTTGTTGTGCCCTCCAGTAATGCAACTCGAATGTGACAGATGGGCCCCCTGCACCGAGTGTCAGTAGAACATGCTGTCACTTCGCCGTTTGTGTGGGGCTTTGTTGGAATGTATCTGCTGCTGTTTCGTCAGCTTTTGATCACTATTTACTTTAACCCTATATCAGAATGCTCTGAGGAGCGGTTGGAATCTGCCTAGGAGAGTCCATGGCCTAGAGACCGTATAGTCATGAATCCTTGAAATTATCATGACTTAGCCAAGCTGCAGCTGGATCTCAAAATTCGAGGAAGGAGTGCTCTATTGTCCATCAGAAATATTTAGTACATTTTAACTAGGATGGCTGGAGAAGAATGGAAGAAGATGTGAGAATCACACCACATAACATCTGCTCTTATTTTGAGTGGCATTTAATAAGTAGAAACAGGCTTATGGCCATAGAACCACGGACTTGGCACCCAGGCATCTATGCACAGAAGGGTCATGTAAGCATTTTAGCTGGGATTGTGACAGGAGTTTGCAAGCATCCTTGGTGCTCTAGCCACCTGATCAACATCATTCTCAGATACATGGCCTACCTAGCACTGGTATCCAGTATGTGTTAAGTAGAAAGCAGCAGGACTGTGGTTATCCTCAACTTGTTGGATCACAATGCCTCCTCCCTTTCACTTTGAGATCAGGAAGAAGCTGGAATTTTTGCGTAATCACAGGATACAAGGCCAGCAAACTGCTCAAGGAAATAGGAGTTTCCCAGCTGGTAACTGAATAGGAAGTTCACAAGGAAAGCAGGTGACCAGTAACTGGCTTACCGCACTGACCTCCTAGTGTGCTTCCAGCACAGAAAAGTATGATCAAAGTATCCAAAATCTAAACGGGATGCCAGTTGACTTGTGAATAAACCCTGTCTGTTTCCACAGAGGGTAATGGGCTGAGCTTTCTCATGATCTGGGAGAAGAGGAGGAGGTCACATGCTGCATTAATTGTTGTGACCTTTTCGATTTACTATCCACCTTTCCAACCACTCACTTTACATTGGTCGGTCAGTCATAGTCATTTCCAAATGTTTGTGCAAAGTGTAATGGGAAATCAAGTCAAATGGCTTTCATAGCACATTCGAGGAAGCTGCAGGTTGAGTCTAAGATTCCCAGAGACCATGGCAACTTTTACAGGTACTCAGCACTCTGGGAGTCTTTTAGTTAATTCATTTCTATGGATTCTCCTAGCTATATACAAAACCCTGCAGACTGTCTAGCATGCAGTGACAACTTTGTCCTTCAGTTGAAGTGAACAATGATTGGGAGGGGGAAGGTGGTGTGTGTGTGTGTGTGTGTGTGTGAGAGAGAGAATTAAACAGAGAGAAACTTCGTTAAAATATGTTCAGTGTGTTATCACTTCCCCCTCTTTCCCCCCTACTGATCTTTCCCCTAAAAGGATGTTTATAAATCCAGTATTGTTGCCTTATCTTTTTAAAAATTAGTACCTTTACCTTGGGGTAAGATCCCTGTTTTTTTACCTAATCTCCCTGTAAGGTATGTTGTTGCTGACAAGCTCTGAAGGAAAACACCCAGTATCGTTCGTTGGTTTTGAACGGACAGCTCAAGCGTGTGTGGAGTGAGTAATGCAATCCTCTCTTCTTTAACTCTGCTAGGGCTGAATCATGGAGCAGAACTTTCTGAGTCACATGACCGTCAGAATCTAGAGTGTGAACGCCTGTGTCCACATAGAGTAGCTAGTGCTTGTGATCATGATGAGATTCAAGCTGTAAAGGTAACTCTGTGTGACCTGTCTCAAAGTAGAGATACGTAACAACCAAGTTCTCAAGTGGTTTCCTTTATATAACGCCAAATAGGCGGCTTTCTGTGGAGGCTGTCCCCAGTACCTCTCTGCAGTCCACACCTAGCCATAGTTTGCAGCTCTTTGCTGGGTAATCAATACACTCCTATGTTTGGGAGCAGGTGTCAACACTGCCGCTCTGGGAAGCATTACTATGAGCAGTGTTGTCATCCTCCTTGATTAGGATTTATAAGAGCTAGTCTACGCACAATTTTTGTACTATTTTAACTAGATTGGCTTAGAAACTATATGGAAAAAGCTGTGCCAATAGAGGTACCTTTATATTGTTCTCACTGCCATCTACACCAGGGAATTGCACAAATGTAGCTAGATCTCTCGTCTTCCCCCCTCCCCACCCCCACTGTTGCTGGAAGCTCCAGGGAAGTTTCATTACACTCAGTTTTGTTTATAAAAGGGCTTGAAGGTTGAATGTGGCTGCACAATAGCTACTTTTGCTGTCCTGTCACTTGAGACTTTATTGGATTGAATTCAGTCCTGCGACTCCCACTCACTCACCAGGAGTAATTATAATTTAGGCCATGTCTAAACTGCAAACTTGTGCTGATGGAAGTGACGTCCGCGTGACGCCGTCGCAGTTAGCACGTCGCTCAGATGCGTGCGTACTTGGCTCCTTGTGTTGATGCTGCACATACTCACCGGGAGTGCTTGTGTCGATGTGCAGTGTCGTTATCCCGGTGTGCAACCTGCCATTGTCCAGCACACTCTCTTTTGGGGAGTTTTGGCAATACACAGTAGGGCAGAAATGAGTCTCTCGGGCTGACTGGGAACAAGGGGTCAGCTTCCCAGCATGCAACAGTCTCCATCCCATAATGTCATCTATAGCCCATAATTTGTATGTCTTTTTTTAAAAATCCCACTAACCCGTGCAGACCTAGCTGTCCTCCATCTCTTACAGAAGCATGGGGCCTGCACAGCTCTCTGCTATTGTCATAAGTGTGGCAAGCACAGGGGTGCACGAAGGTTGATTGTGTGGAGGGCAGGTTGCCGTGGGACATAGCGAGAACAAATTAAAGATTGTTTTGTGGCGTTCGTTGAGCAGCTGCAAATGGTGAAATTGCCGCATCTGGGCCGGAGAGATTAGCATTGACTAGTGGGATTGCATCATAATGCAGGCTTGGGATACTGAGCGGTGGCTGCAGAACTTTCAGATGCACAAGCCCACGTTCCTGGATCTGTGTGTGGCGCTTGCTCCATCCCTTGAATGAGAGCGGCGCTGACAGTGGAGAAGCGAGTGGTGATCGCACGGTGGAAGCGTGCAATGCCAGATTGCTACCAGTCAGTGGGAAATCATTTTGGAGTTTGGAAAATTCACTGCGGGAAAGGAATGGAACATAACATAGGAAAAGAACATTCTTGTCCGTTTCAGGTACACATGTAGCAACCATGGCTTTCTCAGGTCAGGGTGTGTGACGCTGTGGTTGTCCTTAATGTCCCCCCAGGGTGGAGTGGTCAGGGTAGGGATGTGGTTCTGTGCCTCATGGAATGTTGAGGTGTGGGTGTAGGGAGGTGCTGTAATGGAGTTCTCCATGTCTCGCAAAGGGAGATGAGCCTGAAGTCCATAAGAGTCTGCAGCATCTGTGTTTGCTGCCGGAGAAACCCCATTATGTCCTGCACTTTTCTTCTGTCTGCTCTGCCCTTCATGCAGTCTGCAATATCCCCCTCCAGGCCCTCTGTTCGTGATCTGATGCAGCACTGGCTTGCATGATCTCGCTGAACATTTCGTCCTGCGTCCTCTTCTTTCTCCTCCTTATCTGGTCCAGGCGATTCCACGAGTGTGGAGGGAGAGCCCCATAGAAGTGCCATGGTAGCAGCTACAGATAAAACACAGAGGTACCATTGTCAGGATAGTCACAACAGAAAGGAAAAGCTAAGATTCAGAGCTCGCTTCCCTTGCTCCCCTAAAGTTTGACACAAGATCTGCTGACTGATGCTTCTGCTTTGGAGTGCTTGTGCATGGTTCCACTCACCGCTCCAGCCATGGTGTGTGTGGCTCACCATGGGCAAGGGAAATGAGGAGGGAATCGCTCGGTTGCATGAAACTGAGTACAGTATAGGGCAATGGCAGTACAGTATATCACTGTAATGGAAAATACATGGACACACTTACCCAAGGTTCCTTCCCCTGCATCGGACTTGCTTGTGCTTGACTTCCAGGACTAACCGTTGTGTGGGGGAGTCTCAAACAGGTCCTGGCTTGTGGCGTATCTGGACACCAGCCAGGTTTGGTCAGCTGGGCAGTTGCACCGCAACAATGGAGAGAGCATCTAGATGTGCTCGCCAAGCGGGGCAATTGGGGGTGGGGGGGAAAGCATTTCAAAAATGCATGGCTCTTTAAAGGGGCTTCCAGTCTCCATGACCCCAGGCAGTGGATTTCACAGTTGTGACCAGAGTGGTCAATGTCAGGCATTGTGGGACAGCTGCTGGAGGACTGTTAGGGTCGACATAAGTAACGTGCCATCAACACTCTCACTGCATGAACCTCAGTACATGTACCGTGGCTCAGTGCCACTTGGGGGAGATGGTGTAATGGGGCGCTTACATAGGTGAGAGACACACTTAAGTGTAGACACGTGCACAATTAGGTCAACGCAAGGTGGCTTACATTGGCCTAAATTTGTGTTGTAGACCAAGGCTGAAGCTATGCCCTGAATATGGCCTGTCCTTCGTCTTCAGTGTGCAGGCTTTTCTTATTTTACTTCAAATGGGAAGGGAGCATTGGTTCTTGAATCCTGCCACAGACCCTACCCCACAGCTTGCTAAAGTGAGACTAGATCAGTGTTTGGTTTCTGTTGCATTTTTTTCCCTCGCTGCGGGGATATTCCTCCCAGACCTTTCTCCAAGCCAGACAACTCTCATCTGTTGATTCAGAGAGAATATGCAGCCTTGTTACCTCTGGACTTTGTTTCCTTCACATAGCTGTGTATTTAAAAGGCTTTCTGCATGTTTCAAAGTAAACAGCTCTTGCGAGAAGTGGAGCATCTGTAATTCAGAGGACTTTAATTGCTCATAATATGGATTCAAAGTTCTGTAAAGACACAGTACTTTTGATCCTGTCTGACTCGGCAGCAAGAATAACCATGATACATTTAATTAGAGTATGAAGATGCTTTGTGGGGGGTGAAGATAAGAACAGCGCTTTCAAGATTTTGAAGCAATTCTGTGGCGGGGGGACGTTTAGACGTGTGTCTGCAAATCCATTACTCCATTTGGTTTTGTTGCTGCCTTGAAACTGGCCATGGAAACAAGAACCATTTGTTCAGCAGGGACAGTTTAATGCAAAGCACGTTACGTCTACAGGTAGAGCAGAGGGTGAGCACTTTGCTTTGTGCATGTTTTACATCTGTGCTTAAAGGTGGAGGAGTGAATCTAAAGGTCACATGATTTCACAGGTAACTTGTCAGCATAGGCATCAGAGGTGCTACCACCTTTTCCCACATGCATTAATATAACTTACTTGATGACTTTTTATTATAAAGCATGTCTCAAGCTATATACAGGCCATCCAGTCGTACAGTACACTGGCTCAATATACCCTCAAGGGTAGCAGAGCAAACACCTGCTCTTAGCTAATGCACTAATTTGATCTGTAATATCCATTACGTACCTAGCTACTGATTTGACGGACTGAGCCCTCGCTTGGAAAATGGCTATGTCCTTCGGCCACCCGAATCGGCTGCCCGTGACCAGTTTGTGCATTAGGAAATGTGATCGTTTTGTCAAGCAGAGCGCTGTGGAGGGCGATTTCTGTTCCGTGAAATAGAAGAGCTGTGATGCCGTGGGCTGTGCATAGTGGACGTTAGTGGTGGTTAGAGCTAGACTAGAGAGCTGGATTTGGAGCAGAATGTTACATTGCAAGACGATACTGCAGCAGACTTTGTTAGAGACACTGTCTGATTAGGTGCTTTAAAACCAATTCCCTCACCTATGTTACAGGTGTCATTTTGGATTATTAAAACAGAATTTTTAAAATAGCATTCTCTACTGCTTGATTTCAGCATTTCGCTCCCTTTGACCACGGAGAATTTCAGGTCGTTTTCATTTTTTGCTTTCCACTCGCTATCGTGATGCTGCAATGTGGGAATTTTTGTGGGTTTTACAAAAATTGTTTCCATTTCTATTAATCATAGCTTTTTCTGCAAAGAAAATCTAGATGTGGAGATTCTTCTGGGTGAGAGCCGATTCCTTTCAAGGGGCCCTGTCACATTAGGCAGGCCCCACATTTTAGGTGTTGGTTACAAAACAAACAACCCAATTATAAAAAGCAACAGAGGGTCCTGTGTCACCTTTAAGACTAACAGAAGTATTGGGAGCATAAGCTTTCGTGGGTAAGAACCTCACTTCTTCAGATGCAAGTGAATGCAACCCAATTATATTTATTATAATATAAATGTATTTAAACTCCAGATGAAAGATTGTTTTGTTGCAATGCAAATATCCCCTTGAAGTGTTTGCAACATAAACATCACAGCATTGTTCTAGTGCATGAGAACCAGAATAGAGACTCATTTTGTTTTACTGCCCCAAACAGAAGTTACAAAAAGTAACCAAACAGCGTAAGTAATGAAAAGAAAACTCAGCTTTTAACAATCCATTAGTTTTGGACATTTGTAACACAAATGTATAGTTTTTTTTTTTTTTTTTTTTTTTAAATATGGTCTTAAGCTTCTGATGCTCCTTTAATTTGATCACAAACAAGGCTTTTGTACAAATATCAGTTGTCTGTATTGTTGTAGCAAAAGGGACTTGATGGGTCCAAACAGCTTATTTTGGTTCATATTTTTTAGGCCCAGGTATACTGTAGTATCTAGTTGGTTTTGATTGGGAAGTGAAATGGCTGCAAATACTGTTTGCAATCTGTTCTCTGGTAAAATCTCCCTCTCCCCTCCTTCCTGTTTCTCAGCCTCTTGGTGCGTTCCTGCTAAACTTGATGTAAGGAGCAAAGGGTGTTGATTATTTGGACTACGCAGCTAAGCGGCTGGAGTGTGGTTGGCAGTCTCCTCCCCTGCCTGACTAGTGTGCACTCTGGAATGACAGGCATTCCTGCTTGAAGGGAGCTGGCATGGACGCTTATTTATGAGACTCACAAGTGCCTGGGCCTGGGATACAGGAAGAACAGGAGCTGCGGTGGATTGGCTGACACCCAGGCCATTTCCTGAGTTCTGGCAGTCCCCTGGTCGCAAGGCTGTGGATTTTCCCCCACCCTCCAGTGTGGATTTATCTCTTTTAAAAAAGGCTATCGTACTCTCCCAGGGTAGTGGTGTGTGGTCCCCCCGACCCCCGCGCCGCCTTCAGAGAGCTACTTTGAAAAGAGTCTAAGCATGGGGCAGACACTGTTCTCGAGACCGGTGAATCCAGCTGCATTCGGTGAGTAATGGAGGGCAGGAGAAGTCTAACAATCTCTGGCTGGGGCTGAGGCAGGGATTGCAGGTGAAGCTGTGAAGTACATAGAAATGGAATGCTAGGATTGTGAAACCTGCATAGATCGCATTAGACTTGGGGAAATGTCTGACTCTGAGAAGAGTAACTAGAGGGGAATTACTTTGTCTCTCTCCTTTCTCTCTTTGCTGTGTTTAAACTTATTTACTATGCAACACGTTGTCCTTGCTGATCACCGTAGTCTGGTTCTGTGCTGCATTCATTAAGGAACGATCTCTGATCTTGCTCGCTGCTGCCTGTCAGGTGCAGGGACACCGGTTTACAGAACCCAGTAAAATTTGCCAGATTTGACTGCAATTAAACATTTTATACAGCCGCAGTGTGGAAATGATGCAGAATGGTCAACTTGTGTATGGCATCACGGAGCTGTTGGGGGCACCTTTAATATTTTGAAAAATGGGGTCGGTAGTCTTCTTTCTGCTTGATTCTATCTCTGCCATTTCTTCCCTGCTTTATACAGAGGGACGTCTGTGGTCTTGAATTCTGGGGTACTGATGCTCCAACTACATGGAGTGGACAAGTCCTGATGTATTAATGGATATCTGGCAATTAATCACAAGTGTGCCAGCCCAGTACTTCACATTTTGAAAGCAGAATTTGATTACTTTGCTGTAGACTAATGAATTTAGCATGGCATTGGGAGTCTGTCTTGGGTTTGATTCCTGGCTCTGGAAAAGTGCTGTGTGACTTAGGACAAGTCATTTCAGCTCTGTGCCTTTATTTTCCCTTGTGTGAGAGAGAAGGCGAATGCACTTGCCACATTTCACAAAAAGCACTTTGATATTTGGAGGTGGAAAGCACTTACATAAGTGTAAATTATTCATCCCCTTTCCATTAAATCAGTTTCTCCGTCTTATAACTTTGAATGTTTCTGGTGCTTTTTAGGGGAATAATTCGCTTTAGGTTAAGATAGTGATTTTTTTTTTCTTCTTACTGGACTTGTTCAAGAGCTGCTAAAAATAAGTGGTGTGGGGGGCAGTAAAACTTCAATCTTCTCTGCTGTCAGTGGAGATTAATAGTGCCTTCCCCTTGGATTTATGAGGTGTTGGAAGGCAGATCTATTCAGTCTTGGCTGGGCTGCCCGGGCGCCGGAAACTTTTGTAGTTTTTAGTGAGAAAGAAGGGTGACGCTGTCCTCCCCTGCCCTCAAAGTCTGTCTTCTCCACCTGATTATGTGCCATCTATAGATTCCTCTTATTGCACAGCTTGAGTAAAGGTACCAACCCATTGAATAGATCCTGAATTTTTATGGGACAGCTCTCGCGGGCTCTCTTATATTAACACAGACAAGATGTTCTTTCAAATAAAAATCCTGTTAAGATGGTATTGGACAGAGATGTGCTTACTTTGCCCTGTTATGGTGGAAGAGGTTGGGGAAATGCAGTATGTGTTGTGACCGGAGTCTATTGTTACTTTTAAGGTGAAAATTGCTTTTAAGGTCTAGACATCTTATAGATATAGATAGATATGTATCTATATACACCCCCCCTTCTCCCCCTCGCTCGCTCTCTCTCTTCCCCTCCCTCCCAATTCTTATATAGTTTTAATTTAATATGAAGGTAGAAACACCAAAGTGGTCATCAAAATGGCATCCCCATAGTTAACAGATGGCTACTAATTTTTTTTTGAGTCATATTTGCTTACTTTCCTGAAAGACAGTTTTGCTACTTTCAGAGACAGCACATCTAGGACAGAGGGAGATAGATACTACTCTGGCTTGTGCATCTCTAGCTGATTTTAACAGTTAAGCGTTAACAGAACTGTTAACTGAAGTCCTAGCTGCAAATTCTCTAAGTGATGGCGCTATGATAGACAGGACTCCTAGATTCCAGGGTGACTTTGCAAGGCTGGCATATTTCTACTTGTAAACTAAGTGGTCTTAGGTCTGTTCTACACAATGAACTTTTGCTGGAATAGCTGTGTTTGTCTGGGGCATGAAGAAGTGTAATCCTGACCCTGACTGACATCAGTGTACCAGCAAAAGCCCCTAGAAGAGATGAAGTTATACCAGCAGTTTTGCTGGTATAGCTTATTTTTCTTGGGGAGTGAGGGCGTGGGAGTGGAATAAGCGATACCAGAGAAGCAGTTTTGCCCGTGTAAATGGCATCCACACTAGAAGTGCTTTGTCAGTGTAGTAAGCCACTATAGCCTTCCAGGTGTATACCTGGCCTCACTCTGGAGTCATTGAGGGGTGATAAATGGGGGACCCGTCTTCTAAGGGGTCTTTTGGCTGTGAAAGGCTGGGATGTTTTGTGTATGGTGGCCTGACTTTCTGGAGTGTGAATATAGGGAATGGGCTAAAATGCTATCAGAATGTATTTTTCCTTTGTCGTTTCTTTTTCCTGCATAATGGAAATGTTTATAACTGGTCCTAAAGTGTGACATCGGACCAATCTGGTGGCAGTGCTTTATGGTCACGTGGGAGTTCATCTTTGGAAGGTTATCCCATCAATCTGACTTGCTCAAGTGTGTTGGGGGTGATGTTAACCTAGAGGGTGGTGCGACTGACTGACTTTCCTTGCATGATCTGAAGAGCTCAAAAGCTTTTCTCTCTCACTAACAGAAATTGGTCCAATATTCCAGATATTACCTCCGCCACCTTGACTTTCCTTGGGGATTTCAAAGGTGCAGAAGACCTCTTGATAGAGTCAAAAAGCTTCCCACTCCTGGAACAAATGTACTTAATATTCTGTCAATATGTGGGGCTATTTAATGTTCCAATAGAACTATGCATATCGTTGATGGTTGTAAGGAAGTTACTGCATAAGTGCTGTAGCCAGTTTTCAAACACTTTTATTAAGATGACAAAGGCCTTAGCTTACAGCATGAATACATATGTCCCTCAAATTTAAGGCTTTTTTAAAAAGTCTTTCTAGTCCCATATAAAAAAATTAGAGCATACGAGATTAAGTGCACCGACAGTAGTGCTGGAGCCACATCTAAGAAAATTAAGGGCAAGATGCATTGGTTTCTGTAAAGAAATGTGACATGAAAAATCAAAATGCCATAAAATTAGGCCTGGTTTACATATAAACTTGAACCAGTTTAGGTTAAGCAGTGCAAATCTTCATGTAGACACTTATTTTGAATTTTAGTTTAAATATGTTCTACTTAAGCTAAACTGAAATATATCTGGTTTAACCTGAAATAAGTATCCACACATGGGCAACACATATAGGAGGCTAAGACTCCCCAAAATAAAGAAGGCTGTCCATGCAGGGGGCAAATGCTGGATGCGGGTCGCCTCCCTTTGGAGGTATGCTGGCCTGCCGCCTTTGTACCCTGGGAGCAGGAGTGCTGGAAGCTCCCTAGAAGTGTGTGTGTGGGGGGGGGGGGGGGGCACCAGCACCCGGACCCAGCCCCTGGCCCTCTCCTCCCCTCCAAGACCTGCCCGCACTGCACCCCTCCCCCTGTGGTCCTGCCCCGACTCTGCAGCGAGGCCCCGCTCCTGCTCTGCCTCTTCCCCCAAGGCCCTGCCCTCTGCTCTTTCCTTTCTGCCCCTTCCCCCTGTTGCTCACCCTTAAGGCAGGAAAAAAGGTGGGAGGGGATAGCCCTCCCACTTTTAAAAGTGATGGCACCAAGGCTCCCTGGCCTCCCCTGTTCTGTCACCCCTGGCCATGGCCACATCATTTCTTTCCTGCCGTAAGGGCAAGCGATGGGGGTAGAGAGGAGTGAGCAGCAGGGCCTTGGGGGAAGAGGCAGAGCAGGGGGAGGCAGAGTGAGGGCGGGGCCTCGGGGGAAGAGCCCGAGAGGGGGCAGGGCCTTGGGGTGCAGCGAGGGCATGTCCTTGGGGTGGTGCAGGGGTGGGCCAGAGTGGGAGAGGGACCACCATCCGGTCGCTGGTGGCCCCACAATTCTAAGGAGCTTCTGGCACTCCTGGGAATGGCCTCCCCAAACAAAAAACTCATGTGCTGCCTACGTATCCACAAAGCCTTTTGCATAGGTTTAAAATACCTCCTTAAATTGAATTTTTGCAACTCTGCATGTAGACAAGCTCTGAGGCTCACAAACAGAGGACTAATCTATAGAATTATCTGGGGGAGTTCTCTAAGAGCAGAAACTCATCTGGTGATTGGTAGATTGCTTGCAGTAACTCCCATAAATAAAAAGAAATTGAACCACTTTTATGTGAAAGGTAATCCTTTAGCATGAAGTGGTACAGGCCAGCAACAAATCCATGAAAGGCTAAATGCAATGCCAGCTCCCAACAAACCATCGGTGTTGCGAAATAAAACCCTGATATCCTGGGTTTGAGGTTATTTCTTAACAAAAGCAAGATTCTAACACATTCCATCCACCCTGGTTCTTCTTATGACTCTCATCACTGGTGCATCATCCACCCTGTCACTCAGTGTGATCATCTCGAGTGTGTGTGCTCACTAAGTTCCCGTCTAACACTAGTGTCATAAGAAAATACGGGTAGCATTAACATTTCAGCAGGAGGACCGGGAGAGCCTCCCTCAGTCAGGCAGTGTCTGAGACACCTGCCTTGTGCCTCTTTCACACACTACTCTGCAGAATGGGTGGGGGAAGGAGCATGTCCTCTGTATTTAATCTAAAACAGGGGTTCTCAAACTGGGGGTCGGGACCCCTCAGGGGGTCGCAAGGTTATTACATGGGGGGTCGCGAGCTGTCAGCCTTCACCCCAAACCCCGCTTTGCCTCCAGCATTTATAATGGTGTTAAATATATTAAAAAGTGGTTTTAATTTATAAGGGGGGGGTCGCAGTGAAAGGCTTGCTATGCGAAAGGGGTCACCAGTACAAAAGTTTGAGAGCCACTGATCTAAAATATGGTAGGAGAAAACAGTATACAATCTGTTCTGACTCTGAATGTCTATGAAAAGTTTCCATTTTTCTTCAGTGGAATCTGGAAATACCTGTAACCTCCCTCAGCTTCATCAAACTTCCTGAACATTTAATAGTCTAGTGTGACTCCTACACATCTGGGATGAAATTCCTTGAGAAGATTTCCTTATGTTCTTCAACCTTGTACACTGGCAATGAGCTCTAAGTTGGGTTTGGACTGTGTGGAGACTAAATTAAACTGGCTTTAAAAAAAATCACTAAAAACTATGCTAGCCTAACATCTCTACCTAGCTTAGAGCTCTTTTCTACCTCACCTTGGCTTGTGGTTTTTAGTGTTTCTTGATCCTGTATATCAGAGGCCCCGGTGTTCTAAAAGATTATCCGGGTACCTATTGCCATTTTAAAGAGGGATGGGAGGGGTCTATGAATGTCAGCTAACAAAATAAAGGATTCTGTTATTGAGGTTTTTGCCTGAAGACTCTCCTATTCCTTTTTTTAAGGTGGGTGCATAGTGCAATACAAAAGTGTGTTGCAATGGGCATGACCAGATTACACCATTTGAGGGATGATGCCTATTTTTAATAAAACCCAGAGATCCTTGCTCTGTTGCAGGATTTCATTCATCAGGATATCTGACTCTCCTTGGGAACTTGAGGCAAAAACGTTGCCATGAAATTTCCCAGAAATTCCATCACCAAGCTTCTTGGGAATCAATGACACATCTACAGGAAAACATTAAGCCACTAGTTGACTGTGCTGCAGGCAATCAGCTTGGAGTGTGTCAGGAAATCGAGGCCTTGAATATATAAGAAGCTAGCTCCTGTCAATGACATGGTCTCTGTTGGATGAAAAGTACTGTAGGCAGCTTAAGGGCATGTTCATCTTTTAGCACAGCTCTTCTGCGTCTAAACAAAATGCAGGAGGAGAAAACAAGGTTGAATCAATTTTAAAATGCCAAGAATAAAAGAAGAACAGGAGTACTTGTGGCACCTTAGAGACTAACAAATTTATTAGAGCATAAGCTTTCGTGGACTACAGCCCACTTCTTCGGATGCAGACTAACACGGCTGTTACTCTGAAAAGAATAAAAGAGAACTGTAGGACTTCAGTGCAGACAAAAGTGTGATCTCGTCTGTGCATCACAAGTGCCCTCGACAAAATTGCTTTTAACTTTAGCGAATCTCATTCATGTGTTTTTACTTTTCTTTAAACGTGCTTCAGATTGGAATGTCCTAAATTTCAGCAGGAAATGGTTGTGTGTTGCAGAGAGAGAGGCTTAGGATGCTTTTGCAAGTGCAGTTTAAGTGCACCGGGAGGGACCAACGTGTGTGTTAAACATGTTAGCAAATTGTTAGAGCTTTTGACCTTAACAGAATTCTATCAAGTGGTTAAAATATACTTTGTGCCCATCAGGCAAGACTGGCCCACGTTTTAACATGGGCATTGGGATTGCTGTTATGCTAAAACATGATTCTCCTAAGCACCGTCACAGCTGTGCGTTCGACAACAGTGAATGGGGACGTGAAGGGCCAGCTGCCTAAAATGTGTGACTGAAACGGGACACTAGTTTTTTAATGGAGGTGCAGCACGAACGCTTGGGTGGGAGAACATGCTGGTTTGAAGTTGTAGCTTTCTTCAGAGTTGTGGCGTGAAAGAACAGCTTTGCTCTCACGAGGCAGTCTTACCCAGACAGCGTATTAACCTGTCGTGAAGCATTTGATAGAAAGTGCGGCAACCCTTTTATGCTAGATCTATACAGTTATTCTTTTCATTAAAATTGGTTAAACGAGGTTCTTCCTAAGGGTGTGGATGAGTATGCGTGTGTGTCAGGGGTTCTTATTTGAAATGGTCTTGACTGGCTAGTGATGATACTTAGAGCCCTGCACGGATACAAAATTTGTATCCGCATCTAATCCGCGATCTGCAAAAATGATCCGCGGATATCCGCACCCGAGTCTCGCACCTGCCCCCGTTTGTATGGCTTGAGCTTGCCACACAGGTGGGTGAGAACTGTGCTCTGGGGAGAACTTTGGAGGAGCCGCTAGAAGTTCACACCCCTAATTTCACTGATTTCCCGTTCCTATTTCCCCCAATCTCTTTTCCGAAGCACTAAATTGCAGCTCTTTAGCGCAGTTCCCCAGCTGTATGACTCAGATAAGGAGGGGTGTGTTCTCTTGGACTCATCATTGTAAAACAGCCTACAGACTTCCTACACTTCATTATGCAGCAGAATAAGGAGAGGCTGTGAGAAAAACCACCTTGTCCAGACAACTGTGGTGGAAGACTCAGTGGGTGCCAAAATCTACTCCCCTTGTGCCATTTTCAGAAATTTGTTCACTGGTCCCGACTGGAACTGTGCTGAAACTGAACCCTCGCATGAGTCCAGATTCTTTCCTTGGTCTTCCAGGGGATTACACACTAATAGAACAGTCACTGGGTAAGCGAGGCTACTTGGAATACATGTCACTCTAAGCATGTCTGTAGCAGCTGATCCACCCTGTAATTAAGAATGCAAAGTCAATATAAGTTTCAGAGTAACAGCCGTGTTAGTCTGTATCCGCAAAAAGAAGAACAGGAGTACTTGTGGCACCTTAGAGACTAACAAATTTATTAGAGCATAAGCTTTCGTGGACTACAGCCCACTTCTTCGGATGCATATCATAAAGTCAATATAGCTTATAGTGGCATCATCAGACGGCTGTTTTAAATGGCTGTGTGCACAGGCTCTTCCTTTCACGGTCATTAATAATTAGCGTTATTGGGGAGCATGGCACTTTACAAACCCAAGTGTAAGTGGTCATTTCCCGGTGATGCTTGCAATCTAGCTTTGAGCCTGTAGGATGAGTCATGTTTCAGACAAAGGAGGAAGGGAGCTGGTCTCCTGACAGACAAGAATTCTCAGTGAGAGGTTGCTCAGTACAATGCAATGAGCTGACACTGATGGGAGAAGTAGTGTAGAGTTTGACTGAAGGTATTTGGGATAGCCAGAACTGAATGACGTGACAGAATTAAATAGTGCATAAATTCTACCTCCATGCTTAAGCCTGTTTGGATTTGTGCTGATTTAACTTGGTTTTGGTTGCTCAGTGTCAAGTTTGGAATCTTGTTGGCATCTAGGATTTTGGTCCATCTGCTTGCTTCACTGAGCCCCCCAGAGATGGTTGTAGAAGAAGAGCAGATATGGTCCTCCTGCTAATTGGAAGTGGAGAAATTGCAGCTTTTTGAGCTATGGTCTCAGTTCATTAATCTCTGGACCTGACAGCTTATTAAAAGAGAACTGAGTCCATGTTGCTTAGTGCAGCACTCTGAAACCTCAGGGGGCAGAAAGCGCTTGAGCTTACATTTCTTATACCGGCCCTGGCTGGAGATGTATTTGAAATGAGTTTGACACCGGTCTTCCGTTATGCAGGTATTGCATCGTCAGTATAGTGATGGTCACCCACCATAGGCTCAAATGCCTTCATGGCACGTCAGTTCCAAATTCAATTCACAGTTTGTTCCTGGCAAGAATGTCTGCTTGCCCTGTGAACTTTCAAAACGCTCTGCTGAGCAAAGTGAATGCAGCTCTTTAAAACTACACTCACGGCTCCAGGACTAATGCTTCGGTCTCTGAAGAAACTGCCTCGAAACATCCCGGCAATCTATCTTTGGTGTTAAGTTTAAAAGTCCAGTCTGATTTTCCTGTGACTAACCCAGGTGAACATGAATTAAACTAAAATGGGTATCTTGTGTGCTTGCTTTTCATACAGGTGTGGGACTACCCTAGTCTGTTTACATACTTGCAATCATTCATCAGCTTTGTTTGTAACTGAATCAAGTTTTGAACTTACCTACCTTTCTGAAATGGCTCCTAGCTGTGGCGATGGCCTCAGCTCTTCACGGAAGCTGAGTGAATCAAACTTTTCCAACTGAGGCCTTGGCTACACTCGCAGATTCACAGCACTGCCACGAAGCGCGAGTGTAGTCGCGCCGCCAGCGCTACGAGAGCTCTCTCGCAGCGCTGCAAGTACTCCACCTCTCCGAGGGGAATAGCTTGCAGCGCTGCGAGAGAGCGTGCAGCGCTGCAGGCGCTGATTACACTGGTGCTTTACGGCGCTGCACTCGCTGCGCTCAGGGGGGGTGTTTTTTCACACCCCTGAGCGCAGCAAGTGCAGCGCTGTGAATTGCCAGTGTAGCCAAGGCCTAAGAAGGTAGATCATTACTGCATCGAAGCTGGACTCCAGTGAGTCAGGAGGAAGAAATCTGTATAGAACCGGAAGAAACATGTCTTATAGGTAAAATCAAATTGACCCATGTTTGGGCCTAGGATGTCAGGTTCTAAAATACGTTCCAACTAGTTCAGGCAATGAAATGTTGGAAAATGCCTTTATGTTGGTTGATTTTCCCTTTTCTATCGCTGCCACCTCAGATCTTCGTGAAATTGACTCCTGTGCAAAACTCTTCCTGTTCTATCATTTCACATCAGACTGTTTTTGTCAGTTTGGTTTCTGATCATTTATCCCACGATTAGCAGCCATTAAAGAGCATCCTGTCTTTACATAGAGGCCTGCATGTCCCTGTAGGATTCACTGAAATACTCTTCCTGTTCCCTCTGCGTTAGTAAAACACGTTCTGTTGTTCCCTTCTCCCATTGGGGAGGCCTGGTTTGGCATCCTATCGCTTCTTCACCCAAGAAGTGGCCACCAGGGGCCCTTCAGCGCTGCCCTTTATGAGCAATATTGCATCACGTAGTAACTTTGCCTGTAGCTGCCTGGGGAGCAAAAGATTCGGACTGTTGCTCTTGCATATCTAATCTTTTTCTATGAGTGTGTCTACACGGCAGGTGGGTAAGTGGAGCGGGGAGTGATTTGCAGTCCATGTACACTGACCGGTGCTAGCTTTAATCTAATTAGCTCACTAAAAATAGCAGTGGGCATGCGGTGCCACAGGTTACATAGGAAAGTATGTACCCAGGGGGTCACGGAAGCTTATGCAGTCCTTGCTGTCATGTCATCACTACTGTTTTTAGCGAGCTAGCTAGATTAAAGCTAGCACAGGTCTGGGTACGTGAACTGTAAATCACACCCCCCGGCTGCAGTGCAGACATACCTGATGGACAGTGTCATGGCATGAAGATCCAAGTATCTGTCCGTGAAACCCTAGTGAAATACAACGCGTCGGCCTTTCCTATTTTCTTCTCTCTTTCTCTGCAAATTTGATCTCCCACATATTGTTAAAACATGTCAAGTTCTGACATCTGGTACTAACGTCTTCTGGCCGATGTTACATAAATGTTATGATTAAATGTAGGATACTCTATTTGGGGTGTGCTGGACTTAGAAGTTGGCTCTTTCCAAAACCCTGTAGCCCTGGGTGATGGGATTCTCGGTTTGAACTTCCTCTATGTGAATAGCAGATGAGTGAGTTGTCATCGTGGGTCAGAGGTGCTGCCTTTTCTGGAGACGTGTCATGGAGCCTAGTTTGAGATTGTATAGCTCAAGGACTTCACGAGTCCAAAAAGTTTGCATCAAACTCCAAAAAGTGTTTTTATTTACAGTTGCTCAGAAAATAAGGCCCACAAGTGTGATTTATAGCCCAGTGCATACACAATAGAGTCCCCAGTGTATTAGGGTATGCGGTTCGTTCTAGTATTACAAAAAGCTTTAGGCCTGGTCTAGACTAGTAAATTAGGTCTGCATAACTACATTGCACGGGGTGTGTGTGTGTGTGTGTGTGTGTGTGTGAAAACTCCACACCACTGAGGGCAGGTCTTCACTATCCGGGGTGGGGTGTGGGGTGTTGATTTAAGATACGCAAATTCAGCTATGCGAATAGCGTAGCTGAATTCAACCTATCGGAGCCGACTTACCCCGCTGTGAGGACGGCGGCAAAATCGACCTCTGCGGCTCCCCGTCGACGGCGCTTACTCCCACCTCCGCTGGTGGAGTAAGAGCGTCGATTCGGGGATCGATTGTCGCGTCCCGACGAGATGCGATAATTCGATCCCCGAGAGATCGATTTCTACCCGCCGATTCAGGCGGGTAGTGTAGACTTAGCCTGAGCGGTGTAGTTAAACCAGTCTAAGTCCCCATGGAGACAGCGCCATGTTGACAGAAGAATTCTTCCCTTGACCGAACTACTGCCCCTTGGTAGGTGGATTCTGTAGGCTGATGGGAGAACCCCTCCTGTCAGCGTAGGTAGGTCTATGCTATAGTGTTTTAAGTGCAGACAAGCCCTTAGTAAGGCTCTCTATTCGCAATACTGGGTACCATCCCGGTGTCCTGCAGAGCAACTTGGGTGCTCCCAACTCACATATAGCTAGAGGCCAGGGATTCTCAGCCTATAAATTATGACCATGAAGTAGGTCACTAGCGATCTTCAATACGAAGCAAGGCTGCTAAAAGTCCCAGTGGCTTTTGTGGATTGTGAATTCCCCCTTCCCCTAGTAAGTTTCAGCAAAATTGCAAACGCCAGGCAAGCAAGAAAGGTGACTGGCATATCTTGATGTTTTATGTTCAAATCACTCTTCCCAACTTGCCTCATAAGGAGGCTTTTTCGATACAGAACTATGTTCCATAAGTATATCCTCTCCTGCTGCGTTCTCCTGGGAATTCCAGTACACTAGGTGGAGTGCAAGGTTTCATTGTGTTGCTTTCCTGAGTTTTTGTTACTCTTGGCCCGGTACTGTTAGCTTGTTATGGGGGTGGGGAGTGGAAATCAGTTCTATTGTATACAGCCGTTGAGATGGGCTGATAACTTCAGTAGGTTCTGTCTAAATACAGTCATGGAAGTCTGCCATGCTATAGTACAGAAGGTATTTTATTCATGTAACTACTTGTGTCCGGACCAGTTGCTTCCAGCTGAGATCAAGAGACTGCAATAAAGCTTTTTGTTTGTGCTCCTAGTGCTAAATTATAGCACTGTACAAATATTAACTAAGTCACAGACTTGCATCCGAAGAAGTGGGCTGTAGCCCACGAAAGCTTATGCTCAAATAAATTTGTTAGTCTCTAAGGTGCCACAAGGACTCCTGTTCTTTTTGCAGTTACACTTGAGGGATTTTTAACACATCGCAGTATGTCTTTAGCTTGTTAGCACTGAAAACTTCACTCGATTGCTTCCCTACTCCTGTTCAATACTGACTGGTTATGTGAAGGCATGGAGTCTTGCTATCTCCTCTGCATGAATTTGCATCACTCACTGCTTATCACTTTCCCGGTATCCACAGGTGGGTTGGCAGGGACTGGCTGGGTGGGAAAGGAGGGACCTCACGACTGTTTCACTGGAATAGACCCGTGACTTTGCTTTTTCTTTCTGTGTAGCTGAGGAAGTGGATCATCCACCATCTGACATGGGGATGGGGGCTGATGTTCTGGAATCTGGAGACACCACACCCCCCACCAAGAGGAAAAGCAAGTTCTCCGGCTTTGGCAAAATTTTCAAACCTTGGAAGTGGAGGAAAAAGAAAAGCAGTGACAAATTCAAGGAGACTTCAGAAGGTAACGCATCAGGCTTGGTGCTGGTCTTGAAGTTTGGTTTAAACACTTTTCCCCACTGGGGAAGCACATGCCAAGTTGTTTCATCCTTTGCAATTAGCCATCAGAGCAGTAGCAGCTATGGGTGAGCTGCAGAGGCTGGCTGAAGCCTTGCGTCCCAGTGCTGGCGTGTTTGGGATCAAAGCTTAATTCTTTGCCAGTGATGGGACAACAAATTCACTGATCAGAGGCCTCAGCCACTGGCTTCTTAAAACCGCAGCTTAAACATCTTTTAACTGTAGAAAACAATATTCGGAAGAGTTTTAAAGATGCAAGATTCCTTAGTTAAAAGGAACTTCTCCAACGAGGCTTAGGTTGGAGGAGTGACTGTTCACTTCGCTAGCATTATATTCTGGTGTGTGAATATAGGTTATTTTTAATTCCCTCCCTCCCTCTTCTTCCTCCATGCAAAATGCAGCAACTTGAGCCAGTTTTATTTCATCCACAGAGCCAATACATTTAAAACCCATTCTTTGGAAACCCTCCTCTTGCCCTGTTTTCTGAGTGCTTTTTTTCAATTTAATATCAGTTTTAGAACGAAAGATTTCTATGCGAAAGCCAAGAGAGGAGCTGGTTAAAAGAGGGGTTCTGTTGGAAGACCCTGAGCAGGGTGAGTTTGCAAATGAACCTGTCATCCGCCTATCTGTGTTCTGTGTAGCTGGTCTGCCTCTGACATAAACCCATCCTTGTTGTTGCACCTTTAAAAAATAAAATACAGTAAGTTAAAGGCTGTTTGCTAAACGTGCCCTCCCGTCCCTTGTCTGTCCTTTGCACACGCTCCCTGTCTGACTCCAGCACCTAGCTAGGAAAGCCGTGTAATGAGGAAGAAATTCCTAAGATAAGCATTCCGTGTTCTTATGCATCTTCCTGTCTGCTGCCGGCAGGGGAATTCTGTGTCGCTTCCTGTCGTGTCTCTGTCATATCTGTATCTCTGCACAGCCGTTGGTACCATCCCTCCATGTTCCTCTCCTTCACATTCATGCTCATTATAATCTCCAGGTTGTTCTGATCATGTTTCAGTTTATATCCTAGCCCCAGTGAGAAATAGGCTATCTATAATGTTGAATTTGATTTGTTTCTAGGGCTGCAAGGCCAAATGAAAGGAAACAAAAATTCAGTGCTGCTTGTGTAGAGGCATTCCATCAAGGAGGTGATAGGTGTCTTTCACATGCCTCTGAGACAGGCCTGTAATGGTGCATTCATTTCTGGGGTCCTCCTTATCAGAAAATTGTAGCCAAACTGTAGGAAAAGCAGCAAAAAATGATTAAAACAACTCATGAGGAAAGATTCTAGTGAAATAGGGTGAAATATGACTGAAGTAGTCCACAAGTATTTGAACCTTGTGAACACCAAGTTAAGGGAGGAATTTTGTGTGTTCAAAGGTGTGTAATGAGAGGTCATGGGATGAAACTGAGGAAGTGAAAACGTAGGCTGGATATAAATTTCCCGAGAGAGATGGCAGACGGGGAAAGTGTTCCGAGGTATAACAAGGGGGTGGCATGCAGGAGTGTAGGTAAGAGGTGGAATTTTGTGTTTTGGCTGCAGTCACATGACCTGGGTTAGGAAGTGGAGAAGACAGTTACAATAAGATTAAACAAAGTGCTAGAAATAAAATGTGGGACCAGGCAAGCCCTGTCAGGTGGACAGATTTTAAATCACAGAAATTGGAGATTGACTCACTGATATTTTTGTTGTAAGTCAGTGGGAGGTTTCTACAGTTGGTCGCGTTTTAAATCCTGCACTGAGAAGATCAGTGTATTTTCTGAAAGATAAGTGTTCTGGAGAGAGCAGAAAAAGTTTTTACCCACTTGTATACGCTCTGCTGGCTTGTGGGTTCTGACATTCAGGTCTCAGTGGCTCATTTTAATAAACTTCTTTGCTGTCCTTAATTCAGTTCTACACAGCTGCATTGTGTCTAGTATTCACCTTACAAATTGCAAACAGGGCAGGCTAAACTCTAAATTGTAACATAAATAAAGGAGAGCAGCTGGCCGGGACGTGAAAATAGCTGGAGTTGTGGCAGATACAGGAGGGCTGTGTGGGGAAGAGGTGTAGAGAAGGTGGTTTATCCACAGTGGGGACATAGGGAGTGAGTACCAGATGAGCAAGGAAAGCAGACAAATTCCTTGAGGCAGGCTGGCTCAAGCTCATGGAGGGCTTTAAAAGCAAAGACGACCATTTTGAACTAGATTATGGAAAGCCACTGGAATTGAAATGGCTGGGGGTGAGAATGAGAGAGCCAGCCGCAGCATCCTATACATGCCAGAACCTGGAGAAAATGAGAAGGCATAAGGAGAGAGTTTGAATAGGTGAGGCGGGGCAGGGGGGTGTAATATCTAGGGAACTGTCCAAGGGAGATGATAGGCAGATTTTAGGACAGCGTTTCCCTGTGTGAGGGAACTCGTACGGAGGGCACGAAGGACTAGTCAGATGCCATCCGGATTGTCCTCCAGAGTCCTGGTTTCAGTTTTAAAATTAGTCTCATGTTTGCAAAGAAAACCATAAAAACACTCCTACTGGCGCAACAGTGGCACAGCTATGCTGCTGGAGTGCCATGCTGCAGACCCTTCCTACAACGACAGAAGAGGTTTTGCCATCAGCATAGGTCATCCACCTCTGAGCAGTGGTGGCTAGGTTGACTGAAGAATTCTTCCATTGATTTAGCCATGCCTATGCTGGGGGTTAGGTTGTTCAGGGGTGTGAAGAACCGTAGCTATGTCAACCTAACTTTTAAGGGTAGACCAAGCTTAAGCAAATTTAACCAACACAGCAACATCTGCCTGAGTTCTCCGAGAGCTTGAAACAATAGCTGAGAGTGAAAAAACGTGTCCCATCAATCAAATGGGTGACAGCTAAGGTTAGGTCTACACTACAGCTTATGTCAGCAAAACTTATGTCACTTGGGTGTGAATAAATCACCCCCTGGAGTGACATAAATTACACCAACATAAGCACTTGTGTGCACAGCGTTATGGTGGGGAGAGCTTCTGTAATACTATATGGCAGGGCTGAAAGGGTGTGCGGCTGGCTTTGTTTTCCTGAAGAAATGCTCAACTTTCAGAGTTTAGGGAACACTGCTCTAGAAGACGTGGTAAGAAGGAGTGAGGATTAAGGTTGACGAAGGGTATGAAAACGCGTGCTGGACCTAAATCAAAAAGGAAGGTAGGAGAGATGGGACTTCATTTAAGGAAACTCCTCTTCTCCGTTGTTCAAATGTTTGGGGGCTGCTCATCGTTCTCCAGGGCAAATGCTGCAGGAATGCCATGTACAAACCAGTACGGAAGGTATCAGTGCCCTGGGAACACTGAATGAATCTTGTCTTCAGAACAAATTTATTGTACATACAGTGGGAACCTGGCCAGCATTTTGAGTTCTGTAACGTAGCAGAGTACAGGGATTCATTAGAAAGCCCTTCAAGTAAGCTGATGCAGAAGGCTACAAGAACTTGATTGCAACTGCTGCTGGATTTCTGATCATGGGATAGTGCTGGCCTTGAAGGCCATCCTATCTTTGAACCTTGTAAATATGTTCCTTTGTAAGTGAGCCAATTGTATGGGAGACTGAGGGGTGGGGGGTGGGGGGAATAAACGGATTGTTGGAATAAACCAGAGTTACAGGAGATCAGGCCCTATACTGTCTTTAGCACATTGTTGTTGAAATCAAGAGCTCCAAACTAACTTGGTGCTGATGTTACCATGTGCCATTTTATGCAGAAAGTAATTCTAGGACCAGATAGTCCAGAAGTAAAAGGAGTGTTGTGGATACTTGCAGGTTTTTAAATAGACAATCGTTGGCAATCTGTTGCCAGTTCACTGCCTACCGACAGGTGTGTTTCATCAGACTTTAGATCATAGAAGTGGAAGGGACCTTGAGAGGTCATCTAGTCCAGCCCCCTGCTCTCATGGCAGGACTAAGTATTCAGTATCTTTTGCCTTTTCTGACGGTTTTCTGTTCATTCCTCACCCCCGTCCCCTCACAGATGGAGAGGAACCAGACAAACTCAGCCATACTGCGTTGAAGAATGGGCATACAGTCCCCATTGGTGGTTCTGGGATGTCAAACCTGGCCCACCTGGAGGAAGAGGCTGGGAAGAAATCAAGTCTTAGAAAGTCTGTTCCAGTTGAGGAACCAAAGAAAAGACCAGGTAGGAAACCAGGCTTGCTTCAGTTTCTCACAAAGAAATACCTGTTTTGAAGTCTCGTCTCCTGGGTCCCCTCATTCCAATCTCTATAAGCACTTGTTTTGTGTTTCGTTTTGCAGGCTCGTCCAGTAGCAATCCCAGTTCAGAAATGGAGCCTCTTCATGAGCCGCATGCACCCAAACAGCCTTTGCTTCCTCCGAAAAGACCCTTATCCTCTTCTCAGGAGGCAAGTGATGTGCAGGCGAGGGATCCTGTCCCTGCCAGCCGCACTACAAGGACTGCATCCTCCTCTACTGTTACTGCCGCCACCAGCGTAGCAAAGACGGTCAATTCCACAGTCGCCCCTTGCCCAGCCCCCAGGACTGTGCTCCCTGCTCTTGCCAGCACTAACACTACTGCTACCACAAGTACAACCAGCGTGGTGCCTGCCAAACAGCCCCCCATCCCGCCCCCGAAGCCGGTGAACAGAAATAGCAACCCTTTAATAGGTAAGTGTCTGCCTCTTTGCAAGTGGCTGTCAGTCAAACCTAGGAGGCTCTTTCGTTCGTTCTTTGAGATTGCAAACTCTGTTTGGAAGGGAAGATTTGTGTTGCTGTGTTAGTACAGTAACATGTCTTGAAGGCCTGTGAGCTAATCAAGGATCTTCAAAGCTTGACCACTGGACAGGCGTGGAAACTGGGTGAGCTCTGTTGGTGCTGGTCCCATCAGCACAGGGCAAATGTTCATTACTTTCAAGTGGCACTACAAACAATCTGCCTAGCACAGATGTATCCAGCCGCTGATCAAGAGAGGCAGTCTCTAGTTTTTCTGTTAAGGGTAGTGATTGAGGTTAAAAATCACAGTTGTAAGAAAGTATCTTTAATCTTCGACCAATGTGGAAACGTATCAGCTGT
The DNA here is from genome assembly GCF_027887155.1 of Malaclemys terrapin pileata. Lineage (NCBI taxonomy): Eukaryota > Metazoa > Chordata > Testudines > Emydidae > Malaclemys > Malaclemys terrapin. The sequence goes on along the minus strand of NC_071526.1, from coordinate 8,948,164 downwards.
ACTGGACTGGAAGGCTTGGGATTGTTAGTGGGTCTTAGAAGGACTTTCACCTGTAAATCACCAGTTGATATGATCAATGGAAGTTTTTGGTTACAGCCGTTTGGTGTCCTCATGAACTGGTAAGTCCCAGTGGGAAATACCCCCATGACAAATCACTGTGGTATTTGGCACGGATCGGTGCCATTGTTGCCAGTTGCAGCAGCGAGGCAAAGGACTCGGAGTGGACTATGGAGTCTGAACTGCCCCCTTACTTCTTGAGGTGCTTCCTCAAAGTGCATTGGCAAGGCAGGGATGTTGGGGAAGCATGCCCCCCTTGCTGCTGTGGATAAACGGAGAAATTCAGGGTGCAGGGCTGCTCATCTGGCAAACCCTAGAGCACTAAAACATAAATTAAGAGCCGATTCTTCCCAGTGCTGGTTAAATAAAGAATTCAATGCATCTGTTTTCAACCTGTTTTAACAGAACATGTTGGGGGGAGTTTCTTGCCATGCAGTTAGCCCAATATTAAGTGTTGGTCTCAGATGCCTTGGTTAAATCTTGAATAAGTCACAAGTGAAATGTGTTAAGTGGACTGAATGAAGCTGTTAAAGGACAATCCCCATCTCATAATCACTGCACAGCTCTGTCACTAGTCTTTGGACAGGAGCAGCAGGGAGTGCCACAGATCAGCACGGAGATGGATGGGCAGAGCTGTGGAATGAATCCATCTCTAGAATAGTGGTGGCTGGGCTTATGCAGGTCTTGTTTGGGAGGCATTGGCAGAGCTGTATAGAGAAAGCCAGCGCAGGATTATCTGCAGTAGGCTTAGGTCAGTGCTTTCGTTTCCACGAGCAAATAACACGACTTCTCCAGGCTAAAAAATAAATACGAACCAAATAATTCAGTTTTTTCTGCTCTGGAATGCTCTCTGCTCTAGCAGGTTTTACAGTTGAACTTTGCATGGTATTAAACTGCTGTTTGCCAGATGACAAAACTAGTCTGACTGTTCCTGTTGTGCATGCAAGGAAATACCTTCTTTGCTTGCTTAAGCTGCTTGCACACAACATGGGTGGTATTTGAATGCCCCAGCACTAACTGCAGATAGCGCTGAGAAAAAAATGTAATGAAAGACAGCAAAGTGTCATCCTGCTGCTATCCCCAGGGTAGGGCCTCAGACACCTATGGTGGAGGGAGTGAGAGGAGTTGTAAGTAGAGCTGAAGAGCTCGCACCTGTTTTGCTTGCTTTGCCTGTTGAGAATCCACATCCAAACAGCAACCGATTTCACAACTGTACTCTGTACAGACCTACATTTCAATGCTCAACACGATGCTGTGGGTTCTGATACAAAAGGATTGAAAGCAGGATTGGAGTTAGCCATTCTGCAGTATCAAGCCTGCATCGTTTCACTAAAGGGTGAAATTGAAGGGACGTGTGTTTGGATGGTGTGAACACCAAGGAGGGGAAGAAAATATTTAACACCTAGTAAAGGTATAACTAGGAACAATGGATTTGAATTAGGCAAAGGAACATACAGCTGGAATGTCAAGAAGTGTTATCCAATGGTGAGATTGGGGAATAGGCCCCCAAAGGAATTGATGAAAGCCCCAGTGATTGACAGAATAAAAACTAGGTGACAGAGCACAAAATGGAAGGGAACAGCCCCGCACTGGAAAGAGGTGAATGTGGCTAACGTAACCGGTCTCTTCCATCTCTGCTTTCTCATTCCGTACGTTAGGCTCCTATGCCGCTGGCCTCTTAAACGACACTTGGCAGCAGGGTAGGGCTCAGGAAATGCATAACGAACTTTTACCCAACAGCAGTTCGCAGTGTATGCATGGATTCTGTCAAGGCCATGCCAGGCAGGGACAGCTGTGTCATTCACACCAAAGTGGCTAATTTAGCCTTTACTAGAGTAATACGTTGGCTTCTATGTTGGATCAGAGGAGTTTGTACTGTCCTGGGTGCAGCTAAACTAATTTTTAGCCCAGTGAGAGAGACCCCTTTGCCTTTCTCGTGAAGGGAGACAGATTGGATTCACAGCACCCTTGCAGTAGGGCCTGGTCCTGTGGGTGCTCTGCTGTTCTAACTCCCATTTATGGGAGGTGCTGCTACTTGGCTCCTCTCCGAATGAGGCTCTTAGTACCCAAACCTGATCTCCTAGGGCTGATCCTGTGTGGCTTTGAGCAGCACTGAAAGCAGAAGTCAGTGGGAGCCGAGGACATTCAGCACTAGATAGAATCCTGGCCTTAATCTGTAAGGGAAAAGTCTGTAAATTCTAAACATCTGGAAAACGTGTCCACCTCTGTATTACTGTAGTCTTCCCAAAAAGCACAATCTCCTCATCCCTTGCTGCCTTTTGTGGTTCTGCAGCACCACTGGACTAGTAGCTCGTGTTCCAGATCTGGGGAATTCGTTGATACAGATGTGACTGTGGTGGTGAAAACAAGCAGACATAGATGAAAACTGATGTTTTCCAAGCAGTTTGGTAGGAGGGAAATTAACCTTTCGATCCTAAGAAGCTGCTACTGCATAAATACTAAAGGCCAAAAAGCCATTGCCGAAGAGCCTGGTGCATGACTTTATTAATCCCACTCCCACCTGCTCCTGTGGGACCCACGGGATCCCAGTCCCACTGCGGGGCTCTGCACTGCAGCAAGAGTCCAATGTCCTTTTTAAACACTGGGCGTTCTCCTGTAGGACGGAAGTGACATGCCAATTTTGGGAGCCACTACTGAAGACTATATTTTCTGGATGGGGTACATTACATTTGGGCCCCAGCCCTCTTCCCCTAGTCACATTGTTCTTGTCATTCTCTCCTTGATCAACATCAAACAGCACAGACCCCTGCGTTAAGTTCAGGCCTGCCCCACAAATTGGGGAGGGACTTCCCCAGCTGTAGATTTCATGGGTCCTATAAACCCTTCTGGACGCATGAGGATTCATGACATCAGCTCTGCCTTAGATACTAGTGACCACAGTAGAACCATAGATGAGGGGTAAGCTGGTAACCGGATTTATGGTGACCTACGTGGTGTAGGGAAAGCACTTTCATGCTGGCGAGGAGTGGCTGGCAGTAATGTTCTCTGTGGCTAGCTCTGACCGCTAAACTGAGTGTGAGCATGTTAGCGTTTCAGTCCCACTGACTTTTGTCTTCAAATAGCAATACCCTAAAAGTGGTGTATGAAGGGAAAAGCTGTGTAAGTCCAGGGTTTTGCTGGGGATGTTGTATCAGATTCCGTTGTTGCGTGATGGCTGTAAGTGCAGACACACAGTGCCCTGGTTGCATTCATTCCTTTGCTAAGTGAGCAGCATACTGATCTGCATGTCCTGCACCTGCCCAAGAAATGCTGCCGTTCCTCTCACCAAGCCAACCTTCCCTGCAAAGTAGCGAGACGAGCAGGAGCTCTTCCAGCCTGCTCACTCTTGGCTGCTGTCCTGACTTCTTACCTTAGTAGCTAGAAGAGCAAGTGAGAAGCTTTGCCACCCAGTTACCTCTGGCATCTGGCTTTAGGGAGCGAGCAGCTGAGACTGCAGGAGGTCATGCAATCTGATCACGGTCTCAGTGGGTCAGAATCTGCCTGCTTCTAACCACTGGGCCCTGTAGCCTCCTGAGTGCTTTCTGGGGTCAGGTAGTGGATGAGTGAGGGGTCCGGGGCTATGGCAAAGCCCTAATAAAATGTGGGATCTCTCTTCTCTTCCAGCTGAACTGTCTCAAGCAGTGAACAGTGGTATGGGTTCATCAAAGCCTTCCCCGCCCCTACCACCTAAGAGAGGCATTCCATCGAACATGGCACCCTCGCTGGAGTCAACTGCTGCCTCGAAACCACCAAGCGATAGGGTAGTGACAGCTACTCGTCCCGCATCGATACCAGTGCATATCACCGTGTCTCACCCACCACCGTCGCCTTCTCCGCCGTTGCCCAGCCACATACCTCCCGAGCCCCCGCGCACGCCCCTGCCTGCCTCCAGCCCTGCGATGGAACCCCAGCTCTCCCTGGAACTGCCCAAGGAGACCCCTCCACAGGAAGATCTCAGGTCACTGGAAGTGCCCAAGCGGGCGACAGAGCAGGGGTTCGGAGAACCTCACGTGCCAACGCGGCTGCCCCAGATCCCACTGCACATCCGGATCCAGCAGGCGCTGACGAGCCCCCTGCCCGTTACCCCACCTGCAGAGGGGTCGCACAGGGCTCACTCGCTGCTCTTCGAAAACGACAGCCTCTACGAGGACAACGGCACCCTGGGCCGGGCCAGGTCGCTGCCAGTCACCATCGAGATGCTGAAAGTGTGAGTACAGACTCCATGCGTGCAGGAGCACTGACGGGTAGGGGGGCAGTCAGGCACACAGCAGCCTGCACTGTGGAGTGGGAACGCTGCGCTCCACGTCCTAGGGCAAGACCCATGATTGTGGAAAGTGCCCCGGGAATTGAGTGTTCGGAGAAGTGGTGATCACCTTGGTACCCTAGGCAGGAAAAGCAAAAACAGTTCAAAGGAATCTAGGTATTTAATTGTACCGACAAGACAAAGTGAGATCCTCAGTTTCTTCATTCATCCATGACCTGCTTCTGATGACCTAGAGAGACTGCTTGGGATTTGATGTGGTAGTCTCCCACCCCACCTCACGCTCACACATACTCTCTCTGCTTGGGTTCGGCAGCAGGTTTGAGCCCTGAAACCCCATATGGGGTTGGCTGGGGATGGGGGAGAAAGGGGTTAGCCCCAGGTGCCTCAGACAACCCATCTCCTTGAATTGGCGCTTGCCGAGCCAGGCGTCTTTCCGACTCTTCAGGAAGGAGGGATGAGGCAGGGATTATGGCACGGACCTGCGAGCAGAGCTCGTTCAACCTGCCACTGTTTTGGACTAGCCATGAAGCAACCCAGGAAGCTTCTTGACTTGGGCTCCCCTAACTCCCTTAAGTGCATTTGAAAATCCCACCCGTAATCTCTGTCTCAGTTGCTGCAGTTCGTGAACGTTAAAAGCACGTTGACATCCCTGGAGGGAAGGGAGTCTGAATACTCTTGCTCGTAGCTCAGCAGGGCTTCCACGAAAGAGTGTGGGGTAAAAGGGGGGCAGCAGCCCCAGGCAAACAGCCATTGGCTAGGAAAGGGTTACAGCGCTAGACACCTACCTTCCCTAGATAGGCTTCCATTGAAATTGTCACTGGGGCTGGGGATGGAACAAATCCCTGACCTCAAAGTGAATCTTTGTCACTGTTAAAAGAAATAATAATTGTGTGCGTTTTGTTAGTCCAGATGATGTTGAAGAGGAGGAGGAAGCAGACCAGGAGGGCGAACGGAGTTCAGGTCCTCACGTTTACATTGGAGATGCACCATCTGTCACGATCATTCCTAGGCTAATGCCACAGCCCCTGCAGGAGGAAGAGGAGGAAGAAGAGGGGATGAGTGATTCGGACTCGGAGGGACCCATCCTGTATAAGGATGAGGAGGATGAAGAGGAAGATGAAAGCCATAACAGTAAGGTTTCACCGTTGGGAGGCCAGCTTTACTCCTACACACACAACCGCACTTAGACACATCAAGAGCCAAACCAAAAGTCTGGTCAGTACAGTGTCCCACAGTACAGTGTTGGCCTCTTGGCTTCCTGACAGGCTACATATCCACAAAGTGCGAAGCAACGCACACTGGCAAACATAGTCCCAACTGTACATACAAAACGATGGGGACTGTTACCACTCAAGAAAGAGTTCTTGGCGTCATCGCGACTAGTTCTCTGAAAACCTCTGCTCAGTGCGCAGCAGCAGTCAAAAAAGCGAACAGAACGCTAGGAACCGTTACTAAAGGGATAGATAGCAAGACAGAAAATACCATAATGCCGCTATATTCATTTCTGGTACGCCCACACCTGCAATACTGTGTGCAGTTCTGGTCGCCCCTTCTCAAAAAGGTATAATTTGGAATTGGAAGAGGTACAGAGAGAGGCAACAAAAATGATTAAGGGCATGGAACACCTTCCATATGACAAGAGATTAAAAAAGACTGGCGCTAGCCACCTTAGAAAAGAGACAACTAAAAGGGGGCGGGGGTGATATGAGAGTGGTCTATAAAATCACCAGTGGTTTGGAGAAAGTGATTAGGGAAGTGGTGTTTAGCCCTTCACTTAACACGAGAACCCAGGGGTCACCCAATGAAATTAATAGGCAGCAGGTATAAAACAAACAGTCCTCTTCACACAAAGCACAGTCAACCTGTGGAACTTGTTGCCAGGGTGTATAGTGAAGGCCAAAAGAATAACTGGCTTAAAAAAAAAAAAGGTTAGATACGTTCATGGAAGATAGGTCCACCAAGATGGTCAGCGATGCAACGCCATGCTCTGGGTGTCCATAAACCTCTGTTTGCCAGAAGCTGGGACTGGACAACAGAGGATGTATCACTTGCTAATTGCCCTGTTCTGTTCATTCTTTCTGAAGCATCTGGTACCAGCCATTGTCGGAACACAGGGTACTGGGCTAGATGGACCATTGGTCTGACCCAGTATGGCCGTTCTTGTGTTATGCTCCCCCTTCCCACACTCCCTCAAATACCCCAACTGCCAACCAGCCCGTGTAGATCCCTGCCTGATGGGGAAAATGCCAGCAGGAGATGCCACCAAAATAGGAACCACACACTCTTCCAGCTCCCTCTCTCTAGCCAGGATGGCGGTACTCCTTTTACCATCCTGCAGGCTGTGCTGTAGCTGCATTACCTTAGTGACACTGAGCTCCTGCCAACAGGGGAGCTGTGGTACTTGACCATTGTGTGTGAGAGACGCCAGGCTGGCCTGTGGGTCTCACCGCTTTTTTACAGCTTGGGGGCACAACTGTCTTTACTCATGCAAGGATCCCTTCTTCCCTTTCCCACAGGCGCTCTAGCTAACAAGGTGAAGAGGAAAGATACACTGGCCATGAAACTGGGCACCACGGCCACCCAGGAGGAGCTGGAGGAAAAGAACGCTTTCCCTCGGAAGAGCAAGGAGGAGTGGAATGAAATTCGGCAGCAGATTGGGACAGCGCTGATCAGGTATAAAATGCAGAGGAAAAGAGAAATCCTCTCAAATCTTCGGCAGAACTAAGGGTGAGCCAAAAAATCTGCTTGCCTGAAATGTGGCAACAAAGAGGCTTTTTCTCTGCTGCCTTGGGGCTGGGGTGCTAGGCTTGCGTATCATTTCCCTCTGAAATAATGTAAAGACAAGCAGCTTACATGTCACACAGGGCAGTTTCCACTGTTTGGGAGGGAAGCCATTTGAGCTGGAAGAGCCAACTCTTCCTACCCCCATAGCCTGTCAGACTTCTCATTTCCTGGATTGAAGTGTGCTGGTAAAAAGAAAGTTCCAGATTGAGCCGTGATGTGAGCAACTTGGCAGATGTAATTTGGAAAACAGGTGCAAGTGGCAAGATCGTCTAGCTCGCTGTACGTCGGCATTCTGTGGGTGGCGCTGGTACTGCACTTCCTGAAGTTAGAGGGTACGACTCCCTTACCCAAGGGCTGAATTTGGCCTGGGGAGGAGTGGGAGTTCTGTGGGGGTAAACTAAAAGCAGGGCTGCAACGTGTCTTGCCCTGGAGGGACACACTGGGAACCCCTCTCGTGCTGCCCACAGCTGAGTTGGATTCCCTCACATCCAGTTGGGATTCCCGTGCATTGAAGTTTCTGGGCTGCTTCAGCCCTTGCTGTGCTGGCAGTTCTAAGAACAGGAATTGCTGTCGATATCAGGTACCTGTCTGACAGCAGCCAATACCAAATGCTTCAGAGGCTTCTTTGCTTCCACTCACTGTTCCCTGTTCCTCCTGCTCACCTCAGCCCCTGGGGAGAGAAAGGAGGCAGCCAGATACTTGACCAACCAAACTAGCCCACTTCAGCGGCTTCTCACCTCCCTCCACTCCAGACTGCAGTTGTGCACTCGTCACCAGCGTGGGTGCTCTGCTGCATTCAGACAGCACGAGGGGGCAGGCCCCTGGTTACCAGTGCGCTAGGTGTGGGGTCAGCATGTGCCACCCAGTTGTGCTCCCACTCCTTGGGGTGGAGAAGGAAGAACCATGTGACACACATTGCAGAGTGGCAGCTGTGCCTTGCTTTATCTGACATCCTCACGCGGGCTGTCTTCCTGCTCCGCTCCAGCCCTCCCATACGTGAAAGTTAACATGTTTGAAGCGGCCAACAAATACAGGTGCACTAGAAGTTACACTGTGAGACCATTTACACCCAACTTCTGACCAGCTTGTCCCTCCTGTGTTACTTACACCACTGCTGTCTGGCCCAGACAGCTCCACGGGAGCAGGACCCAGTTAGGCCAAGTTCAGTCTAGTGGATTCTGCTGTCTGGGTGAAAAGTTGTGTTAGCGGGTGGAGGGCAGAGTCAGTCATGAAAAAGGGGAGCAAGACGATTACAGTGAGTATCGTATTGACTCTCTTCCCTGCTGCCTCCAAATGAGTGTTTGTGTCGGTGTGTCCTATGGGAATACGGCTGGGCAAGTGTAATGGTTTTTACCTCCTCTTGTTTAGGCGACTAAGTCAGAGACCAACAGCAGAAGAGCTGGAGCAAAGGAACATACTTCAGCGTGAGTAACAGCAGCTCTAAAGCTCCCAAACACTTAAAAGCATTACTGGTTTTTTCTTTGTTTCATTAATTTTCTCTTAATGCTTCACTTTACTCCAGATGCACTGAGATCTCTTGGGCAAATTGGCTAAATACAGAAGGGCCGCTGCTTGGCACTGTGGTGACAGGGCATTCTGTGGCCTGGCTACACCATTGTATAAAAACAGTTTCATGAGATTTCCCAGTTACACTGTTACCCAGTAGAAATGGTTTGAATTATGATTAATAAATGGGACTCCATAAAATCCAGAAGCCTGCAATAGAAGGCCCTGCTTCTCAGTTGTAGCATCACGGGGGTGCAGGGGCAAAATGTATGCCTTCAGCAGTTTTCGAGCAGAGTTTTGGGCCCGTTTACAAACTGTACTGAGCTAGGGTTAATACACTGTTCTGTATCCCTTCTGTGGGGTACCAGCAAACGCTGCCCTGTCTGAAGCTTCCTGGACAAGAGTGTGAACACTCAAGTAATTTACCCCTGAAGGATTGTGAAATAACACGCACAATTTCTTCCCATGAATTTATTAAAGAAAAAGTGTTTTGCTTGGGTGTAAACATTCGACTGCAATATGTGCAGCCCACAGATCACTGCATCGTGCTATGGCATAAAACCCAGCAGGTGACAATGGTCTGGCTAGCTTTGTTGCCCATGATGAAGGCAATTAGAGTTAACAGTGTAAACGGCGAAAAGAGACAAGACTTAAAAAATCAACTCTGGGAAATAAAATGTCAGCTTAGAGATGAATTTAAACAGAAATTTCCTTCTCTGTATTGCTCTTTAACCATTAGCATAATAGATTTAGGGGAGGGGGGAGGGAATTTTCAAACACCCATTTTAAAATGTGACTTAGACCCACAGGAGCCAAAGTCGCTCAGGTCCTTTAGAAAATTTTACCCAGAGTCCTCTGCTAGCCTGGAGAGGGCTCTGGTTAGCTACTGAACCATCCTGAGGTAAGGCCCATTCTGCCATTCATAGTCTATGGACTGTTTGATGAGTAAGGATGTCTGATTCAGACCCTAGCGCTCTCAGCATGCCTGCAGTTACTGTGGACAGATGGTAGGAGATGCAGATATTCCACTGATATGAAAAGCTGGTTTTCTGTGTTCAGGTCTTGACCGTGGTTTTCAACGAGTGGTGGTGACACTGCTTTAAATGAAACATTTTTTCCCCCCTTGCCAGAAAAAAACGAGGCTGACCGGCAGGCTGAGAAGCGGGAGATTAAACGCCGCCTCACCAGAAAGGTACTGCAGTGCTCCATGTGGTGTTTCCCGTCTCTCTGATCTGTTGTGGATGGTGGCGGTAGTAAGCACGCAAGAGAACATAGAGGGATGGGGGGAGTCATAAGACTGCTCTGTGGTTATCCTGAGCGCTCTGACTGTAGCAAGCTGGGAATTGGTCTGGTCAGTCGAGGTATTCCTATTGCACCTTTCACTGGGGTGTCGGAGTTCCATATTAAAACAGCAGCGGCCATGGGTTTTAAACTGGTGGCCTGAAATCAAGTTCCTAAATAAATGCCTGGGAGAAACTGATGGGAGCTGCAACTGATTAGCCGTTGTCTTCAGTGGGATTTGTGCCCAGCACCTTGGGAAAAACAGGCCACTTCTATTTGGGTCCTTAGACATGGACTTAGGAATCTAACTTTAGGCAGCCAGGTTCGAAAATTGTGGACACTATTTCCAGAATGGGGTGTGAAATGGACAGACTATCCCAGATTCTAACGCTGTGTCTCCCATATACCAACGGGATTAGCTGTTGATCCCAGATGGGTCTAGCCCACGGGGACAGGGTTAAACTTGTCCCATACTTGTGGCTGGGAGGGAATTTTTACAGAGCATATTGATATGGAACTTGAGTGAATGTTGCCGTTCCCTGGGGCAATAGGGGGGAATCGCACATTAGAATCAGGTTAGGGGTGTATCCTACACAGTCAGTTTCCTGCAGTTGCTGTATATTGCTGTATCGAGGTCCTCCCTTCCATCTGTTCCTGTAGCTCTCATTTGAAATGCCATCCGGGCCCTGTGCACCTTTTACACTACAAATCCTACCATAGACTCAAGTCACTGATGAGGCGATTATTAACTCTTCATTCAGGACAATACTGAGGTGCTTTGTTGCATTCCACATCACAAGCAATGATCTGTGGCTAGTGATCTCTCTTATATGCATGATAAAGATCAAATGGTGGGGTCTTTGGCTAGAATGTACACTGGTGACAAGTACGGTTGAAGCTGATTTGTCTTCTGTTGCTTTCAGCTTAGTCAAAGGCCTACAGTGGCTGAACTGCAAGCTAGGAAGATCCTGAGGTTTCATGAATATGTGGAAGTGACAGATGCTCAGGACTATGACCGGAGAGCAGATAAGCCATGGACAAAACTCACACCTGCTGACAAGGTAATGGGGAGAACACTCTTCCCAACCCTTGGAGCCTCAGGTTTGATACCCTAGGCTCAGGTATGTGAGCAAAGTAAACTTGCTCTTCTTCCTTTTGCTTCAACTCTTCCATGTGGTGGGACCCTGGTCTCCCTCCCCTCTCCTGAATGACTCATCCCAGCTCCCTAGCCCCATCCTGTTGAGCACCCACCCGCTACCAGCACGCCAACAGTTTCCTGTTCTCTACACACAAGGCCCGTTTGGGCTCCATACCGCTTCCTCCCCATTCCCAGCCCAATCTCCCTCTTTTTGCTCTGGCCTCTGATCTGAAGGAGTGGACAGGAGCCAATAGCAGGAGGAAGCAGGATACAGATGCTGGGAAGACCCAAGTAAGAGGGGGATGTTCTTGGCAGGCTATGGCTGGCCTGATCAGGATTGCTGCAGGAAAGTCTCAGTCCAGTTCCATGCACCATCATCCCTTAGGAACTGGGCAGGCCTCAGGGTATCAAGCATCTGGGGATTAGCCAGTATTTTCGGGTTAACCTGAGTCTTGAGTGGGGTTGCTGAAGAAGAAATGGGGGAGCTGCTGAGTTTGATCTCAAGTACCTCACTTGGGTTACAGCTGTCTGCAAGCTCCCTCTTCAACGCCGAGGAAATGGAGGCTGTGGGTAGTCCTGTCCATTTCAAAACTACATGTGCCCTTCATTTTATTCATTAAAAGTCATTGAGATGGTGCAGACCAGCCACAAGCAGATTTGTACATGCAGCACGTCCTGGGTCTATGTAAATCGTCGGTGGGGGGGAAATATACAGTGCAGGTGAACTGAAAGGATTTATTTCCCCCTCCGTGCAGGCTGCCATCCGAAAGGAACTGAATGAGTTTAAAAGCTCTGAAATGCAAGTCCATGAAGACAGCAAACACTTCACACGGTGAGTGAGACGAGACCCTAGGCCTCCACACAGGCCATAGCTGCTTCTGGTCTTGCTCGTAAAGCTGTGCTCCGAGCCTCTTATGCCAAGAGCAGGTCTGAGCCTTAATATTGAGTAATGAGCTTTAATCCCGTCTGGGAGAAATAACCAGAGGCAGCTTTCACAGACCTTTATCTTCACTTTCTCCAGTGTGGGGGAGCTGCTTGGGTGCACCTGCCTGTAAATGGTGGGCCTGGAAACTGGGTAATGGGTTATTGAGCTTTTCACCTGTACCTTGTGGGTTCAAATCCCGGTAAATCAATAGTGAGCAAAAGCTGATACACCACTAACCGGCTGTTAACTAGTATGTGAAACAAGTAGCCAGGTGCCCACGTTACAGCAAACACCATCACAATTCCCTCCAACTCGCTCCACAGTCTCTGCGTAGAAGTGAATGGAGAATGAAAAGCTGCTCCCCCCAGCCTAGAGCTGGGAGTGTTTTGGCTTGGCAGTGCAGGAGAAGTTCTTTCTCTCAGGCCCCACTGGGGTGGATTGGCGTGCAGGGACGTGAAGTGCCTCTAAAATTATTACTGAGAGCCCAGTGATTTCACACCGTCAGTGCGGGGACACTACCAATTTATTAAAGACAGCCTGATATTTTAACATCCATAACACTTCCTTCCAAATTCCAGGTGTGACACTGGTTTTACTCTTCTATTTTAGGTTCCATCGGCCATGATCCTCCAAAAGAGGGAGTGAGCGAGACCAGAGGAGAGAGAATTGAAAGCGCATGCTATCTCCATCTCCTGGACAATATAGTGGGAGAGAACCTTGGGGCTCATCCAAGCTTTGCCTTGAAAACATACCCAGAAAAGGGCTCTGAGCTGGGGCGCAGGGGGATCCTATCTGAATGTAGCGCATTTCACTGGAACAAACGCATCTCGAGTGCCATCAGGCTGGAACCGAACACTATACCTCGCATGAGACAGCAATACTCCCCATGGCATCCAGCATCTCGGCTCGCCTTCCTGGGGACCACACCCGCATTGGAACAGAGCTCTTCCACCACTCCCCCAGCTCCCTTTATTGCTCCCGCGGGATGGGCCCTGTTCTCCACTGTAAATAGTCCTTACGAACTGGTTGGAACTTTTTCTTTTTCCCTTTTTGGTAAGGGGGGAAAAAATAATCTAAGCTCTGATATTCCAGAGAGCTGGGAAGCATGTGTGTATATTTGCTGTGTACAAAGGAAACCTTTTAAAAAAAAATGCTGTCCTGGCAGGAAACTGACATGTGACTATTTTTGGTTTGGCTTGTTTCTTTTTAATGTACTTAATATTCTGAATCACTACTGACCAATGGTATGTTGCCCTGGAAGGGAAATGTATAGATCTTAACAACATATGCTGCATCTTGTAAACTTAATTTTTTATTTTACAAAAACCAAACCCACGAACCTGCTCCTGTGCTAACAGACCTTGTCTTGAGACAATTAAGTCTTGTTTAACAGGAGCTACAGACGCAGGAAATGACGGTTGCCTTTTAAAGTTTTGTTTTTAATTTCAGGAAGTTGTGGCATGTAATAAGTTTTCTTTGATTGTGATTTCCTCTATTTTTTTTTTTTTACTCTCCCAAATCAGGGTGAAACTTGCCTTTTCCTATTCTCATAGCGAAACCTACTGGAAATTCTGAGAATTACACTGTGGAGAGGAAGAGGTTTTAAAAAGTGACCTTAAAACCAGTCAGTCTTCTGAGAATGTTCTCTTATCAGTTCTTACTGAATGTTTTTAATGCTGACATAAGCCACTGCTGTAGTGATGTGCACAGCACTTGTCCCGTGGGGGTGAAGTGACACTTGGAATGAGGCAGGGGAGATGTTACTCAAGAATATGGGGGATTGGGGATTTTACGGGGGGGTGGAGGGTTCTGTATTGTTGGATCACTGGCGTGTTTTGTTCGTGGCTTGTTCACTCTTTGCTGGAGGTCACTCTCAGCTTGTGCCGACTAGCAGTCGGCATTAGCGTGCTTGAGGGCTGCACTCATGAATCCTATGTATGCCTGCCTAGTGTGGAGGCCTTGTCATGTTCTTGGTACTGCCCTTCTTCCATGATGTGCCAAGTATCTGCTGGGCCAGTCCTACGGGGTGTAATGTGGCACCCTCATCTGATGCCTTCACACCCCAGGAGATCCAGTTAATCCTTGTTTCATCTCAGTCATCATACTCTTAGTGCAAGGAGTCACTGGGGATAATTTCTTGTTTCTTCGGGGTTCCCTCACTGTCCCCCAAAACAATGATTCACAAGCAAGAGGCAAAGATTGAAGTTCCCTTTATAGAAAACAATATTGAACTGGTGCATTGTACTTCCAGATAGCTTCCCTGATGTACAAAATCTCTGTAGAGTAAATGATTGCATTGTATATCTGTCTTCCTGTTGACAAATTTTAATTATTAAATAAAAGTATTTTAGGACTTTTTTGTAAACAAAACAACTTGTCTTTCATTTTGTGCCACTAGCAGGAAGGTGAGAAATAATGGGGACCACTTCAAATCCCAGCCGAGGCAACACAGCCTTTATCCTCTTGAGGAGGAGCAGTTAAGTTCTGAGCGGTTTTATTCTTTGCAGGTCTGTCAGATGAGACCATGACTAAGGTCCTGTCCACCTTAGACTGAAGATCCTCAGGATGTTGTTTGTAAGGACAGGGAATGTTGTTGTCCTAGTGCCTCTGACCAAAATTTCCTCTCACCTGCATTGTACAGCAGACTGTGTGCTAGCTGGCTGCTGCCCTCAGAGCAATAGCATTTCTGCCATGTTGCTATATAGTAGGTTAAGGCCTTTTGACTCTTAAAAGATGAAATACTATATAAATATGATATTATGGTAGCTTGTGTGCTGGAGTACATTTGCTTCTGTGGATTTGTATATGAATGGGCCTGGGGAGAACCATTAGGTTAGTGAGGTCCATCTACTCACAGGATTTAGGGACCTGTTCGAAGTTCTGTGGGATGAAATAGAGACTGATTTCTGCCAGTGCGCTCTTACTGAGGCCTGCTGACGTCTTGCTCTTTGGTATCCACTGCTGACTTTGTCTCCAAACCTTTAGGCCTGGTCTACGCTACCCAGTTTTACCCAGGGCTGGCCCTAGACAGGGGTGGCCAACCTGTGGCTCCGGAGCCACATGCGGCTCTTCAGAAGTTAATATGCGGCTCCTTGTATAGGCACCGACTCCGGGGCTGGAGCTACAGGCGCCAACTTTCCCATGTGCCGGGGGGTGCTCACTGCTCAACCCCTGGCTCTGCCCCAGGCCCTGCCCCCACTCCACTCCTCGCCTGAGCCTGCTGTGCCCTCCCTGCTCCTCTCCACAGCCTCCTGCTCCCCAGGAAACAGCTGATCAGGAGGTGCAGGGAGGGAGGGGGAGGCGCTGCTGGGTGGGAGGCGCTGGGAGCGGGGTGGGGGAGCTGATGTGGGGCTGCTGATGTATTACTGTGGCTCTTCGGCAATGTACATTGGTAAATTCTGGCTCCTTCTCAGGCCCAGGTTGGCCACCCCTGCCCTAGACCAAATGGTGCCCCAGGTGAGGAGTGTCTTCAGTGCCCCTCCCCCCCACCCATTTGTTAAACTTTTGAATAAATTATTTTTAGTGCATTTGTAGCCCATTTCACGACTTTGATGCACGATTTGCATGCATGATTTTTTCCTGTCATAAGACGATACATTTGCATGCTAGAATCTGTAAACCTGTATTTATTCATGCCCTATATAACCAAATAAAAGTAGTTTCCTCTAAAAAAGTGGTTCTCAACCTATCTACCATTGTGGGACGCATCCAATACTACCTGTATGGCTCTGAGGATGTCACATGGGCTGCAGCTCTGTGCTGATTGGGCCACGGGCCACAGGTTGAGAACCACTGCTCTAAGGATATAGAAACTTTTTAATTTTAAGGATAACTGAAATGTACTAACATCAAGACGTTGAACTGTGCATCAACATCAGGTGGACCAGTATTAAACAGTGTTACAGGAAATGACAGCCTTAGCATTGGAGAACCTGTGGCACCTTAGAGACTAACACATTTATTTCAGCATAAGCTTTCATGGGCTACAGCCCACTTCTTCAGCTCACTTCTTCATGCCTTAGCATGTTAACCCTGGTTAACCCACCCCTTATATAGCTGTTAGGGCACGACTGACAATGTTCTAGGCGGTTCAAGGAAAATGTCGTTCTCCGTCCTCAGAAAGTCTGGAAGGTTCCATGAGATTCTACAAAGGTCCAGAACGTTCTAGGAGGTCAGTGAAAAATGAATCCGCAGATGGAATACCTGAAACATGTTACTTCATTCTATTTCCCCTTTCGTGGTTAACACCAAAAACAGCCCCCCAAGCCCGGTGCCCCAGGCAGTTGCCAGGCTCGGTGATATTAACAAACGTGCAAATTTCACTTTTCACAGCATTCTTTTTATTACCCAGTCCACACAAAAAGGAACTCCCCCTCCCCTCCTCCCCCGCACACTAATTGCAATGATTTGGCTGGGTAGAGGTGCATGTTTCTTTGTCCTAAAGTTAATTTCTTTTAGGGGAAAGTCTGTGCGGCTACCAGCAAGAGTTGGTGGCCATACATTGAGGCCACGCTAGGGTGACCAGATGTCCCAGTCTTATAGGGACAGTCCTGATTTTTGTTGGGGGGGGGGGGGGGGTTATATATAGGCTGCTATTACCCCCCTCCTGATTTTTCACACTTGGTGTCTGGTCACCCTAACACCTAAAAGTTAGTTGCAGGAGCCCCTGGCTGAGGCAAAGGGTGACCCCTCCCCCTCTCTGTGTGGGCCTGCTGTCCCCTCCCCCATTGCTGGCCTTGGGCAGAGACAGGGTCCCCCTGCAGGGGGCGCTGCCTGGGTTTCCCGCCTGCCGCCCGGGGGAGTACGCATGCGCTTCAGGGAGCCCCTGCCCCCGACTAGAGAGCTATGGCGCAGCGCACGCGCCGCAGGCTGTCGCTCACCCACGAGGCGCTCTGCGCCTGTGCCCGCCCCGAGCGACGCAAGCCCCCGCCCCCCCCCCGCCGTTTCCGGCTCACCGCTGCAGCGCATGCGCTCTGAACCAGCTCTTCCCGTCGTGCCCCGGGCGCTATAAATGTTCGTTGCCCCGCCTCCTTCGCTCTTTTCCCTCGGAGCGAGGTGGGCGGCGGGAGCGGAGCCGGCCTGGCTGGGTGAGCGGTGCGCGTGCGTAAGCAGCCGAGATGGGCGCGTGGCGGGAGGGAGAGAAGGGGATGGCGGCCGAGCGGGGTCATGATTCCTTTCCCGCCCATGGCGAAGGGGAGGCCGGGCTTGGGGCCAGGGGGATTTAGTGCCGCTCTCGGGGACGGCGGCCGGCGGGGATCATGATTACTCGCGGGCCCGCTTCGCTGATGGGGGGGGGGGGATTTACGTCTCTGCCGCAGCCTCAGGACACCCCCGCATGCAGAGCAGGCGCGGCAAGGCCGCAGCCCGGGCCCGCCCCCTGACTGGAGCCTGGGGCTCAAGCTGGGCCCGGCCCTGGGTGGGGGGAGGCCGCGGGCCGGGCCGGGCCGGTTCAGCTTCCGACGTGGGCACCGGGGGAAGCTGCTCTCTCCTGGCCCGGCCCGCGTGGCGCACGGGGCTCCGGGCTCCGTGACGCGCGGCCCCCTGCCACCGCGTTGGAGAAGGAGCCGGGCCCCTGGTCTGCAGCCTGCAGAGTCCCGCTGCGTCTCGGAGTCCCCGGGCTGGGACCAGGAGACAAACCGCGCGGGAGACACTGCAGGACCCAGGGGCGTCTGCTCGGGGGACGCCACGTTCCGCCGCCCCGTCAAACTGCCTTGGCTCCCTGCTAACAGCTCTGTCCTTGTTCTCTTCCAGCGGCTTCGCAGGCAGCGCTCCTGGCCCACGAGGTGAGGACTTGGGTCACTTATGATTTTGTGTCAGAGGGGGAGCCCTGTTGTCTCGAGCTGTAAAAAGCAACAGAGGGTCCTGTGGCACCTTTAAGACTTAAAGGTGCCACAGGACCCTCTATTACTTATGATTTTGTATCAGAGGGGTAGCCGTGTTAGTCTCGAGCTGTAAAAAGCAACAGAGAAGTGGGCCTTCACCCCTGATAGCTTATGCGCCAATACATCTGTTAGTCTTAAAGGTGCCACAGGACTCTCTGTTGCTTTTTATGACTTTGTGTGTGTTCATGAAGGTACCCTTCCACTCCCTAGGATTGTTTTCTTGCACACTTGGGCTGGGTCTGCATGGTAACCCAGATGACCCAAAATAACATGGAATCCTGGAGATGTAGCAGGCTCGGCAAGGGTAGCAATGTTTAACTAAACCTGAACCACCCTGATAGAAAGCCGTAGGTGGTGATCCTACTTTCTCACAATAGAGGAGCACTCTGTTGTGTGTCTGCAGGATCAGGCTTTTGGGGGAGCATGGAGTGGTATATTTGAAATCTTGTGTCAATAAGTGTTCTCAATGTAGTTGGTGTTGGTCCTGCTTTGAGCAGGGGGTTGGACTAAGATGATGACCTGAGGTCCCTTCCAACCCTAATATTCTATGGTTCAATGCATATATGATTTTGTATAATAACACTGCTATACAGCCAAAATGCTTCTGAAATAAATGTAGTCAAACTTTACTAATTCTGGATCACTGAGAACGAAAATGATGCTTAAAATTGTTGTTTGGCTCTAATTTTCAAGATATGCTATTGGGTCAGTATATATGACCCTTGACTTGGGAATGGCGGAGGATAAGTGAGTTATAAAGGGAAGGGATCTCAATTTAAACCAGAAATGACTAATATACATCTTTGACTGGATCTATGAATAAATCTATGACTGGGTTTGGACAGTACTTGCTTTTTAGGCAAAACAATGAATGATGCAATCTGAAGCTGGTATTGTGTCATACATGATATGATTTGCATCATGTTATTCCTAGGAGTCATGGATGATGCAATCATAACGAAGCTTACATCACTCTGCTGAACAAATTGCCCTATATCAGCTCTAGAAATCATACAGTGTTGTGCTCTCTTATTTGTCAGTGTTTGATTTTGCAAGGGGACACATTTCTGTTTAGCCAAAGTGAGCAGAGATGCCTCATGCTTGTGTGAACAGTGCAGATAACTTCTGCTATGTTTGTGGTGAAGTGACTTTTGCATCACAAAAGCGCAGTATAACCACTATGGTTAAGAAAGCCTATCACCTTTATTTTGGCTGCAAAATTGGAGATCAGGACAAGAGGTGGGTCCCACACATATGCTGCAACACTTGTGCAACAAATCTTCGCCAGTGGTTGAACAGGAAAAGGAAATGTATGCCTTTTGCAGTGCCAATGATTTGGAGAGAGCCAACAGATCATACCAGCAATTGTTACTTCTGCATGTTGCCTCCAGTTGGGAAAGGTGTGTCAAAGAAGAAAAAGTGGACTGTGCTTTATCCAAACATTCCATCAGCTATACGCCCAGTACCCCACGGAGAAGGCCTGCCGGTTCCTGATGCACCAGAATCATTCTCACTTGAGTCAGACGAGGAAGAGGATGAAACTTCTGGTCTTGAACCATCAATGTCACAGGACCCACATTTTCTCCCATCCTCCTCCTCTGAACCACACCTCATAACACAAGGTGACCTGAATGACCTTGTCAGGGATTTGGAACTACCCAAGAGTAAGGCAGAGCAGTTGGGCTCCAGACTACAGCAGTGGAATCTCCTGGCAGGTGATTTTTATTTATATAATCCTTTTGCTGATTTTTAAAGTGTTACATAAACAGGACAGGTGAAATATTATCATGTAAAGCAACCATAAACACATGAAAAGGCCTAGGTTTACAATTTATGATTAAAACTCCACTATCTACACAATATACATAGACGTAAAATGTAAAAACTTAAATATCTTAGAAACTTAGAAACATACTTAGTAGCCAAAAGTATGTTGTCGCTTTGCCTTTTCAGTGACTGATGATAGATGTTTGTTTTGGTCCATACAAATTTCCATTTTGATATAGATCAAATATGAATTCTAGTTCACCTACATCATCCCATTTCAGTGTTTATAAAACAGCCTTTGTGTGGTCCATTTGGTCAAAGGTCTGTCTAGCACATTTGTGTAACTGATGCATGGTGTATACCCATGCTTTGCATTGTGAGGTTTGGGCGACTGCATTGATGGGGTCAGAATTCAGTCAAGTTTAGCATCTGGGAGGCTAAGTGGGTGGACTAGAATACATTATTTCAATCCAACGTGGGCATCCGGAGAAGTTGCTCTCTCTTGGCTCTGCCCGTGTGGCGTACGGGAGCGTAGGCTTTCGCGCTCCATGACGTATAGTCCCATTCCACGACGTTGGAGAATAAGCTTGGGCCTCTGGTCTGCAGCCTGCATATTCCTACTGCTTCTCTGAGTCTTTGGACTGTGACTGAGGAGATAAACCATGCAGGAGACATTACATTACCCAGATGGCTTCTTCACTCTGGAAAGCCATGTTCTGTAACCCCATCAAATTCCATTAGGCAGACTGAGCAGGGATTCACTCAGTTGTTCTAACATATTGTTTGCTTGTTCTATTTCAGCAGCTTTGCAAGCAGCGCACGCCTGCCCACAAGGTGAGGACTTGTCACTTACAATTTTGTGTGTGTTTATAAAGGTACCCTTCCACTCCCTAGTATTGTTTTCTTGTACGCTTGGGCTGGATCTGCATGGTAGCCCAGTTTACCCAAAATAACATGGAATCCTGGAGATGTAGAAGGCTCAGCAAGGATAGCAAAGTTCAACTTACTTGTAACTAAACATGAACTACCCCCTGTTAGAAAGCATAGGCAGTGATCCTACTTTCTCACAGTAAAGGAGTACTCTGTTGTGTGTCTGCAGGATCAGGCTTTTGGGGGCGCATGGAGTGGTATATTTGAAATCTTGTGTCAACAACAGTGTTCTCAGTTTAGTTGGTGTTGGTCCTGCTTTGAGCAGGGGGTTGGACTAGATGACCTCCTGAGGTCCCTTCCAACCCTAATATTCTATGGTTCAATGCATATATGATTTTCTATAATAAATTTATTAGAGCATAAGCTTTCGTGGACTACAGCCCACTTCTTCGGATGCATATAGAATGGAACATATATTGAGGAGATATATATACACACATACAGAGAGCATGAACAGATGGGAGTTGTCTTACCAACTCTGAGAGGCCAATTAAGTACTCCTGTTCTTTTTGCGGATACAGACTAACACGGCTGCTACTCTGAAACCTGTATAATAATTGAAATTTAGAAGCTATGTTGTAGCTTTGCCTTTTCAGTGACTGACGATAGATGTTTGTTTTGG
Source organism: Malaclemys terrapin pileata (assembly GCF_027887155.1). Lineage (NCBI taxonomy): Eukaryota > Metazoa > Chordata > Testudines > Emydidae > Malaclemys > Malaclemys terrapin. Next base: position 8,927,008 of record NC_071526.1, on the reverse strand, counting down.
TCCATACAAATTTCCATTTTGACATAGATCAAATATGAATTCTAGTTCATCTACATCATCCCATTTCAGAGTTTATAAAACAGCCTTTGTGTGGTCCATTTCTTCAAAGTTCAGTTTTCACAGCATTACCTGTAGTCTGTCTAGCACATTTGTGTAACTGATGCATGGTGTATACCCATGCCTTGCATTGTGGGTTTTGGGCGACTGCATTGAGCGGGTCAGAATTCAGTCAAGTTTAGCATATGGGAGGCTAAGTGGGTGGGTGGTTCTATTGTGTATGGACTAGAGTACGTTATTTCAATCCAACGTGGGCATCCGGAGAAGTTGCTCTCTCTTGGCTCTGCCCGTGTGGCGTACGGGAGCGTAGGCTTTCGAGCTCCATGACGTATAGTCCCATTCCACGACGTTGGAGAATAAGCTTGGGCCTCTGGTCTGCAGCCTGCATATTCCTACTGCTTCTCTGAGTCTTCGGACTGTGACTGAGGAGATAAACCATGCAGGAGACATTACATTACCCAGATGGCTTCTTCACTCTGGAAAGCCATGTTCTGTAACCGCATCAAATTCCATTAGGCAGACTGAGCAGGGATTCACTTAGTTGTTCTAACATGTTGTTTGCTTGTTCTATTTCAGCAGCTCTGCAAGCAGCGCACGCCTGCCCACAAGGTGAGGACTTGTCACTTACAATTTTGTGTGTTTATAAAAGTACCCTTCCACTCCCTAGTATTGTTTTCTTGTACGCTTGGGCTGGGTCTGCATGGTAGCCCAGTTTACCCAAAATAACATGGAATCCTGGAGATGTAGAAGGCTCAGCAAGGATAGCAAAGTTCAACTTACTTGTAACTAAACATGAACTACCCCCTGTTAGAAAGCATAGGTGGTGATCCTACTTTCTCACAGTAAAGGGGTACTCTGTTGTGTGTCTGCAGGATCAGGCTTTTGGGGGAGCGTGGAGTGGTATATTTGAAATCTTGTGTCAACAACAGTGTTCTCAATGCATATATAGATTTGTATAATTGAAATCTAGAAGCTATGTTGTCGTCCCTTTGCCTTTTCAGTGACTGACTATAAATGTTTGTTTTGGTCCATACAAATTTCCATTTTGAGATAGATCAAATATGAATTCTAGTTCGCCTACATCATTCCATTTCAGTGTTTATAAAACAGCCTTTGTGTGGTCCATTTGGTCAAAGGTCTGTCTAGCACATTTGTGTAACTGATGCATGGTGTATACCCGTGCTTTGCATTGTGGGTTTTGGGCCACTGCATTGATGGGGTTGGAATTCAGTCAAGTTTAGCATCTGGGAAGCTAAGTAGGTGGGTGGTTCAGTTGTGTATGGACTAGTGTAAAACAGTGCTAGAGTACGTTATTTCAATCCAACGTGGGCATCCGGAGAAGTTGCTGTCTTGGCTCTGCCCGTGTGGCGTACGGGAGCGTAGGCTTTCGCGCTCCATGACGTACAGTCCCATTCCACGACGTTGGAGAATAAGCTTGGGCCTCTGGTCTGCAGCCTGCATATTCCTACTGCTTCTCTGAGTCTTCGGACTGTGACTGAGGAGATAAACCATGCAGGAGACATTGCATCAGTTAGATAGCGTCTTTATTGCCAGGCTTGTGGATATGAGTGTTAAAACACACTTCAGTAAACTGTAAGGAAATCTGATGTAATAGGGATGAATCGTCAACTCATCTGCAAACTTTTTGTTTTCTTCTAGCTTCAGATGCCATGTTGCATCAGTTGAAAAGGTGAGTAGTGTACAGTCCATTACTTGTTCATAGACATGTAGAGTTTCTTTTAGTTTTCTGCTATCAAGAGCTGTATGGAATCAGATGTAAAATACCTTAGTTCAGCATAGAAGTTTCATGTCACTGTAGCTATCTGGGGAAATTACTCTGTTTGGCCCACAGAAGGTAGCCTTCAAGACTTGTAGCTTCTAAGGCATTTGGGACCGACTGGACCTGAACTTGTGTGACTATGGTGTGGTCGTCAACTGTATATCATAACCTGCTATGAGGAAATTGAAACTACAAAAAACTTGCCTTGCTGAAAAGCATGAGAATCTGGGCTTGCATAAATCACTACTGTGGGGCATTGATTACACCCTGGAATATATATGCTCAGTTTGTTTCCATGGTGTTTAAATTCATTGAGGATGGATTAAGGTGACCTAAAAAGTAATCTCTAATTTTTGGGACTGTCTTCTCTACTGGAAGTTTTGGGAGATTATAAGGCTGGCTAGTTTTGGGTACTGCAGCAGAGCAGTGGAAGACAGGAATCCTGAAGCAGAAAGGATCTTGACACCTATGAAATAGTCTCCCATAGCTGTGGGGTTGGGGGCCATGATTTAATCTGCATATTATGGCAAGGTGAGAGGGAATGGCATCCCTACAATACGGTCTTAGCTTTTTGGAAATCATTTGTACTTCCATGTGTGCATTTGTATCAGGATATGCAGTTATTCTTGAATTCAACTTGCTACGTTCCCTGTGAAAAATCAACATTAGCCTGATACTACTGATGGGAAGGGGGTGGGGGGGAAATAAGGCACAGGAAGTCCTTCAAAACTGGGAATAGAATCCTGGTCTCTTGATTAGTCATAGGCTTTAACCATGACCCTGTCCCGTCTCTCCCTAACACTGATATTTTGTTTAAAATACTTAGGAAAATCCAGTAAAACAAAACCACTGACCCCTAGCTTTATTCTTTCTCCAGGTAAAATGAAGAAGCAGCTGGATAACAGGGTTCACTCTTTCAGGTTCCATATTTGAGTTCTCTTTTGGATCCATTTTCCAACAGGATCCCTGCAGTTCCTCTTCACATTCCTGCCCGGGTCTCCTATTCTTTTGACTGGATAGTATCGTAGTATATTTTATTCCCTTTCGTTGATGTTTAGTTATTCTAATGACTTGGTATGCTAACTCCTAAACACCAGGATGTGATCTAATGGTTAAATTATAGAAGAAAAGTCCGTGAAAAGGTTTAACACGGGTATGCAAAGGAAAAAATGTAGATCTGGTCATATGTTTTGCATGGATAGAAGAGTTCTGGTTTTACTTATACTCCTTGATAGGCTACCTGGAGACTATACAAAGCACTAACAAATGGAGTAGGGCTGCATTTACTTTGGCAAAAATGGGATTCATAATTCATCACAGGGTGTATTAAAATGATTTATTTATTTATTTATTTATTTTATTTCAATTGTAATTTCTCAATCTGTTAAATGAAATCTGAGTTTAATACAAAATATGTTAAGGCCTAAATTTAAAATAATCTCAAACATTTTAATAAATATACTGAATCCATAAGTCTTTATCAAAAGTTTTAAAGGCTGCTTTCCTATGTAAAGAAAGGAACGGGAAAATCTTGTTTCTGACATCAAGCTTTATAGATTGGCACAATAGGTCGTGCACTGTATTAAGGGCTTGTTTTTTTTTAATAAAAAATAAAATTTATGTTGTTTTGTGTGTTTGTTAAAATAATTTCAGTTACCATTTAAAGCAGTTTGACACAAATCTTGAATACTTAATTAGTAAATACGCAATTTATGAATGTCACCCACCATTTGCTATATTAAAAATTGACTATAAATTACTAAAAATCTGAAAATATTAAGCTATATAATTGCTTAAATACGTGTTTACTTATAGTGTACTGTTCTAGTTAGGGGAAAATGATGGACCATATCTGGCGTAAAGGCTTTTCTATTTAGTTTTAAATCAACATGTTTTAATGGTTATATCAACTTTCTTTAGAAAATAACTGAAATACAAATTGATTTAAACAGGCTTTCCACTGGGTGATTTAAATCATGCTTTAAATTGCCTTGATTTAAATCAGTCCACCCTGCCACAGATACCCCCAGCTGTAGATCCCACTGGTGGCATTAGTGGTGGAAATTGATATACAGAGGACTCAAATATGTGTAAAATTTCATCTCACCCTGTTCTCACTACATTTTCCACAATTGCTGCTACTTGTGGTGAGTCGCATGTCTTAGTTTTGTCAGTAGACTTAGCTCAGGTTTGCCTAGACCAGGATTATTCTGGTGTCGTGTTACAACATGTTGGATAACGCAGTGGTTCTTAACCAGGGGTCTGTACCTCCTGGGCGTTCGTGAGTAGGTTTCAGAGGGGCCACCAAGCAGGGCCAGAGTTACTCACTGGGGTGGGGCTGAAATCAAAGCCTGAGAAACACAGCTTTGTAGGGGCCCTAGGCAATTGCCCTACTTGCTACCCCTTAATACTTGCCCTGGCTTTTTAGTGCAGAAAACCAATTGTTGTGGCACGGCAAATATGTTAAACTGCACTAATTACAGCCTAGGCTTCAGCTTAGTACATTCCTTTTAGGTGTGTGTCAGTTCTACAGCGTGGGCCATATTTGTGCAGTTTAATGTACTCCCCCACATCCTGTATCACTTGAAAGCTTATATTTAGATGTGGAGCTGTCAAGCGGTGCTGTTAGCCTGTAGGTGAGGTGAAACAATGGTACCTAAACGAGTGTCATTTTTGAGACGAGGTAGATGAGCTCTTTGTCTTGAAAAGAGGTCTGTGTAGCTCAAAAACTTATCTTTCACTAACAAGTTGGTCCAAGAAAAATTACCTCCTCCACTTTGTTTCAGTATCATGGGACTAACACAGCTACAACACTTAAATTTTTGCACAGTTCCATAAACACTTCCAACAGGCCTAACTATGGTTTTTACTGTTCGTTGCAACATCTTAGTGTGGTATTTATCAGTCTAATCCACCCAATAACATATTAAGACTTTTATTGGGTTAGCATAGGCGAATATTTTCATCAGGAATGATGATGCTGATTAATATCTAGTGAAATGGTGAATACCTCTGATTTTTTCTATATTTTTCAAATGAAATTGGCTGACCAGATCAGTCCCCCCGTGAAGATTGTGCATCAGTAGTAGATAGATTCTTTTAAGTCCAGAAGCAGGAAGCCTGAAGTGCTAAGAGTACTCAAGGAAGACAAGACCATTGCAGAGAAGCTAAATACATTTAGTTGGTTTTCACTGCAGAAGATTTGGGGGGGAGATCCCTGCACCCCAGCCATTCCTTTTTAGATAACAGATCTGAGGAATTGTCCTAGATTGCGGAGTCAGTAGGGGAGGGTCACTAAATTCAGCCTTTGTACCGCATGACTGGAGGATAGTTAATGTAAACCCTATTTTTAAAAAATGCTCCAGAGGCGGTGCTGGTGATTACAGGCCAGCAAGCCTAACTTCAGTACCAGGCAGATTGGATGAAAGTGTGAATAAGAACAAATCTGTCAAACATACACACACACACACGGGGGGGGGGGGAGTCTCAACAGGACTTTTGTAAAGGGAAATCATGCCTCACCACTCTATTACAATTCTTTGAAGGAGAAAGGTGATCCAATGGATATAGTGTGCTTGGACTTTCAGAAAGCCTTTGACAAGGTCCCTCACCAAAGACTCTTTAAGCAAAGTAAGGAGGCATAGCGTAGATGGAGCTACTATAAGGTGGGTGCATATGGTGGTTGGAAAACTGTTCCCAGAGAGTAGTTCTCAGTCCAGCTGGAAGGCCATATTGAGTGGAGTCCCACAGGGATTGCTCCTGGATCCAGTTCTGTTCAATATCTTCATAAATGATTAGATAATGGCGCAGAGAGTACACTTATAAAGTTTGCGGATGATACCGAGCTGGGAAGGGTTGTAAGTGCTTTGGATCGAAATGGTCTGAAGTAAATAGGATGAAATGCAATAAGGAAAAATGCAAAGTACTCCACTTAGGAAGGAACAATCAATTGCACACATGTGAAATGATGGCCTAGGAAGGAGGACCGTGGGAAGGTACCTGGGTGTTGTATAGCTGGGGAAGGTATCTGGGCGCTATATAGTAGATGACAAGCTAAATGAGAGTCAACAATATAACAGTGTTACAAAAAAAGCAAACTGTTCTGGGATAAATCAGCAGGAGTGGTGTAAGCAAGACACGAGAAGTAATTTTTCTGCTCTACTCTACTCTGGAGTATTGTGTCAAACTGCACCACAGTTCAAGAAAGATGTGGACAAATTGGAGAAAATCCAGAGCAGCAACACTGATTAATGGCCTAGAAAACAACCTGTGAGGAAAGATAGAAAAAATGGGGTTTGTTTAGGCCTGGTCTACAGTGGGGAGATTGACCTCAGCTACGCAACTTCAGCTACGAGAATAGCTTAGCTGAAGTCGACATATCTTAGTTCGACTTACCTCACGTCCTCACAGGGCGGGGTTGTTTGCCGCGGCTCCCCCGTCGACTTTGCTTCCGCCTCTCGCCGAGCTGGAGTTCAGCAGTTGACGGGAGAGTGATTGGGGATCGATTTGTCGCGTCTACACTACACGATAAATCGATCCCCGATTGATTGATTGCTACCCGCTGATCCGGCAGGTAGTGTAGACGTACCCTTAGTCTTGAGAGAAGACTGAGGTGGTACATAACAGTTCAAGTATGTTAAAGGTTACAAGGAGGAAGGTAAAAAATTGTTCTTAACTTCTGAGGCTAGGACAAGAAGCAATGGGCTTAAATTGCAGTATGGGGGGTATAGGTTGGGAAAGTCCTGTCAGGGTGGTTAAGCACTGGAACAAAATGCCTAAGGAGGTTGTGGAGTCTCCATTATTGGAGGTTTTTAAGAACAGGTTAGACAAACACCTGTCAGGAAAGGTCTAGCTATATGTAATCCTGCCTTGAGTGCAGGGGACTGGACTAGATGACCTTTTGAGGCCCCTTCCAGTCCCACACTTCTACAATTCTATAGGATAAGTGAGAAGGACCTCTCATGGGTCAGTAACTGATTAAAAGAAAACAAAGGGTAGGAATAAATGATCAGTGTTCAGGAGTGAGACATAAATAGTGGGGATCTGTACTGGGACCTGTGCTGTTCAGTATCTTGGTAAATGATTTGGAACAAGGAGGTGGCAAAAGTTGTAGATGACACAAAATTACTCAATATAAGTGAAGTCCAAAGCAGACTGAAGAATTTCAAAAGAATCTCTCAAAATGGAGTGACAAAATGGCAGATGCAATACAGTGTTGATAAATGCAAAGTAATTACATTGAAAAAAAAATAATCCCAACTATACATATAAAATGATAGGGTCTAAGTTAGCTGTTACTACTCAAGAAAGAGATCTTGGATAGTTCCTTGAAAACATTTGTTGTGCAGTGATGGTCAAAAAAGCAAACTGAATGTTGGGAATCATTAGGAAAGGGATAGATAATAAAACAGAAAATACCATAATGCCACTGTATCAATCCATTGGTACTCCCACATCTTGAATATTGCATGTAGTTCTGGTCACATCACCACTAAAAAGATACTAGAATTGGAAAACAGAGGAGGGCAACAAAAATGATAAGGGGTATGGAACAGTTTTCTTAGGAGGAGAGATTAAAAAGACAGACTGTTCAGGTTTTAAAAGAGATGTTTAAGGGGGGGGATATGATAGAGGTCTATAAAAGCATGAATGGTGTGGAGAAAGCAAATAGGAAAGTGTTACTTACCCCTTCACATAACACAAGAGCTAGGACTCACCCAATGAAATTACTTCTTTACACACATACAGTTAACCTGTGGAACTCATTGCCATGGGATGTTGTAAAGGTCAAAAGTATAACAGGGTTCAAAAAAGAATTAGATAAGTTAATGGGGGATAGACCCATTAATAGCTATTTTCCAAGATGGTCAGGGACACAACCTCGGGCTTCAGGTGTCCCTAAACCCCAAACTGCCAGGAGCTGAGACTGGATGACAGGGGATGATGGATCACTCGAAATAACCCTGTTCTGTTCATTCCCTCTGAAGCATCTGGCACTGGCTGCTGCCAGAGACAGGATACTGGGATAGATGGACCATTGGCCGATCTTATATAAATGTATGTGAATTCATAATTTAATGCTTCTTCATTTGTATGCCTGTGTAATACAATGTAGCATCTAGTCTGCACGGCAGAAGGTTTTAATCTGTAATTGCATATGCATGCAGTACTAGTCTTTGAAATATTCTAGAAACGAGTTTTTTAATTCAGTGACACTTATGCACAGGTCAATATTAGTGTTAGAGATGCCAATCCACAGCTTCAGTGGGGCTTCAGGCAAAGTGCTCACTAAGCAAAAATGGCAATTTTTGTATTAACGTAGATCCAAGTTAGCACAAGTCTATATACTAGTAAAAAATGAAAAATAGTGATAGTGGGGAGAGCAATGCTAACAATATACTTTGGGAATTTTACCTGTACAGGGCAGTTGTGGTATGTGAAGACATGGAGGATACAAGCCCCTTAAAGCTTAGATCAAAGAAAAAAAGACTGTCCACAAACTTTGAAAAATGTGTTGTTTGTCAAGGAAATCAAAAGAATGCAAAACTGTCACAAGCCACCAGTGCTGGCCAGAACTCTGTGATGCTGGCAGCAGAAGCCAGGAGAGATGAATTGTATTGGCGGCTACTGGGTGAGTTTTCCAGTTTAGACGCTGTGCCGCCAATACTCTATCACAGGGTTGCTTTCAGAAATACACAAGCAAGTCGAATTTGGCACGTCAGAGTTATGTCGAACCCAGGGAGGAAAACCGACTCTGACTCTGATCAGAGAGCATCATGCTCATCCGAGTCTATAGCCACCGGTTTAAGCACATCCTCCAGCGATGGGGCCTGTTGCATTGTTTGCCTGCGAAAAACACGTAAGAAAGACAAGAAACTTCATAGAATAGAAACATTTGAAAGAGCAGCCAATCTGAGGGAGGTGGCCCTTCAAAGGGGAGATGCTGACATGTTGCGCAGAGCATCGGTGGAAGACTTGATTGCTAAGGAGGCCATTTATCACGCAACATGCATTTCTTCCTACTTGAGTAAAACCAATCTTAAAGCAAAACAATCAACAATACAGTCACCTTATGACATTGCATTTTATCGGCTGATTGGAGAGATAGACAATGATCTTATGGACAACAAGAAAGCTCTTCTCCTATCCAAACTGCTTCAAAGATACAAAGCCCTACTTCCCTCAGAGATAGAAACCGCAAGCTATTCCAGTAGCAAATTACAGGCAAGATTAGTAAAACACTATGGGTCTGCAATTTCATTCCATGCGCAGCACGGACAAGGCAAGTCTACCATTGTTCTATGCAGCACGATAACATTAGCTGACGCTGTCCAAGCTTCTGGTAACCCGAAGCAGGCCCTTAAATCATCCAAGTGGTTTTTGGGTGGGCTTCCGGCGAGTGAACCTGATGATCGTCTTTCAAACGAACAAGTGGTTTTGTATAACGTTGCTTCAATCCTTCGGTCTGAAATAGCCAAAATGAAAGCCTTGGAATATTATCCCAAGACAGGTGATTGTAATTTACAGAAACCAGCTACGTTTGTGCCCCAGTTGGTGCAGGAATTTGTCCTTCGGCTGATAGATAAAGAGGCACATAATTCAGTCAGCAGTGAGTATCAGCCTTCAGAAGACATTCAATCGCCGAGTGCATAGTATTTAACAGTAACCCATGCACCCGCCATAGAGATCAGAATGGTGAACAAGATAGTGATGTTGACTAGAAATGTCACCGGCACTATTAAATGTCAATGAGACCTGTACAAATGTATTATTAGAGTTTATTTCACCCTTTAAATTGTTGTTGAGATGCTTTCCCTTTAAATTGTTGTTGAGATGCTTTAAGGTCACAAATCCAATGTTATGTCTTGAAATAATGCATAGAGTCATTCAACTAACAGAAACATGCAAATATTTCAAAGTGATCATTTTAGTGTGTTATTTCTGTAGTAATGGCACCGCTTGGCAGCTCCATGTCGTACCTCATCTTAAAATAGACATAAAAAGCTTTCAAATGATTTATTGTGTGTGCGCGCGCGCTCGCCGGCCGCTCACCCATGTCTACACTAGACTTCTAGATCACTAGCTAATGTGTTCGAACAGCATACCCATACTCCTAGTCTAGACAAAACAGGAAAAATGTCAGAGATGTTACCTGGAAAGAAATAGAAATGTTCCAGTGGGCTCCCCAATCCAGGTCATACTGCGTTTTAGGTACTAGGAGAGGGTGGGAGGTTGGGAGCTAAGGTCCCATGTGTACTGTATTAAGGAAAGTCTGTAATATTTCTTCATAAAGAATCTTATGGACGCTGAGGGGTTCAGTGGTCTAACTCATAAAGGAATTGCTTTTAAACAGGGGTGCTTGGATCTTGATATATCCTTCAGTGATGTGACTGGTTAAATGTTCCATTCACTCACAGTGAGACTCAGGAACACCTGATGACTTCTCGTGTTTCATGCAAATAGCTGTATGCACTTGAGTTCTCCCTGTGTCCTTGGATGTCTGGGGATTAACTCTTTCATCTCCAGTGGTATCAACTCTTCAGGACTAAATAGACCAATCTGAGGCTTCATTGATACCAAACTGGCTGATGAAAATTCCAGCAGATGTGGTGATTGGACTTATGAAGCATCCTTATCTGTCAACTTCCTTAATAGGGCTCCTAGCCACCAGGTTGCCCAAGGTGAGCTTTTAAGAGGTCATTATCAGACCCCAAGTGTTGGGTTTACCAACTTTTTGTTGCAAAACGTAGCATTAGTAATACCTTAATGAAAATATTTCTGCTAATACTGTGACGGAGACCTACATTTTTATTTCTCTGTAAAATGCCATGAATACCTGAAGAAGAGCTCTGTGTTGATCAAACACTTGTCCCTCTCACCAACAGAAGTTGGTCCCAAAAAATATATTACCTCACCCACCTTATCTCTCATGAATACCTATGGCATTATATGACTTGAATGAAATAGTTTTTGGTGAGGGTTTGACCATCCCCCTGCTGTATGAGTAACCAAATTGTTGAAGCATGATATGATCAATGGAAACTAATTTCCATCCTCTTCATATGCGACAGGAGGAGTTATGACATGAAACTTGTGCAAAACTAGATCTTTAAAGTAAGTTTTAATAGCTTGAGATTTTAGTGGTGTGGGTAAGAAAAAATAGGGTTTTTGTCATGATAGTGATTACATGGGGACCTGAACTGTCAGGAGAAACCTGAAACAGTTGAAGACCACTTCAGTGCAGCAGGCTTTACATGGTTCGTTGCGTTCTTGTTTAAATTGCTTTCTCAAACCTGCTTCCTTCCATGCAGATGATTTTCTATTTGTAGCACCATACCTCCTAGATGCCCTAGTTATGGATCAGGCCCCCATGGCGCTAGGTGCTGTACAAACAGAGACCAAAAAGATGATTTCTGCCCCCAAAGGCTTACAATTTATGCTGGTTTTCTCTGCCTAGGTTAGGAAACATTTCTCACGATATTTCCTCCACACTGCCATGTAGCTGTCTTTAGATCACGTAGGGCAAAGTGGTTTTCAACCGTGCTGACAATTCATCCACATCACAAAATCTGTGTTTAAACAGGCAGGCGCCTGATCATGTCATAACCAAGCTCTCGCCCTAGATTGTGCTTCCTTAACACAATTTGACATGCTGCTCTTATTTGCCTAGAAGATGTGAAGATTGTAGCTTCAATATTTGCAGAGCAGCCGGAGCATTAAAATGGCTTCCCTTTAAGTAAGCAAGGCATTTTGCAACAGACCTGCGAACACGGCCGTAAAGTGAAGCATGACTCCGCTCTGCAGTGCTGTGCGTGTAATAGGTTATGGAGCCATGTTGCCTGAACACCTGTTTGGACAATCCTTGCTGCAGCCTCTGTGCTGCGTTTTAGAACATACTGAGTTTCTGTTGAATTATGACTAATATGACTTTGGGCTGTTCTATTGCTTACCAAAGGCCTCAAGGCATTTTACCAGAGTTAGTTAATCCTCACAACACTCCTGTGAGACTGGCGTGTAGTTCCTGTGTTTTTGGAACTAGGGGGAAGTGAGACATAGAAATGACTTGCCGATGCCGCAGTGATCAACAGGGGGTAGGAATTTTGACTCAGGAACATGGGACTAGAAGGAATCTCCTGGGTCACTGAGTTCAGTCCTTGTCCTGTCATCATCCCTTTAATAACTTTATCAATATCTATCTTAAAATTAGTTAGGCTGTTTGCCCCACTTTTATTAGAAGGCTGCTGCAGAACCTCACTCCTCTGACGGTTGGACATCTTAATTTCCAGCCTAGATTTATTCATGGCCAGTTTAGACCTAGTGGTTTTCAACTCTGCGCACTAGGCATCCATACAAAATCTGTCAGTGCAGCTCTACATTTTACAGTCTTAAGGGAACTCGACGGGCAATTGCAATGCCTGCTGCATGGAGTGTGAGGCTGTGGCACAAAAACTGGTGAATAGTTTCCCCCAACACTCGTGAAATAAATGCTTACACTGATTGTTTCACATCTTTCCTCTTCCCCCTCCTGACAGGAAAATATTGTTATTCAGGATTAGGAGAGACATGGGCTATTGCAAGCCAAATTACTGTGATTTCCTCAAAGATGCCATTTTTATGCGGTAAGATCTCAGCGCGGGGATAGGGTTATAGTTTGTCTTGCACCAGAACAGTAAAGGAGATGACTTTTTAATGTGGATGACTGTCACAAGAAAATGTTATATAGGGCACCCACTATGCTAGGAAAACAACAAAGAGTCTGGTGGCACCTTAAAGACTAACAGATTTATTTGGGCATAAGCTTTCGTGAGTAAAAACCTCACTTCTTCGGATGCTTATGCCCAAATAAATCTGTTAGTCTTTAAGGTGCCACCAGACTCTTTGTTGTTTTTGTAGATACAGACTAACACGGCTACCCCCTGATACTTGACAATATGCTAGGAAAGTTACATGTGTGACTTCCTGAGCTACCAAGAAGTGTGTGCTCTGCATAAGGTGTGGAGTGGGAAGGAAACTTGTTCTGCTTGTGTCATCCCAAAGCAACACATGAACAGGAACTTGTCCTAAAAAAAAGCAATTGAGTCAATCCTAAAGCCTCCAGATTATGATTGCTGTTCTTGGCCAACCTAAAGCGTAGTCCCAAGCATTGCAAAACGAGTGTAAACAACGCAGTAGTGTAGTAAGGCATTATTGCCTCACAGGAAGCAGTAGGGTCCAGCGGACAAAACACGAGTTAGGAAACAGGAATTGCTTCCTGGATCTGCCATTAACAGTGGCGTTGGGACATCTGGGCCCTGTAGAAGGCAGTTGTGGAGACTAGTTAATATTTCTACAGCACTATGAATGATAAAAATAATATGTTTCCAAATTCCAGTGGGAGCATTTAAAAAAAAAAAGAAACGTTCCTTTTCAGGGTTCGGGCCCTGGGGACGGCAGCATGGGCCTTGGGGAAATGACATTGATTAGAAGTTAGGAAGTGGTAAAGAGCTGACAAGCCAAACAAGCGAGCACACTTGTCATTCTTAAAGTCTATCCCTTGGAACGGGGTAAGGTCTTTGCAGTACAGGTCTGGGTCTTGGTTACATGCACAGTGCAGCCTGGAAGCACTTGGGCCCGCGCTTGGTGTCGTGTGTGTGATGAGTCCCATGGAGTTCCGGGACTGGAGGCTAAAGTTAAGCGTGTGCGCAGAATTCTCTCTCCCGCTCCTACAATTGCATTGTACAGACCCTGCCTTCGGGTCTGCCTGCGGCTCTCCAGCGAGGTCTGTCTGCCGGGCCAGTTGCAGAATTGAGGGCGCACAGAACCAGCTCCTGCAAAACTGTCCACGCCGAGTCCCACTGACATTGCTTCTGACCCCCAACGCTGCACCCGGGGGCCGGGCACCGTGCACCACGCACGCCCCCCCGCCCCGGCCCCAATTCACCCCGACTTCTCCGCCGCCCGGGGTTTATAGCGCCCTCCCCGGGGCATTTCCGCGCAGTGGCCAGCAGGGGTCGCTAACACCATTTTCTGTCGCTCGCCGGGGCTCTCCTCGCGCATGCTCCGGCGGCAGGGGGGTGGGGGGGGCAGAGAGCACCGAGCGGGCCAGCCGGGGTGGCGGAGCAGCAGGGAGGTGAGAGCCCCGGTGCTGCTTCCCATTCCCCCTCCCCCCGCCCCGGGGTGGAAGCGGGGCTCCGGGCGGGGAGGGGGGAATGCACCGATCCCCGCCCCCGGGCTCTGAGGCGCCCCCCTCCCCGGTGGGGGGGGCTGAGGCCTGAGCCGGCCCCACGTGGCCGCCGCCGCGCGGCTGTGTCCGAAGGTTCCACGCGTGGAACGCCGAGTGTCAGCCCGCGCCGCCCCCCCCCGCGCTCCGAACGTTCGCCGGGAGCCGCTCGCGCAGCCCCCTCCCCCCTTCCTCCAGCGCGGCGCTGCGGCAGGGCCCGGGCCAGCGCGGGAATTTCAAATCCCGGGACTGGGGGGGTGCAGCTCGCGCTCCTTGCTAGCGTGCAGCGCCGCCTGCGGGGAATCGTGCGGGGGGGGGGGGTCTGATAAACCCCTTAACGGGGGGGGGGTAGTGGGTGCCGACCTGTCCTGACTCCCTGCAGAGGGGAGCATGTGGGGGAGAAGCCGCGATCAGGCCCTTGATTCCTGGGAGGGGTTTGCAGGTTGGGAGGGGGCGTGTGTAATTCTCTGGGTGTCTCCCGAAAGGAGTCTGCGGGGTGGCGCTGTCAGGGCTGGATGCGGGGGGCGTTGTGGCCTTGCTGATCCCAGGATATTCGCGAGACAAGGTGTGTGAGGTGCAGTAAAAGACGCTGCCTCGCCCGCCTAGTCCTGTGGGTGTCCTCCAGCAATGACTCCGCATGTGGGCAAAGGTGGGAGGGGTTGCACATGGCATTGCACTTGCTTGTTGCCTCCTTGAAACTTGGATTACTCGTGCACTTCTCCACATGTCATCTGAACCGCTTTCTTTTTGCACCATTTTTCTCAAATAATGGGCACTGTGGAGAAAGCATTATGGCCCCGTTCCACCCCAGATATAGCTGCATTTCAGCAGTGGGTGGCATGATTTTTGTGGTGTATGGAACTCGCATAGCCAGGTTAGTAAAACTGAGAACAGATTTTACATGGAAGACGCCAAGTAAGCTAAAATGGTGCTGTATTGGATTGCGGTGCAAGTGTCTTGGAGTATCTCACTTTGCATATATAACCTTATACTTGAGGTCTCAAAACACTTTACAAACATGAAAGGGGATGCACCATAAAATGATTATATTATTGAAACCTGTTTTTCACCTGTGTTGCTAATAACATCTTACTTTGTGAAAACTGAGAATACTGGAAAAACTGAATCTCCTTTTCACCCTTTATTCCTTGTTTACATTCTGCCTTTGCTTAGCTGGGACAATGAAAAGGGACTAACCAATCTCACTTGAATTTCTAGTCAGTTTCACCTTGTCTCTTACAGCTAGCACAATATTGCAGTGTTTGAGTTGTCAGCTCTGCCTGGGCCTCTTTAAACAACAAATATTTTTTGGAAATTTTAAAATACAGTTTTGGAAAACTCTTCAAATGCACCCTAAACGTTGGGGCTAAAATCCCGAAGTGTCACTTTAAGCTTTTTGTGACGGTGTTAAAGTCCAGTGATTCCCTCTTACAGCCCTTGCTTGTGTGTGTGTTATCGCACTCAGGGGTTCCCAACCTTGTTTGTTCTGAGGCCCCTCCCCAATGTGATACAAAAACTCCACGGCCTACCTGTGCCATAACGTTTTTTCTGCATATCCAGTAGATTAAAAACCAGGGCCAGCGTTAAGGGGTAAGCAAGTAAGGCAATTGCCTAGGGCCCCATGCCACAGGAGGCCCCACGAAGCTAAGTTGCTCAGGCTTTGGCTTCAGCCCCGGGTGGTGGGGTTTGGACTTTAGCTTTCTGTCCTAGGCCCCAGTGAATCTAATGCCGGTCATGCTCTCTGATTTATTTTGGTGGCCCCCCCAAAACCTGCTCGTGGCCCCCCAGGGGCCCCCGGACCCCAGTTGAGAACCACTGATTGCGCTTATTTTAGATAGGGTTGTAGGATCAGGCCATAAAATTATAACAAAAAAATATGATTCTAGAAAGCAGAAGTAGATTCTTGAAGTAGTGAGCTGTTTGTTTCTTTAACATCACCTTCCTCCCGAATCTTCCTCTTACGCTTTCAGATGTCGACTTTCACATCTCATGGACTGTTGTAATGGGCTAATGGGTATTTTTAGGACTAAGGACTATTTGTGTCTCTGACCTCTCCTGTAGCGAGGGACCGGAAAGCAGTGTTTCTGGGTAACAGAGCCATGAAACAGTTGGGGGCTTTGATTTTCTAATAGTTTTTGATTATCCTCTGAAAACATATTTAACACTCTGCTGAAAGCTGAGAGAGCAGGGAATTGGGATTTCGGAGTGACCATTTGAATTGATCTCATCCCAGCAGAGGCCTTGACGTGAAGATGAACGATTGGGAATTCACAATTGCATCCGAGGTGGATTAGTGGGTAGAATGGAGAAAAGTAAATTAGCGTCTAAAAATTCCAGGTGGTTTTAGTGTAACAGTGGGATTTTAACAGAGGGCTAAGGTAGTTAGACACCCAACTCCCACTTCACTTTCATCTCCTAGAGGCCTCTTGCAAAACCGCAGTGTCAGTGATAGGACTGGGGAGAACTTGACAGTGTCACTTCCAAAGCCTTGTGCTTTGCAATTTTCCTGCTTTTCTCCCAGACTCTGGGTTGGTGAATGTCTTAACGTGGAGTGTTTTCAATTGTTTAGCTCTGTAGCAATATGCCGGGAAAGCGCGCTGCAAAGAAGAGCCCGACGCCAGAAGAAGGGTCTCCCGAGAGGAAGAAGATTAAAGGTAACGTGGCTTTTTTTCAAGGTTTTGCACCTTCCTCTGAAATGTTGAGGCCGGCTGGTGTGAGAGACGGAGGACTGGACTAGTTGGACCACAGGTCTGATCCAGTCTGACAATTCTTGGCCTTGTCTACAATGAGGCCTTGCCCAGTTTTCAGCCGTCAGTGCGTCCACACTGGTGCAACCCCTAGGTAGACAGCTTCAAGCTACAATACGCGCCAGTACAGTTTATCCTTGCTTGGAACCAGGATCGCTGCTCCATGGATGTAGATTGTGGCTTTGTCTGTCTACACTAGAGTTTGAACAGCTGCAGCTGTGTCATTTGGTGAACACCAATGGCTGCAACTGGGACAGATCCCATTGGGAACAAGGCCAACGGGACTTTTCCTCTCCCTGTTCTGCAGTTTTTCTGGTCCTGATTGCTCCCTATCATTCAATGGGTGTTCGCTGCTGGTCAGCATCAGAAATGGCATCTCCCAGAAGTGTTCAGTACTTTTCCCAGAGCTTGACTCCCCGCACCCTGTGGGTTGCCTTCTGCTTTGTACTGTACGTGAGGTTAACAGGGACGGATGGCGAGGGTGCAGTTTGCACTTTGCAATTCTGCTTTACGTCGGGAGACTTTTAAATTTTTTTTTTTTAAGGTCCCGTTTTCAATTCATGCTTGGGAGGTTTCTGTGGATGAGAAGCGTCATCTGGCTGTGCCTTGGGACGCTGCGATTAGAGGTTCTGTTGCTTTCTAGTTGGTTAGTTCAGTTTGTGTGGCGGACACTGAGGACCACAGAGAACGCTGGTGATGCTGCCCCAAAGCGACAGATTTCTTTACTCTTCACTCTAGCTTTTATTTTTTTATTGTATTCAGGCATGCGATAGACTAAATTACAATCTAAAGTAAAGCTGATTTCACTCCCCACGCAGCCTTACTCTTCAACGTCAAGTATTCTCTGTCAACACCTCCGTCACACGCCAAGAAATGATAGAGGCTTAACATTGCTAGGGGTGTTTTTTTTGACTCTCGCTTTAATAGTAGATGTAAGCAGGGGGGAGAGTTGTGAAAAATGTTGATGTAGGATAAAGCTGTTGCCAGCCCGAAAAGGGTGAGAAACCCTGGACTAAATAATAAAGAGGCCAAACACATCTAGAGCATCTGCCCTCAAGGATCTGAAAGCAGTTTGCTCTGAATCCTTCCACCCTTCTTTGAGGAGGGGGAGTTGGATTCCCATTGTCCGGATGGTGGCTCTGAATCAAGGCAGGATGTGGGCTGACTTGCCCAAGGTCTTTCAGCAAGTCAGATGCAGGAGAACCACAGGAGTCCAGACTTGCTGCTGCTTAAATATGACCCCTCCCGTGGGGTTCGGGCGAGGGGCTGGGCTCGCCTTCCCCATGCGCAGCTCTGCTTCTGACCTGCTGCCGTGCCTGGGAATTGTAGGTGGAGCCCCACGGAGGGCGGATTGGGACTGTCGGTCTCATCAGCTCAGCGCAGGTTGCAGTGGAAAGGCTAGCGCGATAGCTGTCTGCTGCCGAGCCAGCCACTGGTTCTGGGAGCTTTGGGAAAGACGTCTTGACTGCCGTGATATTGCATGAGCGTGAATCTGGCCTCTCGCTTATCAAGAGTTTTCCCCCCTCTGTCTCCTGTGCTCCAGTCTACCATTCATCACACCGGACGGCGCCTGGACTGGTGCTGACGCTGGGTCAGGGGGACGTCGGACAGCTGGGCCTGGGAGAGGATGTGATGGAAAGGAAGAGGCCGGCCCTGGTGCAGCTGCCCGAGAAGATCGTCCAGGCAGAAGCAGGGGGGATGCACACCGTCTGCCTTAGCGAGACGGGCAAAGTGAGTATGCGAGTCTGATCGCCGGACATGAAATCGAATGGGGGGAGGGGGCGCTTATCTGGGTGACTCGTTGAGCAAATTAACCCCGATGTTGGACTGTAAGCGCCGTCTTAATGACTCTTGTTACACAGAGGCAGCTGGCCATGGGTCGAAACCCTTCGGGACCTCCCCCCAAACAGGTTCCTTGCTCCAGAGCCTCTCTGATTAAAGAGGCAGCACGTTACCGTGATCTCGCTCTGCAGCCTTCTGACCTCCCATAGCTTCTGGTCAGAGCCTGGATGCTTAGAGTGTCGGGCGGGGGCTGCCCTGGGGTCGCTCGCTCTGAGCCGCGTGCAGCGAAGGAACTGTGAGTTGGTAAAATTCCTGGGTTCGACATGAGCCGTGCAGGGGGAACCTGTCTCTGTACAGCTCCAGCTGTTAACGTCGTATTGCATCTGGCCCGGTGGTAAGCAGCGCCACGGGACAGCCCTGTGATAGCACGGTACTGCTTCGTCATGGGACCCCTCCGACTGGTTCCATTGCCGCCTTCCTTGTGACTGACCAAATCTAATGAATTCTTGCAAGGCAGAAAAGTGGGCTGGGTGGGGCTCTCTTCCCCCTCGTTTGGCGCATGTGCTATGAAGGCAGCGATTAGACTTCTCTGCTGACTAGCCCCTCCGTGTGACTTCTGCCGTGGGTTGATGGCAAACTGGTCTGCTCTGTGCCAGAGAGCGAGGCGGCTCCGTAACCGAAGCCTGGGGTTCAGAGAGCATCAAGGGGGAGTTGTCTCAGTGCTCCCCAGGCAGATCCTCTTGTGTGAGAGCTTGGAAAGCACACGGCCTTTTCTGCCCTGCAGGGACATTAAAGGTCTCCTAATACCTTCCAGGAGAGGCAAGCGCCCCCTTCCTCGCCCGTACGCTGCGGCGTGTCGGCTTCCCCGCCCCCAGCAGTGACTGTTTCCTTGGCTTTGTAAGCCTGTAACTTTTAACAGGCACCGTCCATCTGCAGCTTCTGAGAATAACGCAGCCGTCCCCCTTGCCAGCTGCTTTACGCGCGTGGTCATTAGAGCCAGGCGGGTTCTCTCGCACCAGCTTTGTCGTCCTTGTGCTGGGCCCCTTTCCCACCGTGAGATGTTTCCATTTCCAGATCTACTCCTTCGGCTGCAACGACGAAGGCGCCCTGGGACGCGATACCTCCGAGGAGGGCTCGGAGACCACCCCGGGGCTGGTGGAGCTGCAGGAGAAGGTGGTGCAGGTGGCTGCCGGAGATAGTCACACAGCAGCGCTGACGGAGGACGGCAGGGTCTTCCTCTGGGGCTCTTTCCGGGTACGCGGGCTGCGCTGGCTCGGGGAGCTTTGCTGCATCTTCCCGGGCTTTGCCACTCAACGTCTCTCTCCCCATCCAGGATAACAATGGAGTCATCGGTTTGCTGGAGCCCATGAAGAAGAGTGCCCTTCCGGTGCCACTGCCGCTAGAGGTGCCTGTCCTTAAAATAGTCTCAGGTGAGTGAGGGCTCAGTGCACAGGTGACTCAGGCTGACAGACAAGCCACTAACCCTGCTCCGGCCGCTGGGACAGAATCAGGCCCAGAATAAACCGGATGAGTTGATCTTTTTCTACCAGCTGCAGAAGGGTGTTCCCTCCCCTCCACCAGCCCAGCGCTTGCCTCCTGTCTCACCCCCCCAACTGGCCGTTAATAATAATAGTTCTCGGTGCAGTCTCTCTGCAAGTACTTTGCAAATGTGAACTAATGAATCCTTGCGGAGTAGGAGTATTATCCCTCTCGTGGGTGGGGAAACCGAGGCAGGGCAGGTAAGGGACTTTTCCATGGCATCGATGAGGAGTCATCAGTGACTCTAGTCTTAATGTTTCCGGTGCCACTGTTTTGGGGGTGGTTAGAACTCCGCTGATGTCAGTGTTTGGGTTGGGATCAGATGGGAGAGGTGGCTTAGTGCCCATGGTTGGTAATGTAGCAAATAACACAGGGAGTTAGCATTAGACGCCAATAGAAACTCCCAGAGATCGTGCAGGGCGTAAAAACTCCTGGGGCTCTTACCAAGTAAACGCTTTAGCGTGAGACTTTACGTGCCAGGCTTGTTCTCCGGCAGTCTCCCAGCGTTACCCAGCCGTGCTGCTGACCCGGGGCAGGGGTACCAGCGGTGGGCACGCCGCAAGAGGATCGGCGTCCCAAGGCTGGTGCTAGCCCTCTCTCCGTCCCCACAGGGAACGATCACTTGGTGCTGCTGACCGTGGACGGGGACCTGTACACGTGTGGCTGTGGCGAGCAGGGCCAGCTGGGAAGGGTGCCGGAGCTCTTTGCCAACCGGGGAGGAAGGAAAGGTTTACGTGAGTCGCGCTTGACGCTGCGAGGGGGATACGCGCTGGTGGGGCCCCTTGAGCCAGTGCTGGCTAAGGCACTACGGGCTGGGGGGGGTTATAGACACTGATGGCCTCCCCGAGCCAGACTGGGACATGGGCTCGCTGAGCAGGGAGGCGCAGAAGCTGGCTGGGCTGCAGTCTCCAGGGTCCTTTCACCTGGCACGTGAACGTGCTGCACAGCATGATTTTAAAACAGACACTGCTGATGGGAGCTGCGCCCCCACCACGTCACAGGGGGGCGCGCTCGGTCCCGAGCCGGGGAGATGAGCTGGTTGGACAGCAGCCCTGTCCTGCTGGGGGCTGGCGAGTGACTCTTTGCCAGCGGTGGCAATGAAACAGGATAGATCAAAGGCGGGGGGTGGGTTTGCAGTGCTGCCGGAAGGCGGGCCGCGTGGGCAAGTCTCCCTCATACAAGCTGACGCTTCTGACGGCGAGGAGAGGGTATGGGGCAGCCCCTCGCTGGCTCTGCGAGAGCTACCAAGTTTCTTTTTAGACAAGCGGCTTGAGTTGCTTAGTCTCTGGGTCCCTGGTGTAGGGCAGGGGAGGGCTGGGTGCTGCTTCCGCCCCACAGAGCGCCAGGAGAATGAGCCCCCAAGAGGGGGTGCTGGCCAGCTCGGAGTGACGCTGTGCTTGACTGAGCGAAGCACTTGAAAGGCCAGCCAGGCTTGTCCCCCCACCCCCAGATGTGCCTGTGGGGAGGGCACCTCTCCCTGCTTCTCCTCGCTGCAGCCTGATCTCTCGTTTCCCGTGTAGAACGACTGCTCGTGCCTCAGCGCGTCCCTCTCAAGGGGAGAGGCGGCAAGGGCCGGGTGCGCTTCCAGGACGCCTTCTGCGGGGCGTACTTCACCTTCGCCGTCACCCAGGAGGGCTACGTCTACGGCTTCGGCCTCTCGAACTACCACCAGCTGGGTGAGGAGTTGTCTGTGCTCCCGCGCTAGGCGCTGTACGTGCACACAGTGAGACAGTCTCCAGGCAGACGCCTTGGCGGAGGGGAGAAAGGGTGTGCTAGCCCCGTCTCACCGAGGGGGAAGTGGGAGTGCAGGGAGATGAAGCGACTTGCCCAAGGTCACGCGTGGGAAGTGTGGAGCAGAGCTGGGGAAAGAATCCAGGTCTCCTAAGCCCCATCCAGCATCTTGACCACGGACCAGCCTTCCTCTCGGCCCCTTGCGCCAGCTGGGCGAGGGTTCAAGCATTGAGTCGAGCGTAATTGGCTAATGAAGGAAAACTCCAAACTAACTAGCCGGACCCCAGCAGGCTGGGTGCGCCCGCTGCTCTGGCTTTGTTTAACGCTTTCTAAAAGTGGCCGGGCTGCCGGGATCTTTAATAGCTCCCCTGTGGGCTGTGTCCCTGCCCCTGACGGCGCAGAGGGGCCGGGCGGTCTTTCGCCTTGCAGGGCCCTGTGCGCTGAGAAAGTGCTGAATTTTCTGGCCGTTCCACAGCTCCCATTGAATTCAATGCGAGACAGTGTCTGTGGCCGGGTCCTCCCGTGGAGTCGGTAGGTCCTGTGCCCTGCTAAACGCTCTGTCCCGTCTGGGCATGGTCGGTCCTGGTGGCAGAAGAAAGGTGCCGTTAAGGCAAGGGGCCTGCTCGCATCCTGCTCCCTGACGTGCTAGGAAGCCGGGCTTCGTGGCACTGTCAGGGTAGATGAGAAGACTTCTAAGCAGCAGTTGGGTTGTTGCCTCCGGCGCTGCCTGGAAGCTCTCAGCCCATTGGTTTTAGCAGCAGGTTTGCATGGCACAGGTCTGTGCATTTAATAACGGCTGCAAGATACAGAACAGGTGGGACGTTCTTGGATTGTCTCTTCACGGTCCCGGTCCAGGCTAAGCAGCGTCGATTAAGTCTCGTGACGTAGTGCGTTCATTCTCCTGCAGCGGGCTTGGGGGTAACTTGCAGGCTGCGGTGAGGGGAGGGGAGGGTCTGCTCACCTGTCTCTGACTTCCTTGGCTTTCGTTGTCCCCCCTGCAGGGACGCAGGACACCGAGCCCTGCTTCGCTCCCCAGAACCTGACGTCGTTCAAGAATTCCACCAAGTCCTGGGTGGGGTTTTCGGGCGGGCAGCACCACACGGTGTGCCTGGACTCGGAGGGTGAGTGGGGCAGCTGCTTGTGAACCAAACGGAGGAGGAGGGCAGGAGTCTGCAGTCTTTTGGTTTTGGGCTGCTGTCACCCAGTGCCAGGGCACTGGGATTGGGGTGATGGTTGAGCCCCAGATCCTTGGCATTCTTGAGGTCACGGGCAACTCTCTGCCCTGAGCTGGCACGTGGGTTGTGGCTGCCGTTGGGGACGTTCAGTACAGTCCATGGGTGGGAATGTGAAGGGGACTTTTCGGTCCCTTGCCTAGCAGAGTCATGGGAATCACACCTGGTTTTTCACCCACAGATCTCACGTGCTTTACAAAGGAGGTCAGTGTCCTTATCCCCATTGTACAGGTGGGGAAACTGGGGCCAAGAGGGGGAGTGACTTTCCCAGGGCACCCAGCAGGCAGGGGCAGAGGGTCTCCAGAATGCCAGTCCAGTGCACTATCTACTAGACCACGCTACCTCTCTGGTAAATGAGAGGACGCCATGCTGCAGCCCCAACGTTGTCTCCATTAAATACAGAATCACAAAAGGCTCCTGGATGCTGCTAATAACCAGAAAGCCAAGGGTGCAGCTCGTCTCTCCCTAGCTGGCAGTGGGGGTGGGACGGGGCTGAGCAAATACCGGAATCAGGAGAAACTTCTTGGCTTTGGCCCCTGGCATCTAAGTGGGTGTTGGTCTCCATCATGTGTACTCCCACCCTGGTGCAGTTTGCACGCTCCTGGTCTGGAGTGGTCTGCAGGCTGCCGGGTTCCACACGGGGCAATACAGGGAAGGAATAATGCCTGAGATTAGCCAGATCTGACTGTCAGGGGGCCGAATGTACGTGGGGTGACTGAGGTAGGTACCCGAGTGATGTAAATTCTATGCATCCGGGGTGGTCTCTGCTCCCAAGGAGTAATGTGTCTCTTGCATGTCCCACCTGTGCCAGGGAAAGCCTACAGCCTGGGCAGGGCAGAGTACGGCCGGTTAGGGCTTGGAGAAGGGGCGGAAGAGAAGAGCATGCCCACCCCCATCCCGGCGCTGCCAAGCGTCTCCTCCATCGCCTGCGGGGCGTCTGTTGGCTATGCTGTTACCCAGGAAGGTAAGTGGAGAGGGCTCGGGGGAATGGCTCTGTGAGTAATGGGCGACTTTGGGGCCTGGTCAGTTAGTGCCTCCGTTCGGATGCCAGGAATGCAGCTAATACCTGTCCCTACCTGGCTGTGACAGCCCCCAGACTAAAATCCTCTAGCCAGGGAAGCTATGGGCTTTCCCACCCGCCCGCTGTGCCCCAGCCTTGATCTGCAGAGACCCCAGGAGAAGAGCGTGGGGGGAGATCCACACAATCCCGTCCCATCGTGCTGAGGATGGACAAGGCAGATCTTTGCAGGATAGACACCAGTACGCGGGGAGCCGAGGCTGAGACAGTGGAATTGCTACGTACCCCCTGCTCCCCAGCCGTCAGCCAACGAGGTTAATAACAACCCTGTCGCTGCCTGGCCTGGACTAGAACCACCAGACCTAGAGGGGAAAGGCTCCATATCTGTTACTAATCCAGTCCCCCTGCAGAACATCCCCTGGTGGTGGGTGGCAATCTCCAGAGGGCAGGCACCTTGGCACCGCATGCTGTTTGCACGCGGGTCGAGCTAGGCAAACGCTGCAAAAATGTCTTTCTCCGAAGGGGCTGTTTATAAAGGGTCAGTGGGGGAACTGGACATGCGCACTGGGTGTTAGAAGTGGCTCTAAGCCGCCTATTGGATCCCCCAACAATTGATTAACGACGTACAGTATTAAACCACCTCTGGTTCACTTATTTACCCTGTATAAATGGAGCTTTCCTGTGAAGAAAAGCCAGTATTAATCTGGAGTCTCGGCCTCGCCGTTCCCTGGAGCTTCCGCAGCGCTGTCCTGGCAACACGAGTGCTCGTAGGAAGCTAACACTCTGCCCGCCCAAGTGCTGGGTTCGAAAACCACTTCCCCTCCTTGCCCCAGGGACCCGCTCGGGTCTGTCTGTGCTACAGGTACGCAGCACGGCCTCCAGTATTGGGTGGGCCATCAGCGTCTGCCCCTGTCTGCTTTCAGGGCGAGCGTTTGCTTGGGGCATGGGTACCAACTACCAGCTGGGCACAGGGGAAGAGGAGGACGTCTGGAGCCCCGTGGAGATGACTGGCAAGCAGCTGGAGAATCGTGTCGTCCTGTCTGTGTCCAGTGGGGGGCAGCACACCGTCTTGCTGGTCAGAGACAAGGAGCAGAGTTGATGACGCAGCATGTTGCAGCAGTAACGCAGGGGACGCCCCCCGAGCGGCTCAGGGGTGGGGCTTGGGAGACTGGTTGTTTCCTGAGACCTTCTGATTTATCTGCAGAGTTATGGGGGGAACCCCCTCTCCCCCCAGTTGACACCAGCTGCCTCTTACTGGAATCCCAGGGGCAGAGTCTGCATGGCTGGAGTGTGGCTTTTCAGAGACACCTTTCCCCTCTGGAAGCGTGCGGCTTTGCTGGCGTATTCAGGGCTCACTGCCTCCTCTTCCTCTTCCTCCTCCCCGCTTGGTCGCCCCCAAAGCTGATTTTCCAGCGTGATAGCAAAGTGGGTTCCCCACCGTTTTAAACAATTCCAGGCCCAGCCACGCTGGCATTCCCCTTGATATGCAACAGGACTTGGGTGTCTCAAACTTTTTAAGGCCACAGCACCCGAAAGCCAAATCCCCCAGCCCCTGTCTTCCCCTCGTCCCATTTCCTTAGAGCTCTCCCACGGGCCTCGTGTGATTGGAGTCACTTTTATGTATCTGTTGGCCAAGTCTCTTTTTATTGTAGATATCTGAGGCTGGCCCTCCCTCTCCCAGCTCCTCCCCGCCGCTTCTTGCGTGAATTGCTAGCCGGTGTGATCTCAGTGCAGTGTAAGGTCCAGAGACAGAGGATCTAACTTGGGGAGGGGTGTAGGGCAGACAGAGGTGGGAGGAAGCATTCTGGTCTCTCCTGGGAGGTTTTCTAAGGTCACCTGAGCTGTGACTCAGGTCAGACTCCTCAACCGGGAGTCTCTGAAGTCAGTCCCCGAACTTGTTTAAGTTCCTAAGTAGCCGGCCTTGTTTAGAGCAGCAAAGAAGCTGAGCGATCCCGAGTTCCCTCGGGAGCTGGGAACGCTCAAGACCTTTGCCAATCAGGCCACTTTCGAAGAGTAACCCCAGACTCTCGCATTTGAATACGTTGGCCTTAGACTAAACCCTGCAGGTGGGTGAAGTTTTGAGCAAATCATTTGTCTAGTCAAATCGTTCCATTTCCCTATCGGATGCAGCCAAGAGCTAGGAAGAGGCGTATTTTCACATCGCTTAACTCCTTCTTATGTCCCCCTGCTTTTAGAATTGCAGCCAGCCGGTCTTCACTCTCTGTATCCATCCCTGGAGACTTGCAGCAAGAGAACACTTTTGATGATGGCTTTTTGTTTGTACTCTTCTGTGTCTCCCCCACCCTCCCCGGTTAGGTTTTAATTTGCTACATAGGCCTTGAAGAGGAGGAAGAGAATCCAATTCCAACTATGCATTAGATCACTCAAAGTAACCAGCCTGATTTAGTACCCTGGATGATTGTGTGTGTGTCTAATTAGCCAGGCCATCCACACCGCTCCCACTCTGTCTTCTCCTGCCGCTGCATTCCAAACACCTTGAGTAAGAACCGCAGTTCTGCAAAGGCCTGTTTTATATGTTAAGTTATAGCAATATCAGGGAGGGAACAGGGAAATTGTACAGTGGCTCATATAATAGTTTTGGGGTTTTTTTGTTTTTTTTTAAAGAAAAAAAGAATTTAAAAATATTTTGCGGGGTGAGTGGGGAAGAGAGGCAGGAAACTAAACTTTTAACATTTGGAATAAATCGAGTTTTGATAACCCCTCGTGTGGCTCGTCACTGAAGAGGAGACAGGTCTTTGGGCCCTGTGAAATGCTGTGGGACTAACCCAGAGCAGTTGGCTTTGTTTTACGACTATGGGCAGCTGCTTTTCACATACAAATTTGAAAATTGTAGCACAGTATAATACATCTAACAATATTGTCTCTTCTTTGGGTATCTTTAGGGGGCCCATCAGGGCGCTGTCTGGGTACCAGGGCTCCTCTGACTTGGCCGTGCAATTTGCACTCATGCAGCTGAGACCCAGACCCGGTTCCAGTTCCTTCAGCCACAAACCAAGTCTTCTGCAGCGCCTTTCGTCTTTCCTAGCTGGCCTGAATGAAATGTTCCTATCCAAACTAACGCCCCACCCCTGGGTTGTGCGCTAGAGGTGAGGGCGGGGCTTGGGAGTCGGGACTCCTGGTATGACAGAAAGGTGGTTGTGGGCCCTGTGTGTTTTGAGGTTGGTTGCGTATTGCAGTAATGTCTAGGAGCCTCAGTGAAACCTTTGTTTCGGTTTTCACCAAGAAGATTGGTGGCGATTGGACGTTTAACATAATGAATGCCAGTGAAAATGAGGTAGGACCAGAATCTAAAATAGGGAAGAACAAGTCAAAAATTACTTAGACAAGTTAGAGGTCTTCAAATCACCAGGGCCTGATGAAATGCATCCTAGAATACTCAAGGAACTGCCTGAGGAGGTATCTGACCATTAGCGATTATCTCTGAAAAGTCATGGAAGATGGGAGAGATGCCGGAAGACTGGAAAAGGGCAAATATGGTGCCCATCTAGAAAAGGGAAATGAGGACAAACCAGGAAATTACAGACCAGTCAGCTTAACTTCTGTACCCGGAAAGATAATGGAGCAAATAATTAAGCAACCAATTTGCAAATACCTAGAAAATAATAAGGTGATAAATAACAGCATGGATTTGTCAAGAACAAACCGTGTCAAACCAACCCGGTAGCTTTCTTTGACCAGGTAACAAGCCTTGTGGATAGGGGGGAAGCGGTAGACGTAGTATATCTTGACTTTAGTAAGGCTTTTGATACGGTCTCGCGTGACCTCAAACTCAAACTAGGGAAATACAACCTAGATGGAACTACTATAAGGTAGATGCAGAACTGGTTGGAAAATCATTCCCAGAGAGTAGTTATCAGTGGTTCACAGTCATGCTGGAAGGACATGACGAGTGGGGTTCCACAGGGATCAGTTCTGGGTCCGGTTCTGTTCAATATCTTCATCGGTGATTTAGATAATGGCGTAGAGAGTACACTTATAAAGTTTGTGGCTGATACCAAGCTGGGAGTAGTTGCAAGTGCTTTGGAGGATAGGATTAAAATTCAAAATGATCTGGACAAACTGGAGAAATAGTCTGAAGTAAATAGGATGAAATTCAATAAGGACAAATGCAAAGTACTCCACTTAGGAAGGAACAATCAGTTGCACACATACAAAATGGGAAATGACTGCCTAGGAAGGAGTACTGCGGAAAGGGATCTGGGGGTCATAGTGGATCACAAGCTAAATATGAGTCAACAGTGTAACGCTGTTGCAAAAAAAGCAAACATCATTCTGGGATGTGTTAGCAGGAGACATGAGAAGTAATTCTTCTTCTCTACTCCACGCTGATTAGGCCTCAACTCCAATTCTGGGCGCCACATTTCACGAAGGATGTGGACAAATTGGAGAAAGTCCAGAGAAGAGCAACAAAAATGATTAAAGGTCTAGAAAACGTGACCTATGAGGGAAGATTGAAAAAATTGAGTTTGTTTAGTCTGGAGAAGAGAAGACTGAGAGGGGACATGATCAGTTTTCAAGTACATAAAAGATTGTTACAAGGAGGAGGGAGAAAAATTGTTCTTGACATCTGAGGCTAGGACAAGAAGCAATGGGCTTAAATTGCAGCAAGGGAGGTTTAGGTTGGACATTAGGAAAAACTTCCTAACTGTCAGGGTGGTTAAACACTGGAATAAATTGCCTAGGGAGGTTGTGGAATCTCCATCATTGGAGATTTTTTTTAAGAGCAGGTTAGACAAACACCTGTCAGGGATGGTCTAGATAATACTTAATCCTGCCACGAGTGCAGGGGACTGGACTAGATGACCTCTCGAGGACCGTTACAGTCCTATGATTCTATGATGGATCGGGACTTCATTGCGCTCGGCGTTGTACGGACCCAGAACAAAGATGGTCCCTCCCTTGGAGTTTGCAGTCTGGGTCTGACAGTGTTAGCACCTAGTCGGATAATGCTCGCTGCCCTGCGCTTTAACCCAATAGATGCCACTTCCTCCCCAACCCATGAGCTTTTCCAGCGCTTGTGAGCGAGGGCACCCAGTCCTGCTTTGACGGGTGCTTCGCTTTCAATCTGACCCACGGCTGATTCAAATACTGGTGCCGCAGCCCCCGCCCATCAATGGGCTTAAGAAATGCACTTCTTGCTGCAGGGCAGGTGGGAAGCTGGGGCATCATTTCTTTTTAAACAGGTGTCAAAAAAATACCTAGCCACTTAGAGGGGTGAACCCTCCCCTTCTTCCCCCTTGGCCGTGGTGTCTTTCTGCCTTCGAGTGATGGATTAATGATGCTTCCTAAAGCCCCCGGGGTGCCTGGTCTCTGTACACGTTTCTGGGGCTGCTTCTCTGAAAGGATGAACTTGTTGCTGGTAGA
Organism: Malaclemys terrapin pileata; assembly: GCF_027887155.1. Classification (NCBI taxonomy): domain Eukaryota; kingdom Metazoa; phylum Chordata; order Testudines; family Emydidae; genus Malaclemys; species Malaclemys terrapin. Next base: position 8,897,538 of record NC_071526.1, on the reverse strand, counting down.
AGGAAAAACGTATTTGTAATATCCCTCTCCCCCCCCCCCCCCCGCCAACTCTCCATGCTCAACCCCAGCTTGTGAACCAGAGACTAGACTGCCTGGTGTCCCAAGCCAGCTGTGCCGTGGCCCCCAGGATGAGCTCCCTACCAGGCGTGTGGCTGCTGGGCTGGGGCGCCCAGCTGCACGTCTGTCAGCGGGGATCTCCAAGCACTGAAGGAGCGGCAGAACCCCACTTCTCATATTGCACAATCTTCAAGCGATTGGGCCGAATGGAGCCATCTCCTTGCCACAGGCAGCTGCTGTGGAACGCAGCGGGGGAGAGCCCCGGCCATGGGGGTCACGGCCTGCCTTTGTCCCCCGTTGAAACGCAGAGAACGTGGGCTTGCAGCTTATCTGAAAGGCTTCTGCCCTGGGGGAATTGGTCTAGAACTGACTCCCAGGGAGGCATCCAAGCTACCAAATTGCCAGCAAACCTGTTAGCAGCAGGCTGGGTTCTTGTGCCGCCTGTCCCAGGCCTGCTAAACTCCAGTCTCGCTTTGCTTAGCAGTGGATGGAGCAAGGAGTCGAACCTTGGAGATACTGATGAAAAGGGGCAGGTACTTAATCTTGGAAGTTATGGGGCTAGATTTGCAGCCGGTGTAAGTCAGCGTGGCTCCTTTGAAGTCAACGGCCCTGCACTGGTTTGCACCAGCTGAGGGTCTGGCCCCAGAGTTTTCTCTCCTTCGCAGACCAGCCAGAATCAGAATTTTCACGCCAGCAGAAACTGTTCAATCTGTCTGGGCTTTTACAGGGCTGAATCAACCCTCTTCCCGCTCAGCAGCAGCTCAGTCTGTCACCTCAGCGCCTGCTGCCTCAAACCCTCCATCCCCGCTGTCTAACCTTACCAAAAAGCACAGCTGTGGGGTCAAAAACGCTGGAGTTCCCCTGGGGGGGACTTTTTCCCCCTGCAGTTCTGGGATGTAGCCACACGGTGGCAGCAACAAGACAGGAGTGGGGAGTCCCAGCTCCAGCAGCTGAAATCAAAGTCCTGGCCCACAGGAGCTCCTCAGGGTTGGCCAAGGGGCTCACCCCCAGGGCCCCCAGGCGCTCACAGGGCTTTACAAAGGGGGGGAATATTTCCAGCCAGGGCAACTCACTATAGAGAGGTGCAGAACCAGGCACAGAACCCCGATTTCATGGCTCCCCGATCCTGCCACGGGTGCAAATTCCCACTGGGCCAGCCAGGATCTCCCCAGCAGCTGTGGCCTCTTTTCCAGCAGGGTGGGAATTGCTCTGGGGCTCCCCCTGCTGAGGACCTGTTTGAAAGGCGGCCTGACCTGTCGCTTGGCCTTCCCCTAGCTGCTAGGGTCATGGTCAGCAAACCCTCCCCCTGCCTCTTAGCCCTGCACTTGAGGTGTCTCTGTTGAGAACAAGGGCAGGATTCTCTGAGGCTTGCCTGTGGGTTTGGGAGATGGGTCATGGTGGGGGGCCTGGCCCGGCACAGGAGGCTATCTGCTGCTTGCACTGTCTGCGCCCCCCCCAGTCTATTTCCCCTGTGCTCTGATGTCCAGCAGTCCTGGTGATATGTCACTGAAATGAACAGAGCGCAGCATCCCAGGCATTACAGGACCTGCTCACAGCTGTTGTGTTTGGCTGTTGTCAGCCGCACGCTCACCCCACCTGCCGGGAGTGGGGATCCCGTGGAGATTTGGAGAGAGGTTCAGGCAGACGCCGGTCTGGGTCCGACGCCTCAGCTGCCAATCTGCACGTCTCCGGACGCAGCCTGGTCCTGGGGGTGCACACGCAGCTGGGTTCTCGGAGGCAAGGGCCAAAGCTGCGAGGAATTACTCCTATGGGCGATGCTGGGCTGGGTTGGCAATTCTGCACAGCCTTGGCTTTAGGAGCAGGGACTCCCCTAGCGCTCCTGCGATCCCAGTGGAGGCCGTGCAGAGCGATGTGTCCAGGGGTGGCAGGAGCTGGCTGCGGATTCTTAGGATGCCGAGTCTGGCTTCGCTTGTTCCCGCGAGAGTTTAGCCCAATGTTGGGGCATGGGTTTGCCCCAGGCGCTCCTGTCCTTGAAGGGTACCACCCCTCCTCCCCCCACATTGAGCGCAGCACGTGGAGAGTCTGGAGACCCCCCCCTCGCCGCTCTCACCCTAGGAGACAGAGACCTCCCAGCAGGGCTGGTGAGTGCGGCCAGGGAAGGGGGCAGGGTGTGATGGTGAGTGTCTGGGAGGTGTAGTGTAGGACGCTGGGCTGTGAGGGTGTGGAGGGTGCTGGGCAGTGGGGGAGGTTTGTGTGTGTTTGGGGTGCTGGGCAGGGGGGGAGATCTGTGTGTGTCAGGGCACTGGGCAGTGCGGGTCTGTGTGGGGCATTGTGTAGTTGTGGTGGTGGGGCTGTGGGGAAGAGCACTGGGAGGGAGGGAGGGGAAATCTGTCCTTTAGTGTCTGAAACGAAAGGTTTATTATAAAGGGAAAAGAAAGCAAGCACCAGAAGAGCGTTGTTAAATGGTAAAGCAATCAGACACACACATCAGATTTCAGTCCATAGATCAGGTTTGTGGCAGTGTTGGTGAGTTCCCTCCTCACTCCCCCGCCAGACCTCCCCGCCCACCCCTGCCTTGCCCTGTTCCCACCCCACTCCCCCGCCAGATCTTCCCGCCCACCCCTGCCTTGCCACGTTCCCTCCCCACTCCCCCGCCAGATCTTCCCGCCCACCCCTGCCTTGCCACGTTCCCTCCCCACTCCCCCGCCAGATCTCCCCGCCCACCCCTGCCTTGCCGCGTTCCCGCCTCACTCCCCCGCCAGACCTCCCTGCCCACCCCTGCCTTGCCGCGTTCCCCCCTCACTCCCCCGCCAGACCTCCCCGCCTACCCCTGCCTTGCCGCGTTCCCTCCTCACTCTCCGCCCCCGAGGAGAAGGGACACGGTGAGCAGCGGCCGGCAGCAGCAGAGGGTGGGGGCCTCGAGGAAGGGGAAGGGGCAGGGCCACCACGACCCAGGTGTCCGGTGGTGGGTCAATGGCAGCTGCACCGGGGAAGGCTTAGCTTTCCCTGGCCTATCATACCCACCACCCATAGGGAAGAAGCAGGAATGAAGACAAAACGGACATGATGCAGCTGCCTTTTATATTCTTCTGGCCGCATGGCTGGTACTTCCTGTGTCTAGAATGACCAGACAGCAAGTGTGAAAAATCGGGACAGGAGGTGGGGGGTAATAGGAGCCTATATAAGAAAAAGTCCCAAAAATCGGGACTGTCCCTATAAAATCGAGAGATCTGGTCACCCTACCTGTGTCCCAAACACAAGCTTCCCAGCACATGGCCTGGAAAAGCCTTAGAGTTCTGCGCACAGGCCTGCCCCTGCATGTCTTGCTGACTCATATTCCCTGGTTCCTTTCCATGGGTTCATCGTACCGCTGATGACCACTGAAAGGTCGTTGAACAGGCTAGGCAGGGCCGAGGCCAGTCTGTCTGGGGGTGTCTCCCAGAACTACAGATAAACCCTACATATCTATAACTCATCACACAAAGGTGATACAAACATATACACAAGATTATCAGACCTGGCAAACGGGAATGTTTTCACAGCTACCTCACGTGGCATATCTGGTCTGATTCCCTGCAATTTTATAATATTGGTATCGCCAATGTCATAAAGTGACTCCCATGTTCCATCCAGTGTCCCACCTGCCCCGTGGCCCGTGAGCGTCTCAGCCCCGGGTCCCAGAGCCCCAGAGGAGTCTCAGCACGCGAGCGCCTGGATGCCCTGAGAGCATCTGTCTGTCTCAGCTTTCACGGACACCCTCCCCTTTCCTAGGCCCGAGACCCTGCAATGCTTTCGTAGCCTTGGCAAGAGCGAACGCTTCTCGCCTGGATTCCGGGACTGCGAGGGAGCCGGCTGTAGGAGTCCTGACCATGGCTGGGCTGGGTGGGGGTCGGTGCCGCATGCCGTCCCTGCCAGCAGAGAAGGGCTTCCAGCCGCCCGGGGTGTGTGGGGCTGGAAAGGGGGCAGGCGGAGGAAGACGACTACGGATAGGAGAGCGGGCGCTAGTGTTGGGTGGGAAGAGGCTGCGTTAGCGTCAGATGGGGCAAGGGCTCCCTTGGCCCGGGAAAGACAGACTGAGCGGCTCTGCCAGCATCCGCCTGGGGCTGCTAACGCACAAAGCCGGGGGTGGGCTGGAATGGATTCCAGCCCCGATTCTCGAGGGGAAGCACTGGGACTCAGTGCCTCATCCCCCCGCCTCTCCCTGCTAGACCACATGAGCAATATTTCTATCCCCCTCCCCCACGCTGTTCTGGGCTAGCAGCCCCCGCCTGCCGTGGGGGTGTGAAATCTCGGCTATGTTAGGCAGCGTTCCCACTCAGCACCTGGGAACTGGCGAGCGCGGCCGGCGCGACGTGTTAACGGCAGCGTCTGCCTCTCGTTTTGTAACAGTGTGCCGGGTGTAAAAATATTGTAATTCACTTTCCGGGCCAAACCCCCTCCCCACCCCACTTCAGTGGGGTTTACACCGGGGACGGCTCTGGGCCTTGATGTCTGTCTCCCTGGGCTCTGTCTGAGTTCGGGACACTGCGCCCCCCCCCCCCCCCCCCCGCATTCCAGACACAAGGGCTGGTAGCTGGGCTCCACTGAGTCTTGCTTTGGCACGGCGAGGCAGGTGGGTTTCCTGTTTAGATTGCAGAGCTGTCGCCCAGGAGCTGGGGAACTCCGCTCCACTGAGAGAGGGCGGGCGGCAGCCAGACGCGCTGGGTCGAAGTTCAGTTCTGCTTTCCCTAGGCCACAGGAAGCACTTACCCTGGCTTGGGTGGATTAAACAGGATTTGCCACGCTGACCCTGATTGCGGCTCCCTTTACATTGGGCTTCCTGAGCAAGCGTCTCAGTGAGACGCTCTATGGGTTCCTCTTGGTGACGGGGGAGCTGGCCCTTTAAGAGGGTTGGGGGCTTAGGTGTAGCCTGCTTCCCCAGGTGAGGGCAGCATGTGACTCAGAGCCAGGCCTGCTGGGAGATATAAATGGCACCCTGGGCTCAGGGGGAGATTCCCAGGAGCAGAAGGGCTGGGTGAGCTGCTCTGAACGGGAAGATGCCTGGAGGCGGGAAGCCACAGCCGGGCTGGGGCTAAGAACGCCGCCCCCGGGGTGTGAACCAGCTACATATCAGTCGTGTGGGTGGTGCTCAGCGACACGGTGACCAATTAGGACCTGCAGAGACCAGAGGAGGAGAGCTGGGGACAGTTCTTCTGTTAATAAACCCGACCCCCAAAGGGGTGTCCTGTGGCACATGAAGTTATTGGGGAGCCCAACAGGGTGAACAATGGGGCAGTGGACAGGCCCCAAAGCTAAGCTGGGTGAGTCTCTGACCACACCGCTCTCCCTCCTTGCGATTTCACCACAGTGCTTCAGTGCGAGAGCCTTCTCCTCTGCAGTTCCTGCTGCCTGGAATGATCTTCCTCTGTGTCTCTCTGCCTCATCGGCTCTCCATCTCCTTTCCAACAGTACCTGACTCCAGCCCTCTCCTCGCTGGTCTGTCTCTCCCTCTTTCTCTGTGTGTTCGGTTCTTTAACATCTATATCTCTAGAGCATTTGGGGGAGAGCGTTGGCATGAAAGATGCTCCGCAGACTCGTGCTGTAGTGTCCGATAGTCTCGCTGGAAGTCGGATCAAACACGCGCTGGTTCAAACGGCACAGCAAAGCAGTTTGAAAAAGAGCTTGACGCTTCTGTTGCTCTCCTTTGTGTGACACTTTCTCTGAAGCTTAAACCAGTGGCTCTCAAACGTTTTTACTGGTGACCCCTTTCACACAGCAAGTCGCTGAGTATGAACCCCCCTTATAAATTAAAAACACTTTTTTAATATATTTAACACCATTATAAATGCTGGAGGCAAAGCAGGGTTTGGGGTGAAGGCTGACAGCTCGCGACCCCCCATGTAATAACCTTGCAACCCCCTGAGGGGTCCCGACCCCCAGTTTGAGAACCCCTGGCTTATACCGAACTTGTGCTCAGGGGAATATTGCAGGCTGTAATATTGTGATATCCTGGATTTTGTAGAGTGCATAGCATATGGGGTCTCAATCCACGACAGGGGCTTCTAGGAGCCACTCAATCTTACTAATAATTAACTAAGTTTCCATAAATACTTGCTCCCATGATTTAAGTAACTTGCTTTGGCTTTCCATGGCCAACTCACACTAGTATTCTGCTGAGCAAGTTTAGTAGCAGGAATAGTTCACTGAAGCAGGAAATAGCAAAGGTCTTTCAGGAAGGCTGGCTTTGTGTCTACACGGCATTGTAAACCTGGGCTCAGACTCATGTTTGAGCCCAACCTCTTCCCACTATCGTCCGCACACACACACCCGTCTGGCTCAGGTCTAGAAGCACTCAGGACCTGGGTCCTAGGACCCACTGGGAGAAGGAAGGGTGTCTGAGTCCAAGTCCCACTTCGGCTCGGGCCCAAGCCCTGTCATTTTGCAGTGTGGATGCAGTTCAAGCCGCAGACCCGAGTCAGCAGGTCTGCATGGTGCAAGCTTAGCCACGTTCGCGCAGCTATGAGACCCGGGCGCCTATGAACCACTGTATGGTCCTTCCACAGTACCACTCTCCATAGGTACATGGCCAGTGCAGAGGCCGAGCACTGGTACAATAACCCCAATGGCGCAAATATCCTCTACTCCCGTCCCACAGAGCGCTCGTCGGCTTGCCTGCCTGCTGTTTTCTGTATTCGGCTTTGGGTAACCAGATGTCCCAATTTTATAGGGACAGTCCCGATATTTGGGGCTTTGTCTTATATAGGCGCCTATTACCCCCCATCCCCGTCCTGATTTTTCACACTTGCTATCTGGTCAGGCTGGCCTAGAGTCAGGGCTGCAAGAAGCCACTAACCTGGTCAAACCGTGCGGCGTGGCCCGTAGAGCTCACTGCCTGTTCTTTTGCCAGCTGTGGACAGTAAAGGAGTTGTGTGTTGGTTTTTTATAAATATTGTTCTGCCTGAATGCATGGAGTCAAATCAAGGAAGCTGTAAGGGGGACACCCAGAGGCAGGGGTAGTCAACAGGCAGTCTGCGGGCCAAATCCAGACAGCCAGGTGCTTTAGAACGGACCCCAAATCTTTTTATTTACTTATTACTTTTAAAATTTTCTCTGGCATTTGGACCACATCTTGCCCAAGAGATTTGGACCTTGACACAAAACAGACTACCCCGTGGAAATAAAGCAATGCAAAGATACAACACCTGGGCTAACAGGCTCCAAAGGGGTTAAGGTAACAATGGCTCCTGGGCGGTCAGTTGCGAAGCAGCTACTTACCCGACTCCATCCAGGTTCAAAGAGTTGACTCTTGCCAAGGATACGAAAGCGTTGCAGAATCTCGGGCCTAGGAAAGGGGAGGGGGTCGGCCGTGAAAGCTGAGACACACAGACAGACGTTGCAGCAGGGCACTCTGCTTGGGCCAACTAAGAGATGGAGGTCACTGGGCCGGATCATGGGCAGCAGGTGAACCCTGGGCTTGGGGAAGCTAGTCCCTGGCCTGGTCTGTCCCTTCTTCCCGAGGCCCTGCCTCTCCCGCCGGGGCCCAGAGTGCCCACAGCTGCTGCCCTTCCCCCACGGGCCGCCCGAGTGCCCCCATCCTGGCCTCCATTAGCCCCAGCCCCAGTGTGGGCAGGACCACACAAGGCTGTTTGGGGACGCTCAGCCTTCCCTGGCCTTGGATACCCACCACCCCTGGGCTGGATGAAATGTACTGAAGCCTGCAAGGGAAGTTTGGGGATTTTGCGTATTAGACCTTAAACGGTTTTACCTCCTTTCTCCGCTTGCCTTGGACCTTTGGATGAATGAAGAACGAGCGCTTTGTTTCGGAGCTGCTCTGATCAGCTCACTGGTCACAGATCCCCGGAGTGAAGCCAAACCTGGTCGGGGCTGGTTGAGAAATGGGAGGAGTGTTTGGGGGGGACCCAGTCCCAGGGTGGTAGAACTGCACGGCTCTCAGAAAGGGGTGATGGTAGTGAGGTCTATCCCCAAAGGGGTGCACTCAAGAGGGGTTCTAAAGCACACCGTGCCCTGGAACCATGACGTTGTTGCCCTGGATTTGTGGGGTGTGTATACCCCAGAATGTGCTCAAGCTATTTGCAACCATAGTATGTGCACTCAGCCACTAGGAATGAATGAAATAGAGCCCCACATAGTTAAGGGTTAATTTGGAGACAGGCTTACAGAAGCAAGGTCATAATTACTGGCAGTTTTGCTAATCCATATGGGAAGAGGGGGAGAAAAAGTAAACCACTGAGAATGGAAGATGTGTGGCTGGACAGCCTTGAGTCTATATACCTCTGAGAGTAACAATGTATTGGAAGTTAGGAAAAGTGATTTAGTAGGGGTCATTATGACCACGTGTTTTATAGAAGTTAGTTATAAAAAGTTTAGATAAGAGTGTACTTTGGGGAGGTATTGTGGGAGAGACGTTTTCCTGGCATTTTTACTCCCCGGCAGGGAGGCGTTTGGCCAGTGCCAACTTGTTGAATACTCAATATCTGGGATGTTCTAAACCTGTTGCTTATGTCCGTGTGTGCTTAAATCTAATAAACTGCAGTGTTAGGCAAGAGCATGTTGACTTGCATTATGCCTTAATCAGACAGAATTGCTGAGTTCCTGTTGATTTATTCCTTACACTGCCTGGAGTGAAAGTTACCTTGGGGGTAACAACATCAGTGACCGAAGTTGTCGTCAGCATCGTGGTTATCCTGCAACCATGCCCTCTTAGCAGCAAGGCTCTTGAAAGGTGAAATCTCCCACAAGCCACTGCTTCAGGGAGTAGTGCCAGGAACTCCAGGTAGGTACCCAGAGGGCAGGGTACCCAGAGGGGAAGCAGGTACTCAGAGGGGAAGCAAAGCATTATGGCTGGCATCACGGCTGTACAGCAAGATCAGTGCTATCCTGCTACCTCCAACCTCCAGTGCAGACCCGGCCTTGAAGTGGGCTGGATGAAAGTGCAGCTTGAAAATCAAATGACACACCCAGCCGCTGTCTTCCTATTACTACAGTATATTCCTATTGGAACTCACGTAGGGCCTGATCCAAGTCCTTCCATTCACCTGCATGGGTTTTGGATCAGGCGCTTAGCTACCAATGCTGGACCAAATCAAAAGAACATAAGAACGGCCCAACTGCGTCAGACCAAGGGTCCATCTAGCCCAGTGTCCTGTCTTCCGACAGTGGCCAATGCCAGGTGCCCCAGAGGGAATGAATGGAACAGGGAATCATCAAGTGATCCATCCCCTGTTGCCCATTCCCAGCTTCTGGCAAACAGAGACTAGGGACACCATCCCTGCCCATCCTGGCTAATAGCTATTGATGGACCTACCCTCCATGAATTTATCTAGTTCTTTTTTGAACCCTGTTATGGTCTTGGCCTCACAACATCCTCTGGCAAGGAGTTCCACAGGTTGACTGTGTGTTGTGTGAAGAAATACTTCCTTTTATTTGTTTTAAACCTGCTGCCTATTAATTTCATTTGGTGACCCCTAGTTCTTGTGTTATGAGAAGTAGTAAACAACACTTCCTTATCTATTTTCTCTACACCAGTCATGATTTTATAGACCTCAATCATATCTCCCCTTAGCTGTCTCTTTTCCAAGCTGAAAAGTCCCAGTCTTATTAATCTCTCCTCATACGGAAGCCGTTCCATACCCCTAATCATTTTTGTTGCTCTTTTCTGAACCTTTTCAATGCCAATAGATCTTTTTTGAGATGGGGTGACCACATCGGCACACAGTATTCAACACAAATCATGTCTTTAACCAGCCCTGACTCCCACTGAAGTCCATGGGAGTTCTACCTGAATAAAGAACTGAAGATTTGGTCATTAGTGATCATGAAATTGTCTTTTTAAAACCTCAGCTACAGAATTTGACTTCTGGACCTCCTGCAGCAGTGAGTTCCACAGCCTAACCACATGTTGCAGGAAGCAACATTGTCTTCTGATTTGCTGTAAACCAATTCCTTTGGCCCCCTCTTTTGTGGGTCAATGCAAAAGGGAGAGAGTAATCGGTTTGTGCTCTGTGCTCCTAAAACACAGGAGCTGGTGTCAGTGGTTTTAAAGGGGATGTTGGCTGATCAGGCGAGTGCTGTGAGATGACATGTATGAGGAGAACATAATGTTACTACTGCAATTATACCAACCCAGCTGGCGCGCCCCTGCCTTTGCTTCCAACCTGTGTTGCATTCATCGTCATGGAAATGGAGAGATCAGAACTTCGGTGCTTCCTGTGCTCTGTCAATCACAGCTCCATGCTGGCGCGGACCCTGGTCTGACCATTATGCGGTCGTGAGCAGTGATTGGCTGCTCTCTGCCCAGAGGTTGATGGAAAGTGCGGAGCTGGCTGACAATTAAACTTGAGCAGGGTTCTGTTCCGGGCGCCGTTTGGCCTGCAAGAAAAGCGTCGGCATAGAGCTCCAACCGTGAGCTGTCCTGAGGCACTGAATAAAAGGAATGAAAGGAGGGGGAAAAAGCCAAGGGAAACAGTGTTGCCTAGTGGATAGTGCACTGCACTGGGAATCAGGAGATCTGGATTCTGTCCCTCTATGTACCTCTTTTCCCCTCTCCCGCCCTTTGCCTTGATCTAGGCTATAAACTCTCCGGGACAGGGTCTCATACTACATGTGGTGGGGGACTATTTTGAGCCTGATGCTGCAATGGAGGGATATCACTTGGCAACTGGAAAATTTAGGTTGTCCACATCAGTGCCGTCTTCCCCTCCCTCTGGCTGGAAATGGCTCATCACTCGAAGGCATCAAACCCTTGCGAAATTCCCCTTGTGCTTTGAGGGACCAGATCAGAGCAGCCTTGAGATACAGAATCCTCTTGAAGGCTTTGAGCAGGCCTGTGTCCCATTAAGGACGGGGGAATTTAAAAAGGAATATACAGTATTTGGGATGGGCACAGACAAAAGGGGGGAGGGATAGCTCAGTGGTTTGAGCATTGGCCTGCTAAACCTAGGGTTGTGAGTTCAATCCTTGAGGGGGCCACTTAGAGGTCTGGGGCAAAAATCAGTACTTAATCCTGCTAGTGAAGGCAGGGGGCTGGACTTGACCTTTCAAGGTCCCTTCCAGTTCTATGAGATAGGATATCTCCATTAATTATTAAAAAAAAATTATAATTATATCCTCCACTGAAAGCCACGACAGAGGCTTCTCGAGCTGAAAGAGACGAACGGTATCAAAGGGCTGCATAAACTTTCATTCAAGTGCCACTCTGCTCTGAAAAGTGACTCTGTGGGGAAGAAAACAAGGCCTCCTGGGCTTCCGTCTTTATTAATCCAGAGCAAATCTACTCCGCTGAAAAGGGAAGAGGAAGAAAAACTTTCCCCCTCCCAGCCCTGCTGAGCTGCCAGATGCTCGGAGAGCCAAACTGGGTTCTCCGACTCATGCATCGTATCAATCCATCCTGACGCTTGTGCTGCCCCATTTGAAGGCCTGGGGTCCAGATCTGGTGCACAGCTTGTGGGATCAGAGAAGATCCCAGAGGCTGGCTGGCTGCAGTGAGGACTGCTGCAGGCCCAGCCCACCTTGCACTGGTGACACAAACCCAGCGATATTAACATAGAAACAATAGCAGGCTGTCCCCTTGCTTTCACTCCCCATTGTTAACTGGGGCTGTAGCTAGACTGTGCGCGAAGCTTCCGCGCGGCTTCTCCTTCTGCCGCCCCCAGCCCCTCGCTCCGTTCCTGCCAGCCCACTCGTCGTGCGCACACAGGGCCTTGTGTTGCCAAATAAAGAACAACATATGGCAAGCCGGCGTGTGCCTCCACCCCAAAGCCTGCCAGGGAGAGCATTCTTGCTGTGTTGAGGGGTGGTTGTAGGGGCTCGGCTGCTGAGATGGGAGAGGACCCGGCAGCCGAGACCCATCCCTGTGCCATGGGACGAGCACACAGCTGGCTGGAGGACAAGTGGGCCTGGATCTGCTGGCCCCTCGATAGCCCCTCCGTCAAGCATGTTGTCATCCCCATTTTATGGACAAGGGAAGTGACTCGTCCAAGGTCACCCCGTAGGTCAGCGACTAGAGCCCAGGTCACCAGAGACCCAATCCAGTGCTCTATCCAGTAGATCTCATGTGATGGTTGCAAGTGACGTGACCCCAGCCCTGCATCAGTCATCTTCTGGGCTTGAACCAGGGACCTTCAGCAGCACAGATCTCTCCCATTTGAGTCAATTCATTGACTGATGGTAGTAATAGTAGTAGGCTGTTATCCTCTAGGTGGAAACCAGCTGCTAGAGCAGGGATGTGACACGCTCTGCCAGTGCATTACATGAGGATCGAATACTCAAGATTTAATGAATCATAGACTTCAAGGTCAGAAGGGACCATTATGATCATCCAGTCTGACCTCCTGCACAATGCAGGCCACCACCCACTCACTCCTCTGTATCAAACCTATGTCTGAGCCATTGAAGTCCTCAAATCGTGGTTTAAAGACTTCAAGGTGCAGAGAATCCTCCAGCAAGTGACCCGTGCCCCACACTGCAGAGGAAGGCGAAACCCGCCCAGGGCTTCTGCCAATCTGCCCTGGAGGAAAATTCCTTCCTGACCCCAAATATGGTGATCAGCTAAACCCTGAGCATGTGGGCAAGACTCACCAGCCAGACACCCAGGAAAGAATTCTCTGTAGTAACTCAGATCCCACCTCATCTAACATCTAATGCCTGATCAAGGTCTCTTCCAAGCCCTGTTCTGCAGGGCTTGAATGGCTCGGTCTCCCCCTGCAGCTCCCTTCCCTTCCATCACCCCTCAGAGCAATTTGGAGGAAAAATCCAGAGCTTAACTTGAGGCCAGGTGTTCAGGCAAGCGCTGCCCTCCTGCAGGGAACCGCCGGAGCAGAATTACATTGCAAGGTAGCTTTGGCGACCTCCCGCGGAGGCTGTCAGCGCAGTCGCAGCTGGAAGCCAACCTTTCTTTGTAAATCTCAGGCTGCATATGCCAGATCTTCTGTGCGGAGTAAAAAAAAATATATAACATCCTGACATTAGATTTCCCTGTGGGCAGCCCCCTGCGTTAACACGGTAATTAAAGAAAAATAACAGCCGCTGATATTTTAATTGCACTAAGAATTCCCACAGCCTGGCCTAACCTGGAATGTGTGTGAGGGAATGAAAGAATATTACAGGGCAGCTTCTCAATCTTTTTGATACCAGGGACCGGCGTGCTGCCACCCTAAACTGTATCCGGGAGATCTCAGGGACGGGTACTGGTTATAGGAGAGAACCTGGTGACCTTTTCAACTCACTCTGCCCACTGGCAAGGACGAATTCGCCCAAGAAGAGAGAAATTAATAGGCTGAATTCTTCCTCTTATCTACAGAGCAGATAGATTCAGGGGGAGAAGAGAAAGCAAAACCTCTTCTCCCTCTCCCTGATTTTTTGTTGTTGCTGGCATGGAGTGGAAGAAATTAACCAAAGCTTGGTTGTCTGTGATGAGGATTTGCTAAAATCTGTTGACTAAAAAAAGCCACCTCCCTCCCACCTCCCCCCCCCGCCCTAAGATTAATCATTTTGTTTAAGCACAAAGGAAACGCTAAGTTCTAGGCATCTTTATCTCCCCAATTAGATCCTGCCTCATTCATTTTGATGTGTGTGCCTATCCACCACGTTTGTGTGCGTGTGCCTATCCATCACTAATTAAGCCAGAACGGAGGCAGGAAGGGATGGGAGGGAATCTGAAGCTGTTCGTTCATCTAAAATAGCCTGTCGTTCTTGCCTGTGATTTTAGATATGGAGATCATTTTAATTTGCTATAAAAGGATTGGCTTGGTAGCTTTTTGGTGGGGATAGTGGATAGCGCACTGGATTGGGACCCCAGAGACCTAAGTTTTATTCCTAGCTCTGCCACTGACTTGCTGGGTGACCTTGGGCAAGTCACTGCCCCTCTCTGCCTCAGTTTCCCCATCTGTAAAATGGGGACGGTGATACTGACCTTCTTTTGCAAAGCGCTTCTCATCAGTAGGTCTCAAAGCGCCTTACAAAAGAGCTAGAGTTCTTATATTTTTCTATTATTTTGCTGAGGAGCCTAATTGCTTCAAGAGGTGAATGGAAATGGAGAAAGCTTTAGCTGTGTTGACTTTCCTGACCTTGCTGTTGGTTGATAGTGGTCCCATCTGGCCTTAATATCTTTAGGAGAAATCCTGGGCCATTGAAACCAATGGAGTCTTACCTCTGGCCTCACTGGAGCCAGGGTTTTGCCTTAGGAGTCTGACTCCTCCGCTGCCTGGTCTGATGATAAAGGGGTGGTGATGCGTGGTTTTTTTGGTTCGTCGGGCTAACCAAACCAGTGACCGGCCTGGCCTTGGCTCTGCTGGGGGAGAAGTCAGGGTGTTGCTGGGCATCTGCAAGTTGCTTCCACCTCAGCTCTACCCTTCCCTCCAGAAGGGAGGTCAGGGCCACACCGCTCTTCATCAGCGCGGGGAAGTTCGGAGGACCTGATGTGGTGGAAATGAATTCCCTCCTGCTCCAGCCTTGCTGCTGGAAAGCAGCGAAGGGGATCTGCAGGCTGCCAGGTGAGCTGCCGGAAGCTGGGACTGGATGACACGGGATGGCTCACTCGATAAATTGCTCTGTTCTCTTCGCTCCTTCTGAAGCATCTGGCACCGGCCAGTGTCAGAGACGGGATACTGGCTTAGATGGACCAGGATGGCCGTTCTTATGAGTTGTTGACCTACGGCCAGATCCAAGTCCCAGGCTTGACTCCCCCTGACGTCAGCGGGCAGCATGGGATCAGGTCCTTCGTGCAGGACCATGGTGGGTCGGCAGGGGCAACGCACGAGGCTCCTAAAAGGCACTCAAGCTGAACGTGAAGGGATGACGGAGCACCTAGCCCTGTCCCAGCTGTGACTGGCCAGGCCTTGTTGTCGCGGAGGTGGCCGCTGAGGAGGCCCCTTGCCTGGCATATCCATAGGCACTAGAACAGCAAAAACCGGGGGCTGAATCCATCCCTGGTGTAGACTCACTCAGCGGCCCGAATGTGTTACGTCGGGGCTGAACTTGGCTCTTCTGTGAAACAGCCCCACTATCGAAACTGCTGCCCAGGGGCCTTGCGCAGGGCAGAGCGCCATGCACAGCTTCGAGCTGAACTGCAGATCACAGGAGTCTCATTAAACGTGATCTCACTGTCCTCGTCTCCTCTCAAAAATGGTAACCAGCAGGCGCGCTTCCCTTAGCGCTCCTTGCTCCTGTACTTCCACAGCGGGTCAGTTATTGCTCCGCCGCTTATCATTTCTTGCATGTTCTGCTGTGTCCGACTAACAGGCCGCTGGTTGTAATACTGCTTTGCCTATGGAGTTCTTCTGGCATTGCTTGTTCAAGGCTGATGGACAATAAACACGCTTCAAGCATCCGAACGACGGGGATCGACGTGTGGGGAATTAACCTGCACCACGCGGCGTTTCCATTTTAAATGGACACCCCTGAAGCATGTCCTAGGAAGACTTTCCACTTGTTCTTACAGTTGCACCGAGAGGCCCCAACTGAGATCAGGGCCTCGCTGTGCTCGGTGCTATACATACAAATGGCCAGAAACTGTTCCTGCCCCAATGTATTTATGATGGAGGGAGTCTTATCCCCATTGTACAGATGGGGAATAGGGAGTCGGTGGAAAATTCCCAGACCCTTTCTCTCACCAAGCCATGTCACTCCTTGGGAAGGAGCTTTGCTTCCCATCAAGATAGACCAAGATACTATTATTGCTAAATAAAGGCAGCGTGGCCTAGTGGGTAGGGCACTGTAATAGAAGTCGGGAGATCTAGCTTCTCTTCCCAGCTCTGCCACTGACTGCTGTGTGACTGGGCAAGTCACTGCCGTGCTCTGCCTCAGTTTCCCCTCCCACTCCTTGTCTGTCTTGTGTGTTTAGACTCTTTGGGGGCAGGGACTGTCTTACTGTGTGTTCATATCTGCCCAGCACAAGGAGATCTCAGCTGAAATAGAAGGTCCTGAGTCACAACTGTAATGTCACTAGTAAACATGTAACCAAAAATTTCCCCTTGAACGAATGCTCGTTTGGGACAGAATTTTAACTTGATACACTCCTGGCCCCTTAAAAACAGTGGACACCTCTGCTGAGTGAACTCCATTGAATATCCTCATGTTCCTGTCCACAAAGGTCCTTTCTGCACGAGAGGAGGAAATCTTAAAGGGCCGGGACTGCGTGTGGGTTATGGTGCCTGGAGTATGTGAAGCTTGTGGCATCTCCCAGAGCTCCAGGTGTTGGGCCTGTCCTCAAAGGGGTTTAGACACCAAACTCTCATTGGTTTCAATGAGCGGTGGGAGTTAGGCACTGTAGCGGGGCAGTAACCCTGCTCCTGGGAAGCGGGAAAAGCCACCCCTTGGAGAGGGCTGGGGCTGAAAGCTGAGAAGAAAAGGCTGATTGGGGAAGCAGCCACAGCTGGGGCCATGCCCCAATCAGGCCACAGCTGGCCCTATAAAAGGGCTGTGAGTCAGGGGCTGAGACTCTCTCTCCAGCCTTGGAGGGAGAAGGACTGGGCTGCCTGGGAGCTCAGGGTACAAGGACCGGAGCAGGACTGGGGAAAGGCAAGAGGAGCTGGGGAGCTCCAGCCTGGTAACTCCCCAGGCTGTGGGCCTGGTTAAAGGCCCAAACAGGTACTGGGGTTGCCGAGGCAGCTGGGCCGAACCCCTTGCCAATGATGAGTGGCCGTGACAGACGGCCGTCTGCCCCAGTGAGCGGGGGCTAGATGGTGACTGGCAGTAGCCACTGAGGCAAGGTGGGTGAGAGGGTTGGGGGTTCCCCTGGGAGGGGAGACCCAGAGTGTGGTGGGGTACTGCTGGGGCAGAACCCCAAGGTAAAGGGCACCGGGGTCTGGGAGGGATACAGGGGGCCTGCGGCAAGCGAGACATCGGCCAGCAGAGGGCGGTCCGAGTGCTGGACGAGCTAATTCCCAAGAAGACCAGCAGGAGGCGCCGCGGCGGTGAGTCTCACTTCGCGACTGGCACCTAAATACCTTTGCACCTCTGGGCCTGGGTGCCGTTTCTGGGGGAAAGCAATTATCACCGGGCTCTATTAACTGCTGCTGTGAATCCCCTCTTTCTCTGCGTTCATTCTGTAATCGTCCCAGAGTCCGCCAACAGGGAAACACACCGATGCTATTTAGATCTGTCGTGGCCTTTTCAAAGCGCTGCCCTTTCCGAACGTGCAGCGATTCCTGGCTGGTCGCTGACGCTGTCTGACAGCTGCGAAACGAAACATGTTGCCTGAGCTGGTACCTGCCTTTGCATAAGGTGACCCTGCCTGCCAGAAGGGAGGCTGCAGCTTCTCTGAGAGCTGGCTTGGCCTGTCTCCTAGTTATCCGGCTGGTAGGAGCTTGTGGAAGTGATTGGAGGAGAACAGAAGTGGGAGCAGGCACCAGTAACTTGAAAGGAATGGGGGACATGATGCATTTCCACCAACTCCAATTGCAGAGGTTCCCGTTGATTGCATGGATCTCCACTCAGGCTTTTCAGCCATAGGGACTGATATTCAGCATGTTGTGGTCGGTTGCAAGTCTTTGACTTCAGTGGGCTTTGGATCAGGACCATAGGGCAGGGTGGGGGGGCAGGGAGGGGACTGTTACTTCATGGTCTTCCTCTGTGCAGCAGCAACATAGTTTTATGTGAGACTGCTGCAGTCTTTGTGCAGTGAGGGGGCCATTGGGTTCGTTGTAAGGGAAGTCCATGGGGACTCTGAAAAATCAAATGCATGAACTCACACAAGGAGCAACCAGTGGGTCACTCACTAGGGGAACGGTCTCCCCTCCGTTGTCCATACCCTGGTCTCCATTAATGTCAGGGCAGGTTTTGACCCCGCAGGTCTAATCTCTAGTCTAGAGTGACTGATCTGCTATTTGGACTGTGTGTGTCTGTCTGCAGGGCTCCTGGGAGGATACATATTGCAGAACGCATAGTGCAAGTAGGCGCTGAAGTCAGTGGCGCTGTCAGGATCTAACCCATATCGTTTATATGCGGGCAGTGCATGCTGTGCCTTGTAATGCCCATGTGAAGTGAGGTGGTCATAAGTGGCATAATGCCACGTGCTGTGAACATATCTGCCCCCACAGGCTGCTGGTGGCTTTGCACTAGTGCCTCAGTCGTGACCCATGAGGCTAATGAGATTAATGTGCCTGGTTCTCTGGATGAGTAATGATGGCCAAGCATGCATGTTGAGTGCCTGTCTGGGGATCTGTCAAGACGCTGAGAAATTGTAATCAGGTTGTTATGGTTTCGACTGAACCTCACTGAAACAACTGTGACAGCTGCTCCTCCATTAATAAATGCAAGAAACAATTAAGCTCCTGCATGGAACCAGGTAGCCGGAACAATAGTAGCCTCCACTGAAAGCACGGGCATGTAACGGCAGGGATTTTGGGGATTGCTTGGAGGGGGTGTATCTGCCTCTATGAAAATAGCGGGAACACAGCAGAGAAACAGAGAGAATCGGCCGAAAGCCAAGGATGCAGCCAGAACAAGCACTTTGGGATGGGGGCGGCGGGAGCATGGCCCTGAGGGAAGCCTAGAGGGAGCTTTTGGGCCAAGTGCTGGCTGAAACGGGGCTTGGACGTGTGAGCAAAGACCTTGTCCCTTGCTGCGTTTAGGGAAATGGGATTTGAACGTTCTTTGTCAATAAACAGGATGGCACAAAAGAAATAGCTAATGCATAGCCCTAAATGGGGGTGGCTTATGAGAGGCAGGATGGCTAAGCGGCTAGAACAAGGAAACCGGCATCAGGGGACCTTTTCTCTGCTGTTGTCCTGCATGAAGTCCCACAGTAAGACACTTCAGGCAGTGATAAAGGACCATCCGGTCTTTATACTTCATTAACTCCTCAGCAGGGCTTCTTGCTACTAACTCTTCCCTGGATCATCAAGAGAACAAAGTTAGGATGGGGGTGAATTTCTCTGCTGATGGTGATATTTAGACCAATCTGGAGCGGGTGAGGGGACCTTCCTGCTCTCATCCTCAGATGCTTGAGATAGGCCTGACATCTCGTTTCAGGGACGTATTGTGCCCTATGTCACTGATGAGCAGGCTCGTGCCTGTTTGTTAGGCTGCTGATGTCGTCCGTGACCAAGGACACGTGTGTGTGTGTGTGAGAGAGAGAGAGACGTTCTGTTATAACACAGATGATTGGATATTTGGCTCTTAACTTCATGGCCTACATGCAATACTGGGGATGACATGCAGTGACACATCCTGCTACAAGCTGGGCTGGTTAGAGATACTGAATCATCAAGGGGTGAGAGAGCTCAATCCACTTGGGGATCTGTTTCTAATTTGGGTTTGTTTCCCGGTCCCAAACCCTGAAGTCTTCCCTCCAGCTCTCAAGGACCCCAGTCCCCAATGACTCCCAGAGCTGCAAGAGGGACAATTCTATTGGAATACGAGGCCCATAAGAGGCGCCTCATCCGGTAGTGGCTGACCCATGCTTTGAAGGGGACGGTTGTATTATATAATTTAAAAACCCTTTCTCTCGTTCTCTTCATGAATATAACGGCAAGCATCGGGATCCAGCAGCCAACACGCTCCCTAATATTGGACTTGCTTTTCTGACCTCGGCTGCGTGTTGCAAAGATGTGGTCCTTGAGCAGTTGCCTTGGAAAATCAAGCCTCTTTCCTGAGCAGTTCGGAGCCTATTTAAAACCTAAGGGTGGGTGGGGAGGGTTCCAGCTCTTCCTGGCATTTTTAAATGAGCATCTGAAAGACTTTTTTAATTGTTCAGCTCTTTCTCTCTCCTCTGGTGTCTCCTCCTTTTCTCTAGCTCGTCAAAGAGCGAAAGGGTTGATATTTCTTCCGCTCATTGACGGCCTTAGTTGCGCCCAACCAGTGTCCTGGTGCTGAGGGATACACAGTCAGTTGGACCCGTTCCGTTTGTTGCAGCTCCTATCTACTTGGGGTATTTAGATGGCACCATCTCAGCACTTCACCGTCGTAAATTCTCCTCTCGTATTCCCAACCTCCCCGTGAGGCACCGCATTGCTATTATCCCCACTGTGTAGAGAGGGACGTTTTGGGCTTAGCATCCGTCCTGCTGCCCGCGTTGTATGAGCACAGCTGCACCAATGTTGGGTCAATGGGAGAGCGTCTCCCGCCATCTCTCCTCTTCATGCTTTAAGTCTCGGTGCTGGCTGAGCTCTGCCATTTACCGCTAGTAATTGGAACGCGGCCGCGCCGGGTCCCGTGGCGGTATAATCAGCGGGCCGAGGAGCTCTGCTTGGCTTGTGGAATCAGCTGGGGGCTCAGCAGAGGCTGCAATCATGATGTCTTTACTCTGTCCCTCAGCACACTTATAAGTGGCTTCATCTCCACATTCCCTGCTAATGGATTCTGCGCCTCAGTTTCACTCCATAATAGCCTTTGTTAACCACTGGGGAGCTGAGCTGAGACTCCCCCCTCAAACTTGCTTCACGTGGGCCCAATCCTGGCCAGCACATGGGACTCTGGGCCGTCCCTACTGACCTGGGCTGGCTTAGAAGCTGGCACCCCAGAGGTGAAAGAAGCCTCTAATTCCATTACCACTCCTTTCCAGGTAGTCCAGGTCAGGAATTGGGGTTGTTATGGGAGAACTGGATTTGATACAATTCTCGGCCATCTTGTGCACTTAGCCCCCATAAGCTTGGAAGCAAGGATGCCCCAAGCATCAGGAAAATGGCTTCATTTAGACAGGCAAAAACAGCTGCAGTGTGTTACTAACAAGGAGAGATCCACGGGAGGGAAGTAGAAAAGTGACTTGAGTCTGGGTACCTTTGTTTGTAAGTGGTTGGAAATTGATTTGCTGATAAGTAGAAACTATGAGTTTCTTGCTATTGCTAGGGGAAACCCCAGCCTATTAGAAGTTACTATGAAGGCTTTGTTTTGAGGTGCATATAAGAGTTTTGTCAGAGTGTGCTTTGAAGTTTGGATTTTCTACAAGCAAGGAGAGCGGCACCACATTCCCCAGTGGCTGAGAGCAAGGCTGGCCACCGGAACCCTGCTGCTGTCCCTCAATACCACCTCAGACTTTAGGTAACTATTTTTGGGGTGCTTCTAGGTTATTGCTAGTTTTGATGTGTGCTTTGCTCTCAATAAAAACGAGGATTTTTTTTTTTGAGCAGGAGCACTCGTGTGTAGCAAGCGTTTAGCAGACGGAGGTGCTATGTCCCCCACTGACTTATTTCCTGACACTGCCTGGAAAACAGAGCTTTGGGTTCAGATCACCCTGGGCAACAGGATGACCATGTGTGGGGATGCTAAGCAATGGGGGCTGTGTTAGACAAAGAGAAAGACAGGCTCTGCCTGCGTCCATGAGCCTCACTAAAGAATCCCCATACGGCCACGGCATCGCTGTCTCCTACCTCGCCCGGGAGATGCTTGTATTTTGTTGGCGATCTGACACGCTCATGATCTTGGCTGCAGCATGAATCTCAAACTGATGACCATGGTGTCCAATCTGCTCTGCAGCCAAAGCTATTAGAATATGAATGCTGGGATCCAGGTACTGATGGGGTTAGACTGGGGCACACTCAAGAACAGCCCCAACTCAGCCAAATTGAGCTAACCTGAAGTGACCTATCAGTGCCCACCCTTGTATGCCCTGGTATTCATGTAGGACAGGGGTGGGCAACTATGGCCCAGAGGCCGCATCTGGCCCTCCAGATGTTTTTAATACAGCCCTCGAGCTCCTGCCGGGGAGCAGGGTCAGGGGCTTGCCCTGCTCCCCACGGCTCCCAGAAGCAGCGGCATGTCCCCTCTCCAGCTCCTAGGCATTGGGGCAGCCAGGTGGCTCCACCCACTGCCCCTGCAGCTCCCATTGGCCGGGAATCGTGACCAATGGGAACTGCACGGGTGGTGCCTGCGGATGGGGCAGGGCGCAGAGTCGACTGGCTACACCTCCTTGTAGGAGCTGGAGAGGGCACATGCCACTGCTTCTGGGAGCTGCTTGAGGTCAGGGCCCCCCAGAGCCTGCCCCCCTCCCGCGCCCCACCCCCTGCCCCAGCCCTGATTCCCCTCCCACCCTCCGAACCCCTCGGTGCCAGCTCGAAGCACCCTGCTGGAGCCCCCCCCCGCACCTCAACCCCAAATGTCATGAGCATTCATGGCCTGCCATACAATTTCCATACCCAGATGTGGCCCTCGGTCCAAAAAGTTTGCCCCCCCCCCCCCCCCCGACGTAGGATATGCCTATGCTTGAGCCGATTGTAATTTCCAGCTCCTTTAGACATGCCCAGGCTAGCTTTGATCAAGCTTGTGCGCCAAAAATAGAAGTCTAGCCATGGCCGCCGGGTGGCCGGAGGTGTGAGTTGTCCCAGGTACGATCCTGCCCGGGACCCTAGATAACTACATGGGAAAGCTTGTCCATCACTCTGCCAATGCCATGCTATTTCTAGCACGGTACCTTGATTTGAGGGACAGCACGAGTCTGTCTACACCTCCGTCTCCAGGGTGGATGTACCCTTAGAACAGGTGGTAGACAGTGTGGACAACTAGTGTAAATACCCAAATCTTACAGAGCACATTTCAGCCATAGATCTCAAAATGCTTTCCAAAAGAAGCCAGTCTTCACCCCCCACCCCCTCTTTTTTACACTGTGGGGATCAGCAGTGAGTGTCACAATAGCACCGGCTGCGTCAGGCTCTTCCAAGGTGTAGACGTTGCCTTAGGAAAGTGCCAGCAGGCCAGGGATTGGAGGCATGCAGAGAGGGGCCAGGTCCCCTCTTGGCTATTTGTGGGCTGCGCAGACAAAAGGATCGGCCGTTGGCCCTGCACCGTCTCCTCCGCTCCCTTGAGCCCGAGCTGAGGGGGAGGGAGGAAGAAAGGCTGTATCGTGTCTCTGTGGCCAAGGCCAGAATTGCAGTACAGGGATATCATGAATCATGGTTTCAGAGTAGCAGCCGTGTTAGTCTGTATCCGCAAAAAGAACAGGAGTACTTGTGGCACCTTAGAGACTAACAAATTTATTAGAGCATAAGCTTTCGTGGACTACAGCCCACTTCTTCGGATGCATATGAATCATGGGTAATTTGCTCGGCCCCTTTGTAGATGTTGCAATTTAGTGGGAGAGCCGGGCTGGGCCAAGGCTTCCAAACACTGGTCAATATCAAAGGGACAAATATGGCACATGCCCTCATGAAGTACAAGGTGCTGTCCCCCTCCCCTTCATCAAAAAAGTGCCCTGACCCCAGGAAGGGAAGAGAAGGAAAGTTCTCCCCACCCAAGGTGCAAATATTTTGTGTTGGAAGGAGTTGGCCAAAGTGATGTCTCACCAAACAGTTTTTTGCCCCCGTGCCCTCTGGGAGCCGTCGCATAGCATTTTGTAATGGAAATGGAGCTGAACCAGAGACATTTATTCACCCCGGTGTACGGGAAACAAGGCATTACAGGGAGCAAATTCATTCTGACGCGTTAGAAAGCTGTCGTGCCTGTGTGATGTCTTTCATTTCTGTTTGGTCTGAATGATTAGGGGGAGCGGACTCTGTAACGTGGCGAGGGGAGAAAGGGGAAGGAAAAGGCTGATTATTTTCTTTCCAAAAAAAAAAAAAAATTTAACCTATTTAGGGGCAGATTTTAATGGCGGCGGAAGGAGCCAGATCCTTAAATTTTTAAGGTTGGAAGGGGGGTGTTCCAATCCTCTAGTTTGGCCACCTGTAGAATGCAACCAGAGACCCTCATCCAGTGGTTCCTGCCTCAAGCCCGTAACATCTGTCTGAGTTGTAGCCCCTCAGGGCTGTCGATCATCTAGGGACTGACGGTCTCTGCTAATCCATAGGGCAGGGGTGGCCGGGCAAGTATAATGACCCCCATGCCTGGCTTGTTAGCAGGGTCTGAACCTTGGATCTCCAGCTCCACAGTACAGACATTCTCCCTTTTAAGGTAAAGGAGTAACTCCATTAGCTGGTTGCAGCAGTAGGCTGCTATCCTTCACATGGATCAGCTACTAGAGGGGGCACATACTGTTCCTCGAGCTTCCCCTGCATGTTCCATCTGAGCCATCCCTGAACCCCATCTCCAATTCTAATGATCATGGTGGCTTCTCCTAGTAAGGAGACTAAAATGGACAGGACTACGTCACCCGGCAGTGGGTTGAGAGGGATTATGACAAGGGCGGTGTGAAAGTCATGCGGGTGCCGCTGTTGACCCTGCCTCAATGATGCAAAATGAAGAGGGCACTCAGAGCAGATTTAGGACAGAACAAAGAAAATGAGTGCTTGAAAACGCAGCACAGTTAACACGTGGAACTCACTTATGCAGGATTATGGAACAAAATACTATTGTTGGGAAAGATCCCAAAACGGGGTTGGTGTAAAAAGTGCCCCCACTGCTCACCATAAGTTGTCAGTGGGATTTGAAGCTGAACCTTCAAGTGGGAGAGGCCTGTGCTTTTGGGGCTGAACTAAAGGAAGGCTTCTTAACCTCGCAGCAGCAATAGGTATTTATCTTCTGTGGGCCAGGTACAGGAAAAGTAGGCCTGACACACTTAGGCAGTGCATCATGCACTGCCGAGTCAGGAGAAGCTCATAAAGTCCAGAGCCCATGGAAACCTGATGCCCCAGACATGACTTCTCAGCTGGACTAGAACCTGGTGCCTTCAAGCCCCAGAAACAGCGCGTGAGGCAAAGGAGTAACTCCATCAGCTGGTAGCAGTAGCCAATTTATGGATTTACAAGAGTAACTGCAGTGACACCGAGCAAGGATAAAAATGAGTGATTCCCAATCCTCATGCTTCAGGGCACGAACTGGCTGACCTGCTAAGGTCAGGAAGCCCTTTTCTCCTTTACGATATGGGACCACAGGGTTTGCCAGCCATGTTATTGTTTGGCTTTCCTCTTACATAGTCAGTGTAGGGCAATGCTGGACCTAGTGGTCTGTTTCCACTGTGTTTCCTCCCCTAGCATGTTACTCTCTGGCGTTGCTTTGCAACAAGACGCATGGAGGGTAGCTGTACTCCTGCCTAGGACCTCTGGCATCCTAATAGCCTATGCCAAAATGTGTGGCCATATTGAGTTCTCCCACCAGTCCCCAAGGAGCACCGTGACTCCCAGTCTAGTCAACTGCACCACTTCCTACCTCCCTGTTCTTGCTGTTCCATTTCAGTAGCTTTGCACAGGTCTGACCCTTCTCTTCCCAACAACTGCTTTTACACTCTGAGAGCAGCCAGGTCATGCCTAATAAAACGATCCCGTAGCCTCAACATCTCCAGGCTCTTTCTGCTTCTGCAAGTGCTCTGACGTAAAACTGGCACCTCCTGATGGGCAAATACGTTATCGCTCTGCGGCTGTGGGCGAGGCAGGCAGTGGTGGCAGCTGCCCAGCTGCAAGCAGAGAATTGATCTCTTTGCAGAGGGACTTCAAAACCCTCCTGTAGCATCCTGATACGCTGTGGAGAGGATCTTGGCGCTTTCCCCCTTAGGTGATATTTCTCTGCCCTACAAATGTGATGAAAGCTCAAATCATGGAACGCAAAAGGCTCAGCAAGGTCGCCTGAAACCTTAGCCCTGCTGGCTTCTGCATCAACGCTGCCTGCCTTCCCTCGAGTTGAATCCACAACTCTGGTGTAGGTGGCACCTCCCCACTGTCACTTGAGTGGATGCAGCCCCCTGGGTTTTCCCCTTGGTCCTGTCCCTTTATGGAGAAGTGCTGTAGAATGTGTAATGGGCAGGACCCCAGAAGAATTCTATAGACATTACTATTCAAAACCTCTGGGGAATGAGACCCAGATTATTATTTTTTAGTAGTATCTAGTGATTTTAGAACATGGGACATCTTAAAGGGCCTGATTTTCAGAGGGTGAGCGCTCAACTTCTTCTGAAAAAATCCCTCTAAGGAGTCAAGTTGGGCACCCAAAATCCCGAGCCACTTTCAAAAAACACCTAACTCTTGCTCTAAGATTTTTAATTAGCAACATCTAGTTCCAGAGCAGGGAGAGAATTCTCTACTGCCGTCTACAGGGTGGTTCCAAACCACTAGAGAAAGGGTACCGTATTCTAGTCAATCCCATGGGACTTTTCCAGAAAGGGCAAGGCTCTGCTGACGGTTTAAAATGACTGACTTGTTTGTTTCTCAGAAGTAAGTCCTGGTTTCCCTGCCGACGCTGGGATCTGGTCCCTGGAATAGACGTTTTAGTCACGCTGGCTGGACAGCGAAGCTAGTCACAAAAGTTGCAGAGAATATTGTTTCCACCTGGACTGTAGCCATCAATTTGACACCCCCACTCCTAGTGGACATGCCCCCTCCCCACCACCCAACTTTGTATATCTTGTAGGGAAATTGTCCATTTCTCAGGGACTTGGCCCGCAGTCTTGTTCCCAAGAGTCACTTGGTTATTTTTATTCCCTTCTCAAAAAAGCCAGCCTTGCTTTGTAGTGCTCTAAACTTTTTTCAAAGGCAAACCTGGAACTCAGTAGTAGCTCTGCAGAATTGCGCCACAGCCGGTTCTGCAAAGTCCTGGTCAGACAGGCTCCGTTGAGGAGACAAAGGCTGGGAGGGGAAGCAGACTTAGAGAGGGGAAGTGATGTGCCTAAGGTTAGCCAGCAGGGCAGAGACAGCTGTTATTTTTGGTCTCTCTTTATTCATAGGTGGGTGACGTTGATCCTTTACGCTGAGGGACCGGGTCCTTCAGAACGTGAATGGTGTCCCATCATCAGACTTGCATGGTATGTAATACCATGACAGGCTGCTGGAAGCTAGGTGACGGGGCTTTAAAAAGCCAGGGGCCACCAGCACCTGTACCCCATGGTGATCATGACAGTGGGAATGATTGGGGCTAAAAGGCTAGTTTAGATCTTGACCGTGCATGCAATGGAACCTAAAGCAGACATCTTTTGTCCGGACTTAAATTTCTTTGGTGGCTGGCATGAGGTGAGATGAGGTGGGGGGTGGGCTCAGTCCAGGTCTTAGAAGAAAGGACTAAGTAGGCCCTGGGGAATGACACCCCCTTGAGGGTGAGACACATGGGCAAGGGAAGCGGATTCTTCTGCCCATGCTGTCACAGAATAAACAGGAGACGCTGTGCTCCAGGGCTGTCCTGTCAAGCTGGCCTGCACGCACACTGGACTAGCTTGAAGAAATTACAAGACAAGGCTGTGGGAGGGAGCAGCTGCCCCCAGCTCCAGGGCTGCTGGGCTCAAATGGAGCCTACTCTGGGGGCTCATTACACTGCATCCTACAGCAGATAGCGTAGAGGCCACGGGGGTGTGGGGCAGGGGAAGAGAGTGGGGCTCCTGGAACAGAACTTGCCCCCCCAGAAGGTCACAGCAGGTCTGTATCTACAAAAACAACAAGGAGTCTGGTGGCACCTTAAAGACTAACAGTCTTTATCTGTTGGTCTTTAAGGTGCCACCAGACTCCTTGTTGTTTTTGTAGAATATGCTAGGGGACCCTGTGCAGGGGTGTCAACAATAGGGTGACCAGATGTCCTGATTTTATAGGGACAGTCCCGATATTTGGGGCTTTTTTTTTTATATGAGCTCCTATTACCCCCTAACCTCTGTCTGATTTTTCACACTTGCTACCTGGTTGACAATGATGTTCTGGGATGGGTCAATGGAGTAACTGTCTCGTTTAGGACACCTTGGTTAAAAGCATTAGCCTGATTGGCAGGGGCGTGGCTTAAAGAGCGGGGGTGTGGGGCAGGGGAAGAGAGTGGGGCTCCTGGAACAGAACTTGCCCCCCCAGAAGGTCACAGCAGAGGTGCCACGGAGACCTTTGTTTGCTGACTGGGCTCTGTACTGTTCCCTCCGGCTCTGGGAACTTGTCCCTCACCTTCTGGACACCAATCTTCCTTGGGGGCTCAAAGTCTGCCCCAGTGCCTGGCTGCTTGGAGGCATTTATGGGAGTGAAGGAATGAATGACAGGAGGAGAAGGCAAGGCAGTGGATGGGCGCTGGCGGGGAGGAACAGGAGTGGATGGTCCCCCTTGGGGATTCTTTTCAAAATAAAAAGAACAGGAGTACTTGTAGCACCTTAGAGACTAACACATTTATTTGAGCATAAGCTTTCGTGGGCTACAGCCCACTTCATCGGATGCATAGAATGGAACATATAGTAAGGAGATATATATACATACAGAACATGAAAAGGTGGGAGTTGCCCTACCAACTCTAAGAGGATAATTAATTGAGATGAGCTATTATCAGCAGGAGGAAAAAAAACTTTTGTAGTGATGATCAAGATGGCGCATTTCCGACAGTTTGACAAGAAGGTGTGAGGATACTTAATATGGGGAAATAGATTCAATGTGTGTAATGGCTTAGCCACTCCCAGTCTCTATTTAAGCCTAAATTGATGGTATCTAGTTTGCATATTAATTCAAGTTCAGCAATTTCTCATTGGAGTCTGTTTTTGAAGCTTTTCTGTTGCAAAATTGCTACCTTTAAGTCTGTTACTGAGTGACCAGAGAGGTTGAAGTGTTCTCCTACTGGTTTTTGAATGTTATGATTCCTGATGTCAGATTTGTGTCCATTTATTTTTTTGCGTAGAGACTGTCCGGTTTCCATTACATGTGTGTGTATATATATGTCCTCACTATATGTTCCATTCTATGCATCCGAAGAAGTGGGCTGTAGCCCACGGAAGCTTATACTCAAATAAATGTGTTAGTCTCTAAGGTGCCACAAGTACTCCTGTTCTTTTTGCAGATACAGACAAACACGGCTGCGACTCTGAAACTTTTCAAAATAAGCCACAACTTGTC
Source organism: Malaclemys terrapin pileata (assembly GCF_027887155.1). Lineage (NCBI taxonomy): Eukaryota > Metazoa > Chordata > Testudines > Emydidae > Malaclemys > Malaclemys terrapin. The sequence continues at coordinate 8,868,883 of NC_071526.1, read as the reverse complement.
TATCCTGAAAAATTCAGCAGCAGCTGATCCCCGGCCCGGGCTGACCCTGGGCCATCTCAGTACAATGGGTTCATATTGCATTAAAGCCAAGGGACCGGCAGCTGCATCAGGCCAGGCCCAAGTGTTGCCCGCATCTCCAGTCTGGCTGCAGCGTGGGCAGGAGCTAACAGAATCTCTTGTCAATCCTTCGCTGCCGTCAGAGCATACGCCACCCCCCTCTGGGATGCGGCGGGGCAGCCAGCTGGAGCACAGCTGCTAGAACGTCGCTGGTGTGTCACGTCGGCTCTTTCACATCCCCACTGTGTAGGAACAAGTTCGGGGGTGTTAAAGATCTCGCCCCCACCCCACTCCCAGTAACCGCCATCTACATGTAATAATGTTAAGCTGCAATAGATGTAGGCTCGGAAGAAATCCATTTGTATCGATAAATGTTGATGTTTGTACACATTTAATCGTACACTCCCAAACCAGTGCCAACAATATTTCCAGCTACGAGGATCGAAATTCGCAGAGAGGCAAAGTGAGAAAAAGGCTGCTTGGGAACGTAGCAGAGTGTTTGATTTCAGCACGTTGACTTTGTGTATTTGGACAATTTGGGGTTTGAATGGTTACAAAGCTTTAACGTTTGGAATCTCAACATCTACTGTCATTAAATTAGTATTGTCTGATGCCCCCAAACTTCCCCCAAATCATGAAAGTTGAAATGGGTAAAAATAGAAAAAAATGCTTAAATAAATATTGATATGATCGGTAAAATTGATTTAAAAATAAAAATATAATTGCGCTGAGCGTAGATATATTGTTCAGCCACTAGGTGTCCTCATGTGCAGTGTAGAATACCAGGCAGGGTTTACTCCCTGGTGAACCAGGGAGACAATGCAGGGATTTGAGCTGCGTGTAGTTATGGCTGTTGTAGTTAATAAGTGCTTCCTGTTTTAAGAAGGACTGGGATACTCTGATACAGGGATCGGCAACCTTTGGCACGTGGCCTGTCAGGGAAAGCAGCTAGTGGGCCAGGACAGTTTGTTTACCTGCAGATACTGCAGGTTTGGCTGATCACAGCTCTCCCTGGCCGCGGTTCGCTGTGCCAGGCCAACGGGGGCCGCGGGAAACGGCGCGGGACGAGGGATGTGCTGGTCGCCACTTCCCGCAGCACCCATGCCTGGAACGGCAAACCACAGCCAGTGGGAGCTGCGATCGGCCAAACCTGCGGACGCTGCAGGTAAACAAACCGTCCCAGTCCACCGGCGGCTTTCCCTGATGGGCCACATGCCAAAGGTTGCCGATCCCTGCTCTGTTACATGATGCTACCTACCTCAGAAGGCTGGAGGGCTGAGTCAGTGCTGCGGTATTTCAAACCTGAGGCTTTAGAGCTCCAAGCCCCTCCGTTTCACTGTGGGGTTAGGGTTGAATTCAGTTTTGTTGGGTGTGACTGACACCTTGTAGTCAAGATAATTGTAAAGAAGTGGCTGTAGCAGCAGCAGCATGCAGAACACCGGCACGTGGAAAAAACCGAACCACGTGGTCCAAATGGTTTCAAATGTACATTCTTTGACTGCATCAGAGGTACCAGACTTGATGCTCAATTTCTCCTCCCAGGTGCAGTAGCCTACAAACCCCAACGCCTAGCTAGCCGCTCCGCTCCAAAGGGGTCACAGAAGCATTGGCCTGGCACTGCAGAGCTCCCAGAGAGAGCAGCTGACCCCTCTCACAGCTGTACTGCACAGCGTGGGGCAGTGAAAGCAACAGTCTGTGTGTGCGGCCCTGGTTCTCATCCCCCATAATCCTGTGCCCTGCAGTTTGTTCTCCCAGCGAATTCCCAAAGACGTCCAGCTGCAGGTCCAGTCTCAGTTAACCACCTGTGATCCTCCCCGTTCCTAGACTGACAGGTTATACCCCAGTTTCAGCCCAGGAGATGAGAATGATCACCAAGCTCTGATCATGTGCTCAGCCTTGTGTGAGAGGCGGAGACAGTCCCTGAGCCAGAGAGTTTATGCCTGAAGCCAGCCAGATGCCCGCATAAGCTGTGAAGCCCAGAGGTGAACCCCAGCTGGTTGGGAGAGGGTTGACCTCCCCAAGCTACGCTGATGTAAAAACGACTTGTGCCTTTGCTCCACTAGGAGAGTGAACTCAATGCAAACCCCTGCCTAGCCGCTATTTCAGCGCTGGGAGGCGAGGCATGGGGGAAATAAGCTAGCGATGATGGTGCTGCAGGTCGGGATGAAAGTGAGTTAATTAGAGCTGTTGCAGGAAGCTAGGACGGACAGAACAGAAGACAATGCCAGCCCAAGTCAGGGTGCATGGGCAGAACTGGAATCAAGCTACCCAAGGGAAGCGGTGGATTCTCTGTTTCTTGATGTCTTCAGCTCAAGTGTGGATGGCTTTCGGGAAGGGACGCAAGTTACTGGGTTCACTACAGAGGTAACTGGGTGAAATTCTCTGGCCTGCGTTATACAGGAGGACAGACTAGAAGATCAAATCATCCCTTTTGGCCTTACCATCTTAAACTGCGGGGGGTGGAGAACGGTTTAAACGTCTTCCTGTCACAAGCATCAAACACCTACATAAAAAAGATATAGGAAGCGAGCAGAATAAAGACTGGGTTGACGTTGAAAGGAAAAGGGGTGGGGGAAAGTTCTTTAAGGAAGGAGGGGGAACAAGACTGGGAAGAACAATGGGACAAACAATGTTGTTTAAAATGAATGTGGCTGGTGAATCAGCTTTCATTGTTTCGGGAGCTGGAGAGACACTTCTGTGGGAAGTCGCTGGGTGCAGGAGAAGGATGCGTAGGGGAGGGGCGTGTGTGTGTGTGTGGGGGGGGGGGGGTGAAGTCAAATGGCTTTTAATTGAGGACAGGGAAATGTTCTGTTTGCCGTGGGTCTGTGCCATCAATTCAAGGGCTGGGCGGCAGCTGATGGTATTTTGGAGGGAGGGGAAAGAAGAAGATGAACAGCAAAGCGGGGGAAACTCACCCTGATGCAAAGGCCTGGGCTTGAGGGAGAGCTAGACATTGTGGGAGTTGAGTGATAGCTGGACTCTGCACAGGGGTAAATTTTACACCACGGAAGGAATGACCGGAGAATTAATGGGTGGAAATTGCACTCACTGCCCCACAAGCAACCCCACCATACTCTTCCCCCCACCCCCAAATGCATCCCTCAACCCCTCAGGAAATTCAATTTCTTTACTGGAAATGCCATCATCCAGTCGGTCTCACCCCAGCTGAAGAACCTCTGGCTGATTTTGAGTGACCCTGGCGTGGTTCATTTCTAAATTCGCATTGCCACGGTGGATGGGGGCCAGGTTCCAACCCAAGCCTCGGCGTGGGCGGGACGTCCCAGCCCAAATTTTAATTTTTCACATAGCCCCCCTCTAATAGAGGGAACCCACCTCCCCGATTCAACTGCTTCTTAGTTCGTCATGGGAGCCCCTAGAGCTCATCCACCCACGCAACCATTTCCAACCCACTCCAAGGCAGTGGAGTTAATAAACTTTGGCTGGCAGGAGTTTTCTGGCAAACACATCACACGGTGGAGTGATTAAATATTCCCAGCAAATGCCATCCGTTGAGAAATGGGGGAGGGGGAAATAAATGAGGTTTATTAGCTGCAGCAGGCAATGACATAAGCAGCAAATCATTAAGGATGGTAATTACCCTGTATATTATACTCCCTCTAGGATGACATGAAACTACTATGATTACGCACGCAATTAGATTATTTTCATTTCTGGGTTGAGGCTGTTTCCAGTGGCTTTGTGTGCCTCCCCCCTCCCCCAATTTTTATATTATGTTTATTTCATGACATGTCAGTAGTAGTAGTGCATGATGTATCTGATATCACAGCAAATTATGGCATATTCTGCATTATTAACCGCACTCGATAATTGCCCTGTTCTGTCCATTCCCTCGGAAACATCTAGCACCGGCCACAGGATACTGGGCTAGACGGACCATTGGTCTGACCCCGTCTTATGTTCTTATGACATGTCCTAAAATAGTGTAAAAATAGAATAAACGGGGGGGGGGGGGGAATGGAAAATGACGCTTCATCGGAAAATGCCATTTTGAAATGTCTCTGAAACGAAATTTTCCAACATGAAAAATCTTTTCCTGCTTTTGACATTTTTTTGCCACCAGGAATGTTGAAATCGAGAGTTTGGCAAATAAATCAATAAACAGAGTTTTGTTGAAATGGCATTTCTGTTAGAAAATGGTTTAGCCAAAATTTTTCTGGCCATCTCTATTGATCAGGCCCTATGGCTCCATGCAGTAAATATTCCACCACCCAACCCCTCCTAATTGATGTGGGGGCGGATCGTGGCTCCTATATTTATATTTTTGCCCTTTTTCTTGCCGGTTGCTTTGTCCCCACCACATTGCCTCTGAGTCCTCACCCTTACGACCTTTGCACATGGGGCTGCTGCTCTAGGCAGAGTTAATGGCTGTTTTCAGAGAGAACAAAAGTTCATTTTTTTCAATCAGAGAGCGAGAGACGAGCCAGACTTGACTCTAAATAATTGCACCGAGCGCTAAGTTGGCCTATTATAGTCTCCGTTTCTCTGATGTGAGGTCAAAATGTGACTGAAAGAGTCCAGCTCAATGGTGATTTTTCCTTCTGATGTAATGTAGCTTCACTGAGCTCCATTGCGGTGGTGAGGTCAGCGTTAATCATGGCAGTTCTTTTGTTTATGGACCCAGGTGCTCTCCCATTGTTTGCCGCCACCTCTTCCTTGGGGACTGCACTTTGACGCACTGGGAAGGCTTGTGTGTGCATATGCCAGTGGGAGTTTAACCCCTGTGGCTCTGGGTAGACACATGCAGGCCACTGGCCCTCCAGCTTGGGAGTAGAGCAATAGGCCAACCCCCGTCGTAAGCTAGAGAAACCCAGCAAGGTGGGCATTTCGGCAAACAGCATGATAGACAGGGATGGCAGAGCCACATTCGTGCCCTAAGTCTGACAGCGAAGGAGCCATGCAGCTGGCTTGCACGTCACTGCCAGATCTGTCGTTCTTGGCTGAGATGTTAAACGAAGTTGGCCAGATCCCCAGCTGGGAGAAATTGCCATAGCTTCATGTCCCATTTTACCCGTGCTGAGGATATCCTGTCTCGGGTGACTGTCTCGAGAGCTCTGTTGATGCGCCGAGCTACAGAGTAGGAGACAAGTGTTCCCGGCCGGATAGTCCCCACTCTTGGTAAATCAGCTTCCAAGGGTCTACAGCATAGTGAAGGAGTACTTGTGGCACCTTAGAGACTAACAAATTTATTTGAGCATAAGCTTTCGTGGGCTACAGCCCACTCCATCGGATGCATAGACTGGAACATAGAGCAAGAAGATATTTATACATGCAGAGAACATGAAAGGGTGGAAGTAGCTATACCAACTCTAAGAGGCCAACCAATTGAGATGAGCTATCATCAGCAGGAGGAAAAAAAACTTTTGAAGTGATAATCGAGATGACTCATAGAAGGTGTGAGGATACTTAACATGGGGAAATAGATTCAATTAGTGTAATGACCCAACCATTTCCAGTCTCTGTTCAAACCTAAGTTAATTGTATCTAATTTGCATATTAATTCAAGTTCAGCCGTCTCTCTTTGGAGTCTGTTGTTGAAGTTTTGTTGTTGCAAAATTGCCACCTTCAAGTCTGTCACTGAGTGGTTAGAGAGGTTGAAGTGTTCTCCCACTGGCTTTTGAATGTTATGATTCCTGATGTCAGATTCGTGTCCATTTATTCTTTTGTGTAGAGACTGTCCGGTTTGGCCAATGTACATGGCAGAAGGGCATTGCTGGCACATGATGGCATATATCACGTTGGCAGATGTGCATAGTATGAGCGGTTGCTGAGTAACCCTGACCTGGAAGGACTGTCTCTGGGGAGCAGAGAGAGGCTACTGTTTTGGAGGCGGGTTTTTGTAATGTAGCTGTCGGATCGCTGCGAACTGGACTGAGACCATCCGCGGGTTTTGCTGTACAGCCACGGGACACGTGACCCGATCCAGCACATCACTGAAGCTCAGTAGGCCAGATGGGATGAACTGGTGCTGCAAGAGTCGTCAATGGGGCTACTCACATGCTTCAAACTCAGCAGGTGCCTAAGTGCTTTGCTGGATTGGGGCCAGAGCGCTCGTCGTCTGGTGTGCCAAACTCTAGATCCAAAGGGGGAGCAGCATGTGGAAGAGGAGGGATAGCTCAGTGGTTTGAGCATTGGCCTGCTAAACTCAGCGTTGTGAGTTCAATCCTTGAGGGGGCCACTTAGGGATCTGGGGCAAAATCAGTACTTGGTCTTGCCTGCGAAGGCAGGGGGCTGGACTTGATGACCTTTCAAGGTCCCTTCCAGTTCTAGGAGATAAAACATCTCCATAAAATAAATAAAAGAGGAAGATGTAGGTGTCACCCCTTATTGACCCAAGCAGTTATAGTCAAAATTCTGGGCCCTGGTGCTGTTCTAGCTGAAAGCAGAAATTGATGGTGTCTTGTTGGTTTACAAGAGATGTACAAAGTCCTGCTTCCCCAAATGCAGGAGGAACCGGGAACAGTTTCTTAGCCAACAAGCAAATCCAAAAGCACGCTCCCTAGCTTTTCCAGGGCCGTGTGCCACACCCGTAGGCTACTGCCTTGCTTTCTCTCTCTTCTGCACGTGTTCTCACTCGGTTTCTGTGTTCTGCCTTCCCAATCCCCCCACACACAAACAACGCACAGGCTATGGCTACGCTGGGCCACCAGAATGTTTCAGGGTAGGCACTCCCTACAGGATGGGAGGGGTTTTCCCATCGCTGTCATTAATCCACCAACACGAGAGGTGGTAGCTAGGTTGAGAGATTTCTGTCTTCTCTCTGTGCTGGGGTTCAGTTTAGCACAGCTGTCTTTCTCAGGGGTGTGCATTTTGGTGAGAGATCTCGCTATGCCAACATAAGTTTTCCGTGTAGAGCCGGCCTTAGCAAACTGTTCCGCCCCGAACTCCTGGATGAGTTCACAACCCCTTCGGCCTTAGGCCATGTCTACACTAGCATTTGTCACGCAGGGGTGTGAAACACCCCCCTCCCCCAAGTGATGTAAGTTTTGCCGGCATACGTGCTCGTGTGTCGTTGAGCTGGTTTTATGATGTCAACAGGAGAGCTCTCACCCGTCGGCATAACTTGGCTACCGGAGCGCTCTGTGTCGGCACGTTGTAAGCTTGTAAGTGTTGTCATAGCCTTAGGTGGGAGCTTGTGGTTAACTTATCCTTACAGTTATGTTAATTGAAGCCCGCGTTCACACCCGTCAATCTCAGCAAGGTTTTAACTCAACCCCTAACAAGGTTTCCTTCACCCGGCTCATAGCAAGTCTATTCTGTTTCTTTGCTGTATCAGCACTTTGCTGCTAGCAGTCTGCAGGGAAATCCAGCCATCCATTTCAAGCTATGATTGCATGTAGTGGACTGGGGAGAGGAGAGGCATTGCTCCAGATCGCCGTGTATCACACTTCCTCAATCAGGCCCACATGCTGCGTTCAGTATTTTTGGAGTGAACAGAGGCATACAACATGCTGTCAGTCATCTGGATAAATATTCTGCTACAAAATGCTTTCCATTCAGTTGCTGTCTCTTATGACCTAGTTGCCATTCCAGTGCCCATCTAACCTCATCTGCCGTTAAAATCTTCATTAAGTCCCTGCACTCCAAACCCCCATCCTCTACTATTCAAATAACATAATAGGCTTTTAGCTTACAGACAAAAGATGCTTGGAACATGTGATTTTGGGCTTCTAGCATCTGAGGGAGGATCGAACGATCATGTTGGGAGTCTCTTTTGTCTGTAGAATAAAAGCATTTTGTGTGTTTGAATGAGAGATTTGGGGATAGAGGGGAACTCAACATGCATTTTCCTGAAGGATCTGCAGGAAAATCACAGCCCCCTCCCCATGAAATAAACATGATTTGGAGGGATTGGCCAAGTATTTTATTCCTGCTTTCCTGCAATGAACTGAAAGCACCTCTAAATCTTTCACGATTTCCTTCGGGCAGCTTTGTGCAGCTCAGTTGTCCAGGTTTGAGGAAAATCGCCAGACTTCGGAAATCAATGATTGAATTGAATGTCCTGAAGCGTGGCTAGTGTCAGAGTCACAGTATAAATTTCCTACCCAATACTGAGGAGAGAAACATCAGTTCACAGGTTATTCTAATGGGATGAAATTCAAATTCCAGCATGAGGCCTATGCATCAGTTAAACCCTCAGAATAAAGACTGGCTGGTGAATCCCTGGTTTTCCCAAGCACCCTTCACAACATACTGTGGCTGGAGTATGGGTTGGGGAAAGATGGTTTATGTGTAAAGACTAAATGGCGGCTCAGGAGACAAGGGTTCGAGTCCTGCTGCCTCGAACCAAGTCTTCCTATGTAATCTTGTAAGTCACTGCATCATTTTTCTTTTTTGCTTGGGGTGGCAAAAATCCTAGAGCCGGCCCTGATGTCAGCATATTTCACCAACAAAAACTTGGCAGGAAAATGCAGGCCGGGTTTTCGGAGCAAAACCCTCCATCTGGGAAATGCTTTGGCTAAGTCCCATGCAACTGGCTGAAGTTACGGAAAGAAAAGCATCAATATTTGCACAGTTGGCTCCATGTTCATAGAGACTCTCTGAAGCTGCGCCAGTGAAATAGTTAAGGGGAAAGCGTGCAGTTCACCTTAACTGTGGCTAATGAGTGGAGAGAGCCAGACAATGAAGTGTTTCCTAGAAGTGAGCTGGGAATTATTTTCTCATAGTCACATCATGGCTCTTCCAACCTCTTCCCTCTCCATCTCCATCAGTCAGGCAATCTGATATGAGGCTGTGCCGGTAGTAGAAACTATTGTTCATTGTTACATTTTTGTTAACCCTAGATTTAATGAGGACATTTGCCAGATAAAGATGAGTGCCACTGGGACAGCGCTGACCCATAAAGAGCGATCTGTCCTCTCATGTCGTCACAGGATTTCAGGCCCATCCAAACCACTCTAACGTTTAAGCTCTTCGTCTGCTAGGTTGCAGCTTTTTTTTCTTTTGCAAAAACAGAGGAACAAGCGGTAATATAATGTGACTCAAGTTTACAAACCTACCCCAAATGGGCATGGCTTTCTTTTATTTTCCCAAACGAAATATGCGATTAGCAACGGAAGAGACCTTGGCTCTTCTTATCTGTCCCTACGCAGCGCTGTTCCAGAAAATGGGCCGGATCCTCTGCTGGTGTAGATCAGTGTCGTGCTATTGATATACACCAGATAAGAACATAAAAACGGCCGCACTGGGTCAGACCAAAGGTCCATCTAGCCCAGCAGCCTGTCTGTCCAGTGCTTCAGAGGGAATGAACAGAACAGGGCAATTTTGAGAGCTCCATCCCATCGTCCTGTCCCAGCGTCTGGCAGTTGGAGGTTTAGGGACAGAAATGAGGATCTGGACCATTATTCTGAGTGCTTTGTCCAGGCCTGACTTAATGGGGCTTCTACTTCTTCTCTTGGGGGATTATTCTCCACTGTCGTCATCATCACGGTTAGGAGACAGTTGTTGATATTCAGCCTAAATCTTCCTCTACTTAATTATATCCCATAATATCCCCTACCCCATGCAGCACTCTTACCAACTCCTCTCCCTCCTTGTTATTTACTCTTCAAACATGCATAGACAATTATATGAATGGACTTTTAAAGCCCCCAGTGTTAATGATTGATCCTGGCGCCCTTGTGAGGTAGGGAAGTATCCTTATCCCCATTTTACAGATGAGAGAACAGAGGCACGAAGAGGGACGATTGACTTGGCACAGACACCCTGGGAGTTTGAGGCAGAGCCTGGTATGGAACCCATCTCCTGAGTCTCAGTCGAGTGACTTTATCCAGGATGATGTGTCATGGTAAATGAAAATGCTCATCTATGGCTCTTGTAAAAAGAAGAACAGGAGTACTTGTGGCACCTTAGAGACTAACAAATTTATTAGAGCATCCCATTCCATACGGCTAAATGCAGTGCCTTGCATAATGACAAGTATGGCTCTTGTAATCGTTCTTCAGACGTTGTTTCCTTCAGTGGCTTAGGAACTTCTGTTGCTCTTCTGAGTTCCCATCAGTCACGGCTGGGTCATGGGCAGCCAGACCTAGGGGTCAGAGCTGGAGTAGTCCACGGTCATGAGACAGGAGTTGGGTCACCTGGGTCGGGACTCTGCGAGAGCAGAAGCAGGAGATAAGTCAGAGATCAGAACCCCACGTCGGCAACCAGAGTCAGGCCACCAGGGGTCAGAGGCAGGAGACAAACCAGAGATCAGAACCACATGTCAGAGGTCAAGGGCCAGCCCAGGTCAGGATACTGGGAATTCTAGCCGGGGACCAGGAGGCCCATGGTACACAATCCAGAGCAGTTGTTCAGACAGCTTGCTGTTGCTGGCGTAAGTAGGACCAGTTGGCCAATTGGCTCCTCTGGGACTCTGCCAATAGGACCTCAGAGGCAGAGCCTCAAACTGGGACTGGGTTTCATGAGTCCTGGGTCAGCAGTTGGCAGCAGGCTGCCCAGTGGAGGGTTGATGTGCGACTGCTCCTGTGGACCTGGGTTCGAGGCCTGTGGGTCATGACCCCTACAATTACTCCACATTTCTGGGATGGCAGCTCCCAGAACTGAACTCAGTGCTCCAAGTGTGGGTTCACCATTCCCAGATAATTAAGAAACTTCCTTTTCATAGTGGGTTTTTCTCTCTTTGGTGTAAATGCTTGTGTAAGATGGAGGGCAATAGAGAATCCGGCCTTCCACGCCTTTGCATTAGTTCTCTAGCCTCTTTTAAAGATGCTCCAATCTTCTCTCAGACTTGGGAACTTACAACTTCCTGCCGTTGTACCTTGTGCATGAGACTTCTTCATTCCCCTCTTGAACTCTAATGCCGCTGTACATTCCATTAACCGGTTCTTTACCATATTGAATTTGAATTTCTTGGGGCAACTAACCCCACCCTTCCTTATTACCCTCAATAGCTCCTTCCTATTGGTAAGTAGATCCCTCCTGGATTGCGAAGTCCTCAATGTAAATCAGAAATCTCTCTGAATCACGCTTAGCTATATTTAGCTGTATCTGTTGCACCACAGGTACCTCAGGGGGAATTGACCAGCAGAACTATAAGCGGTATAATTATATGCCAAAGCAGAGCTTTATAATATAATTATATCGTACTGTATAATTATGCTGGAATTAAGTCACTTTTATTCTCTCTTCTATGTAGGTTCTGTTACCACGCTCATCACCATAGTATCTGAACTTCTTCCAGTCGTGCAGTACGCAATGTGACGACACATCTATCACATGTTCTATGTTCTCCGCACCCTCCGGGGGAGAAGCACATGAGTACCATGTCTGCAGGGGAAGTTATAACAGCGTAGTTATAGCTATAATTATACTGCTATGGTCCATTTCCCCATGTAGACAAGCCGTAAGTACTTAAACTCCCTCCCGAGTACAATATCCGGTGGCGTCCAACTCTTACTCTGCAATAGGGGATCCAGTTGTCCTACCTGCATGTTGTCGTGTGATGGCATTAGTGACCCAACAGGTGTGGGGGTGTGGTCATCCTAGCTTTGTGGAGCCTGAAATGATTCCATTAGCTTCAGCACTAGCTTCAGGATAGAGAAATATCAAGTCAGGCAAAACATTGTCTGTGAACAAAGGCACAGTAATGATCATCTGTGCTCTTTTAAATGATGCTCTTGAGTCAAGATCCCTCTCTCCAGGTTTTCTGAGAGCCTGCATACATTTCAAGCGCCTTGAGAGGCAGGGGAAGGGGGGTGGGGAGAGAGAATTTCCTGAGCCATCGCTAGGGAAGCCAGAGCTAACCATTTACATATGCATATAAATGTAATTATGAAGTCAGCCTAGACTTGAGATTCAGACAAAGGAACAGGTGGTTGTATAATTAATTGCACGTTTAAGACTATTACATTAGGGTTAATTAGCTGGTGGCTTTATTTAAAAATGATTCAGAAATTGCCTGCAAACGTAATTGATCTACAGTATGAATATTCTATACAAAAATATACCTAGATCTGTGTATAAATATAATCTTTCTCTATTAAAGTTGCATCTACATGCACACCATTTGCACTATTCAGCCAAATTCTCTGTGGGTGTAACTGCACTGAAGTCAAAGGAAGGTCGGAAGGGATCATTAAATTATCTGATCTCCTGTAGAACACAAGCCATAGAATGTCACCCAGTTACCCTTTCATTGAGTCCAGTAACTTGGCTGACTAAAGCCCATCTTCCAGAAAGGCATCCAATCCCCATATGAAAACCTCCAGAGATGGAGAATCTACCTCTTCCCTTGGTAGTTAATCGCCCTCCCTGTTAAAGATGGGTACCTGATTTTCTAAAGTGTGTGTGTGTGTGTGTGTTTGCAAATTAAAACCAGGAATAATTACTGTCTGGTAGGCTTCTTTTACATATATAAAGCACATGTGCATACTCTTTAGCAAGCAATACTTTTGGGTGTAATTAGCTCCTTAAACAGGGTCGGCTCTAACTTTTTTGCTGCCCCAAGCAGCAAAAAAAAGCGCCGCCTGCCGTAACGCCCCCCGCCGCGCTGCTGAACCCCCCCCACACACGGAGCACTGCGGAACATCCCCCGCCGAGCGCCACGCCGCCAAACAGCCCCCGCCGAACACCCCTGCCCCCCGTGGAGCACCGCGCCGCTGAACAGCCCCTGCCCCCCGCCGCGCCGCCGAACACCTCCGCTGAGCGCCGCGCCACCGAACACCTCCGCTCCCCACAGAGCGCTGCACTGCTGAAGCCGCCCCCCTCCCCGTGCGGAGCACCACCAAACACCCCCCGCTGAGTGCTGCGCGGCCGAACACCCCCTGCCCCCCGCGGAGCACCGCGCGGCCAAATACCCCCCGCAGAGCGCCGCGCCGCCGAACACCCTCCGCCGACCCTCCCCCAGGGATGGGGTTGGGAGGTTCATTAGGGTTTGCAAAGTGCTTTGAGATCCTTGATATGGAAGGGGCATTATAGGAGTTAGAAGCGGCGGTACTGAGCCCATGGATTTCCAATGGAATTTGCTATTTGCCTCTCTGCAAATAATGTCCCAGGTCTGCAAAACTACGGGGGGCCAGATCCTTAGCTGGTGCTAGCAACATATCTCCAGTGGAAATGGGCTGATTCACAACAGCGGAGAACCTGATCCTATAGGCTGTGGTGAATGGTTCTCTCATCTCTCAAAGCTACTGAGCGTAGAAGCAATGGGATGGAGCTCTAGTCCATGGAAACATAGGAACAGCCATACGGGGGCCCAAGGGGTCCACCTAGACCAGTGTCCTGTCTCCAAGAATGGCCGGTACCAGCTGCTTCAGAGGAGGGTGCAAGACACGCGGCGGGGGACAGTTATGGAACAACCTGCTCCTGGGAAAGTTTCTTCCTGTCCCCCATTATCTGGAGGTTGATGTATGCCCTGAAACATAAGGAATTTGTCTCTCGTTCAAAACCCTAAAATTATTTTTACAGGATTGTTTCTAATCCTCATTATTGCAACTTGTCCATGTTATCCATAGCCCCTGACCCGTTCATGCCAAACCCTGATAAGTTCTTGGCCTCAACTCTAACTTGTGGCCATGAGTGCCGCTGGCTAATTGGGGGAAAAGAAGAGTTCCTCGTCTCAGTTTTCAATTTCCTGCCCCTCAATGATGCTTTGCAGTCCCCTCTGCAAACAGCACCTCATGTTCAGGAAGGGCTTAGGCACTCCAGGAGAGTGTTCAGCTGCGGTTACCAGGCAGCTCCAAGCACCTTCCTCTGATTCAGAGGTGGGGGCCTAGGTTCCATTGAGGGGGGTGGGGCTTAGGCCACACGTCTCTCATCAGCGTTTCCTATTGGCTGGCTTAGGCAGCTCCCCACTCGGCGTGCTGGTCACTCTCAGGTGCCGAACTCACCCCATGCATTGAACAGCCTGGGCGCCTAACGCAGGGTAGTGGATTGCATTAGGGCGCAGGGTACCAAAACGGTAGGCATCGCCACAACGAACCTAGGTCCCCTTTTTAGATCACCCCTTAATCGCTCCGTGCCTCAGTTTCCCCCCTTTGTAAAATGAGGATAGTCCTCGTTCCCTACCTCCCAGGGGTGTTGTGAGGGTAAAGTCGCCACAGGCCCAGAGACTATGATAATGGGAGGATAGACCAATAGGTGCCACCCTGGGTTTGGTCTGAATTCGGCTCTCGCCATGTACCTTCATGCCCACTGCCTCCTGTCTGAAGGCCGTGTTAAAGCAGCGCGGTTTGTTATGCAGAATAGCTTTTCTAAATCTATCTTTTTTTCCCCCCTTCCAGCACAATGGCAAATCATTTCCCTACTCCTGCCTGCCTCCCCTCCCCTGATTCAATCAGCAAATGTGCTCCCCTGAGACTGAAGGGTTATATCAGTGGGTGCTGATTTTTAAAATGAGGCCTTTTAATTCAGTGCTTAAATTTGCCCTCTGGCAGCAGCAGCTTGGCTGCCGTTTGGCAGCAAATATCGAAGGTGACGCTCGGCTCACCAGCCCCTAAGGTCACCGACACAGCTGTGTTTACTGGGGCGACCGAGGGCCCTATTGATTAACAAGGGGCAGAGACAGTTCCTTTTCCCCCGAGGCAGACACAAGGCAGACATTCTGCGTGTTGCTCAGCTGTATTTACCAAGCTGGCTTCTTCCCAAAGGCCAGTAGCCATTCTCCTGCCAAAACACGGGACGCAGGCCTGTCGTTAGAAACGCTAGCCGAGGTAGCCCCCTCCTCGCAGTAAATACGGGGTTGCAGTTGGACCATTAAGGAGATGTGACACCGCTACGACTCTGGAATCCTCTCAAATGCCCAGCAGGATGGTCTGGATGTGGAGAGCCCAGGGAGCGCTTTAGGAAGATATGCAAATATCCCTTCTGGGCCAGGCCCCATTGTGCTAGGCGCGGTATATTTGCAGTATTCTAGTAGTTCCCTGGCGCACCAGTCCTGGGCCAGGCCCCCATTGTGCTAGGCGCAGTATATTTACAGTATTATGGTAGTTCCCTGGCGCAACAGTCATGTGCTAGGCGCGGTATATTTTTATTGCTCTTAGGCAGAAGTGGATTAAGGTCTCCTGGGGCCCTGGGCCAGAGCAAGTGGGGGGGCCCCAGTGCCGGAACTGTGGCCCCGCCCCACCCCTTCCGCCTGTGGCCCTGCCCCATTCCGCCCCCCCACTTGCTCCTCTTCTCCCCCCTCCCCCCCGGCCCCGAGACCTGAGAAGCTCTTTGCCGGGGTTGCAGCGGAGAGCAAGAGCTCTTCCAGTCCT
Source organism: Malaclemys terrapin pileata (assembly GCF_027887155.1). NCBI lineage: Eukaryota > Metazoa > Chordata > Testudines > Emydidae > Malaclemys > Malaclemys terrapin. Next base: position 8,853,614 of record NC_071526.1, on the reverse strand, counting down.
GGGACCGTGGTGGGGGGAGATTTTGCCGGGGGCCCTTGGCACAGGCCCCATTGACCCGTGCACTAATCCGCCACTGCTCTTAGGTGTATTACGGTAGTTCCTAGGCACCCCAGTCATGAACCAGGACCCCGTTGTTCCAGGCACTGCACAAACACAGACCCAAAAGCCAGCCCCTGCCCCAATGTGCTTACAGTCGAAGTATAAGACCCGAGATAGCAGACAGGCCAATGTGGGGTGGACAGAGGAGCAATGCAAGGCTGTTAGTCCGCATGGTGGCAGTGATCTCTGCACACCAGCAACCAAACCGTTCCCAAGCGTTTTGTGGGCCCCACGGCACCAGCAAGTTTTGGCAGACGTTTACAGAACACCTCTCGGGTGCGAGGTAGAAAGCCAGGGTCTGATCCAACGTGGCTTTGTCCTTCGGAAAGCCATAAAGCAAAGAGAGGTTTAGGGAAAGCGTTTGCTTCCCCCTCGTGTTATTCGAATGTGAGAACGAGGCGTGCTGGACGAGCGCATCAGTATGTTCAAGCACCAGTCGTTTTGAGACAGGCGCATGCAGCCCGTGAAAGCTAATGTGGCGAATAGCTTGGGATCTGAACGGACCAAAACCGATACTTGTTCTTTGTTAAACCCGGTGGAAAGAAGTGTCACAGACTCAGGGAATCCAGTCTGCCCTGGCATCGAAGGCAATGGCAGATGTCGCTGCTTAATTTGAACCTAAGAACGGCCATACAGGGTCAGACCAATGGTCCATCTAGCCCAGTCTCCTGTCTTCCGACAGTGGTCGGTGCCAGGTGCTTCGCAGGGAGTGAACAGAACAGGGCAATTTATCAAGTGGTTCATCTGCTGTCATCCAGTCTGAGCTTCTAGCCGGCAGAGATTTAGTGTCACCTAGTGGGGTCCCTGACCACCTTGGCTAACAGCCATTGATGGGCCTATCCTCCACGAATTGACATAGCGGTGCTGACAGGCTCTGTAGTGTAAACGTGGCCTGACTCCTCAGTGGTTTGAAGGAGTCTGCCGTGGGGTGGGGCAGGGAGTTCTGTGATTTATTTTCCTAACCCCTCTGACCCTGGGTCTTACAGGGATTAGCCAGAGCATTCCATTAGCCTTTTGTAATGGAGGTGTCTCTTTCTGATAGGGGCGGGGAGCACCTGTCAAAAAATGAACTTTTTGACTTTCAAGCCTGGCTGAAATATTTCCTTTTTACTACTTAAGCATGGACATGGCCAAGAGAAAGTCTACTCAAGTTTTAAAATGTTTTCTGCGCCACTGAAGGAAGCTAAAGTGCTTAACCCCTTCTCCCCCAATCTCCCCCCTCCCCCTGCCTCGCCTCACCTGGCACTGAGGATGGCAGCTCTGGGAATTGCACAAACTACTCATGCGAATCTGATGCCAATCTTCACTAGGCTGGGGCTGGCCAGCTGCAAAGGGGGCTGTCAGGATGTGTCTGAGGGTTATTCAGGGCTGGAACGGCAGAAGAGTTCTGGGAGGGGATGTAAAACCTCACGCTTCGGGACTTAAAGTGATCTCAAGCTATAAAGGGTTAGGATGGGGGGCGAATTACCCCACATCTGCCCACTGCAGGGGGTTCTTGCACCTTCCTCTGAAGCAGCTGGACCCTGGTCAGTGTCAGAGCTGGCATCCTGGACTAGATGGACCCACCTGGTCTGTGTTCCTAATGGGACATGGGCAGAGTGCCAGCCTGGCAGCCCTGCCTAGAGGAGTCCTGTTATCCACACACACTGGTACAGCTTGGGTGCTCCCTGAACTGAGACGCCACTGCTCATTTGGTCCCTGGTTAGCCAGGCCAATCAGTGCCAAGTCTGATAATTTCCCTGATATTGATACTTGCAATTAGCCTGAGACCCAAATTTCAGGTGCTTCCGACTGGAGCCAGATTCAAACCAGCTAGATCCTATTACCAGTCCCCAGAGCCATCCTGTGCCCAAATCCATATCTCCATTCCCCTAGGCCCCGGATCCTTCAAAGCATATTGGCCTGTGCATAGTTTCACAAATGCGTGACCCCCCCCCCCCGCCTCGACTGACTCACCTGTTTAAAGTTAAGCACGTGCTTAAATGCTTTGCTGGATTGGGGCCCTAGTTAGCTCCAGGTTCTGGCTTATCCATGTCTGGGGGTGCCAGGGAGCGCTGGAGCTCAGGAAGGCTGCCCTGTGACAGCCTGCCAGAATCCCAAGGCGTGTGCTTTCTGCTTTTGCCTCTGGGGGTGGTGCCTGTCTCAAAGGGGTGGGGCTCCCATTTCAGCGGGAGCCCCCCCCCCCCCCCCCGACTTCTGGCGTACTCCGTTAGATTTTCCTTGTAGCGCCCGCACCGAACAGAATTGCCAGCCAAATATCCAATGGAAGCCTGCAAAGCCCAGCTCCAGACCCCGTTCTTCCCTAAGCCTTTTGCTGCTCTCAGCCTTTCGCTGGTGACGTTTCAGGATATAATTTCATCAGTTCACTCTATGAATAGGACGGTCGTTCGTTCATGACAGAAGTGTCTGTAGATCTAAACCCTACCTCTCTCTGATCCCATCACCTTGCCACTCTTTCCATGGTTTCTGAGAAGAAGAAAAACATTTCTACCCGGAAAGGATCGAAGTAATAAATACTTAAATCCCAAAGACTTATTAACCAGAGACCGAAAGGAGCAGGCTGATATGAACTATTCTGTTGCCTTTTCAATAAATCCTCATTTGCATTTAAATTGCAAATTAAATCTTACCAGAGTTGAACCAGGCTATTAAAATAAAACCATATCAAAAGGTCCGGCAGTAGCACATTGAGTTTGCAAAGGGACTCTACGTATAGTCGATTCAGTGTCAAGCGCTAATGATCACATATATTTTCAAAGTAAAAGGCTCAGAGGGAAGACATCTGTATAGAGGAGGCAGGAACCTGAAGTAAAGAGTGTGGCTGCTGTAGTTGTGGGGACAGCTTTTTGGGCTGTATTGACAATTTTGTGTTGGAATTGCAAGCTATCATTTTAAGGGTGGGGGTAGGGGGATGGGGGTGGGCATGGTTTCTGATCTTGCTTGTGGGCTAAGGAGCTCTATAGGAAAGTGTGTGGTTAGAGTCAGTTTGGGAAAAGAGCCAGCCTGGAGCAAGGCGGGGGGTGAGTCATGCCATGCTGCCTTAGGGAGCAGCCTGTTTTCTTTCTCTCTGTTCTTGTGTGATGTCATTCAGAATTCTAAGAAATAAGTAGTGTTAGTCTGCAGCCTTCCAGCAAGAGTATTTATTATGTTTTTATTGAATTGTGTGTGTGTGTGTGTGTACTCTTTTCATTAGAGTCCATAACCATGATTTCAAGTGCTCAGCACCCATAATTGGGGACAGATCTTTCAAAACTCCTCAGCTCCTATTGGGCTACTTGGAGCCAGAGTGGCCAAAGGGCTCAGAGTGAGCACCCGACATGCTGAGCTCTTGAAAAAACCTGCTTCCGACTGTGGCTGCTGAAAGTCAGGCCTGAGTTTTCTCTACACCGAAGTCACTTGCATTTCTCAAGCGTCAGTGAGAGGAGAATCAGGCCCATGGGACTAAAGCCGTCTTCAACGTGTTGTTCGTAAACGGGAGGGTTAATTGTCCTGATTAAAGCCAGAGATTAGTGCAAATTTCCCTTCATAGCTCTTCCGACCTGCTGCAACTCCTGCTCGTTCAACCCTGCTCAGACCTGCCAGTGCGCCTCATTCTAGACCCACGACAATCCTGCCGCTCCAGCCCTCAACCTCTCTTGTGCAGGGACGATCAACTGTGGAGGGGTGGAAAATTATCCTTGAGACTGAAATTTTCAATGGAGAATCCCATTTATGGTCAACCTGTCTGACTCCCAATGGCTCCTTTAAATATTCCCCCTCCCCACAACGCTTGTGAGATCAAAAGGCTTTTCCAAACGTTCTATTTATAGTCCCCTCCCCCCCCCCCCGGTGCATGGGGAAATGTCAGTCTCCCCAAGGGAGCCCCTCATCCCTTCCCCACCCCCATCACATCCCTATACAGACCCTGCGTAGATACAGTAATTTTGAGACTGAGCTCCAGCAGTGTTCCACTCTCATCTGTGTAATTTATAGATTACGCTCAACTCCCCTCCCAGGTGCAAGAGAAGAAAGAGCCCGGTGTGAATACAATCCCCGCGGCAGACTGGAGAAGAGAGGCCATGCACAAAACACACCATCAGCTCGTCCCACACACCCACGTGCCCCTTGCACGCCGCAGCGTGTGTATGGAGAATGTGTATGTCACCTTGCGGGAAATAGCTTTATTACCGGCACAATTGCAGATTCATGAGACAAAAGCCAGTTTTCAAGGCGAAAGGAAAAAAAACGCCCTGCAGGCATGTGCAACGCCAACGAAGGGGCCGGGTAGGATAAAGCTTTCGTTTTTATGACTTTCCCACGATTGAGAGCTTAAATCTGTGGTGCCGACGGGGACCCGAGTAGTGGCTGTGGAAGGGGCAGGAACGGAAGAGGATTAACAGAGCAGATATTTGAGCAAGGAGAGGAGAATATTTTTCGTTTCGGTGGTGGTGGTAGGATCTGATTTCAGCTGCTTTGTGGAAAGAGATGATTTGGGCAAAAATAAACATTGAGTAGGGCTGGAAGAAGAGATGCGAACCAGACCCACATATAGAGGTGTGGGAGGTGTGGGGGATGCGGGGGTGGTGGTGGGGGGGAAGCATCAGTTTCACCAGTGGCTATAAATGCTGCTTGCTAGGCCCTTCTGAGTCAAATTACTCAGTGGGCCAAATCCAGAACGGGTCTCAGTCCTCTCCACTCTCCCTGGAATCGATGCCCTGCTCTTGTGGGTATGACAGTGGATTAGAATTTAGATTCTATTCCTGGCTCTGCCATGGAATATCTGGGTAACCTTGGCAAGGCACTTTGCCTGCTGTACACACAGATTTTACATCTGTTGGGCTGTTTTGGTATGGGCGTGGCTTCCGGCTACAGTGATACCAGCACAGTTCCTAGCGTGGAAGCAGCTATACAGAACGGGATGGTTGGGTTTTGTTCCCCAGGCACGATTGGCAAGGGTGAACCCACGCAAGGAGGAACAGAAAATCAGTTGGGATGAACCCTCCAGCCCTACTGAGCTTCACTGACTCTGCCTTCGCTGTGGCAGTCTGACCAGGTCTCCACCGGCGTCGCACAGGTGCTGTGCCCTGTGGGGTTAGTGGGTGCAGGGCGGGGGAGGAGTTCTGCCAAAGGGACGGTCGTAACTAGATTGAGAGCCAAGCCTGCTTCTTCTTTAATCTGCCGATGAAACAAATGCGCCGCGATGGGGGCAACAGCAAACGCAGCCCCGCCTCTCCTCTGGGTGGATCGTTTCATCTCCTCTAAAGCACTTTCTTGGCAGACCAGCTGCCTGAAATTAAAGGGGGAGGATGTTCTTTTCCTCTCCCCTAATGGGGTCTCTGAAGGAGGTGGGGAAGCAGAGCAGAAGAAGAGCCTGTCTGTGCTCGGGTGGAACCTGCGTGCTGCCTGCCACAGGGAGAGGGAAAGGATCAGGCCTAGGAGCTGTGTTTGCCGGGAGCTTCTAAGGCTGGGAACGGGTTCTGCTGGGGGCATAAAGAGACGAGGAAAAGGACCGGCGCTCCCTCAGCCCAGCAGTGCATGCCGTTGTCTGTTCATTGGTCTCTGTGCTTGGTACAGAAACTGGCAGGGGACAAAGGTGGGTTTAAGCATTCTGGCATTCTCCTACGGCCTGCCTGGCCATTGGGGTAAATTAGCACAGCCTTAGGACTGCTCTACCTTATTCCTATGCTGCGCATGGCTCCGGTGCTCCAGGGGGAACAAAAAACAGTTGTAGTGCAGCAGCTCTCCAGCCAAACCCTCTCCGTACCTGCCCCCAACACGTTCCCCGTGTTGGAGACCACTGTAAAGCTCCCTGCAGGGGTTCTCCAGGGGGCAGATGGCAATGGAGAAAAGGGGCCATTGTCCTACCTACGTAGGGTGACCATCGTTCCCAGATAGAGGTACCGCTGGGTGGAGGGGAGCTGGGGGTGTGTGTGTTTCACTTCCTACTTTACAGTTTCTTTCTGCTTTGCATATTGAACATCTATAAATAACAAGTCTAATGGCCTCAGAAACAAATGGGAATCAAATTGAAATGTACGTTTTTACGCACAGTCAGCCCTTTCCTACTGCACTTCTTCCTGTTGTGCCCATGCCTATTTCTCCGTGGAGCGTGTCTTTCTCAGCAGCGGTTGACGGCTCATCAGGTAGCCGTGGAAGTCTTTGCCAGATGTGTGCCTGAAGTTGTACAATACAAGCAGGATCCCTTCAAGTGACTCAATACCAGGCCACCCTTACTTCTGTGTTGGCGCTGCCTTCAGAGTTGGGCAGCCGGCCTGCAGCCGCCACGCTCCGGCTGCCCAGCTCTGAAGACAGGGCTGCCAGTAGGGTGACCAAATGTCCCGATTTTATAGGGATAGTCCCGATTTTTGGGTCTTTTTCTTATATAGGCTCCTATTACCCCCCACCCCCTGTCCCGATTTCTCACGTTTGCTGTCTGATCACCCTAGCTGCCAGGAGCAGCAGCACAGAAGTAAGGGTGGGAAGCCAGTACACACACACACTCTGCTATTAGGGCATGCTGGGAATTGCAGTTCTACCAGAATCGATGTTGGAAAAAGGAAGAGCAAGTCAAAAATCGTGGACATTTGTTCATATTTCAAAAAATCAGCCTGGACAGAGATCAGAGGACCAAAAAAGAGGTCATGTTGGGGGAAACCCTGATGTACGGTAACCCTATACCCAGAGAAGGTAGAAAGAGCCAGTTCCTAAGACAGGCCTGGTCTGCTAGTGGGGGAGACTCTCTGGTCAGGTGGGTCTGGTGGCAGGATAGCGCCTCTGTAAAGAGAGAGGTCTGGCCAAGAAGCTGTCCCCACCACCCTCGGGTGAGAAGTGGCTGCACACTGAGTGAGTCACTTTGTCTTGTTTAGGGTCCTGAGCCTTAATCCTTAACCTTGAGGTCAAACAATCCTGTGTCTGCCCCACTACCTACATTTGATTTAGAGAGAAACCCCCCTTTTCTTGCTTGGCCCCGCGGCCTGGCTGGTCGATGAACAGAAAAGCCCTCGACCCCTGGGTCATCATCACTCAGGATCAGGCCTTACGGGGCAGCCTCATTTCAGCCTTGCAGTCACCTGCTGTCAGCTTGGGAGACCTGGCTCAGGCACCTTTGGGGATCTAACTCCCTTTGAAATCAAAGGAAGTCAGGAGCCCACCTACCCGGGAGGATCTGGTTGATCTTGAGCCCAGGTATTTAGCAGGGCAGTTTGAATTGGCTGGGAGAGGCTGTGGGAAGATAATTTTAGTCCCTGTATGACTCACCGATCGAACCGCCCCAGGGCTTGGTAATGCTCCTGCTCACTGGGGCTCTTTGCTTTGCATAGCCGCGAGGAGGACAAAGGGAATGGCGTAAACCTAGTGGAAAGACTCATTGTTCTATGATTGCACGGAGCCCACTTGTGTGGCAATGCCAATAGGCTGCTGTCTGAGACAGCTGCCCTGGGCCAAGCGTTGCAGCTGTTTTAAAGGTAATTTCATTTTCCACAGGAAAGTTCAGCTCAGATGTGGTGTCTGGGTCTGGCTCTCTGAGAGGTTCCCGCCCTCTGTCTCCCTTTCCCAACTGGATTCTGCTGGGTACACAGAGGTCAAAGGGCTTTTTACCCCCAGCTCCAAGAGTGACCTTAGTGGCTATGCTCCTTACTCCCTCAACCCCCAAATCAGGGGGGCTTTGTGGCTACGTGGCGGATCCCCAGGGAGGGATGATGGGCGTTTCCCCTCACAGCTTTTGAGAAAGGTTGCGCTGGGAAAAGTGGGGTGCATTTCACTCCTTAGTGCAGTCTCATCCATAATCCAGGTAAAAGGCCACCAGGCAGCACCGCCTGGGACCATCCTTCCGGGAGCTGGAGGGCCAGAGGGAGGCACAAGGTTTGTCTGTGTCCAGCAGCCTCAGAAAGGTCAATGTCAAAAGGAAAAGCTGAATCTTTGTTCTGTTAGGGTTTTGTCCCTGACCATCTTGGCTAACAGCCATTGATCCTCCCTGAATTGGGCAGCGTGTTCCTATTGGAGACCAATTAGGGACACTGGTGATTATTATCTGGGATGATTATTTAATCAGGAGCCGGTGCTTTAAGCCATGTTTTCCTTTGAACTTTTAATGAGCGGTGCAGTGCCCCATTAGCCCCCGCTTGTTCCCACCAGCCTGCAACGTCTTCTGTGTCTTATTAATGAGTTTACAAACCCAGCAGTCTATGTGCCTGTCCCTGCATATAAATTTCAAGCTGCGTGTCTATCGGAGGTGAAATATCAGCATCCTCTCCGCTCTCCGCCAGAACGGTTCGTATTTAACCAGCCTGCATCAATATTGAAGTGGCGTTCGCTCTCATTTATGCTCTGATTTAATTGACAAGCCTGGAGCTGGCGTGTTTATTAAAACCACCAGCTTCTCTCTCTCGCCTTCCTCCGCTCTCGCATTGTAACAAGGTTGTTAATAAAGAACTTCTGGAGAACTGCACTGCAAGCATAGTTTATATTAATTGGCTTGGCTGGAACATTTGTTCCTCTCCAAAGGGAGGAGGTAGGTGGGATGGGGATCCCCAGCCAGATGACATGAGGATCAAGTTTGCCAATGACCGAGACATGCATCAGCTCTAAGAACAGGCTGTTCACAGAGGTGAAAAGGTAACTATACAGATGGGCAGGTCAGTTCTATGTCCATCTCTGTTTTTTATTAGAGATGGGCTCAGAACGAACTCCACAGCTGGACTGCCAAAGAGCTGGGGGAGATGGAGATGGATCTGGTGTGACCTCCAGACTTTGAGTTTGTTTATTATTACTGGTGGGGGTGTTTATCTGATGGCAGGACTCAGAGACCCGGACTGAGATCAGAACTCCATTGTGCAAAGCACGGTACAGACAGTGAAAGACCGAAGACCTTGCAATCGAAATAGACATTTATATGTATGGGTTATTTGTATTACTGTAGTGCCAGGAGTCCTAGTCATGGACCAGGCCTGTTGTGCTAGGTGCTGTACAAACACAACAAAAAGATGGTCCCTGCCCCAGGGTGCTTACAGAGGTGGATTAGGGGTTTGTGGGGCCCTGGGCCAGAGCAAGTGGGGGCCCCTCCCCACCCCATCCTCCTGCAGTCATCCCTCCCCCAATGCTCCTGCTGGGGAACGGGGTCTGGGCACGGGGGCTTCCCCTACTCCGCCCACCCAGCACATTTCCCTGGCAGGAGCACTGGGTAGGCAGAGCAGGGGAAGCCCCCCTGCCCGGACCCCATTTCCCTGGCAGGAGTGCCGGGCAGGCGGAGTGGCTCAGGGTACAGGGGTGCCCATTTTCTGGGTGATCCCAGCATGGGCCCTGTTGGTCCAGTGGCTAATCTGCCACTGCTTAGAGTCTAAGAAAAGAGACAACAGGTGGAGACAGACAGATAGGGGAGCACAAGGAGTATTGGTCAGTGGTCTCAGCACACCAGCAGCCTGGTTGTTGTCCAGTTTTTTGTAGGCATCGGGGCAGAGGATAGATCTAAGGAGGATAATGCGATAACTTTGCAGAAGTTCATGGGGAGCTGTGACGTTATGGACATAATCTGGGACCATATAGAACATGGTTGCAACCAAGGTCCTGTAGTGGCACCAAAACTTGTATAAAGGGGTCAAATGGGGTGTCTAAGACAAGGTTATGGTTTACTGGCTATGATTATGCTGTCTATATGTGTGTATCAATTTTGTAGTTGAAGTTATGAATATTGGCTCTATACTGTCTGTATTTCAAACTTATGCTATGCTGCTGGGTGACATCCCAGACAAGCTGGTGTTAGCTCTACCTAGCCTGCTTGATGGCCCATTAAAGACCATCAGCTATACAATGGACCCATTGAGAGAAGGCAAATATGCCTTGAGACTCAGCAAAGTATGCAGGAACTGGCCCATGTGATTCCAGACTCCATTTTGCTGTAATTTTCCACAGTAAAAACAAAGAGGTGTTCTTACACCTGGAAAGACTATATAAGGCTGATGCCTCATCTCCATTTTGTCTTCAATCCTGCTTCATACCTCTGGAGGGACTTTGCTAGAAACAGAAGCTCTACACAAAGGACTGAGGACCCATCCCAGCGGGGGATGTATTCCAGAGACTTGATTTGAACCTGCAGTTTATTCTATCTCTGCTACAAGCCTGAACCAAGAACTCTGCCATTACTGTATGTCATTGATTCCATTTAACCAATTCTAACTCTCATCTATATCTTTTTCCTTTTATGATTTTAGATTCTAAAGGATTGGCAACAGCGTGATTTGTGGGTAAGATTTGATTTGTATCTTGACCTGGGTCTGGGGCTTGGTCCTTTGGGATCAGGAGAACCTTTTTTCTTTTACTGGGGTATTGGTTTTCATAACCATTTGTCCTCATAACGAGTGGCACTGGTGGTGATGCTGGGAAACTGGAGTGTCTAAGGAAATTGCTTGTGAGACTTGCGGTTAGCCAGTGGGGTGAAACCAAGGTCCTCTTTGTCTGACTGGTTTGGTTTGCCTTAGAGGTGGAAAAACCCCAGCCTTGGGCTGTAACTGCCCTGTTTTAGCAATTTGTCCTGAATTGGCACTCTCAGTTGGGTCCCGGCAGAACCGCATCGTTACAGGAGCATCTTCCAAGCACGAGGGGTAGCACTGGAGAACGCATGAAGGTACTTCTAATGATGCACCCATGGATGTCAGCTGCACCAGAGATTAAACTGATGACTCTGAATGTAAATGTGGGGACCTCTACTGCCTAAGCTAAGAGACACCCCCCTTTTGGCTAATGAAGGCTGTAGCAGGCTCATTAACCTCTGGCAGAGTTCCAGTCACCTCGAGAGGGAGACGGAGTGCCACCGGAGAGCGATACAGACAAAGGGTGTGAGTGAGGAAATAGTATTGTCCCCATTTTACAGGTGGGGAATGGAGGCACGGAGAGATGAAGTGACTTCCCCAAGGTCACACATGGAGTCCCTGGCAGAGCTGGGAATTGGCTCCGTCGCTCTGTCGTGGGCCAAACCAAAGCTCTCCGATCTGAACACCCAGGATATTTGGGGAAATCCAGATGTGACCAGTGTAGTCCAGTCCCAGCTCCAATCTTAATGCCCCTCCCCAATCTCCCTGTCGTGATTGTAACTGAATTGGACCATAAATGTGGTGACAAGCAGAGGTTGCAGAAAATACAACGTGAAACTGCCAAGAGGTGGAAGGATGGGCTTGCAGTTAATGCACCGTCAGGGGAGCTAGCATTGAAAATCTACCTTTGTGTCAGATTTCCTGTTTGATGACAGGCATGTCTCTGTGCCTCGGTTTCCCCCTTGTAATATGGGGCTTATAATACTGGCCAGCCTGCAGAGCGAAAGCTGCTCTTTTTTTTTTTTTTTTTTTTTTTGTCAAAACAGCCATTTTTGTGAAAAAATGTCCATTATTGTTGAAAATTTGGGGGGTTTCATTGAAAAAATAGAAACGGAAATTGGTTTGGTTTCCAGCAACTAAAATCCAAAAAGTTTTTATAAATTAAAACAGGTGGGAAAGCGGAGACTCGAGTCAGGGATCTGTTCCCTCTGCACGGCTGGAAATAAACATTGCCGCCCAAAAAGGTGCTAAGGAGACTCCGCTGGCTTTGTAATACTATAATTAGATCATATTTCATTGTTTAGCGCTCGGTTTGGAGCCTCTCAAGGAAGCCTTTTTCATTATGCAATTGAGGGCTCATCTTTAATGCCTGCAGAGAAGGGGGGGAAGCGTCCCAGCTCATTGAAAGAAAACAATCAAAGCCCAGCTAGGTCTGAGGAGCGTCTTGGCAGCAGGGACCCAGGGTAGATGCTGAGCGCTGATGTGGTATTGACGTCTGCAGAGCGCGGTGCGGACCTTAACCAGCCTTCTGCACAAACTTTGCCCCCCCTGCTAACCACAAACATCCGGGGGAGTTCCACACCCTGACCCCTGGAGGGGGGGGGCGGCGAGCTTGGGGTTACATCACCTAGAACCCCGGATCTGAACCCCGAATCCTGTTGAAATCCAAACGTGGCTCCGGATCTGAATTTCCTTCCCCTGGTTATGGGTTGAGCTGGAACCCCAGCGCCGTGCCAGAGGGCGTTCCCAGTCCCACTCACAATGGGATGTTTCATTTAGGGGCTGGTTTGCAGAGGTGCAGGGCTCGTGCAGCTCACATCGGTTTCAGCTGGAGTGCTGGGTTGCAGTAAAATGGGTACAATAGGGTTAAGTGGATTACTCAAAGCAGTGTGGGGTTGGAACCACGGTCCGCCTCCTCCTTTAGTTCCAGTGCAATCTGGGGGAGCTTTTCTTCCCCCACTCCACCCCCGTTGGGATGCAGTTACATAAAGCAGCAAGTTCCCAGCCTGCAATCCCGTGAGAAGACTGATTCGTGTTGCACTGAGTGGTCCCTTTCCCAGATGGGCGCTCAGCGTGAAGAACTGGGAAATAGCTGTATTATTTCTTATGACTATTGTGCACGCCTCTGTGTTTAGGGGGAAACCTCCACGGGCCAGATCCACCCAGTCTGGGGAGTTTTGCACCACTACGGCTACCCCCCCCCTCAGTTTGGCACTGGTGGCTGGTCTACTTCGCAGGGACTCAAGCTCTCCACAGCCCACCAGCTGCTCATTCTCCTCTCTTTCCTCTTGGGCTGCCGCCAATCTCACGTCTTCTTTTTTTAATGAGCACTGGAAGGGGACAATCAGCCCAGGAGTCGAGGGAGGATTTGGAACTGCACTCACTTTATTCAAACAAAGGAAAAAAAGAGAGAAAGAAACGTCACCAAAACGCCGCCGTCCCAGAGGCCAGGACTAGAACCACTGGCCCAAGCGCTGGAAAGAGGACAAAGGTCGCTCATTACACCCTGGCTGATTCAACACCTGTCCCAGTCTTGAAAATTCACCTGCACGCAAGAACAGGGCTGGCAGCAGAGCTGGCACAGGGCTGGGTTCATTTCAGTTGACGTCCATAAAGAGAGAGAGAGATATGTACATTTTTGTACAGCCATAAATACTGTTTATTTCCGCTGTACAAATCCACAGGAAGTAAGTGGTGCTGACAGCAAACAGCCTCTGCTGATATAAAACCCCATTGTTCGCTCCCCACCGCCTTCAGCCTGGCTTTGATATAGTTACACGTGTGTTTGCAGCTGGACAGACAGATGTGGGACCTACATCTGCTCTCTCACTGCTTCAGCCCCATTGTCTTTAGTACTTCCTGCTGGTTTTTCCAGTGTAAATGAAATCAGAATCAGGCCTTAGAGCTTACTTCTTAAAAGAGACTCTGTCAAAATAAAAATCACAGGCCCTATTGGTAGTGATACTAATTAGTACAACTCCATTGGCTTGCTTACTGCCCAGATCCTCACCTAGTGTCAATCAGCATAGATAACTGGCCCCCAAAATCATGAGCTTTTGCTTAAAAATCCTGGGATTAAAAATACATTGGGGTGGGGGGACTCCATTTTTGAGTTGTTAGGGTCATGTTCTCAAGCTTTTCCCCACAACTAGGAAGGGTAGAAGCTTAGGGTTTGGGGTTTTTTTGTTAACAAAAGCTGAGAGTCTCATGTCATCACAGGATTCCAGAAGCTGGGGCTTTAAGAAAAAAACACCAAATATTGTGAGACTCGCAGTAAAATGGCAAGAGTTGGCAATACTGCATCAGATAATTAAAACTGAAATATATGTAAACAAACCCCCAAATCCTAATGTTATTGTCAATATTATCTGATCACTCTGAATTCAGATAGGTCAGTTTTGCTTTCTGTTTATAGTCATTTTCTCTTTCTCTTGCACTAACCCACTGTTGTTGTGTTTTGGGCTTTCAGCACTGTAGAGGAATATGTGAATAAAAAAAACCAACTGCTTAATCCGTTTTCAAGAAACAGTGAAAACATTTCTAGGTGTGTTGTGAAAATTGGCAATTGCCCCTTTAAATGAAAGCAAGGATGATACGCATGTGACCATTTGCTTCAATGATTAGGGGCAAAAGGTAATAATTAAAACTTCCACAGGCCAATGCCGATGGGGCCTGATCAGAAGCCTTTTGGAGTCCATTGAAAGACTTCCCCCTGTTTTTCATCAGCTTTGGATGAGGCCCCTGAATGTTCAGAAAACACATGATTCATGTCCACGTTCAAAGTGAACGGCAAACAGATGTTTATGTTTCTTTACCCTGGGCAAGATGGTGTTCCACCAGCATCAAATGAAATTGATTCATTACAGGAGTCTTATATTTGCCAGTGATCGGGTCAAAGCCAATACAGCCTCTCTTAGTCATAGACTGATTGGAGAAAAAATAAAAACAACCAAACCAAAGGGGAAAAAAAAGGTTGCCTTTTGGGTGTTTAGAAACAGCGAGGGACTGATAGCAGTGCCCCGAGCGAGACATAACCTGGGCAGATGCTCTGAAAGGTTCTCCCCATCCATAGCTCTTGCATTGTAGAAGCAAAGAACATCTGCTCCGCTGGTGTAAACGGTCATCACTCCATTGACTGGTGGTATGGGGGTAACATGAATGGAGCTGTGCCGATTTCTATCAGCATCTATGAGCATCTGGCCCATCACATTTATGACCGATCTCACCTTTCATCCAAGCTTCTCAAAGCACTTGACAAACACTGAATAAACCTCACGCTGCTGCTGTGATCAGAAAACGCTACTATGATTTAAGTGAGGTTTATCACCGTAATACGTTGGTCCATATTCCCTGGATAAACTGAAGCAGAGAGGTTAAAGCCAACGTTTTCAAGAGTGGCCAACGATTTTGGATGAACGTATTTTTGGGGCCGCAGTTTGAGACAACCAGTGAGATGCCCAAGGTCACGCATGAACTTGGTGGAAGAACCTGGAGCTGAACCCAGGAGTCCTGATACCTGATCTAACCACTAGGCAACATACAAGCTCATCATACGTGTGGATCCGACCTCACAAAATGAAGCAGGGCTCACTGAAATGCCTTTGGTCGTAACATGATGAATAAGAGCACATTAAAGGCAGGGAGACCCCTATATAGACAGACAATGAGATGAAACCAAGGCCTCTTGTTTGGAGTGCAGTAGGAGCAGCAGGTTTCCGTGGCTATGAAGTAGCCATGGTGTCGTGTAGAATGGCTGTCCCTCTCAAATAGTTCCTCGCAAGTCGTCTTCCTTTGTCAGTCAGTTGGGAGGATTTAGGCTTCTTAAATTCCTCAAAGTTGCGTCTTTCCCCTTCACTCACAGCTGGCCTCATGATCTACGTCATTCGACCTCACCCTGAGTATGGAGGAAGCTTTTAAGGGCATCTGAAGAGGTTCTACAAAATTGTAAAGTGTGATCATATTCAGCGAGGCGGGACTATAAGGTTTCCCATCTCGTCTCTGTGGGTGACATTGGGATCAAATCAACCACGCTGACCTACCCAGCGCTTCCTTTTGTCATATTCCCAGCCCTGCGAACCTCACTTGGGCTCTGAAAAACCCGGCGGGGGTCCTTCCTGCCACTTAAACAGCCTCACCATCCATAAGGATTTTCCAATTAGAACTTGGGAGCGATTTTGTTGCCAATGCATGGAGCTAGACTAGAATCCAGCTCGCGCTCTCATAGATGGTGCATTCACTACTAGCATCTGTCCTGGTTCCACAAGACTGACAGGCTGCCGCCGATAAACGTGAGCAGGTCTAGCTCAGCCCCGTGGGAGGCGACCGACACCAGTCGTGCAGTTATTGCTCTGCTGTCATTAAGTTCTATGCCAACACATTGCAGGGGCACTGTGCTGTCCTGCTCACCAGAGCAGATGTCCTGTCCTCTACAGCCTGGGCGTGCTGCTCTGACCCGGAGGAGATTCAAGATGCTAGCACGTGCAGTATGGCTCCCTCGCCTACATGAAGAACTGAAACGGCTGCTGCGTTTGGTGGTGGAGTGAAACGGACGTAACTGCAGCAAGAGCAGCTTCTGTTCCAGGGAGACAAGTACTGGGGAGAGAAGACAGATTGTTCACCCTGTGTGTCTGAGATCCAAACGTCAATTTTTCTCACTTTGTCCTTGGGAGGAAAATAATATTTTTACAGTCTTGTCAGAGGCTCATTCCAACATAAGAGCCTGGCTTTACCAATAGGGCCATAAAGGTCTTCTGCAGTAGAGGCTGCTTAGGATACAGGGTTTACCTAGCATGTTTTGAGTCAATACAGTATTCCTAGGTTTTGAGGTCAGAAGGGACCACCCACAATCCTTTAGTTTGTAGGCCACAGAACCTTAACCACGAATTCCTACATCAGGCCCGTTACATCTGTTTGAGCTATATCCCGTCATTTAGAAAGACATCCAGTCAATCTAGTGGCGTTGTTCCCTAGTGGTTACTGTTGTACACAGATGCTCCACCTGATTTAGGCCCTGCGACAGCAATGCAGTTAACTTTGGCTTCAGCAGAGCTTAAAGTTAAGCTCAAACTTAAGGGCTTTACTGACCTAGGGCTTTACTGACCTAGGCCTTACTGGGTTGGTTTTGCCTGCCTGCTGTCAGATATTCCCTGGCCTCCAGGGAATGAGTGAGTAACCAAAGCCTTTTCAGCACCAAAACACAGACCTCTAGCACTTGAGCTAAAGGAGCAGCTTCATAAGCGGGCAGCAATAGTAGGTTGTTATCCAGTGCCCAACATCCTGAAATGTTGCATGCCCCATCTCCTCCTGGGGTAGAGTTTTTCTGGGAAGCTTGGTATAGTTCAGAAAAAGGAATTTTGAATTCATGGTGTTTTTTTGAACTGTCACCTGCCCTTCAGTTTTTCCAAAAATTCCTGAATGTTTTTGGCTCCTCTTTCCAAAATGGCTCGGTCTAGGAGCTCCCTAACTCAGCTGTTGCCAACGTGTAATGTGACGGAACCACACAGGCCCAGCGGGGTCCGAATACCCATGTTCACTAGCTATCTACAACATGCAGCAAGGCCCAGCTACACATACGCACTGCCGCTCTGGCAGGGCTCGGCTGCCTTTTGAAACTTGGTGAGCGCCACTAGAAGGCTCACAAAGTATTTAAAGGGGTACAACCCAGTTCCTATGCACTACACAGATTCTTTGAGTCGCTGGGGAGCAATGGAAAACTGGCCAGTGGCCATTCTTCCTCTTGTCTCCACGGCTTGTCATTTTCACTCATCAGCCAGATTTGCTCATTTGTTAATTACCGTTTTATAAAGCCACTCCATTCCTTTTGGGACTGACTAAGGCAACCAGGTTCAGCTGTTTGGTGAGACACGGCAGCGCATTGTGGCAGTACTAATCCATACCAACTGTTTTAGCGCCAACCGGGAAACATGAAGGCCCCGTGAATTGTTTCTGTAATGAGATCTTGCTGCAGTTGACGGCCATTAGAGGACTGATTCTCCATTGACCTGCACCTGGCCACATGGATGTAAGATGCTGCTGGGAGCATTTTATTCTCATTTGGCCCTAGCGTCAATATCAGCATGGGGTGGCAGTGGAGACTCAGGTCCCAGGAGGGTACTTCCTCTTCTGTCTTGGCTCCATCTGCTCTGGTCTGAGCTGGTACTTCTCACTCTTGGCGTCCCGGGTCTGATCATGAACCTACTGAGTTTCAAGGCTCCAGCCGGGTGGCTGGATCTGACTGGATTGTGGAAGGAGATCGATCACATTACTTAGTCAAGGCTTGCGGATTGCCATCTTGTCATTACACATCATAATAGGGCGCTCAGGTGGGATCCCGAGCGCTTGTCTAGTTGTTGGGTCTGAGCCCATGCGTGGGGCAGATCTGTGCAAAGATAAAGCCCAAAGATGGAAGGATTTATTCTTTGCATAGTTGCCTTGGTCTGTAAGTTAAGTGTTTCCTAATGGTAGGGAATCTGAGCTGTTTATATACATGTATATACGTGTGTGCCCAAATGCATACAACCCACCCACACACATACAGGAATTGTGTGTGTGCAAGAATACATTTCATTTCTATTTTGTAAGTCTGGTAAGAGAGATAGGAGGGTTCGGTGGTTAAAGCGCATGCCAAGGCATCATGAGGTCTGGGTTGGACTCCCAGCTATGTCACCGACTTCCTGCATGACGGTAAGCAAATCATTCTGCCGCTTAGTGCCTCAGTTTCCCCAAACAGTTGAAAAGGGATCATGCTCCCCTCTCCCAGCAGTGGTAATTAATTCCTGTTTGCAAATACTGCCAAGGTTCTTATCTAGAAGCACGGAGTATTATTACTGTAAAGTCTCTCGTATTTTGAAACTAAAGTAAGAATTATGCAGCTTAGGAAAGTTGTCTTGGGCTGCTTCATTAATCTTTATCTGCTGATTTATAGAAAGAATGTGCAGATCTTGTCCTGTGGGGCGAGAACAAGCCTATGGTGCATAATGAATTGGACATGCCACTCTGATTTTATAGCCATTGCAGAGACTGGCCTGCACCGCAAAGCTCCGCTCCAGATGCACAGCTGAATTGGAACCTTTCCACGGGCTGGAGTGGTTCATTGCAGGTGTAGCGCAGCCATCTCAAAAGGATAGCGAAAGCGGGGCCAGCGCTAAGGAGGATGGACAGTCTTGTGATGGAAGGCACTGGTGGAAGGCTCAGCTGATCGGGATCTCTGCGTGTCATCAGTGAAACCGGGAAAATAGCGCATTGTTCGTCTGTCTTGTTTATTTCGCCTGTGAGATCTTTGGAGTTGGCTGGTCTCTTCGTGTGTGTGTGTGTGTGTGTGTGTGTGTGTGTGTGTGTGTGTGTGTGCATGTGCATGCGCGTGTGCGCAGCACGTACCGCAATGGAGCCCTGATCTCAGCTGGGGCAGCTAGGTACTGTGGTCAGAATAGTAATAGGACCAGCGGTAGGGTGACCAGATCACACAGATGAAATATCAGGATGCGGGGGTGGGGAGAGCAACCCCCCCCCTCCCAAAAAAACGGCCGCCGGAGCTCCACGCCCCCCCCTCCACACCAGCATGCTTCCGCTCCGTCTCCACCTCCCCCTTCCCTCCAGCGCTTGTGCCACCATACAGCTGATCAGTGCAAGCCTGGGAGGGAGGGGGGAGGAGGAGGAATGCGGCGTGCTTGGGGGAGAGGCGGGGCCAGGGCGGGGATTTGGGGAGGGATCCAATGGGGCAGTGAGGGGGCGGGGCTGGGGGCACGGGGCCTGGGCGGGGATTTGGGGAGGGATCCAATGGAGGAAGGAGGGGGCGGAGTCGGGGTGGGTGGGGGGGATGCGAGCCCCCTCCGGGCTCCGCTCCGCCTGTGAGTGGAGGCAAAATATCAGGACAATTCGCATCCCGACTGAAGGTAGGTCGGGACGCGAGACAAATCAGGACGTCTGTTCACCCTAACCAGAGGCAGTGGACAGCCGTCCGCTTTGTGCATCAGCCCTAGGTTGCCAGAACTATTCGTGATTTGTAGTAAAAGGCCACATCTGCTAAGCAACCCACATTTTTTTCCCTGATCCTTGGCTGATCACTTAGGACAGGTCAAATTGTGCATGTATATGTAAGAGTCTCTCTCTCTCTCTCTCTCTCTCTCTCTCACACACGCACACGTATGTGTGTCTGTTTTTATGATGAAGAGCCTTTCACCTGTAGGTTACAATCCAGCCCCAACAACTAACAACCACAAGTCGCTTCTGTCTAATGAGTGTCCCCAGGCTGGTGTGAAATGAGTGGGATCAGGTCCGTCCAGCTCCCAGCAAGCAGGTGGACACGTCACAGAACCCACCACTTCAATTGGCACTGACGGGTCTCCTTGGGAGCCCTCCCAGCAGCGATGTCTTGGCATTGAATGGGCTAAGGAGACAGAGCTCTTTTCACCCCCAAAAGGAGAGTGCCCCCCGATGAGAGTCAAGGCACATTGGCAGGCTTGCAGCGTGAGACTGCTGGACCTGTTTTGTGGACAGAGGACTGCGGTCCCCAGGACTGTCTCACTCCAGTGTGAATCCGGCACAACTCTGTTGACTTTGTTGGATTTATACCAGTGTAGCCGCAAGCCGAATCCGGCCCTTGGTATTGGTGCAGCCCTTGGGCTGCCGCTGGCCTGGATCACCTCTGCTCATTGCTAAGGGCCTGCACTTTTCCTCCCCATCAAATCATGGGCGCCCAGTTCCCACCAGGCTGACCAGTTCTGCCGGTTTATCTGTTAGACTGGAGCCTGGCCCAGAAGCTCACGTCCCCACACGCTGTCCAGCTGGATGAACTCCAAACAGGGCTCCCACCTGGAATCATGCAAATAATCTTCGAACAGGGAGAATGAAAATCCTGTGTCCGATTGCTAGCGTGTTTGAGATTTGGCCCTGGGTCCGAATTTAGTGGCTTGAGCACAATGTACAGCACCAAGCACATGGGGGCCATGACCTAGATAAGGCATTTAGATGCCACTGAAATAAAAACAACAATAAAGCCCATGTCTGGTATTCAAATGTGCATATGCACACAGAGAGCATAGAATGGAGCTGGCGCCTGTCACACTCAGGGTATCTCAATGCGCTTTGCAGAGATGCCAGAAACCCAATTTGCA
Organism: Malaclemys terrapin pileata; assembly: GCF_027887155.1. Classification (NCBI taxonomy): domain Eukaryota; kingdom Metazoa; phylum Chordata; order Testudines; family Emydidae; genus Malaclemys; species Malaclemys terrapin. Next base: position 8,833,120 of record NC_071526.1, on the reverse strand, counting down.
AACTACTATGAGGCCCTTAGTTCTGCATGTGGAGGCGCCGATCAGCGCGTCGACGCCTGGGATGGGTACCCGGGCACCTGAATGCCCACTTGAGCACTGTGCAAGTGGGAGCCCTAACTTCTGGGCCCAGGTTGGAGAGTTGGGCCCTGAGACTGACTGCGGCGGGCAAAAGTGAGAGCCACTGTCTGCCTAGCAATGGCTCTCCCACAGTGTGGGCCCCCCTAGCCCACTTTAAGGGCTGATCCAAACCACCGAAGTCCTGGGAAAGATTCGCATTGACTCGACTGGGGTTTGGCGGAGGCCCTAAGTGAGAGAGAGGGAGGGACGGCAGGGATCCTGGTTCTCTTTTTAGAAAAGTCCTGAAAGGATCTTTAACTTCAGTGTTTCGCCTCCCGCAGAGACAGGCAGAGGGAGTCCGTTTAATCTCCCCTCTCCCAGTGCCGTCGCCCTTCCGCTGCTGGTGTATAGCTACAAGCCCGGTTCCTACTGTGACACTGAACGCAGGACGCGGTGCCTCTCTGCTCGGGCCGGTGTGAGTGCGTTCTCGCCAGGCAGACCCTTCCACGCGTGTACGTGAGGCTCCGAGCTCCATGGCGCGCCGGGCTGGTGTGAGCAGGGGAGTTGGCTGACTCCTACAGATCCCGCGTCGGGCTGTGCAGGGTAATAACGATGTGACGAAAGGAACGAGGCGGGCACACAAGACGAGTAGCCACGCGCCTCCGTCAGGAACGTCCCAGGCCTCCCCGGCCAGGCGTTGCCTCCCGAGGGCTGTTGGAGTGTACATATGTACAAGACATGGCAGTCAGTGTGTGCTCTGCTCTCCTACGGGGGGGGGGTCCTGAGCAGCCATCCCAGAGCGCAGCAGCAAAGAGCCAGCAGGATGCGCTGGTGTCTGCCATGTACAAGGTCAGAACGGGCACAAAAAAAGCGCAGGGCTCCTCCCCAGAGTCCTTGGGCTGTTGGAGAACCCCAGTTCTCCCTTGCCTGGGTCCCAGAGCATGATGCGCGACTTGCTCACAGCTGGCTGAGGTGTCTCTCCACCGGCGCCACCTGCTGGCGTCAGGGGAACCAAACCCAACGCTTCAACAGCACAAGACTTCACAGGGTTGCAGCTTTGCAGTTTGCATTGTGCCGACCGGGGTTCGAAGGGCGCCCGGGCTTTTACATCAGCTGAGAGCTAAAGAAGCAGCCCCACCCCCATGAAAGCAGCAGCAGGTTCCCCCATCTTGCCCTTCCTGATGGCGGGGTGGGGGTGCCATGGTGATGGCGGGGCGGGGCTCCAGAGCCGTCCGTCTCCAGGCTGCCTTGTGGTGCAGGTTTGGTGGTCGTCTGATGACGTGTTTGTAGCCTGTGGTTCCTCCTCATTCCCCATCCGATGCCGCAGTTTGTTTTTTCTGCAGTTCTTAGAAATGTTCAGCCAGGAATCTGTTGCTTTGTGACTCCTCTGCCCAATTCCCCATCCCCCTGGTGTCTTCATGGAAAATCAAGCATTTGCAAATATATTTTTTTGAAAGAGTCCTTGATGAGCCCCCCACCCCGCCCGCTCACCTCCAGTCACCTCCACTAGAATTCCGTGGTGGTGACCTGAGTCACCTCCGAGAGCAGTTCCTCCCCTCTGCGGCTGCGGGAACCCCGCCGGTGGCTGTCCATGCCTAGTCATGCCGGCTTATTGAGGGCTTCGGAAGGGGTGCAGGTGGAGACGCGCTCCCGGGTGGTGGTCCTCGCTCGGGAGAAGCTGTTCTGCTCCATCTGGGACCGGAAGGGCAGGCAGAACTCCCGGAAACACCTCTTGAAGTTCTCGTCCAGGAAGGCGTAGAGGACAGGGTTGAGGCTGCTGTTGGTGTAACCCAGGGCGATGCAGAAGTGTAAGCTGGCCACCACATAGGGGTTCTTCTTGTCTATGTCCACCAGCGTCCAGACGATGACGAAGATGTGGATGGGCGTCCAGCAGATGATGAAGGCCGCTACCACGACCAGCACCATGCGAGTGATGCGACGCAGATTGCGGTCCTTCTCCTTGGAGCCCGAGAGGAGGCGGACGCTCTTGAGGCGGAGGATCATGAGCCCGTAGCAGATGGTGATGACCAGGATGGGCACCAGGAAGGCGAAGATGAACACGCAGATCTTGGTCACCGTGTCCCAGTACATGGCGGGGTCGGGGAACTGGAGCATGCAGAGCACGGTCCCGTCTACAGGGGAGAGAGGGTAAGGGAGAGTGGTGGATAGGTGGGAGAGAGAGCCAGAGGAATACCCCCTTAATCGGCTGCCCCAGGGGTGCATTTATAGCCCTCTCTGCTTATTAAAATGGCATAGGCAAGAAACTCGTACCGGGTTCCTGTGTTTCTACTTCAACATAATTAAATACTCCTGACAGGCTTACATCAAGGGGGATCACATCTGCAGGATAATTGGAACTGCAGTTGAATTCAACAGGCCTAATTTGCACCAGAGTAGGAGCCTGCTTTTGCATACAATTGGGCCTTATTTGCATGCTGTGTCTCCCATTGTATTCAAATGATTAGACTGTCTCTAAGTTGCCACCCCCACAATCCTCCATGCAGCCCACCGGGCACCCTTTTTCAGCAGACAGCTCCGTCGGTGTGCATGCAGCTTCCAACCTTGTCAGTTTCCTAACAGATCTAGCTAAATTCCTAACATTTGCGCTTGGTTTGATTTAACGCTGGCTAAACAGAGCGCGTCAGAGATGGAGTGCTGCCTAGTGGTTAGTGCTGGTGACTTGGTGTGATGCTATCTACCCACGTGCCAGCTCAGGACAGGGCTGCAGGCTAATTCACTCGTATGCTAATAGAAATCCAAGGAGTGTCAAAAGGTATTGTAATGTAATCAGGCCAGTTCACTTGTGTGTTAGTTCAAAGGAACTGTTAATGGTATTGTCTTCACTTATCTATAACCTGTGGATTGCTATCGCATTACTTTATGTATATCCCTGTAATTACCTAGATCAAAAGTGTGTGTTAGTGTTAAGATGAGAATGTACTTGATCTGTAAACTTCATGAAAACTAATGAAGAATTGTTGTTTGCAATTACAATAGGGGCTTTCCAAAACTCTGCCACTGACACATTTAATGGTCTTGGGCAAGTTTTTTAACAAGATCTGGACACAGAGTCAAAGACCAGATCCAAACTCCTGCTCCAAACTTCAGGGTGGGTCTGGTCTGAGTTTTGGAGTGCTACATTTCACCTATTGGTGCCTCAGTTTCCCCATCTGTAAAATCAGTCTAACACTATTTACCTGTCTCATGCTACACTGTAAGGGCTAATTAATGTTTGTAAAGCATACATAGATTGCGGGCTCTTTGGGGCAGGGGTCATCTTTTCCTTTGACGTGTGTACAGCACCTTGCACATTGGGACCTTTATCCTGAGTTAGGGCTTCTGGGCCATGCTGCTGTACAAATAATAAATGCCTTGAGATTCTTAAACAGAAGCCTCTACGGATGTGTAACGATAAAGCCCTTCTCTGATCACTGCCAGTCGTAACACTGATCCCCGTGATGCAGATGCCTGTACTCTGGAAATGGGGCCAAGGACTCATTGCAGAGAGGCTGCCAAATGGACACTGACAGCGACATCCCACCACTAACCAGCCTGCTCAAGGTCAGAACTAATCACCTTCGCTAAGAGACAGGGCAGGAGAGGAACCACTGGGAGATCTGGGGCATGTAGGGGAGGTGGGATGGGTTTGGGGGGAACTGAGGAATTCAGTGATCTGCATGGGGGGAGTCTGGGGCAAAGCCAAGAATGGAAGCCAGAACTTTTTTGTCCTAGCCCAAAGCTTTAACCGCACCACCATCCCTCCCCTTTAGCCCAGGGCCACCCAGAGGATTCAGGGAGCCTGGGGCAAAGCAATTTCGGGGGCCCCTTCTATAAAAAAAATTGCAATACTATACAATACTATATTCTTGTGGGGGCCCCTGTGAGGCCCATGGCAAATTGCCCCACTTGCTCCCCTCCCTGCCCCCCCCGGGCAGCCCTGGGAAAAATAAACCTTCCGCATCTCGGCACAAACCCAGTTTTGAGAAAACTTCTTTACAAGGTATCACTGGTTCTCAGCATCAGCTAGTGCTAAAAGGCACTAAAGCTCATTAAAAGGGTTGGACAAATATTTTCCGTCAACTTTTTTTTGGATCGAAAACTAGGGGTTTTTAAAAAGCAGAAAAAATCACGGACAATGTCTGCTTTCCTTCAAAATTTGTTGTGTTTTTTTTTTTAATGAAAAGCTGAAACTAGTCTGCCAAAACCTGAACATGGTTTGGGGTTTCAGAAGTGTGTGGCCGAATATTTGCTGCTTGTTGTGTTTGATTGTTTAAAGAAACAATAAAAAAATTCTGCTTAAAAAAAATCCAAAACTTTTGAACCACCTCAGCTTGTGACCAAACACCTGAGCCCATCCAGTCAGAGATTTTTCCAGGTTTCTGATACTCTGCTGTCTTCCTTGACTCATATCTGTCTCCATACCTTTGGGTTCATTTAGGTTAGAACATAAGAACGTCCGTACTGGGTCAGACCAAAGGTCCATCCAACCCAGGATCCTGTCTACTGACAATGGCCAATGCCAAGTGCCCCAGAGGGAGTGAACCTAACAGGTAACGATCAAGTGATCTCTCTCCTGCCATCTATCTCCATCCACCCTCTGACAAACAGAGGCTAGGGACACCATTCCTTACCCATCCTGGCTAATAGCCATTAATGGACTTAACCTTCATGCATTTATCTGTTTCCTAGAGACTGGCACCATGGGGTCCATCACAAACTGGAGACGGTTACTGTGGGTTTGTCTTTAGTATAGACTATGTACATACTCCACGAACTGAGCATTTGAGCTTGTTCCAGAATCTGGGATGAGCCTATGTTGTGAAAACTGAAATGCTCAAAATAGCACATGCATGTGAATGGACGCAGGTGCTAAAATTAAATTAACCCAGGGGTTCTCAAACGGGGTCAGGACCCCTCAGGGAGTCACGATGTTATTACTGGGGGTCGCGAGCTGCCAGCCTCCACCTCAAACCCCGCTTTGCCTCCAGCATTTATCATAGTGTTAAATATATAAAAAAGTGTTCTTAATTTATAAGGGGGGTTCGCACTCAGAGGTTTGCTATGTGAAAGGGGTCACCGGTACAAAAGTTTGAGAACCACTGAATTAACCCCTCTGAAGCCTCAGGGAATGCAGGGGAAGGGGGTGTCTCTTGGTAGGGTGGGAAGGAGGTAGGTGGTGTAGGATATTGCTCTTCTCATGTGATCCCTCCCCCTGTGGCTAATTTGAAATGAAGCTCCACTCCCCTGACATGAATCTCCCTATGGCACTGAAATTAAATAGAGACTATCATTTGGCATTGGAGAAGTGAAAGGGACGGCAGCCCTAATGGGAAAGCTAACAGCTTGGCTCTTCTGCAAGCCTCAAACTGCTGAATGAGCTTTAGGGTAGGGAAGGTGTGCCTCCCAAACAGCCTTTCCCTGCCCCCCATCTGACCCCCACCCACTTCCTGCCCCCCGACTGCCCGCCCCCCTCAGAATCCCCAACCCATCCTGCTTCTTGTTCCCTCACTGTCCCCCAGAGACTCCCCCAACCACCACCCTGGGATCCCACCCCTGCTCCCTGTCCCCTGACTGCCCCGACCCCTATCCACCCCCCCACACCAAGTCCTGACAGGCCCCCGGAACGCCCACAATCCAACCCCCCTGTCCCCTGACCGCCCCCCCCAACCTCTGCCCCCTCCCTGCCCCTTATCCAACCCCGCCGGCCCCGGCCCCTTACCCGCGGCTCCCCCCTCACCCAGAGCCTCAGTGCGCTGCATCCAGGAGCGGCCCTGGACAGCGCTGCAACGTGGCTCCGGTAGGGCCTGAGCTCCTCCCCACTCAGAGCCACGTGGTAAGGGGGTGGGGCTGCAAGTTCCAGTGGGGCCTGAGCTCCCGCCACTCGGCCCAGAGCTCGCAGCCCCGCCCCCTTACCACGCAGCTCTGAGTGGGGAGGAGCTCAGGCCCCGCCGGAGCCAGGGACGCTCCTGGATGCGCTGAGGCTCCGGGAGAGGGGCGGGGGCGGAGTCGGGCCAGGGCCGGGGAAGGAGCCTCAGCCATTCTCGTGGGGGCCCCTGCGAAGTCCGGGGCCTGGGGCAAATTGCCCCACTTTTCCCCTCCCCCCCCGGGCGGCCCTGCTCTAGCCTGCAGCTCCCTGAAGCTGCATCTACACTTATGTCTTACACTTATCCAAGAGCGGCGCCAGGGTTTTCGGCGCCCTAGGCAGGGGTCCTCTGCGCTCCCGGTCGTTGTCGGCAATTCTGCAGTGGGGGGATCCTTCCGCGCTCCCGGTCTTTGGGGCACTTTGGTGGCGGGTCCCGGAGCGAGTGAAGGACCCGCCGCAGAATTGCCACCGAAGACGCGGAGCGCAGCAGGACCCCCCGCCGCCGAATTGCCGCCAAGGGTGGCAAAATGCTGCCCCCCCAAATCCTGGTGCCCTAGGCGACCGCCTAGGTCACCTAAATGGAAGGGCCGGCCCTGCACTTATCCCCAGCTAACACCGGTATGGAGAGCAGTGTAAACGGTGAGGCACTGGTTAGGTGAGTAGAGTACAGCCATGCCAGAGCCTTAGGGTACGTACCCTGAATGGCTCTTTGCACGCCCAAGCAGCGCCTACTCCAGCTACACTGCTCTTTTTAGCACTATTGATGGAGTATAGTGTCCTGCTGCCTCCCTGCATCCGGAGCCTTTCCCCACCACAGGGAAAAACTCTGGCAGAGGGAAAAGGCTCTGGGAGCTCCCCGCTGCTGGACTCTTTTGCCACTGCCGCTCCCTGGCCACAGCCTTCCACTGCTGCGTCATAGCGACACACCGCAGCATGGACGCAGCCTCTTTTTCACCGGGGTGTGTAGCCACCACAAGTGTGGACGATGCCTGAGTGTCAGTCCTCTTGTTACAGGAGGGTTGATTGGCGCTGGCACACACGCCAGTCAATGGATCACAGCAGGGGGCCACGTTCACTTGCCTTTTGACTTGGTCACAGCCATGACCATGATGGGCACGCCAATCACAGAGGAGAGGACCCAGATGCAGACGTTGATGATCTTGGCTTTGGCTGGGGTGCGGAAGTCCAGGGCCTTGACCGGGTGGCAGACGGCAATGTAGCGATCCACACTCATCATGGTCAGTGTGAAGATGCTGGTGAACATGTTGTAGTAGTCGATGGAAAGGACCACCTTGCAGAGCAGCTCCCCAAAGGGCCAGGTCTCCATCAGGTATTTGGCACTCTGAAAGGGCAGCGTGCTCGTCGCCAGGGCGTCTGCGAGGGCCAGGTTGAAGATGTAAATGTTGGTGGCCGTTTTCATCTTGGTGTATCTGAAGGCACAGAGTGAAGGAGAAATGTTAAAGTGCATCAGAGTTTTATTCAGTGCCAAGGGGATATGGGTGCTGTGTGGAGGCTACCTAAGGCCCAGATCCTCACAGGTATTTAGGTATTGAAACCACTGGGATTAAGACCCCTAAATACCATTGAGCACAGGCACCAACTTTGTTCTTTCTGGGTGGCTGCTCCGCCCCCACTCTGCCCCACCGTTGCTCTGCCTCTTCCTGCCCACACTCCGCCCCCTCCCCTGAGCATGCCCCATCCTCGCTCTGCCCTTTACCGCCCCTCCTCCGCCTCCTCACCCCAGTGCCTGCCACCCGCCACCGATCAGCTGATCAGCGGGGTTACTGAGCAGCTGATGGGTGGGGCCCACCAAGCAGCTAATCGGCGGGTGGCTGGTGGGTGCTGAGCACCCACTATATTTTTTCCCTGGGTGCTCCAGCCCCAAAGCACCCACGGAGTTGACACCTATGCCGTTGAGGGTCTGGAGCTCAGACTCTCATCTATAATGTGACCGTGAGAGCTGGGTTGAGAATTTTCCATGCAACCCCCGTCCCCTTTTCCACCCCCTGCCTCCCATTTTATCAAAACAGAACTTTCCATGGGGATGTTGCAAAACATCGCTGGGCAAATATCCACTTCAGGAAGGGTTAAGGGCTCGATCCAAAAACTCAGGCTCCCATTGACTTCAATTTCTCAGGGCTTGAATGGGTGTTGGATCAGAACCTAGGTGCACACTGGGTATGAATCCATCTTTCCTGGCTTCCTTGTTGAAGGGATATGTGTGCAGAAATGAACCATCTGTCCCAGTTCAGGATGTGATTCATCAAAGCACTTAAGCACTTGCTTAGCTTTAAACACACGATTAAATCCCATTGACCATAAATTGGGGCATTAGAGCAAGATCCTGTAACAGGCTGACCACCCTGGCTTCCGCAGGACTAGGGCCACGTCCACCTGACCAGCTAAATCAACACTGCTACGATGGATGCAGCGGTGTCGATCTAGCGGGTCTGGTGAAGACACGCTAAGTCGATGGCAGAGCGTCTCCCATCGACATAGTGCGGTGTAGACACCACTGTCAGTTGATCTAAGTTACATCGACTTCAGTTACGTTGTAGCGTAACTTACGGCGTTAGGGAAGACCAGCCCTAGAGGGTGTGCAGCACCTTACAGGATTGGGTCCGTAGTTCTTCAACACTGGTACATCTAGGATCACTTCAAGGCCTTGTCTACGCTACACAGTTTTGTTGACAAAACAGCGGCGGTTTATGCACTGAAATGCTCCTCCGGCCGATGTAACTCCCCTGCTATGTTGGCATAATAAAACCACCTCAACGAGAGGCGTAGGACTTATGTTGGAGTAGTTAGGCTGATGCAGTGTCTGTGTAGACCCTGCCTTCCTTACATCCCCTGTGGGCTGTCTCTTGTCGATTTCACGGCTCTGCGGGAGCCATGAAATTGACAAGAAAGCTGTCTCACAAGCCAGGCTGGGGTCCGGTCTCCACTCCAAGCCAGGCTCCCAGCTTGGGCTGACTGCTGCCTGGGCTCCCTGCTGCGAACCTACTGGAGCAGGGCAGCCGACTAAACTCGGTGTGTTTGTCTCCCGGCTGGAGGCAAGAAACCCCAGCGGGCAGCAGGTGTCCCGGTGGGGATCTGCGTGGAGCTGAGATCCCTAGCTCTCAGTCCTCCACGCTGCCCCTCTTCAGTCGGTGGAACCGCTCCTGGTGAGGATGGGTACCGCCGACAGAAGGAAGGTAGGGTGGACGTGAGCCACCTCAGTGATTAATGCGGTGGCTGTAAATCAACCTAAGGGCTAGTCTACACTGGCAACGCTAAAGCGCGCTCTCCCAGCGCTCTGAAAAAAACACCTTCACGGGGGGTGTTTCTACCATTGCTGGGAGCAAGAAAGTTTCAGCGCTGTGAATTGCCAGTGTAGACAAGGGGTAACATAGGTCGGTTTATCTTTGTAGTGCAAACTGTGAAAAAACACCCCCCTGAGTGCAGCAAGTTTCAGCGCTGTACAGCACCAGTGTAGACAGTGCACTGGCGCTGGGAGCCACGCCCCTTGTGGAGGTGGCTTTTTGAGAGTGCTGAGAGAGCGCTCTGCTGCGACTACACAAGTGTAGACAAGCCCATAGCCTTAAATACGTGCTTAAGTGGTTTCCTTAAAATTACACCCAAGCTCAGGTACTTGGCTGAATTGGGGCTCTCATTAGGAAAGAGTAGAATAAAGTTCAGACCCTGCCGAGGTTCTAATCCCATGAGCTGAGCAAGGAGGTAATAATCATTTCTGTAGCTAGATTGGAGAGAAAAGCAGTTGCTTTGAGAATTCAAAGGAAGATGAGGTAATAATGCATGAAAAGTCTTTCAGACAAGGCCTGGTTTCAAATTAAACCAATTTAATCTATCTCTGCAGCTAGAGAGGCAGTTATGCAACCTTCCTCATATGGCTGGCTGCTTTTCTTTTTCTTTTCTTTTCTTTTTCTTTTCTTTTCACTCAGTTTTGTTTTCTCCAAGATTACTTGCAGAAATCCATTCAGCTGCCTAAGGGAACTAGCATGCTGAAACATCATGATTAATATTTCTTTGCAATTGTAGCTTTTTTTCACCTAAGCTTCCCCAAAGACTTTACAAACTTTATATAATGGAGCCCAGAACAAACTTGATTATTCAAACCATTTCAGAGCAGGTAAACCGAGGCATACAGGGACACATTTCCAGAAGAGTTCTGGGCCGGGTTTTCCCTGTGTATAGCAGCTCCTACTGTGACACTTACAGACAGCTTTTCAGAAGTGCTCAGCCCCCAATGTGCACCTGATGTGCTGATGTCTTTTGAATATCTGTCTGCTTATTGAGATGCCAGCATAATTTAGCTGCTTATTTCAAAGCACTGTTCAGGATGTCTAAGATCTGGGTATTTATTTAGATGCCTAGATGAGAGCTGAGCTCTTCTGAAAATTCTGGCCCAAGAGATTACGCAGTTTATACAAAATCAATGCAGCCAACGGAGGTCCTGGAACAGAGCTCAAGAGTTTTGCCTTCTCACCACATTCTGCACTAACCACTAAGCCCCTCCTTCCTGTTTGCAGAATGTTTCAATGCGTATTAAACATGTAGAAACAAATGCAATTAGCCATTTTCATAACGGCACTAGGGATGAGGTCCTGGGTCCCTCACGAAACATTGAGAATGTTCAGAACATGAATGAAATTATTTTTTTTCCCTTTTGCCTTTTAAATTATGGGATGCCACCCTCAGAAGGTCTAAAAGGTCGGGTTCCTGCATGAGGCAAAATCTAGAACCCCGAATATTCTAAAGGGTTCCAAGGTCTTCAAGGTTCTGAACCGTGGAATCTATGAAGCTCTCGGCATTCAGAAAGATCTACAGCCATAGCCCCAGTCTGGTCTTGGCCAAGTGTTCTTGACTTTGGAATTTGCTTCCTCAGTTGGTTTGAGAGCTGCTGAGTCTGTTCACCACAGGGGCATGCTGCAAACCAGACCTGCTTGAAGTGGAGAAGAGGTGTGATTGGTGTTCGGTTCTGATGACTGCCCAGGAAGGGGGTCATCAAAACCTTGGGAGATGATGTGGTCAGTCATGAGCTGGACCATGAAAAAGGAGTTTTATGGATAGGTAGACACCAGAGGCTTAGGCAGGGTCAGCTGTGTATGTTATGTTGCATGATTTGTCCTGTCACCAGAGGTCCAGGGTAGTAGGAGTGGAATGGAAGGGACAATACGTGGTAGCATCTTGCCCTTCCTGTTTCAAAGTAACAATGGGGCCCTTGCCTTTCCTGATTAGTGATGTGCACTAACTGACTGGCGGCCTGGCTCCGTCATGTGGTGGCTGTGGTGCAGGTCTGGTATCTGGGTACCCTCCTGCTGCAGAGACACACCACAGGCAAGTAACTCCCTACACACTCTTCCCTAGTGAACTTGATGTTGTGGCTGGTCCAAGCCTGGGGTGCAAGAATGGGCCCGGTGAGCCTAGCCCCCTTTTAATGGAGCCAGCCACAATCTTAGTCCTGGCCCTCCCTGAATGCAAGTGTGATCACCCCCTGACTGCAAGTGTGATCACCCCCTGGGTGGGAGCAGGATTTGAACCCAGTACCATTCACAATAAAAGCATGGCCCCTCTGCTTTGTGAGCTACAGAAGTAACTCGGTCAGCTGGTTGCAGTAGTAGGTTGTTATATGGACCAGCCCTAGAGATGGCTGTGACACTCACTTAGGGTGACCAGATGTCCCGATAAAATCAGGACTTTCCTGATTTTGAGGAGTTTGTCCCGTGTCCCGACCGGAGTACGGTCGGGATGCCATTTGTCCCGATATTTTGTTTCCCGGTCTTCGGTGGCAATTTGGCGGAGAGTCCTTCAGTTGCGGACGGTCTTCGGCGGCATTTCGGCGGTGGGTGCTTCTGTCTTTGTTGGCAAGGTTTATTACCCGCTGCCGAAATACCGTCGAAGACCGTCCGCGACTGAAGGACTCTCCGCCGAATTGCCGCCGAAGACCCAGATGGGTGAGTGTAAAAAACAAAAAAAGCTCCCCCCCGCGGCGGTCCCCATATTTTCCCCTTACCATCTGGTCACCCTACACTCACTGTGCCAGTGTGTTACACATGGAGGGCATCAGCAACTCCCTTTGCTCACCTACAGCCTCCAGGGGAATTCTGGGTGTGGCAGCCGGGAACGCCCACTACTCTGTGCCCAAGCCCCGTCATACCAACACTCAGCTCTGTCAATGCATCTCAGCCCTCATCTGCAGAAATCCCTGTGGTTATGGTTCGGGAGCTCCCCCGCTCCCCATGCAATTCCCACCATGCCCTTCAGTCTTAACCTACAACCCCCACCCAGCTATTCCAGACCTGGGCTTCCTGTACCTATAGCTCTGCCAATGTACCCCAGTCCTGGCCTGCAGCACCCTCTGCTTTTCCAGTCTGACACGGCCGGTTCCTGGCAGCCACTGTCTGTCCCTAACCGGGCACTTTATTAGGAGCTCTGTGGATGTAGTTAGTGTAAAATCTATTGCTCAGCGAGCACATTGCTGACTGCAGCCTTGTGTTACCGCATGCTGAAAGAGAAGAAACGCGTTCCCTCCAAGGTTCATGGCTTGGAAATCCTCTCTCAGCCCCCGGGGTGCGGCTTTGGCGCTTAGCAGGAGTTTATGGAGCCGCCTGCAACCGCTAAACACCAGTGATCCCCGCAGACGCTCTTCCGTAGGAGAGGATGTGTCATTTCGGTTTTGATCTATGGTTGGTTAAGCATGCGGGCAGAGCGAGCGAAACATTTCCTTGGCTGAATGCCAGCCACGGGCCTCTGGTCGTGGCGAAATTATGATTCCAAGATGATGGTTTCGGCAAAGCCGTTCCTTTGTAATAGAAACACACTGTTCTCACGCTAAATTGTAAGGAGGGGAAATGCACGGTGCAGCCTGTCACCTCGCTCCCCTTTCGTCCGTCTCTTTCTGCGGACGGCTGTAGGTATATTATTGAGCCTCCTTTATCCACACAGACAAAGATCCACTTGCGGCTGTGGCAGTGGGTGAGCCCCTAATGTGTCCTCCCATCAGAAAGTCGTCCCTTAAGCCCGAGCGCTCCTCACCCAAGTTCAAAGTGCAGAGCCCACGTTAACCAGTTAAATCTCCACTATGCCCCAGTTGGGCAGGGATGATGATGGTGATGAGTAACTAATCTTACTGTCGTGCCTAGAAGCCACAGCCAAGCTGAGGGCCCTATTGTGCTAGCCGTTGTGCGTACACTTAATGAGAGAGTCCAAAGGGCTTCTGGTCTAAAGAGGCACGTCACAAAGGAAGTATCATTGGTGTTAGCATCATCTCTACTTCACAGCTGGAGAACCGAGGCCTGGGAAGATTAGGCAACTTGCCCAAGGTCACATGGGACGTCTAGCGGAGCCAGGAACAGATCCCATGACTCAACCTTGAGGCGCTCTCTCCTCTTCTAGAGCATCAAGCGTTCCCCCTTGGAGGTGGGCCGAACCGCTGAAGTTACACACAGGAAACTACAGACCAGTTAGTTTAACTTCTGTGCCAGGGAAGATAATGGAGCAAATAAGTAAGGAAATCATCTGCAAACACTTGGAAGGTGGTAAGGTGATAGGGAACAGCCAGCATGGATTTGTAAAGAACAAATCGTGTCAAACCAATGTGATAGCTTTCTTTGATAGGATAACGAGCCTTGTGGATAAGATACGGACTAACACGGCTACCCCCTGATACTTGTGGATAAGGGAGAAGCTGTGGATGTGGTATACCTAGACTTTAGTAAGGCATTTGATACGGTCTCGCATGATATTCTTATCGATAAACTAGGCAAATACAATTTAGATGGGGCTACTATAAGGTGGGTGCATAACTGGCTGGATAACCGTACTCAGAGAGTTGTTATTAATGGTTCCCAATCCTGCTGGAAAGGCATAACAAGTGGGGTTCCGCAGGGGTCTGTTTTGGGACCGGCTCTGTTCAATATCTTCATTAACGACTTAGATATTGGCATAGAAAGTACGCTTATTAAGTTTGCGGATGATACCAAACTGGGAGGGATTGCAACTGCTTTGGAGGACAGGGTCATAATTCAAAATGATCTGGACAAATTGGAGAAATGGTCTGAGTTAAACAAAATGAAGTTTAACAAAGACAAATGCAAAGTGCTCCACTTAGGAAAGAACAATCAGTTTCACACATACAGAATGGGAAGAGACCGTCTAGGAAGGAGTACGGCAGAAAGGGATCTAGGGGTTATAGTGGACCACAAGCTAAATATGAGTCAACAGTGTGATGCTGTTGCAAAAAAAGCAAACATGATTCTGGGATGTATTAACTGGTGTGTTGTGAGCAAGACACGAGAAGTCATTCTTCTGCTCTACTCTGCGCTGGTTAGGCCTCAGCTGGAGTAGTGTGTCCAGTTCTGGGCACCGCATTTCAAGAAAGATGTGGAGAAATTGGAGAGGGTCCAGAGAAGAGCAACAAGAATGATTAAAGGTCTTGAGAACATGACTTATGAAGGAAGGCTGAAAGAATTGGGTTTGTTTAGTTTGGAAAAGAGAAGACTGAGAGGGGACATGATAGCAGTTTTCAGATATCTAAAAGGGTGTCATAAGGAGGAGGGAGAAAACTTGTTCACCTTAGCCTCTAAGGATAGAACAAGAAGCAATGGGTTTAAACTGCAGCAAGGGAGGTCTAGGAAAAAGTTCCTAACTGTCAGGGTGGTTAAACACTGGAATAAATTGCCTAGGGAGGTTGTGGAATCTCCATCTCTGGAGATATTTAAGAGTAGGTTAGATAAATGTCTATCAGGGATGGTCTAGACGTATTTGGTCCTGCCCTGAGGGCAGGGGACTGGACTCGATGACCTCTCGAGGTCCCTTCCAGTCCTAGAATCTATGACGTGCTCACCGTCCACACAGGCAGGGCGGCAGAAGAGCCAGGATTAGATCTCAGGCAGTCCAAGTGCACAGCCTGCTACTTGGGTGAGCCCCTAATGTGTCCTCCCATCAGAAACCCTGGCGGGGTACCTGGAAGCAGCTGACTCCCTCTGACATTAGTAAATTACAAGGACTAAAGGTTGGTGCCCTATTGTTTCCAAGAGGGGGAAAACGAATGTGACTTTATTAGGTGGGACAGGAGAAACATGGCGCTCCCTAAGCCAACCGAGGAGCTGCTGTGTAGGGAAGAATCACAAAGTAGCCTTCATTTCTAGTCAAACCCATGATGACAAACACTTAAGGGAGAGAGCAAACAGGAGCCTAAACCATCTTCCAGCCAGAAGTCACTTTCAAGCCAGTGCAAAGCACAACTTTTCAGCGCACCTCCCGGCTGCGCTGGGCTCACACAAAGCTGCCCTCACTAATTAAACACAAGTGCAAGCTATGGAGCTAGAACATTAATATCGCTTGTGTCGTCTCATGTACAAACCCGTCCTTGACTGAGAGGTGCATGGGACCGTGACATTCAATCCCAGATGTCCCTTCCCTGAGTTCACCCAGAGTTAAACCCGCAATGAATTTGACCCCAAGTGTTCTAATTAACCCACATGTACTAGGCGTGGAGACAACTAACCCTTTGGTTAATGCAAAACATTTCAAACAAGGACACGGCCGCACATCCACCCAATTAAAGTGTAGGGGTGAGCCGCAAAGGGAGAAGCCACTATGATCAATAGAATTGTCCAAGCACAGAACAGACTCAAAGCAGGGGTGTGGACCATATTCCCGCCCCAGAGGGCTGGATAATCCAGTCAGGGGTTCTCCTCTGATCCCCCAGGTGGAAATCACAACCAGTCTGCATTTATGAGAGGGGCACACGTACCCTGCTCCAGCTTCAGCCGGGCTGAAGAGGCAGTGAATCGGCAGTGGATTGAAGTGTCAGAATGAAACAGGCTTCAGGCCTGTGAAAAAGGGAACAGAAAGGCTGCAGAATCCCACGGGAAGGAGGAAAGAAAACCAGTGGATGTTTTGTCACCATTAAAGCCTCAGGCTTGCCCAGAGACAGGGGAAAAGCTACGCGTCGTCCTTTCCAGTTAGAGTGAAAGGTTAGTGGCAAAGTGGAGGAAGGATTCTTGCATGGCTTGTGCCTGTTCTTACAGGTAAATAACGAAAGGGCTTCAGGTGAGCCCAGCCCGGAATGGCAGTTCTAAAAGTTACCTTTGGTTTAAAATGCAGCGGCTTAAACACTATCAGGGCCTGGTTCTGGCCACCTCTGCCCTGAGTGGCCATTTACCCCCATGCAACGCTGGGGTAAAACGCTAGCTCCCTGGGCGTGAAAGAAAGAGATCCAATGGAGGATCTGTCCCTCTTCGCTCAGCTCTGGGCTCTCGCACACCAATGTCAATCAGGGGTAAGTCCAAGGAAGCCAGTGGCTCTACACTGGTCAGGCTAGGGTTACCCAGAGCATTATGGGATGGCATCATGCTCCACCCTTCCCTTGCTTGCTGGTGTGTGAGTGGGAGCACTCCCTTCTCCCCCGGGCTCTGCTGGGCTGCAGTGGAATAAAGCAGCAAGTTCCCAGCCTGCTGTCTGGTGAGTAAAGCATTGGTCTTTGTTGACCTAAGCGAGCTCTTGACAACGCTAGTGCAAATGAGAGCAGAGGTTTGGCTTTACTTTGTTTCCTCTCTTTGCAGAGGGTACAACGCTTCTTTCCCAGTAGCTGACTTGGGTTCAACTCTTGGGTCACACTGCTGGGGCGCTGTTTATTCTGGAGGCAGGATGGCCTGGTGGGGAGAGCACTGGGCTGGGACTCTGGAGGTGTGTTAGTGGGGAAAAGCGCTAGATAAGAGTTGCAGTGGGGGAGGGTTAGGCTGGATATTAGGAAAAACTTTTTCACCAGGAGGGTGGTGAAGCACTGGATGGGTTACCTAGGGAGGTGGTGGAATCTCCTTCCTTAGAGGTTTTTAAGGCCCGTCTTGACAAAGCCCTGGCTGGGATGATTTAGTTGGTGTTGGTCCTGCTTTGAGCAGGGGGTTGGACTAGATGACCTCCTGAGGTCCCTTCCAACCCTGATAGTCTATGATTCTATAATATGAGAGAGACAAGAGCTCTGTGGAGCTCGGAAGCTTCTCTTTCACCAACAGAAGTTGGTCCAATAAAAGATATTCCCTCCTGTACCTTGTCTCGCTAATCTCCAGTTCATTCTCCTGCTGGAGGTTTGTCTATGGATTCCCTGCTAAAGGGAGGTTACTCTGAACAGAAGTTCTGGAGGTGCGGTTACCCTCCACCAACACACCTCTGAGGCTACGTCTACACTTAAACCACTACAGCAACTGGAGTGCTTCAGGGTAGACCCTCACTACAGCAGTGGTCCCCAAACTGTGGGGCGCGCCCCGAAGGAATGTTCAGAGGGGCATATGCCAGGGACCAGGCCAGTCCCCCAGGGGCGTGGAGGGAGAGCAATGCTTCCAGCCCTGCTCTGCCCCCAGACCAGCTCCGCCCCCAACTCTGTTCAGCCCCCAATCCTGCTCTGCTTCCAGCCCCAGCTCCTCCTCCAGCCCCAGTTCTACCCCCAGCTCCACCAAGCTCTGCGGCTGAGGAAGCCTGGGGTGTGCAGTGATGAAGTGGGGGTGCAGACGGATTCCCTCAATGGTAAGTGCACCTTTCTTGCTCAGTTTTTCCTAAGTGGAATATTGCAAGGGGTTTCTGTTTGTGCATATGTGATGTGTGTGTGTGTGTGATGATTTGGGGGATCTGTCTATGTACCACATAAGAATTCTAGCTGGTTTTATGAAATTGCTGTGTCACCGAGTGCCTTAATGGCAGTGGAGTCTGATCTCAGGCCCGGTGTCACATCTCCCCTAGACCATGGGCAACAGAGAGTCATTAATATGAACCGTTCCCATTCAGATGGGAGCACCACAGGACAATCGGATGGCTGAAGCCTGGGGAAAGCAGTTCCACTAAGTTTGTCGGCAGGAAGGAGGGTGGAGGAGTGGAATTTCCCCAGAAAGGGAACAGAAAACCTAGTGTTGGTGCTAGCATTTAAAAACTGAGAGTGCCTGACGGATGAACACAAGTGGGCACATTTCCAGAGCGAGGAGGAACATTTCTACCTACCTGACCAGCAGCCAGGATCTGGAGGACACTGACTGCAAAGGTCCGAGAGAGACTCCCCGTTCTGGAGGAGAAGACCTGGGCAGGAGGGAAGGGGAGGAGGAAGGGTCCTGGGCCACTTAGACACTCGGAGCAGATCCCAAAGAAGGCTGACGAGTGGGGAGGAAACTGATGCAGGGATTCACTTGCAGGGTGTTTCTTATTTTGCCTAGATCTCGTGCGCTGTCTAAAGCAGAAGGATTGGCTTAGAAACCTCATGCAAAGCCTGTGCCTATGTGCTTCCACTCTCCTGTGTCCCCGGAGGGGCGGTAAACTCTAAACCACAAGGTTGGAGCTCTGGGATGGGGTGTGCTTAAGCTACTGTGGTGTCTGGGGGAGCTGACGCTAGTCTCAGGGCCTACGCAGTTGGACTAGAAAATCCCCCTTCTGTGAAGAGCTAGCAGCCAGAGTCTGTGTCCAGAGAATGTGCCAGAGAGGCCAACCTGTGCTGGAGCCTATGCCTACAAAGGGAAACTTAAAAGCACCTGGGTCCAGTGGTGGGATCCAAACACAGCAGAGGGAGCTTGACCAGGGCTGTGACGACACGTGTATTTGTGTGTGCCCAGGTGTGTCTGTGCGTTGATGCATGTATCTGTGTGTTCCTGCACAGCCACGCATGTGCATGCATGTGTGGGTGGGTGCCAAGTCCCACACCCGCACCTGCAGGAGGAGCTCTTTCTGAAGCGGATGGCATCCCCACTCCTAGAAATGCTTAGTATTTAACGAGGTGGCGAGCGAACCGGGCCGATTTCAACTGACTGGGCTGTCCTCAGAGAAACCCTCCTGGAAGCTGGTGAGAGTTTCCTGAGTGAAGACCCAGTAAGGGCTGAGTAAAGCGAAGGGCTGGAATCTGGCTAGACTTCTGTGGGTTTGTCGTAGGCGGCATCACTGCACTTAGTGTGGAACAGAGGGACTGCTCCCTAATATTTCCCCTGGGATGCCCGCAAGGGGACCGGGGTGGAAAGTAGGCAGAGCCATGGCTGTATTCTCCAAGGGGACAGGGCGGAGCTAGAGTGTAGGTGGAGCCATAACTTTCCTTCCCTCTCCCCGCCCCTTTGAGCCAGCTAGGGGAGCCTGTGGGTATGAGAGGAACAGGTGGTATTCTAAGGGTGTAGCAATTTATGTTCTCGCTCTTCCACACCCTGGGAAGCTCTGGGGCCCCCAGCACCGGGCTGAGCTGCAATGGCACAATCGAACCCTAAGGAAGGACTTCAGATTGGGTCCCACTAGAAATGATCCGCCTTGGTCCTTCCTTTTATAGCCTGGCGCAACTTGCCAAAGGCCAAAGCAATTAAAAACAAAGGGGTCCCAAAATTGTGCAGCCGAGGCTGAAACCTTTTCTAACCGGTTGGTTGGAGGAGTTACAAACCCTTGAAAGCCCATATGGGGTTAAAAGAGAAACACTGCCAGGACCTTCACTGCGGTTCTGGGAATCCCACCGCTGCCACACACGTTCTCTTAGCAAATTGGGCATCAGGCACGCGTAGAGGAAACACATGGCTCCTGCAGGAGTGGAAGTCACCAAGATGAATTTTCTGCAATTATATCAGACAGTACCGTTACACGCTGGGCATTCGCTAGGGCAGTTATGCAGCTGCCAGCTGTTTCAAGGGGTATTTTACAGATCTGATGTCAGGACAATGGTCCTGGCTAAAATGCAGAACAAAAAAGCAAAGGGCGCTCCCACTGGAATTGACTGATTTGGCTAGAAGCACATGGGCACATGTCACAGCTCCAGCCTCCCCCTGTGCATTTCTCTGATTTTGGCCAAGAATCACTCATCAAAGGACCTTTTGGGCTCCACTTTCGCACGAGGGCCACTGGATTCTGCATTTGGCGGAGACGTTCCACCCTTTCCTCTGAGCGAACCACTATGGGTAAGATCCTTGGGTCAATTCTAGTGGCAGAGAGCAACGGCTCAGTGGAAGCTTTGTACCCCAGGTTGACACGGTGCCTTTTGGACCCCTGAGGCTGCATGGCTGCCTCCCCACCCTTGCAGCTCCGCTAGCTAGCTCAGGGTGGGAGGGATCCGCCATGGACCTGCTGACCGCCCTACAAATACCCGCCTGGGACTCGACCGCCATCAGTGGCACTAGAGAGGAGTTGTCATTGTGCTCAGGAGATGCCATGGCTAAGGTGCTCCATCCCCTGCGAGGGTAAGTAAAGGAGGAGAGCCCTTGTATTCTGTCGCCCCTGCTGGGCCAGCCAGGCCTAGGATCCCAGCACAGTCCTGCCCGCTGGATTTAAGGACTGGGAGGAAGAGGGTGTGAGGAGAAGGTGGGCGCCAGGGCCCTCGCCCAGTGGCCCCACCTGGGCTGAGACAGGGACAGTGGTTCTGGGAGAGCAACAAAGGCACAGGCCTTAGTGACTCCTGCTACGTTCTCTCACATGGTCCAGCGTGTGCCCCTTCCTGCCATTGGCTTATCTCTGCTGGCCAGCCTGGGCCTAGGTCCTGCCCTCCCTGCTTCCTGAGTGAAAACGGGGGAAGAGGCTCTTTTCGCCTTCCTGCTGCCCTCCTTCCTGCTCCGCCTACCCTCTCATCTGCACAGGCATGCGGGATCGTCCCCCAGCCCTCCTTAGTCAGCTTTGAAGTTAGCTTTGACTGTGAATGACATGTTGGATGCAGCTTTAGCGCCCTATCCTGCATGGATGTGTGGAATTCCCTTTGAAATCAACAGGAGAGTCCCAGGTACAGCGTGGGCTCGGTCCTGCCCTCAGCTTCCCCGCTGTAAATCTGGAGTGACTCCATTGATTTAAGTGGCGCCACTTCACTTGGGCAGCTGAAAGCAGCATATGGCCCAGGGCGTGCAGGGTTGGGTCCGTGCTTTTTCCTTTAGGGACAGATTCCACTGGTGTCTTCGCTTTTGCAGCTGGTTTCAGCCTATGGGCTCGGACTGGTGCATTGTGTCGCTCCCCTGTGCAAAGCACTTTCAGAGCCTCGGACTGAAGGTGCTGCAGAACGGGCAATTGGTTATTTCATATGGATTAAAGCGATTAGGGTCTCAGACCACTGGTCATTAGACCACCGCAGTAGGCTCCATATATGAACCTAGATAGATAGATTTTTAAACTTTAGAGGGAGCGGGTAACAATTATGGATTTTTAAAGAGCCCCTTCCTGACAATTCTTTCCTGAACCAGCCTTTTAAAGAGCCAATAACGTGCGTCCTTCACAATGACGCTGCAATGGGAGATGTCTCTAGAAGAGCTTTGATGTTTTAATTCGCTTTTCAGTAGGGGCCCGATGCAAAGCCCGTTGGAGTCAATGGAAAATCCCCCCCAGACTTGGGTCAGGCCTGGTTTGATCTGCTAGTCACACAGTTTGTCCTCCCACCCACCCACCCAGCCAGCTCGCGGGGACTGCAAAGGTTAAAAATACCTGACAGAGGCGGGCTAAAGATTATACAGGCACCAATGCACACCCTTGTGTTATTTTACTTGCTAGGATGCGGGCGGCAGAGAACATACCACGATAGCTACTGTTTGAGCAGTTTAACCATACTGTACTTTCCCTTCCTTTCAAAAGTCGAGGCTTCACGGCGCAGTACATTTCCTACCCCAGCCCCCTAAAACGAATCAGTAAAGGTCCAATCTTGCTACTGTCAAAGCCAAAGGGGAGTGTTTCAAGGAGCTTCGGATCAGGCCCATTGAAGTCAATGTGAGCTGTGCCAATGGTGCAGAATCAGGTCCAAAAAAATCCCTTTCAATTCTATATCTGAGACAGGGTGGGGAGGGGGGAATCCCGCACTGACCTATTTGATTTCACTACAGAATGAAAGGGGCCTGCGTGGCTTGCGATTCCCATTGAGTTCAATGGGAGTAGGATTGGAAAGGATGGATCACGCACAGGTCATTCCATTTCTTCCAGCCCTGATGCAGTCTGTGTTTTGTGGGGTAACTTACCTCCTGTGAGTCACACCATTTATTTCCCGCACAGCCAAAGCCGGACTGGACCAAGCTGGCGTGCTGGTTGCTATGTACCGAATGTGCTGGCAGAGGGAAATTGAAAAGAGCTAAAAGTTGGGATTTTGATGGGGTATATTCAATCTTGCCCAGTTAGGCTAAATTCCCGTGAGTTTGGCTTTTGGCTCCGCACACAAGAGTGTGGTTCTGCTCGTATATTTCGTCTCTGGGGCGGCAAACCAGAGATTTCGCAGTAGCCACTTATGCCACAACAATGGGAATCATTAACCTCCTGGAAGTTCGCCGCTTTAATTCATTGCCATTCATCAGCAGGATGAGCACTTCAGACTAACAGAGTGGTGGGATGAAAGGGGAGCAAGAGGGTTTCTTTTTCCAACCCAGGCGCCAGACAAATCTCTGCTAATTTCTGCAGCTGCGGTGGAAATTGTAAATCAAAGCACTGTGGAATAAAGCTGCCATTTTACGACAGCCCACGTAATAAACAGCTTATTTAGTTCCTACCTCTGATTACTACCCATCGTTAGCCTCTTATGCGCATGTTATGATGTTGATAACAACACTTAGACAATTTTTTTTCCCCAGAGACTCTCAAAGCACTTCACAAACATTGATTGGCGCTGCACAGTGTTCTGTGATGTCGGCACCATTGCCCCATTTTGCAAACGGATAACAAACTGGAGTCCTGGACCTGATTTTCAGAGGTGCCTGAGAATCTTCAGCTGCCGGGGCGCTCGGCACCTGAAAGCCAGGCCCTTAGAGTTGAAGGGTAACACTTTCAAGGACCAGATTTTCAGATATTTAACTCCTCCTGGGCACCTATCTGTATCTTTGTGCACCTAAATACCTTTGAAAATCTGGCCCTAAGTGTCTTAGGGACCTAAGTCCCAAGGACATAGGCTTCTAAGTCCCTTAGGCACTTTTGAAAATCGTGCTCTAAGTTACTTGCCAAAGTTACCCAAGACTGATTCCCAGTCCTATTCTCTTACCACGCCAATCAAAGGCCTGGTTACACTGGAGTTGGCGATTGAGCAATTATGACAGGGCTGTAGGTCTTTCACATTGCAGCTGAAAAATGCACAGAGAGATTTTCAAGCGGGTGGCTGCCTCTCAAAGGGGAGGCAATCTTGCCTAAGGGTCTGAAGATCTAGGTTCTAGTCCCAGTTCTGCCGCTGAATCAGTGTGTGACCTCGGGCCAATAATTTCACCTCTCCATACTTCAGTTTCCCTACCTGTAAAATGGGGCTAATACTTACTTTGGTAAAGTGCTTTGAGATCCACAGATGAAAAACCCCATATAAGAGCAAAGTACACAACTCACAACCCCCCAGGTTCTAAATGTGTGAAATGTGTTAAAAGGTGAGATAAAGATCCCCAAATGAGGAAAACACACGCGCAAATGTGTGTACATCACCTTGCACAAACAGCTTGTTGTGCATGACCATGGCTCCTAGATGCTACAGTAATATTACTATAAATAATAGTCAAGGGAGAAGCTGGAGATGATGCAGGATTTATCTACTAAAATATACTGAGTTTTCTGTAACCTCAAGGCCGGATGCTGCTACCCGAGCCCTGAAGAGTGCATTACTTCACAGATATTTTCAGTAAGAGCATCAGCATCTGGCCCCAAGTTTGATGGCTCTGCATGCCCAATATCAATAATTTACAGGCCTCACCCGGGAAGTGCTAGTAGGTTTGTGTGGGAGGGAGGTAAATTTGGTACCAGATGAGTGACAGCCCCAGTGATCAGGTGCAGCGAGGGTTATGGTGAGCAGTGGGGGGTACGGAAAGAACATGGCTTTTGTTTTAAACAAACTGTCTAACATCCTACAGAGCAAACAGGGGATGACAGAATTGCTGTCTTGAGTAAAGAAACTTCTAAGCTCCCTATGCCAAGGCAGGAGGATTGTTGTCCTTGCCCCTCCAACAGGAGCTAGAAACCTAGAGTGAAGGCATTAATTTTGGGGCTACAGCCCCTTGTGCTCTTGAGCCAACACAGACTGTAAGAGATTGGACAGGGCGTTAGCATTACGGGGTGGCCATCCAGGAGCCCCCGGAACTCCTGATCCTTGTGACAGAGCGGGAGTGAGGGTGTGCTATGAGACTGATGGGAGGATGAATGAGAACCGGGGAGAACGTGATCTCAAAAGAGATTTTACAGGCTAAGGGCCAGATCCTAAGGTGGTGTTTACAGGTGTAATTCCACGGAAAGCCACTGCAGATACACCAACAGCAGCTGAGGGTCTGGCTCTAAATTTCCAGGGCCCAATTTGCTGTGAATTCTGGTGAGCCAGGCTTGGGGCCGGATGCAGAGCTCACTGAAGGCAATGAAAAGACTCCCATTGACACTGACGGGCTTCGGATCCCCCACATGGGAAACACACAACGATTCACCTGCTATAGCGAGCAATAGCACGTCTCTATCCAGATCATATTCGATTGTGCCTGAGGCCAGAATCATTAGGCTGAGATCGGCAGCCATCTGCGTGACTGTCCACTGACAAGGAAAATCTCCGTTCTGTTACCCGTAGGGTGTTTTATTCGATACCTGCAATGTACAGCCAGGGCACGCAGCCTAGCTGTGACACTCGGTAACCTGATGAGGATTCTGAAACTCACGGCAGGCGCACACCAAGTCCCGCTAACAAAGCTACGCATTATATATTTCATCTGTGTCAAAAATAACAAGGAAAAACACATTGGCACCTTGCTTATTTCCAGGTTCGGCACAGACACACGTGAGTGGTGACTCATAGCCTCTAGGCTAATAGTGCATTTATGAGCTAGGGCTGTGTCCTATTTTCATGGGTGGGAAATAAATATGCCCAGTGGTCCAGACCCGCAGAGTAGTTCCATTGACTTCAATTAAGTGATGCCAGTTAATGCCAGCTGAGGATTTGAGCCCTCTGCCCTCTCTTCTTAACCACCAGCGAAGCTTTCAACACACAGATATACCGAACCCAGTTCTTATGCACAACTCCTTCTGCAACTTTAAGATTTGAGAGCAACTGATTTTATCACATTGACATTTGATGGCACTGATTTGGTAGGACTGGCTTTTACAGCAGGACATTAGGATTGCATTGAGATTTTGCTAACCTCCAACCATCACCTCTTCCAACGTACCGCATGGTCAGCTTTAGACCTTCTGTTGTAAATAGCGTTCAACACTAACACTGTATGAATCACAACTAGGAACTAAAGGAACGTGCAGCATTTGGAACCAGTTACATTAGGGGTTCTGTATTCTCCCCTTCCCTTCCTTCCCCTCCAGGGCATGCTGCACACACACAGACACACTTTCTCTCTCACACAAGTGTTTTTTCATTCGCACACAATACACTGTTGCTTCACAGACATACACACAGTGCTCTGTTATCACACACACATTGTAGCTTCACTCTCACATGTAATACGAGTTTTCACACATACCCCACCATACTCTAATATGCTGGTTTTATACACCCACCCAAACAAATGCTCACCCAACATTCTGTACACATACACAACATTCTGTACCCACACACTCACACAACATTCTGTACATGCAACCACCATGCTGTTCACACACAAATGCTCACACACCATTTTGTACACACAACATACACATACACCCCACACCATTCTGTATATATATATATACATACACACCCACACAGAGTATTCTGTACACAACATTCTGTACCCACACAACATTCTGTACCCACACAAACATTCACACAATATTCTGCACACACAACCATCATTCTGTTCACACACAAACGCTCACACACCATTCTGTACAACACACACATACACCCCACACCATTCTGTATCCACACACACACACAGCATTCTGTACAGACCCACCTACACCATTCTGCACACACACACACACACCATTATGTACACCCCCACCCACCCCCACACTCCATTCTGTACACACACACCCCGCCGCACACACCATTCTGTACACCCCCACCATTCTGTACACACACACACACACACCCATTCTGTACACATACACACTATTCTGTACACACACACCCCCCACACCATTCTGTACACACACACACACAAACACACACACACCCCATTCTGTACACCCCCACACCATTCTGTACACACCCATCCCACACACCATTCTGTACACACACACACACCCCACACACCATTCTATACACCCCCCACCATTCTGTACACACACCCTATTCTGTACACACACACACCCCACACCATTCTGTACACACACACACACACACACACACCATTCTGTACACAAACACCCCCCCTTTCTCTCACACACAATATCCCGCCCATACACCTTCTCTGGTTTCTGGCCAGCCTGCCCCGCCATGTCACCCTAGTCCCACTCGCTCCCAGGAGCCGGGCAGGTGACTCCCCCCCCGCGCACACCTGGCCCAGGTGGGAGCCGCCCGTACCTGACGATGCCGTACATGACCAGGATGTTCCCCAGCAGCCCCACCACGCACACCACGGAGTAGAGGGCGGTGATGGCGATGGCGATGATGATGGAGGTGGGGTCCTTAGCCCCGGGCAGCCCCGTGTGGTTGAAGCTCTCGTTGGGGAAGGGACCCCAGGGCGAGTCGCGCAGGCGGCTGCTGTTGAAGAAGAATTCGGAGTCGGCTCCAGCACCGGGCAGTGTGGACAGCTCCATGGCGCCGGTGCAAAGCGGGGCGAGACTTTCCGCTTGGTCCCGCGGAAGGGGGCGGGTGTCGTGTTTGCTGTCTGGCCCCCCCGCGTCCCCTAAAGTGCATCCGACTCCCGGGCTCCTCTGGGCGCGGCGGCTCCCCTCGAACCGGCTGCCACGGACCAGGAGCCTGGCTCGGGCTCCGGCTGGGGGGGGGGGAGCCGATCCCCGCTCTCCTGCGCCTCCTCCTGCTCGGCGGCTCGCACCCGGAGCGGAGAGCGGGGACTGTGCAGCGAGCGGGTGTGTGCCAAACCTGACAACTCCCGCGGACGTCGGGAGCCACGTGGTGGCAGGGGATCAAAAAGGCGGGCCTGTCAATCAAAACCCATATGCGGGGGGAGGGGGGTGCGGATCATTCCACCCATTACCCGATGTGCGGTGAAACTGCCAACAAGTGTCCCCCCGCCCCCAGCCTTGGAGGGGGTCCCTGGAGCTTAGCCAAGGAGCTCCAAGTGGGACAGGTTCGTCTTAGGGCCAGAATGGCACGTGAGCTGGGCGATCGATGGGGAAAGGGGGAATTCAGATCCAGTGGCCCTTTAGGTCCCTTTTTCATGGCTAGCCGCGGATGAAGGGGAAAGGTGGGATGGACCTCATGGGTCGGGTCTGGTCTCTGCGGGTTCCCATACCAGCCTCTGAGTCCATTGCTTGAGAACCAGTGGGGTTGGAGTCATGCAAGGAAGCACTGCCTTTGGGGGCCCCAGCAAAGGGCCTCAGAATGGGGTGTGTGTGTGTGTGTGTGTGTGTGTGAATTTAACATCATTGGGAACATAAATTAAAGGGGAATTTAAACACACCACCTCCACGTGACCAGTCGGCCACCACAGTCCTGCTGAGACTTGCCTGATGCTATCTAACATCCCTTTCTGGGCTATCCTTATTTCACCAATTACAAATAGCTGTTTCCTGGTTCAGCTCCGTTTACTTCATTTGCACCTTTTAGTTCATTTTTCTCCCTTCTTTCTGTTCCTCAACCACCTCCCTTCATAGACATTGGGATCCTACCCCCCACCCCCCACCCCAGGTATCCACCTCATTGCTCCAAGCAGAGAGGCCAGTGGTAACAGAGACCCAAGCCAGAGCTCAGCTCGTAGAACAGGGCAGGATATTTGCCCATCCCCAGCTGGTTATGTAATGGCCATACATATTCATAGGCCTGGAATGTGCCAAGATGTGCGCTCATTAAAGAAGAGACCCCTGCGGGACTACACAGGACAAAACAGAGCTGTTGGGCCTTCTTGTCCTAAGGGGAGGGGGAATAAGGGGTTGGGTTTTTATTTTTTCCCTTTTGCAGCGTTCTCCCCACCCGTCCCCCACTCCAGGGGAAGCAGATGTGGCTGTTCAGTGGGATATTTACTTACACTCCCAAAGAAATGGTCTTAGAGGCAGAAGAACAGATGCTCACCTGCCTACCTCACTGTGTGGTTGCTTAAGCCTCATGAAAAGAGACGTGGTTACTCTCCACCTTGCCACAAGGGGCGCCAGAGTGTTAGATTCCTACAGATCACGGAAGTCAAGATGAAACAGCGTGTTCTAAATGAGATCTCTTTAAAGTCTCTAGGGAACTGGGAAATATAATAAAGAGATGATGCCCCACTCCCTGCTTGGCAGAACTTTCATTAGTAGACAGGCTAGGAGAGAATTGTTTTTTACATTGTTGGCGGACAAGTCCTATCTTATCGGATACTTTGACATTTTTGAGAGACAAGGTGTGTGAGGTGATATATTTTATTGGACGAATTTCTGTTGGTGAAAGAGACAAATTTTTTAGTTTACACAGAGCTCTACTTCAGGTCTGGGAAAGGTAACCAGAGTGCCACAGCTAAATACAAGGTGGAACAGATGGTTAAACATAAGGAGTTAGCACACATTGAAAGAGACCATTCAGGGTGAAGTGGGTAGTTAACACCTCTGCTGTCATAGGTGAGATGGTGGTTTTGTCTTTTATCATTTTTCTCTGTGAGTTCATTTGAGAGCACAGTGTTTGTCTGGTTTCACCCACATAGTTGTCATTGGGGGCATTTAGTGCACTGGATGAGGTACCCCACATGTTGTGATAGGCAGGTGTGGGAGCCATGGATCTCGAAAGTTGTGTTGTGGGGGGTGTTGATCGTTGTAGCAGTGGAGATACATCTGCAGGTTTTGCATCTGTTGTTTTGACAGGGTCTGGTGCCGCTTTGAGTTGGTGCATCCTGGTCTGTGGGGAGCTTGCTTCTGATGATGAGCTTGGCAAGGTTGGGGGGTAGTTTGAAGGCCAGAAAGGGTGGGGTTGGGAAAGATTTCTTTTGGGATGTGGTCCCTGTCAAGTATGATATTTTTAGATCTGTGGTTTCTTTTCAGGGAGGATTGCGTTGCAAACTTGCCATGCATGGTTTTCTTTGTCAAGTGTGGTCTAATGACAGCAGAGACCGAATATAAACCAGATGCCAATAAAGGGTGTAAACACAGAAGCTTTTTGCAACAAAGACAAGAGTGCAGTCATGGGGGGCCAAGATTTTCAAAAGGGACTAGTGATTTTGTGCACCTCGGTTTTTGCATGTCCAACTCCATGTCATGTCACATTGGGCAGCCAAAAGTGGAAGCAGCTTCTGAAAATCTTGCCCGTGCAATATTAGTTTGGCCGCTTATGCATATGCCTTATGATACAGTCTTGACTTATATGATCACATACTATTTTCCCCACAGGACCCCTGCCTCACTTGGTGCACAAGATGCACCTGCTCTGAGGACGAATCGGGGTTGTGTAGTAACTAAGCCTGTTGTCTTAAGGACCATGGCTTCATTTGTTGCAGAAGTTGGAAGTTGTGTAGTACATAAAGCAGGGGATTTCGGGAAGAGAAAGGATAAGCTCGTGGCTTAGGCAGCTGAATGCTTCCCTGGATAAATGGATTTTACCTCTGCCACAGCATTTCTATTTGATGCTGGGCAAGTCACTTGAACCAAAAGGTTTACAGTTGGTCACTGATGGTGTGTTCCTCATTTTCTGGGCACCCAACTTGAGACGTATGGAGCCCAGGTTTGTAGTAGTGCTAAGCATTCAGAAGTGCAACTGACGTCAATTGGATCTGAGCTTTGAACATATGAAATGCTATCAAGAGGCTCCATCCTCTGAAAAATTAGACCCTACGTGTCTCAAGTTGGGCACTCAAAATCAGTGGACACTTTCAGCAATTTTGGCTTTAATCACTCAGTGCCCCTCAGTAAAATGGGGATAAGAATGCTGCTTAATCAGGGTGTGTGTGTGTCTAAATTCAATAATGGTGGTGAAGCAGTCAGACACTATGGTGAGACCATCCTAGAAATACCCAGAAGGAAACTAACCATTTTGTATTCAGTGCAGGGTTTGGATGGGGTGTGGTAAATAAGGCCTGGGACCACACGTTGAAAAGGAGGGATATGAAGAGAGGCTGAGGGAACTGGGATTGTTTAGTCTGCAGAAGAGAAGAATGAGGGGGGATTTGATAGCTGTTTTCAACTACCTGTACCTATCTATCTCATAGAACTGGAAGGGACCCTGAAGGGTCATCGAGTCCAGCCCCCTGCCTTCACTAGCAGGACCAAGTACTGATTTTTGCCCCAGAACCCTAAGTGGCCCCCTCAAGGATTGAACTCACAACCCTGGGTTTAGCAGCTACACGGCTATTTTAAGCGCTGTCATGTGAGCCCCAGATTGTAAACCTGCACTCTGAGATTCCTGGCTGCAGGTTGGTTGGTTGGGGGTTCCAAAGAGGATGGCTCTAGGTTGTTCTCAGTGGTATCTGAGAACAGAACAAGGAGTAATGGTCTCAAGTTGCAGTGGGGGAGGTTTAGGTTGGATATTAGGAAACACTATTTCACTAGGAGGGTGGTGAAGCACTGGAATGGGTTACCTAGGGAGGTGGTGGAATCTCCTTCCTTAGAGGTTTTTGAGGTCAGGCTTGACAAAGCCCTGGCTGGGATGATTTAGTTGGGAATTGGTCCTGCTTTGAGCAGGGGGTTGGACTAGATGACCTCCTGAGATCCCTTCCAACCCTGAGATTCTATGATTCTATGATAATAAGAAATATTGAACTACCCAGTCACTGAATGAGGCAGTAGTCCTGCTGAAATAATACTAGGTGATGAAAGACTGTATCACCGTGCAGATATGCAAAGGGGCTGAATTAAGGTTGTACATGTTGCCTTCTGGCGTTTCCCAACTTTCGAGTGCTTGAATTTGCAACATGATAATGTAGCTTTTTTGGGTGTGTGTGTGTGTAATATAATTATAATTAATATACTTTGCATACAGATTGCACTTTCCATCTGTAGCTCTCCAAGTGCTTTACAGAAATGGGCAACTCAACATGATTGCCTACGATTTTACAGAGGAGGAAATTGAAGCACAGAGAGGTGAAGCGCTCTGCCCAAGGCAAAACACCCAGTCCAACATCTCAGGGTGGGAACCTCTCAGTGCCTCAAGTAAACAAAACCATCTGATGAGAAAAAAGCCACCTTCCCCCTCCAGAGCATAATGTTCTAATGAAAAGCTCATTCAAAGCCTTGCTGCAATTAAGCCTTTCACTTCAGTACCACGGAGAGCGCAGCAGTCAATGGTCTGGAGAATGCCTTGTTCTCCTAGCAGATGAATATTTTAGGATGGGATTTTCCCAGGAGCCTGGGGGAGTTAAGCACCCAAATCTTAGGCTCCTCTGAAATCCCAGCATGCATTCATCATTCCGGCATTCTGAATCCCACGGTGATGCATTTGAAACTGCCAGTAATGAATACCGTATGCTGACTTGGTTATTGTGATGTCTACTCTGTGCATATAGTGAGTGAATTTGCACCCAGGAAGCGGGAGGTGGATCCCGAGTAGGGTGACCAGACAGCAAGTGTGAAAAATCGGAATGGGGGTGGGGGGTAATAGGCACCTATATAAGAAAAAGCCCCAAATATCAGGACTGTCCCTATAAAATTGGGACAACTGGTCACTCTAATCCCGATACGTCTCAAGCAAACACTTGAGAGCCAATGCAACAACTATTCACTTTGATGCCCAGGTCAGTCTCTGGCTGGGCCTGCCAGACCCATTCCCCCGAGTGACTCAGTCCCTGTGGGGAAGGACAAGGATCCAGGAGGTTTTACAGAGAAGAGAGAGTGGGGGGGTTGTTGAGACTGAGAACCCGGATTCTAGAGTTTGGGGGTGTCTGGGAAGTTGCCCCTACTGGGGTCCCCAAGGAGGGTGGTAAGAGCCCAGGTGAGATAGACACTCAGGGAGACCTGTTGCTGTTTGAAAAACCCTTTTCTCTTCTGTTACATTTCGTTCCAACTGTGAAGAGTTAACAATGCTTCAGTTTAATAAGGCAATTGTGGTCACCGCTCACAACCTCCCAAAGGGAAGAACTGCAAGTGCCGAATCCAATCAGACCTGCCGGGTAAGCACAGTGGATACACAAGATATTGTAGCCCAGGGACAGATCTCAGCATGGGAGGATCAGGGGATCCCAGCCCAGGCAAGGCGTGAGCCTGACACCCAAGGGGGTGCACTCAGAGACCAGAGCGGGGTCAGAGGCACTGCTAGCCCTGACACACTGTATACATCCAGCAATGTGGACAGTCCTCTCCCCTTAATAGGGTGAAAATGGACACTGGGTAAAGTCTGCAGCTGGAGTCAGTTGGGATAGCTCTGCTTCTCCCCTGGTAAGGATCTGACCCCCAGTGGAAGATAAACAATGTAGGTTTCTGTTCGTTTGTCCAGAAGCTGGGAATGGGCGCAGGGGATGGATCACTTGATGATGCCCTGTTCTGTTCATTCCCTCTGGGGCACCTGGCATTGGCCACTGTCAGAAGCCAGGATGCTGGGCTAGATGGACCCTTGGTCTGACCCAGTGTGGCCGTTCTGATGTTCTTATGCTTAAACTGCGTCCCAAGCTCTTTGAGAAAGGGAGCATCTCTTCCTATTTGTTCACACAGCTCTGACCACAACCCATTCCTGACTGGGGCCTCTGGGCTCTCCTGAATGCAGACGATTAGTTATAAGAGTAATCATAATGCCTGCTGTTTCCTGTACGGACTTATTCTCCGCTCTCCTTGACCTTTTACTGGAGCTTGATTGTTAAAAAATAAACCCGAAGGATACGTTTTCATTGCACAATAACACCGCTAAGCACTTCGATTATTAATTATTAGTATTATTTGCTTTGCAGTAGCGTTATGGTACGTCGATCCTGCAAAAACCAACCACCCAACCTGCAGCTGTGAATCTCAGAGCTCAGGTTTACAGCCTGGGGCTCGCACGACAGCACTTAAAATAGCCGTGTAGCTGCTCCTGCTCGGGCTGTGAAGTCCAGGGCTTCAGAACCCGAGCGCCACCCTGAATGGGAACACCGACATGGCTATTTTTAGCACTGTCGTGTGAGCCCCACGGGTCTGAATATGGAGCCCCGGGCTCCGAGACCCGCTGCTGTGGTTTGGGTTTTTTTTTTTTTTTTTTTTGCAGTGTAGACATACCCTTAGAGGTTCCAACCAAGCCTGAGGCTCCATTATGCTAGGAACTGTGCATGCTCATAGCAGGAGACAGAGACCTGTGATCTAACCCACCAAGAGGGGAAGGGACTTGCCCATGGTCCCCCAGCAGGCAAAGCCAGAAATAGAAGCAAGCGGTCCTGACTCCCGGCCCACTGCCCTATCCACTAGACAACACTGCCCCCTAGGGACAGCCCCTTCAAGGACCTCAGAGCACATGGACACAAGCGTGAATTTGGCCTCGCAACATCCCATCAGCAAGCGGGTAAGTATCACCATCCCCTATTCAGTAGGGAGGAAATGGCAGCCTAGAGAGATGAAGGGGCTTGGCTAAGAACACAAAAGCCTCCAGTCTGCCGGTCCTGTGCCTTAAATGCCAGGCTGCTGTTTCGTCTGATGCCAATGGATCTGTATAGCAGACCGATGACTTGCTGAGTGTAATACTCAGCCCTTTGCCGTCTGGAGATTTTAAAGCAGTGTCTGCAGGAACACATGGGCCATTATCTCCACTTTGCAGAGGCACAGAGATGGCCAAGTGCCCAAGTTCCCACAGCAGCTCGGAAGCAGAGCCAGGGATGGACCCCAGGTCTTGTAACTCCCGGGTCTGTTTCCCAACCACCGCACCACACTGCCTTTGAATCGCTGACTCCGTTCGGGTCTGATCCTGCAAGATGCTGGGCACCGCTCCAAGGACTGCAGTGAGAATCCAGGGTCCGGGCTTTAAAGCAGCGGGGCCAGATCCTCCACTGGCAGAGACGGTCGTTGACTTCACTGGATCTGCCCTGATTTATACCTGCCAAGAGACTGGCCTTGGCGTTTTAATGGAGCCTTCTTTGCTAAAAGGGAAGGCGAGGCAGCAAACCCCCGCTCTTTCATTCAGCCCGGGAGAGCGATTTCCATTCGCTCCGCGGAGTGTGCCAGGGAGGATAATGTAGCAGGCGGTAAAGTTGCTGCCTTGTGTACAACACCGGCTCAACTGCTGCACAAGGTTCGGCTTGAGGGTTTTCCACCCCGGAGGGGATTCCACCGGGGTGCAGCTGTGCGGTCCGCTCCTTTTCGGGAGAGCCACTCATTTAAAGGCCAGCCGTATGAAAACCCATCGGCAGCCCGCCACGACAAGTCATTCCGTTCGCCTCCAGTGTCATCAAACCCGCCCTGTATTGTATTTATAATTAAATACAAAGTCTGGGGGGAAATCCTTTCCAGAAGCTCAGCTCGGCTTCTCATTAGCTTTTATTTTCTGCTTTCTGCTCTGGAGAGCAGCACGAGGCAACTCCTGTCTCCCCACGCCGCGTAAGCCCGTTCGTTTCCGAAGGCTACTCCTGCTGTCTGTGCTGGGCTCCTTTGAAAGGGAGTTGCATTCGCGCCAAGGAGGCAGCGTGGGGGTGGGCGTGCTGGGGCACCTCGGGAAATGAAAAGGGCCGTCGATGGGCATTAGACTCGCCCCCTGCCGATTTTGACACGTCGGAGCCGGAGTAAGTGAGTCGTGCGGTTACTAAGGTGCAAAAACCTGTCTCAACAGCAGCGCCCGTGAGAGATGGATATGAGCTGTTGATACTTCTCTTCCTAGGGCCAGGGTGAATCTCCCTGCACTGGCTTGGCAGCAAGCCCAGGAGAAGGTAGGAGGAGTTAATGCAACAGCCTTCCCGCAGGGCCAGCTGGGCAGGGTGCTCTGTAGGAACCAACGCATCCCAGGCTGGCATGGTTGTGCCCACTTTACAGCCAGAACCACCCATTTCTTGGGCTGTCTGCCCTCTGTGGCAGAGGTTGTGAGCAGCTTCAGATGCTCTGCCATCGGGGGCCCCATGCTGTTGTCTACATGGGAGCTGGCATAAGCCAAGGGTGAATCAGGGTTGTTGTCTAATATTCCAGTGCAGGGGTGTTTATGGGCCTCAGTCACGAAGTTTGGCTCTAAACTGAGATGGTGGGCGTTTCATTGGCCCATTAGAGACATGAGGGCCAGCTGGGAGGCTGCCTCTAGACCCAAACAATTCCAAAGCCTGGGGTGGTTTGGATCTGGACTTTGGATTCCGGCCTGTTTCCAGTGTGTGGTGGCTGAGCTCGGGGGTCAGGCTGTAGGTGAAGTAATCGCGATTTACAGAGCCAGTGCCTGTTCAGAGAGAGGGAAGCCCACAGTAGGTGCCAGGAAGAGAAAACAGAACAAAGAAGGGATCAAAAGCTTGCACAAGCCCAGCGAACATCACCAGATGATTTGTGGCTTAACGTCTGCTGTGGTCGAATGGACTGAGCCTAGCACTGGGAGTCCGGAGGCCTGAGGTCTCTGCCAGACTCAGCCATTGGCCTGCTGTGTGACCTGTCTCCTCTCCCCCACAGCCGTGCTGCCACACGGGGAGCGCGGCTGGCTCCATCGGGGTGGTGCGGCTGCCAGACATGCTGCTCTGAGTGGCATGGTTAGGGGGCCGGGGGTGGAGGGTCCCAGGGGGCAGTCAGGGGACAGGGAGCAGGGGGCAGTTGGATGGGGCAGAGGTTCTGCGGAGGGGGAGAACGGGGGGTTGGATAGGCATGGAGTCCTGGGGGGCCTGTCGGGGGCAGGGGTGTGGATAGGGGTCAGGGGATGGGGAACGGGGGGGTTGGATAGGCATGGAGTCCTGGGGGGCCTGTTGGGGGCAGGGGTGTGGATAGGGCTCAGGGGATGGGGAACAGGGGGAGTTGGATAGGCGTGGGAGTCCTGGGGGGCCTGTCAGGGGGTGGGGGTGTGGATAAGGGTCGGGGGGGCAGTCAGGGTACAAGGAGAAGGGGGTTGGGGGTTCTGAGGCGGGCAGTCAGGGGGCGGGAAGTGGGAGGGGGCAGCTAGAGGGCGGGGGCCAGGCTGTTTGGGGAGGCACAGCCTTCCCTACCCGGCCCTCCATACAGTTTTGCAACCCCAATGTGGTCCTCAGGCCAAAAAGTTTGCCCACCCCGATCTATCCTCTGACATACCCATTATCTATCTATCCATTGATCCATCCATCATGTATATTTATAGGGCCTCCTTACCCATAACCTCTGAGCAGTCCCCCAGCTCCCATTGACTTCCTCTGGAGTCGCAGGTGCTCAGACCGTGTGAAAATCAGGCCCAAGGTCTTCTGAGGCAGGCAGGCTCCATATGATCACCTGGGCCTTAACCTCTCCGCACCTCCCTTACCTCTCTTGTGAGCTGCCGCCCCACCTTTGAGAAGCCCTCTCAGAGCAACGGGGCTGGAGAAGTGGGAGGTGTTACATTTTGGATCTGCAATATCAAGGGCGGGTTTCAGAGCGGGGGCCGTGTTAGTCTGTATCAGCAAAAACAACGAGGAGTCCTTGTGACACCTTAGAGACTGACGCATTTATTTGGGCACAAGCTTTCGTGGGCTAGAACCCACTTCATCAGAGGCACGGAGTGGAAAATGGCAGGATTGAAATGACTGAAACTCCCCCAGTGCCAGCTAGTCCCAACGAGTTTAACTTCTGACCAGCCAGAAATGGAGTCTGCTGATTCCTAGCCCATTTTTCCCCCTTGAAGGTTTTTTTTTTAATGGAAATTATTTACATTGGTTTGTTTAACTTGCTGTCACCTGTGCAGTAAATTACACTTCAATGGGATAAAATTATATGCACCCTGGCAGGAACCTGAGAGACGTAGCTGCAGTTTTCTAGATCCCAGAACAAATTATGCTGCCTTTTCCTCCTACCCCACCCCTGGGACTAATTCCCAGCTCTTCCCATGACCCTTCATTCACAGATTCCAAGGCCAGATGGGACCATTGTGATCATCAAGTCGTGATGGGGTCAGAGTTCCCCCTGCCCAGCCTGGGACAGCTCAGCATTGGAGGTGAAGCTGTAGACCTGCAGCGGTTCTGAATTCACCATCAGAGCCGTTCTCCCACCCCTCGCCTCTTCCCCACTAAGAACGAGTCCTCTCTCCAACCAGGCAGCGGTCCTCACTCACGCCCCATACTGACTTTTCCTTCTAGCAGGCAAATGCCTGAGCTCCCTGCCCCTGGAACCAGCAGCACCCCTGTCGCCTTCTCTCCAGCAACATGGGTGGCAGGTCTGCAGGGAGGGGACGCTGACATTATTACTCCATCTTACAATCCAGTGTTCCCTTTTCTTGGTGTGAATGCTTCCCTCCCCCTTATGTGGACTGACACCCGAAAAGGGGCAGATTCACCAGTGGGGATGGAAAGGGAGCTGTATGCCTCTCCCTGATGTGAGAGATATGGGGGCGAGTGCAACCCCATAGCCCAGGCAACTGGTGCCCTATAGAGCATGGCACAATGCTGACTGTGGCCACAGCCCCTCCCGTGGTCTAGGTTGAGTTCCTGGTTCTGCCACAGACTCCCTGTGCCGCCTGGGGTAAGTCACTTAATCGCCTTCTGCCTCAGATCCCCCTTCTGTAAAATGGGGATAATAAAGCTCCCCTTGTCTATTGGATTGTAAACTCTTCGGGACATGGATTGTCTAAGTGTGTCTGGTGCTCAGCACAATGGGGCCCTGATCTCAGTTTGGGGCTTCTGTCATCGCCCGTTAAACCAACGCAGGCCGCGAGGAGGGTGTAGGGAAGCCACTGAGTTGGGTGAAATCCAGATGGACTTAAACGATGTTTTCTGAGACCGTCTTGGAGCCGGAGGGAAAAAATTCCTATTGATCAGCAGTGATGAATCAACCCAGGCTGTTATGCCAGAAACAATTTATGGCCAGGGTTGTTAAAAGTGGCACTTGGATTTAGTCAGAGGTTGCACGTTTGACAAAGATAGAATATTTCACCCTGGGAAGACCCTCTTCGCCCCCTCCCTCAGGAATTTATTGGCTTTAATTAAAATGCTCAGGAACTAAGATATAGCAATAATTAATACACCACTACAGGATTTCAGTCAAGTTCCAGGCACAACCTCTAAATGTTAATAAAGAGGGAAACATAATGGGAGTTGATTTCTCTCCAAAGAGTTCCTCTGCCCTTAATAATTTATCTTAATAACAGTAATAATACTCTGTACTTATAAAGCCCCTATTATCTAAGCATATTACTGATGAATTAAGCCTCACATCAGCGCTAGGAAATAGGTATGTAAGCTCATTTGCTATATGGGGAAACTGAGGCACCAAGAAGTGAAATGACTCTCCCAAGGTCACCCAATAAGTCAGTAACTAAGGTCCTGATCTTGCACTTATTGAAATCAATGGGCCAGTTCTCAGATCTGCTGCGTCCCCTTTTCACTGCTTCAGTGTGGAGCAAAATGGCCCTATGTCAGCGTAACTGGCTACCTGGGAATTTCCTTCACCGTCAGGGGAATACCTGGGTGATGTAGAGCTGGCGTAGGGGGAATAGTCAGGGGGAAAGGGACGTGGCCAGCACATCTTTGAGCTCCTGCTTTTGCTAGCTGCCCGCCCAGCCCCTTGGGGCCCTAGACAGTGGGGTGGAGCTCGGGGGTGCTGTAATTTTCATGGGGTGGTGGGGGAATAGTCACCTTTATGCCTCACGCCTTTGGATTCTGCTCTGAGGACAGTTCAGCCCCACTCGAAAATCAGGGCCAATGGCAAAGCCCTCATTGATCTCCGTAGTGCAGGAGCAGGCCCCGAACTGTGGCTACAACACATCCAATCCTGACCCACAGGCACTCATTGCTCAGCACTAACGCCGCTCACTGGGGACGAGGTGGGAACACTGCTGCGAGATGGGCTCTTTTGGGTCCCCAGGACGGCTCCTCTTCCTGTCCGATGGCTCGAAATCAGCCCCCGGAGCTAGGAGTCGCCTTGGCAGGACCTGAGGGAGGCGGGTACCAGGCAGTCTCAAAGGGGTTGCACTGGACCAGTGGTTCTCAACCCCCGGGCAGCTTGTGGCCCAATCAGCACACAGCTGCGGCCCATGTGACTTCCTCGGGGCCATACAGCCTATATATGTGGTGTGGCTGCAGCCCACATAACACACCGAGAGCTGCAGATGCGGCCCACGATGGTAAATAGGCTGAGAACCACTGGCCTGGACTAAGCAATTCACACACACCCCTGCCCCCCTGGTCCTACCATGCTCCAGTGTATTGAGCTTCATTGCAGAGCCTGGGTGCTACCCCGGGCATTTGTTAGGAGGGGCTGGAAGTATTTTGTGGGCTAGGGAGTTGCCATTTCCATCAGGCGGTTTATTCCTTAATCTCCGTTCTGCAATGTCTGAAACCCGCCCGAGAGCTGCAGCCACTGCGTCTTTTCTGCGCTGCTAGATACATAACGTACTGTAAATAACTCAAGCTGCAGATTGGCCCGGGTATCAGCCTGGCACTGACCAGCCCTTCGCTTAACATTGCATCAGTGAATCAGCACCTACTGGGGCTTTTAATCAAGGAAGTGTTGGGAAGCCGGGCTGGTGAGGTTATTTTCCAGGAAGGCAGCCTGCTTTTCTCCCAGCTGTAACAATTTGCTACAGTAATATATACAGGGGGAGCTGCCGTTTCTTCCACTGGTCTGTGATGTGCTTTAGATTTTTACTGAGAAATACCTCCCTGACTGGACGTAGCTTTTTTAAGAGCGACCCAAAGCCAGTTGGATGTAGTGGCCATTAAAATAACTGGAAGTTGTCTGGGTACAGAGAGACACAAGTGCTATCATCACGGGCTCCCTTTACGGTAGGCAAACACATTTTGTCTGCCTGGTGGTCAGTTTCTAAAGCAAATGCCACTCAAACACGGAGTGAGATCAAAGCCAGAGAGACTTGAAAGGCGGAATCCACATGCTACAGAAAAGCACAGGGTCGCTTTCCATGTGACATTGAGCACAAAGCCCAGGGAAGGTGGCCAGTGGCCGTGCCACCTAGGAGGGTGATCTTATAAGCAAAGCAAGAGATGGGCCTGCTTGATAGATGGAAACCTCAAGGGAAGAGCAGGTGGACAGGATGTCGGAGGAATTGGGCCTGATTCTCCTTTTGCCCTGCACCTTGGGGAGTTATTTATACGGGTACAAGGTGGGGTAAAACACGCCCATTTGATGTGGCAGCGCTTGATGCCCGCTTTGCGTAGGTGTGAGATTCAGGCTCCACTTCTTTCCATAAAACTGAGCTCCTGGTCACTTACCGCTTTGGAGTTTGCTAGCTCCTGGGACACTGAACTGAGCTTCTCGGGGGTCCTACGCTTTGGACTACATCAACCATGGCTCCAGAGCCTCCGGACACCATTGCCCAGCCTGTTTGGGGTGGGGACAGGAGAGTCTGCCAATGCCTCCACAAGCTGGTGGGGCGCTGGATGGAGCGACTTATATAGACAGGTTGCTGGGCCAACGAGGAGCCAGTTTGAAGCGGGGAGACCAGCAGCACAGCGTGGGGCATCTGTAATCAACCCTCCCCTCTCCAAGGGGTACTTCGAATGATGCAGGGGTGGGGGGTGTTGAGTGTGGGATCAGGGAGGGCCAGCCCCGCGGAGATCGGCTATCAGCAAGGCAGAGAACCCACCCAGTCCTGGCTACCTAGAACCAGCCAAGACCTCCACAGGACTATAGAGCAGGAGAGAACCTTGCCTCACTCAGGGGTGAAGACACTGTAAGGGATCCCCCTTTTTTTGTGTGTAAGCCAGCCAGCATTCATAGCGCTGCAGCACTCATCACAGGACTTATCCTCAGCATCTCGTCCGCTGGAACGATGCTAGGGAGTGAGTGGGGGTGTAGCGGTGAACGCAGGAAGGGGTGGGATTTGTTACAGCATTGTGTTTTGGTGTTTCCGTTGATCTTAACCCTTTCTTTCCCATCGAGCCTTTGTTCCCTGTCCCCGGTAACATCCCTGGTGTTATACTGGTCTTTTTGAGGATGGTATTTCATTGGTTGGGGGTTGTATTAATGTATTGTGGTGTTGGGATAGTGGGTTATACTCCCGGTGACCAGAGTAACTTCATTAGTCATTTTCCCGAGGCACAGCACCTCTTGTGCTGCCGGCACAGAGAGGAGTCACCTTGCGTGGAGGCACCAGGCACCAAAAGAAAGAACCCAGGGCCCAGCCCATGTAAGGGGCAGGGAGAAGCCACTCTGATTATCAGGCACTGGGGAGGAGGTTTGAGCCATGCATCAGGGGAGGGGCTACACCATTATTCCAGGTCCCAAAGTGCCCTTTGCTAGAGTAGGGATGTTAGCCCTGGTCAGATTGCATCTTGTTTGACCTTCTGCCTATGTAGATCCTGCCCTGCATCGCTGTTAGTGCTAAGCTTCATCCAGTCACCTGTAAAAGTCAGGAAGGGAATTTCTTTCCTCTGTGTATTGTGCTTCCCCTCCCTCCCCCACTTCCTCTTCAGCACAGGGAGGGATAACTCAGTAGTTTGAGCATGGGCCTGCTAAACCCAGGGTTGTGAATTCAATCATTTAGGGATCTGGGGCAAAAATCTGTCTGGGGATTGGTCCTGCTTTGAGCTGGGGGTTG
The DNA here is from genome assembly GCF_027887155.1 of Malaclemys terrapin pileata. Taxonomy (NCBI): domain Eukaryota; kingdom Metazoa; phylum Chordata; order Testudines; family Emydidae; genus Malaclemys; species Malaclemys terrapin. Next base: position 8,791,706 of record NC_071526.1, on the reverse strand, counting down.
GACTAGATGACCTCCTGAGGTCCCTTCCAACCCTGATATTCTATGATCAGAGATGGCCGTGGCTGGAGATGGGATACTGGTTGGGGTGGGGTGGTGCTGATAATTCTCTTTCTCAGGTGCTTGGCTGGTGAGTCTTGCTCAGGGTCTCAGTGATCGCCATGTTCGGGCCTGGGAAGGAATTTCCCCCCAGGTCAGATGGTCAGGGAGCTTGGGTTTTTTTTTGCCTTCCTCATGGGGTGCATGTCATTTGCCAGGCTCATCTGGGTATATCCCACCAAATCAATGCCCTGCCATTGCAGGGCCTCAAGCATTGGTGCACTTCCGTCCCTTCTGTTCTCTGCCTGTAACATGTAACAGTCTAGTCTCCTGAGGGATGTAATACCTTGGTCTAATTCTGGTGGTTGGCTTGGTGTAGGGGTGGCTGGGTGGTGGTTAGCGGCCTGCAATACACAGCCTAGGTGCTTTGATGGTCCCTTCTGGCCTTAACCTCTATGACTATGACTAATGTGTAGCATTATTGGAGCATGGAAAACAGCTGCTGCATTGCAACTCAGAGGTGACTGCATTTTGGTGGTGGACAGTGTGATTCCTCTGCACAGGGGGTCAGTGACACCGTGAAGTCAGTGGAGTTCATTTGGATTTATACCCATGTAATGAAGATTGGGATCTGACCTATGCACAGTAATATTTGTATAGTGCTTCGGGCTGTAAAACCAGGAGCTCCGTTCACCTGACCATAATGCCAGCTTTTCCCTCTTGACGAGCCTGTTGACTGGGTCAGCATATATGTATGGCACATTCCCAGTACGTGTTATCTGCACCATACATAGATCAGTATGCATTAAGCACATAATCGTAATATAATAGCAGTTACATAGCCTAAATTGCCCTATGCTTTTTCTATAACCCTGCTCACTTATGTTAAAAATCCCATAACCCCTTGCGTTCACTGAAGCATGTTTTGGCTTGAGCAAATAGGGAAGCTGTCAAGATCAGGACAGATGAGTACTTTGCCATAGCAACAAAGAAGGCGTTATTCTCACAGGCCAGTACTGGAATGCCCAAAAGGACGATGACAAGACATACGATTGTTCTATCCTAGCAGGTGCGTTCACACCCCTGGGTGCCTGGAATGCATGTGTTCAGAACAGAGAGATAAGGGGTACTCCTCGATAACTGAAAAACAAGGTGGAAAGCTGATTGGTTAACTCGAGTTTCAGACGACGTACACAGTGCTTCTTAATTGTAAATAGGTCGGGTATCAAAAGATGGCTTTAGGGGTGTAGCTTTGGGAGCACACCTTCTCCGTCAGGTGAACATCACACTGCATGAGACAGCTTCCCAGAGACCGGAATCACATTGAACCTTTCCCTTGTGCTATAGTCGCATTGGTTTTAGCAATAAATCTGACTGATGCTGGTTCTTTGGTCTCTTGACTATATTTCATAACGAGCCAAAGCGCGGTCAAGCAACTGATACAACTTATCAACCAACCTCAGGGACATGGCCTCTTTGGGGCCTCTGACATGACATTGGGTTGTAGCATGAAGACATTGTATGACCTTCCCATGAGCGCACTGGGCTGCAGAACGGGTCCCCGGTTTGCCAAACGGTGGGGCAGGACATGCAAGCTCTCACTCCCAACAGGGAGCCCTTTGCTCCCGCAAGCAATCTCATAGGGACTGATCCGCAGCTGGTGTAAACTTCTGTAGCTCCATTGGCTTCGATGGCCTTTTCACCAGCTGATGAGCTGGTCCCTTCAGTGGGACAACTCCTATCAGGAAGCAGGGCCAGCTCTAGGATTTTTGCCGCCCCAAGCAAAAAACATTTTGGCCGCCCCCCCCCAGCCCCCAGCCCCACCCCAACTCCGCCCCTTCCGAACCCCTTCCCCAAATCCCCGGCCCCGCCTCCTCCCCCGGGGGTGCTGTATTTCCCCTCCCTCCCCACCACAACCTCCCGCCCTAGCTCACCTCCGCTCCGCCTGCTCCCCCGGGCGAGGGAGGGCAGAGAAGCGGAGCAGCGGCGTGTTCAGGGGAGCAGGTGGAGCAGAGGTGAGCTAGGGTGGGGGGGGCGCAGGAAGTAACGGGGGGGTAGAGGAACCGCTCCCCGCTCCAGCTCACCTCTGCTCCACCACCGCCGCCTCCCCCGAGCGCCCGCCGCTCGGCTTCTCCTCCCTCCCAGCCTTGCTGCACGAAACAGCTGTTTCGCGCGTGGCAAGCCTGGGAGGGAGGGGGGAGAAGCGGAGCGGCGGCACGCTCAGGGGAACAGGCGGAGGCAGAGCAGAGGCGAGCTGGGGCGGCGGGGGCACTTTTTGTCCAGGCCACGGAGTCGGTGCCAATGATGGCCGGCACCAGAATGCCACCCCTAGAAATGTGCTGCCCCAAGCACCTGCTTGTTTAGCTGATGCCTAGAGCCGGCCCTGTCAGGAAGTGCTCGGCCGTGCGCCCAAATCAGACTCTCATACCCTGAATGTGAACCTGATTCTATGCTTCTTCAGGCTTGTCCAACCTGCCTGCCAACCCCATCTCCTGGAGGAGGGGTCACATCCCTCCCACGGTCCCAGTCCTGCCATCTTTAGACAGATCTCTGGAGGCCCAAGCAGCAAATACGGGTCCGATTCCCTTGTCTTGTGTAACCTCTTAATCCAATCATAACGGCAGCTGGTGTGCCTCTCGGTCATGCGGCTTCATCAGGGCATCAGCAAGGACGTGAAACACATCTTGCTGCAGCCTTTGTCTCAGGCTCTTCACATGCCCGCGAATGGACCGTGTCGTGCTTCGTAACGATGCACTTGTTGGACACAGTGGAGGGCAGCCGCCCGGTTGCATTGGGAGAACGGGGAAGGAGGTGTGTGGGGAGGGAAAACCTCATTGTGGCAGCAAGTGAATATAAAAAATAAAAAGCCACTTGGAGAGCTTGCTAAGTCTTTAATCCTCCCCCTGCAGAGAGGGGAGCTTTCTTTGAGTGCATTTCCTTCCTCCAGTCTCTTGCGGGGAAGGAGTCAAATGTGGCCCCCACAAGAAAGCTGTATGTCAAACCCGCCAGTTCTTTCCCCTTCAGGTCTTAGGAATCCATCTCTCCTGATGGGCCGTTCAACCGATCATTAGGTTCTGTAAGGAAAGGTTATAAATAGAAGAAAGCATAATAAGCAAACCTGACAGTGGAAGAGACAGGAGGAGAGATTAGTCAAATGAGAAGACAGCCTGGGTAATTAAGGCAGATAGCAACCGAGGCACAAAGGAACAGGCTAGAAAAACTCCGGTGATGTTCCGGGATGGTTGATAGCATCATGCCCAGGATCGGCCATAGGAGAATGTGGCGATTTCCAGACTGGCTCAGACCAATGGCCCATCTAGTCCAGGATCCTGTGTCCAAGAGGGGCTGGCATCACATGCCACAGTGGAAGGTGCAAGGTTGTGGGATAACCTGCCCCTCCTCCCCTCCAGGGAACGTCTCGTCCCGCCCTTTCTCCCTTTCTTTTCCTTGATTGTACTGCCATAAACATCACCTCTTCCCTTGGACCTGGGGCCTTCTTCATGTCTCACCCAAGAGGCCCCGTTGCACAGGGAGCATCAGAAAGCAAAGGACGCACTCTGCATGCGCTGATGCCTTAAAGTCAGTGGGCTGAGTCCCGCAGTCCTTGCTCCGGCAGCGGGATTCCACCAGGCGCTTTACCTGGTCCGGGGCTGATTTACACCCGGGGAGGATCTGAGAACTGGGAACTTCGTTTACATGTTTCCAGTCTTCCCCAGGGGGTGAAATTGTGACTGGTGCAGTTTGTCTCCCAGTCTGCCCACCTCAAATTAAAAACCTCCTGATGTGCTTACATCCAGTGCTTGCTATCGCCTCTCTCTCGGGGAGGACAATGAATGGCTGACTCCCGTGCAAAATCCTCCTCCGGGCAGAAGGGCAGGCCAGGCATTACTATCGTGCCAGTGTCCGCAGGCTGGATGTGATCAGAAAGAACAAGTGGCCTGTTCCCACAGAGGCTGTTACTCTTGTACTCGGCTAGCTAGAGCTCATGCTAGCAGGTGGCCACGGCACGGCAGGCTGTGACCTTGTCAGTGCTCGGATGGGGGATAAAAGAGCCCAGGGGCTGCAGGAAGTGGGGCGGTGAGTCAGTATGTTACATGCTCCATGCAGGTCGGTGCCCGGGGCCTCCTTGCTGTGGGACATGGTGCCGTACTGATAGGGGCTCGGACTGAAGTCCTGACTTGCTGGGGACTCGAAAGATCTGGGGGCAGGTCTTGTGAAACTAGGGGTGTACCTAGCGGATTAGGCACGAGTCAGGAGAGCTGGGTTCTCCATCGCTCTGACCCTGCTCTGCTGGGAGACCATGGGCAAGTCCCTTCATCTGTTTGTGCCTCTGTATTCCCCACTCACCGTTTTTTCTTATCGTGAGCTCTGCAGGGCACTGACAGTCTCTTCCTATGTGTCTGTACAGCGTCTGTACAGTGGGGCCGTGATCTCAGTTGGCATCTCTAGGTTCTACTGTACTAATGAATAATAATTGGCCTGGTGAAACGCCAATGTGGGGAATTCCCATCTTCCTCCCCGCAGTTTCCTTTGGCTACATCAAGTCTGATTTTGTTCTTATGCCAGTTGTGCACGGGAGTGGTGCACTGGCGTTATCTCTGATTCACATGAGTATTTCTACTTACTGTCTGTTGAGCAGTGTTGCTGTATACCGTTCAAGGGCTGCTGTGCTTCACCCCAGAGGTGGCTGCATTCCAGCAGTGTATGGAAGTGATCTTTGTCTATGTATATTTTTACAAAGTGCTTTAGGAAGCCTCTACATTACAAGGTACAATAGAAATGAAATTCACTGCTATTATGACCCGTCACCAGCATGTCTGTTGTAACTTCAAAGGGAAGGGTGTAGCTAAGTGAATTACACACTTGCCCATCCTGTCCAAGACTCAATTCTGAGTTCAGCTTAAGGTGCTAAATGACAAACATTTGCTCTTCCCTCTGATGACAGCAGTTCGTGGGATAGCATGGTCCAATAGGTAGAGCCCTGGCCTGGGGGTTAGGAGACCTGCGTCTTAGTCTCAGCTCTGCCACTGACCTGTTCTGTGACCTTGGGCAAGTCACTTTGCCTTTGTTCCCCCTTCCACACATTTAGGGGAGTGCATCGTCTAGTTAGATTGCTAACTCACTAGGGCAGGGGTTGTCTGTCTCCCACTGGAGCTCCTAGCATAACAGGGCCTCAATCTTAGCTGAGGTCTCTAGGCACTCCTGTAATACAAGTTAAAATAAATGAAGAGTTAACTCATCTTCACCAAGGCTCTGATTTTCAGCTCAGTCCTTTTTGCACCGACAGGTTTGCAGGTCCAAATCACTGCAAATTTAGGCCACACAGAGATCTAAGGACCTGGGTTCAGGGAGGTGTTTTTAAACACCGGCATGGCTTCAGAATGCCCCCACAAATCATTGCAGGTTGAAATTGGCCCTCAGAATTATTTGCGGGTGCCAGAAGGAAAGCTGGGGGCCTAGAGATTTGCTCCGAAATCCCCTTTCGCCTGCAGACACCGGGCCAAACGTGCCTCGGTAACGTCACTGACCTCACTAGTGTTACAGCGGGGATGGGTTTGGCCCATGACGGTTCTGTTCCCAGCAGGTTAACGTGGAAAGCACCAGGCGGCTATGGGAGCACTCAGAGGCCCCATCCGGGATCAGAGCCCCATTGCGCCAGGCACTGTATAGACAGACGCATAGCGAGGGATGGTCCCTACTCCAAAACGCTCACAGTCTAACCAGACAAAGAGCGGGAAGCAATGCAACTTGCTCAAGTGACACATGAGGTCAGGAAAAGAACCAGACACGTGTCCTCACCGCTAGACCGATATCCACCGCTATTTCCTGCCAGACACCTCTAACTAAATGGAAGGTGACAGTACGTTAAAATAATGACGCGAGAGCTAATGCTGAATTTCCATATAATCCCTAGCCCTTGCTAATGCCATATTAATTCCCTGTGATTAATGGGACTCCCGGGAGCACGGTTTAGTGTCTGGCCCATCTCATGGCAGCGCTATAAATCTGCATGCTGGCTGCAGGCTATCGAGCCGCCCGGGCTGGTGTTCAGCTCGCCAGTGAATTCAGCACCTGCTCAGATACTTGGGGGGAAGCGTCGCAAACGCTTCTAGTCGCGATGGAAAGGAAATACCGTCCGGCCAGATTTCTCTGGGACGTTATTCCAAAGCCAGATTCAGGCGCACCAAGACCCTGGGCACAGACCCATGGCCCTTCCCCTGTGCGCTGGCCGTGCCCCTCCTGGGGGTGTTAGTGGCAGGAGTCTGCTAGGCTGTTGGGGACCCCTCCCTCAATCCCCCATATGACCATGGCCTTTCCTCAAGCAGACCAGGGTTCCTCTCAGAGAAGGGAGGACTCTACGTCCACCAAACAGAGGACTCAATATGTGTATGTGGGGGTCTGTGATGACATCACCCCAGCGCAGCCAAACTAGAGCAGTAGCAGCGTGGGGCCCCTGCAAACAAACTCCTCTGCTGGGATGGTGTCAGCTGGGGGGCGGCCAGCAGGTTTCAGCGTTAACAAGCCACCAAGATGAATATGGTAGTTCACACATCTTGGAGCTACCGTTTCAGGCTCTCTGCAGACTCAGGTAGACGATAAGGCACCAGGTACAAGCTTTCCTACACGACTGCGAGGGCTAGACATGTCCAGGGTGGGCTTTGCAGAAGCAGCAAAGTGATTGAGGAGCATGAGTCTCATTGACTTTCGTGCTTTTGATTCTCTCTCCCCAAGCCGCTAGTCGCTCCAGATACCTAATAATAATAAAATGCTGGAGGGTCCCTAGCAGCGTGCCGGCAACGGAACAACTATGTCCAGTGACTCGCGTTACATGGCTCTTTTCAGATCGTTCCGGTTAGGTGTTTATGAGCCCCCGCCCCGCCCTGTCGGTTTGTGTTCAAAAACTCATTCACATTTGGTAGGGAATTCACTGTGGGTGGAAGGCACCAAGCTGACCTGTCCTGCAAACTGAAGGCCCGTGTGTAACCACCCCACAGGTCTGTGTGAGCACTGCTCCGCAGATGTCTCAATGCTGAGATTGGGGGTTCAGCCCTTGGCCTCCCCGTTGAAATTGCTGGCAAAGGGGAAGGCAGTTCTGTGGCGTGGACTCATGGCCGGTCGACTCTCGACGGAGACACGCTCACACCAAGCGTTTGGGACAGGACGCGGTCTCAGCCCAGCCCCCCGCAGATCCACGCACCTTTGCGCTTGATGACGTGCCTCGAGTCACTCTCCCAGCTGCAGCTGAGGCGCTCTCGGTGCAGTTCATGAGTTAACCCACCTTTGCATTCCCTGATCCTGAGCTGGACAAGGCCCAGGACAGCAGCAGAGGATTTCTGGAAGCTCTGGGCCTGCCCCATTTTCCCCAGCTGGCCACAGGAAGGGAGCAACCTCAGACTTGCGATGGCAGCCCTGCATCGATTGAAGATCCCTTTCTCCAGAGGTGAGCCTCCAGGGGCCGGTTCAGGTGGCTTTTGGAAAGCTTTGCCCTGGCGGAGTGGCACAGATTTCCCCCAACTCGGGGTAGGACCTAGTACAGTTGTTGTGGCCAACTAGCTTCTGAGCAACAGAAGGGTCTCATTAGCGCCTGCTACATTTCCAGAGCCCCCTTCTTCGTCAGCGAGCGTGGTCCATTCTCCTGAGCATGGCCACATGGCTAAGGTGTCGCCTTGGTTGCCTTTGCCGCTTGGTTTGTTCTGCGGGGTGGAATTCTCTGCAGGAGTTCAGGCTAGTTGATCCTACTGGTTCCTCCTGATCTGTGAATCTATGAGCCAGGTTCTCCGCTGCTGTAAAGCACAGCGGCTCCATTCACTTCTATGATACGCTGTCGTTCAACTACCAGCCGTTAAGCTCAAGGCAGGAACCGGTGGGTGAAATTCTGGGGGCCCTGGGACAGTCTTAGCAGACCGCTCTGGCCTTCACAGCTCTGATTTGCATCAGCGGAGGGTCTGGCCCTACGACTCTATCACTTTCTCCGTATGGTGGTGGTAGTGAAGGTGTGATGGCAGAGGGTGAGCAGGGGTTGCCTTCCCAACACTCGTCAACAGACCGTTTCTTTTCCTCTAATCCTCCCAGCTGGCAAATCAGGGGAGAAATGGCCAATTGCCTCTGGAACGCCAGGCACGGTCATTCTATAATGCATTGCCTCAGCCTCAGGTGAGCTTCGAAACCCCTGAAAGGGCAAATATCCACCCCCCCCAAAAGGGACCTATTAGATCTTTTTTCAGTTGCCTCAGTTATGGGGTTTGTCTTTTTGCTTTGCTCTTTGGACTCTTCCGTGTGTGTGTGTGAAGCCGTCAGGTGCCATATTAAATCCCAACACAATGAAATGTTCATCCTCTTACATGCTGAGCTGGCCTCGGAGTGGAAACGTCCCAGAGAAGGGAGTTTATTACGCATCACGTTTGGTTGCTGAGCATCGCGCTCACCTTTGCTGGTAATTAACCCCACCCCAGCGGAGCGTGAAACAGAGCTCCACGAGGAGGGGATGTTAGCAGGGGTAAGGTTGCTTTGTTTCATAGCTGGCAGCATGGAGGCATGTGTGTCAAAAAGCCGGGACGGCCACTGCTCTATGATGGTATTTCCTTGGCGTGTAGTACGTTTTAGCACTCGCTTGTCTAAGTGCAGAGGTGAGGGGATGGTTTCCATGGGCTGGAGGAACAGCCCTGTGCAAGGGGCGGTGGTGAACTGCCCCACCCCAAGAATTGCCCCGGGATGCATTGTGCCGCCAAGACACTCCGGAGTCACAGTCCCCTCCCTGATAGCTCTTCACTCCAGGATCACGCTGCTGGTCTCTACGGGCAGCAAATTCCCACCTCCCGCATGCAGGGACTCAGCAAGTAGGGAGGTGGTGCCGACACGTGGCCATTCCCCACCCACCTCCTGGGAGGGCGTAGGCAGGGAAGAGGGGACAGCTTGTCCAATGGTGAGGGCTGTAGCCGAGATCTGGGGTCATTTCCCTGCCCCGCTACTGACTCTTTGCGTGACCTTGGGCATATCATTTAGACTTTCTGTGCCTCGGTTCCTTTTTTGTGCACTGGGGATAATAGCCCAGCCCTCCCTCCCAGGGGTGCGGTGAGGGTACATACATAGCAGATTGTGAGGTCCTCACATCCAATGAGAAAGGGGGCCAGATAAGTAACTTATGGGTGTCGTCCCTTTTATACCTACCTGGCTGGACCCAAGATACAGGGAAGCTGAACAGAAGTAGAAGGGGTTTCTTATTCCCCTACGTAGGCCCATCTCTAGCCCAAGTCACTGTTTAGCCCTCTGCATGTTTCGAATTCCATACAAGGGAAGGAGAGTGGGGACCGAGGCAGTACAGATGAAAAGTGCCACTCACGCAGCATTGTGTAACTAACTCAGCCATTGAAAGGCAGGGTCGGGGCCCTGCATCCGGGGCTTTCTGCTTTGAAATATTGTCCTGAAAAGTTCTGTGGCACCTCGGAGTTCTCTGGCTTCCCAGACCCACCTGGGAACTTGTCGATGCTGCATCTTCTTATAGGGAATAGCAGAGCCCTGGAGTATGGTCCTGACTGGTAAAATGCTCCTTTCTGTAGCACATATTCACTCCCCATGGGGCAAGCTCCCCGCTGGTGCAAATCAGCAAAACTCCACAGAAGTTAATGGAGCTTCACCCCTGACTCCAGCAGAAAATTTCGTCCCATATGTTTTCTGAGTCACAGCTGCCTTGTTTACTGCCAGAGCCCCAAAGGCCCTGCTTAGCCGAGCTGCTACGCGCCCAGATTTCCTATTGGCATCTGTGTGCTAGGCACCTTAGCAACCAGGCCAGAAGAGTTTGCGGCTTTTTTCCCCTTACGGCCAACCCCTCACACCTGATTTATGGCATCTGCAGAAGAGGGAGCAGTATTTTAGTCTACCCTATGCATCATGAGCACTCGGCGGTGGCTCCAGAATCTTTACTGATGATGATGATATATGAATCAGAAAGGACATCTATCTATCTATCTCCATACACCCGCTATCTATCTATCTATCTATCTATCTATCTATCTATCTATCTATCTATCTATCAATCCTCTTACACACCCACTATCTATCTATCTATCTAATCTAGTCATCATGCTGAGCATGCAGCTAAAAAAGATTGGGACAAACTTGACCGGGAAGTCACTGCTGATTGTACCATGAGATGTCATTTTTATATGATCAGCTTTCTCCTCAGAGCCATTTAAAAGGCATTAGGCCATTAAAGTCTGTGCATCGATACCTATCATGATGCTTTAACTCTCTCTGGCCTTGCTTCTTGTGAGACTCTGGGTTCAGGCAGGATGGGAACTGCATCGCTTACTGCCCAGTTAGCCTGCGCTTGGGGGCCTGGCGCTAAATCCGTAAGGAAAGGGCTTGATGCTCAGCAGGGGTAAATCAGCTTCCTTGATGTCCATGCAGCTCCACCAGTGTGCACCAGCTGTGGAGTGGACTCAGTGACTTTCAAGGGAATAATGAGGTTGACTCGCGCGACGCCGTCCTCCTCGCTCTTTCCACCATTATCCTCAGCAAATTGTAAGTGGTTCCTTGTTTTGATTCCTTTCTCTTCTTGCCAACAACGCGCGGCCAGTAAATCAGCCTTGAGGATGAAAATAGGGTTATTTTTTATTTTGTTTTCACATGTCAGCTGAATGTGAGAGTTCTCATCCCTCGTGCTCCTTTGCTAAGCACGAACAATACGTTTCCCGCACCGGCGTTGCAACGATAATAGATTCTTCTCTCCGTCACCATTATACTTGGCTGAATGGAGGGAGATTTTCAGCTTTATTTCCCCTGTGTTATGAGCTGGAAGGATATCTCAGAGTGGCGTTTAACTCGATATTTGCATAGTGGTTGATGAGCTATGTGACCTGACTGGCTTATGATATAACGCAGCAAGTTTAATAGTAAATAACACTTAGCACTTTTCATCCGTAGGGCTCCAGGGCTTTACGAGAGGAGACAGTAACATCCCACATTGTACAGATGGGGAAACTGAGGCCCCAGGGAGAGGAAATGACTAGGCCAAGGCCTCAAAATAAGTTAATGACAGAGACAAGCTAAGGGGTAGATTTTTAAAGGCACTTACGTGCCGAACACCCATTGAAATCCATGAGCGTTAGGTACCTAAATACCTTTAAAAATCTGGCCCTAAGTGTCGCGACTCTCAAACACCTATGACAACGGTGATGTGGAAGGAAATATGTGATGCCATTGGCTGGGATTGTGACAGGAGCCCAGGGGAGTTAGGTACCCAGAATGTCAACGGGGTTTGGGCACCAAAATCTCGTCATTTCACTTGAAAAGCCCAGCAGAAAGACAGTTTAGAAGACTAGCTCTCCACTGGCACTTCAGTCTTCCATAGGATCTGACTCTGCTCCCCTGAACGTCACTAGGAATCTGCCATCAGCTCCCAAGGGAACAGCAGCAGGCTGTCAAATACATTCCTAATATTAATGTTCTCTATACGGAAGTGCTGGCCCTGCCCCAGGGAAGTTACTCGATCACCAGTGGGAAGCGAGATGGGGCTGCATTATCACCAAGGGGGGAGCCACACAAACACCAGTGGGAGGGGAGGGGTGTCCTCCTTATCTCTGATCGGACGGGAGAGGTCTATGTGGTCACCAGTGGCAGGGGGAAGAGGTGGGAACTGCGTGATCACCAATGAGAGGAGGGTAGGAGATGAGTGATCACCAGTGGGAGAAGAGGAGCGGGCTGGGTGATCACCAGTGGGAGAAGGGGGAGGGGGCTGGGTGATCACCAATGGCAGGGGAGGTGTCCACAAGAAACTCTCTATAAAGATGTGTTCCACATGACACAATCTGGGACCCCTGTCCTAGGCTGATGCCCCGGGAGTGGTTTTGACCATCAGGTTTCTTACAGTGTAGTTGGAGGCCAAGGAGACGCGACAGGAAGGAACATTCCTTTGTAAGGAAAAGATGTGGGTGGTTTTTTTTTTTTTTTTTTTCCCCCTTTTCCATTGTCGTTGAGCCTGGTGCTCCTGACAATGTGAGACTGACAGCGTTAACGAGAGCCCCAGGCTGAACGTGGGCAGGTGACTCCCACGCACAGCTCCATCTCCGCACCTTGGTCCTGACCCGCAACAGCCCTGCTACTCCAGCATCTGGGCTCCCACGCCGCACCGACAGTGCAGCTCAGTCCTTAACCTGCAGCCCCCACCGTGCTCCTCTGGTCCTGCCCCCTCCTCCCTCAGCTCTGCTAATGCCCCTGGAGCCTGACGTACTATTCTATACCCCTGGCTGGTGGCCCTCAATCCAACACACCTGCTGCTGTTCTGGGAAAAGCGCTCGCAAAGGATCTCAATCTTAGCACCACCCTGCTATCCTCTCTCTTGGCCATTCTCAAGCGGAGGCTGCCCGTTACGCCAGGCCACGTGCCAGTCCTGTGACGTGGGCTGCACAGTGGATGCAAGCCCATCACGCATCAGGACCGAGGGCAGCTTTAGCTGCAGGAGAAGAAAAGACGGCGCATAATTCGACATCCCCCAGCCCCGAACTACAGCGAGAACGAATGTCATCGCGACCTGGGCCAAGCGCCGGGAACTAGATGTGAAACGGAATCTTTTTACCGTTGCTTATTTATTTATTTAAGACACCCTGGGTTGATTTCCGCTCTTTATTCTCTTTTCCTCACAATGAGACATTGATTAGACATTGGCTGGGCTCCTCCAGAACTGGGGGCAGAGAGGAAAGGGGTTAGCGGCTGCACCTGGAAGGTGGATTTGGACAAAGGAAGACTCAGATAGCACCCCTCCCCGCCCCCACCACACGCAAACCCCCTGCCCTCTTTGCATCCCTTTGGGAAGCCGCATTCCTGCTCTGCAGCTGATGTGGAAGTCAGAGCACATCGTGAGCATTAACAGCCCATGAGTCATCTCGCCAATGAAACATCTGAAAAAAAGAAATCCACACAATACTGTATATATTTATTCCCGCACAGAGCCAGGCCGGTCGGTAATGGATAAATGCCGCCTACCCTGTACGAAAGGAGGGCAGCGGGAAAGGTGGCTAGATTCTGTTCTGGTACAAGGGGGTGACCCCAGTGTGGGTCAGTGGGCCAAATTAACCCCTGGTGTAAATGCACTGGCATCAGTAGAGGCAGTGTGGTGCAATGGACAGGAAGAAGGCATGGGAGTCAGGGGACCAGGTTTCTTTTCCCAGCTCTGCCAGTGCCTCCCAATCTGACCTTGAGCAAGTCACTTTGCCTCGCTGAGTCTGTAAAGTGCTTCGAGATCCACTGCCGGAAATGCTACCTCGGTGCTAACTATACGCTGATCATCTCGCTCCTGCTTCCTGGGGCTCGCACCGGGCCCCACAATTTCTTCAGGGGGCTTTGAATCATGGGCTTTGCTGTATCGGGGTCGAACTGAGCATGGCCTAGGCGCATTTTACTGGACTTTTGATCCTTTTCACCTGGAACGAAAGGGTGGAAGATCTGGAGACTGGACGAGCTGCAGACTGGCGGAGCCTGGTTGGACGCAGACTGGGCTGGGGCAGAAGGGAGAAGCCGCTGTGTCCGCCTGCTTCCCTTGATGCCTCAGGCCGGTCCTGGTTTTGATGTAGCTGATGCAGTTTATCAGGCGGCACCAGGCACGTCTTTGAGAAAATGCCAAGTCCTCTGGTCGCCGGGCTGCCTGATTTATGGCCCTGCTTACACAGCGCCGTGTTCCGCCAGCCGAACAGCAGCTCGGAGATGCCCCTAGTGCCATTTGTTATTCATTTTATTTTTAAATGCCACCATAAATTAAGCTCCGCCAGGAAGAGCAGCTTGCATTTTAGCTCCATAAATGCACTGAAACATGCAGCACTGGCCTGTTGAGCTCACCAGTCATAGCTCCTCTGCATACATGTCATCTGGATCCACCATCAGACAGAAGAGAGCCAGGGTGATCGAGATCGGATTGGAATGGAGGGGACCTGGCTTTTATTCCCCGCTCTGGCACCGACCTGCCGTGTGACCGTCAGCATCTCACTTAATCTCTCTGACCCAGACTCTCAGCAGCAATTCGGCACCTACATTTGAGCCTTCCTCTTGTTTGGTTAGACTGGAAACGCTTTGGGCCAGGGACTCTTCGTTTATGATGTGTTTGGTCAGGACTTATCACAGAGAGGCCGTTATCTCAGCCAGGGCCTCTGGGCACTAGGATAATACAAATAATAATAAACGCCTCAGCTGTTAGCTGCTCTCTTGTTCCGTCTTCTCGAGTCTATTCCCCGTGGAAATCTTTGTCACAAACGCCCAAACGAGGCAAAACTCGTCCTGAGAAAAGCCCCCAGATTCAGCAAGGTTTGCGTAACGTCGGCCATGCTGTGATGCTGGGAACTGAAAGAGGCTCTGGGATAAATAAAAGGAAACAGCATAACTGTGCCCCTTGCTGGGTCGTCCTTAACTGGGATTAAACCTGGGATCTCGGCATGAGCTGAAAGGCCTAAGCCTGTAGCTGCTTCAGCAACCTCTAAATGTGGCAACACAGCACTGGACGGAGGGGGTGTGGGGTTATGTTAGCAGCAAACCCTGTGTTCTTTCTACCAAGAGAGAGAGACGGATTTAAGATGTCATGCCATCGTTTTTAACACAGCCTGTTAATATGGACTATTCGTATTGGGATAAATCTAAGAGTTCTTCCCCTGTGCTTGAATGGGAAGATGCAGGCGGAAGGGACGGGGAGTGTTGAAAAGCTTTGTTCCCTTCTCTACACCATTAAAAACAGGTCGTAAGTCAATTCCTGACTCCTTAAGATGCTACGGGATTCGTGGTGAAATTCAGCCATCGTATGCTTCCTTGCGCGAGATCTGTGACTAAGGGTTGGACACAGGACCTCAAGGTTCAATTCGCCTTAAACTTCTTGTGTGACCTCAGGCAGTCTTTAGCCAGACTTTTCACGAGAGCCGAGCAACGTTGCGGTCTTGAGCTCTTCAGAGAAGCCTGCACAGCAAAGGTGAACAAAGCGAGTGGAATTGTTTTCATTCAAAATGTTTTTCCCAGCTCT
Organism: Malaclemys terrapin pileata; assembly: GCF_027887155.1. Classification (NCBI taxonomy): domain Eukaryota; kingdom Metazoa; phylum Chordata; order Testudines; family Emydidae; genus Malaclemys; species Malaclemys terrapin. The sequence goes on along the minus strand of NC_071526.1, from coordinate 8,776,675 downwards.
TTTCCCCAAAACAGACATTTCCTTTTATTTTTTCAAGTTTTGGTTGAAAAACCCAAAATACCCTCCAAACACCCACCTCCAAAACAGCAATATTTTTGGCTTTCGGCAACTGAAAAATGATTTTATTAAAACCCCAACACTTTGGAGGAAAACTTTTCTGGTTTTGCTGAAAATGTTCATGGCCCCAGATCTGATTTGCCGACCAACTCTGCAGCTGAGTTCTTTTGAAAAGTCAGGCTTCGGGGATGGTGCTGGCCACTCGAAAGTCTTGGCCTGCGTGCCTTTGAAATTGTATTCCTCTCTGCCCTAGATTCCCGTCTGCGAATTGGGGATAATAAGACATCCCAACCTCAGAGGGGTGTTGTGATAAATTAATTAACACTTGTCAGCGACTGTAGTGATGGGAGCCATAGCAAAGCTAAGACATAAGGAAAAACCTATGATCTTAGAGGGGTTTCTATGACATACTTAGAGCTAAGCTGTGGGACTAACACACTATTGTTAATTCTCTTAGTCACTTACTTCGCTGAGGACAAGGATCTCCCACGCATTTTTAAGGGTATTGAAATATGCTGCCCCATTTCCAGCAGTATCCGCAACAGGTGCTTCTGTACAAAAATGGATTTGCCGCTGAGTCAGGCTGTTAGCGGATGCTTGAAGTATCATTATTGAATCATAGTAGCTGGTGGATTTTGTTCACTCCAACCAGGCTATTAAGGGGTCAGGGTGTTTCTCAAGAGCAGAGGGAATTATGATCTGGACCATGCATGGGAAAACTTTAGGAAGAGCTCAATTGGGAGAAAGTTTAGGCTGAAGTTTCTGTTGTGCCGTTATCAGAGTGACCAAGAGGGTAAGGTTGGAATTTATAGAGTATGCGCTCTGTTCAGAGCAATGTGGGTTCCCTACCTGTGAATGTACCCAGATCTTCCCTTGCGCCCCCCAAACTAGCGGCCAGGGTCCATACTGTGTCTCTCAGGTGCAAAGGAGAGAGAGCCACCTTTTTGCCTCCTGATTCTGGGCTGCTCTGGGGGTCAGTGTGACTCCTGGTGTAAGTCAGGGTATGTCTTCACTGCAGAGTTAGCCTGAGGTCTTACATGGGTGTTGCCCCAAGAAGCATGTAACCTGCCTGCTGTCCACACCCAAAGCCCTCTCACCCGAGTGTGGTGGAGCTTTGAATCCAGGCTAGCTGGCCCAGCTGGGGTGGGTTATTAAAGCCTAGGTGTTGCTTTCACTGTGAAGACACAGGCTAAATCACTCGAGAGCTGAGCGTCCTCCAATGCCTTCCCACAATTCCCCCCGTGTGCCCAGAAGGACAGACAAGTTCTCCTACAATTCACTGGGAAAGAACCATAGATTGGCTCAGTTTAGTGCAGCGCTGAGCACTATGGGAGGTGCCCCACAAAGGGGGGCTCAGCACCAGTGAGGGCCCAGTAACTCAGGCAGGGCTTTGCAGTGTGGCTTCTCTCATTCAGCCCAGGCTAACCTGAGTGCCAATCACCTGGGCTAACTCTGCAGTGTAGACATATCCTTAGAGCCACCTAGGGGCTGCTCTAACTTATGGCCGCCTCCCCACAGCTGCCTCTGGGCTGCTCTGCAACTCAAAATGGCAGAGGATTCCAATTATTCCTTCTTCCTCCCCGCGCCCACCCCGAATGTCCCCATATCTGCAGGGGGCTGTAGGGTAATGAACACCCCTGCACCAGGGAACACTGTGGGGACCACTTCACCCCTTTGCAGTGGTGGGGTTGTGTCAAGGGGCTGCAGTGGTTGTGTAAAGGGGAATCTGCCTATTTTCCTGTCTCTGGTCCGGCCATCAGACCAGGGGGCTTTTGTGGGGAAGCAGTCACCAGTACATCTAACCACTCCCCACACCATAGCCTCCCCACACAGCACACAGGTTTCCTGAGGACGCTGAAACGCCGCACCATGAACTACTGGAGACTCAAAGCCTGGAGAGCCTCCCCAACCAATCACATCGCTCCTTTTCTCCAGCCTCATTTATCCTCCTAGTTTTTCCTTTGTTTGTTTTTAGTTTGCAAAATCGGTCAGGATTTACCCTAACATTGTACGTTTTTCAGTGAAATGATCTTTTCTTTAAAAGGGGAGTAAACGTAACCCTAACCGCCTCCCGGCCGCACCCCAGGCCTAGTTTCCGGTCGCACTGGGCCTGATCTTCACTGACACTGGCTGGATGTGCACACGGGCATCTGGGGAGCTGCGGTAAAGCACTGCTTCCAGCGATCCCACGGGGTGGGCATGTTACTTCTTACTGAGCTAGTGTCGGTTTGTTGTGGCTGGGTTTTCTCGCCCCCTTTTCCCTCCCTCCCTTGTTTCAGACGCTGGTCAGAGGGGAAGTATTGCCTAGTAAGGGCAGTCAGGGAAGATGTTTCATTTGCCCAGGTTTCGGCCCCGCTGACCTGCCGCCAGCAGCGGCCTGAGCAGCAGCCTTGTGTCTCCATATCCAGAGATGGACACGTGAGTCCCCCCTCGGAGAGCAGCCGTCAGCGCCGAGCATGCCGGCTCCTGGAAGCTTGTGCAATGTGAGACAGCCCCACACTGCTGCTGGCGTCCCGCCAGACGGCCTAGCCTGTGCCCGGTGGGGGTCCCATCATACACGGATAAAGCTTGGGGGCTGGTTTCCCCAGCAAGCATCTTGCCTCTTGCTTGGACAGCAAACCTACTGCTGCTACAGCTCCAGTTACTTCCCCAGGTGCTGGGGACTCGAGCTCGGAGAGGGGCCATCCAGGCTGATGGCAGATCCAGGACAACTCCCCGTCGCCATGGTGACATAGCAACTGGAATGGTCCTGCTACTGCTCTTCCTTGTGGGTTACCCCCACCCCTCACTCGCTGGGCCACTGGGGGGCTTTGAGAGCCAGGATCAGTGCCGGACTCCGCGGTGCTCCAGTGAATGCCCAGAGACCACTGAGTGGGTACGGCTGGACACGGAGAACTTGATGCCAAGGAGCTGGGGCTCAGAATGCACCCCCTCTGCCCTCTCCCATCGCCCGCACCTCCTCTTTGGGATTCAGCAGCGGGACAGCAGCTTCCCTTCTTGCTCACGTAGCACAGAGAAGTGAAGTCCTGTCTTCTGTCTCCCTCCACGCACCCACGCCTCCTTCCCGGCTACAGCACAGTCATCAACCCTTGGCATGACTGTGGCGGCCAGGCCAGGAATGACTCTAGGCAGCATGGGCGGTGATGGCGAGCCGGAGAGAACCCCAGCCTCTGTCTGCATCCAGCAGCCTCAAGGATTAATCCCCTTTGTATTCAGTACAACAGAATCCAGCCCGCTCTCCTTCCAGCCCATTCAGCAAGGGGCCATCCTGGCTGGTGGGCTGGACCTGCGACCGCTCCTGCTGGGCTCCGGTTTCCCAGGTAAATAACTGCTAAGAGCAGCACCTGGGCAGGAGCGAGACCCCTGCTCTTGGACAGACAGCCCCTTTCTCACGCAGCCCTCGCCTCTTGTGCTCAGCACTGGGGCTTAAGCCTCCCCGAGCCCAAAGCGCACGTGTTTCCATTGGTGGCCACACCAGCCCCTAACCCTGGCCTGTCTCTGACAACAAGCGCGGCAACCTCCTGCCATATTGCCGGCGAATAGGGTCGCCTCGGGGGTGCTGCCCTCCCAGACGCACAGAGGGATCGCTGCCTGTCCTCCCTCTCTGCTCATCCTGCAGGGTGACTGGCTCCGAGCGGGACAGCGGTGCCTTTGCTAGGGCAGGGACGGTCTTTCCCTGGGACTTCAAAAAAGTCCAGAGAACACACAGAACTGCCGGCCTCAGCAACAAAGCAGCATTGAGCTCCATGCAGCATCCTGCAGGCTCCCGTGGGGAGAAGCATTATATGCTGTGTGTGGGTGTGTGTGTGTGTGTAATCCGGAGGTCGGAGCAGCGGGCTGGGAGTCAGGACTCCTGGGTTCTATATGCAGCTCTGGGAGGGGAAGGTGATTTAGCAGCTACAGCAAAGGACTGTGGGAGGCGGGGAGGGAGTGGGGAGAAGTCAAGGCTCCTGCACTAAATTCCTAGCTCTGCCACTGATTTGCTGTTTCACCTTGAGAATGAGCTGTAGGGTCTGAGGCCTGGTCTACACTAGCCAGTTCTATCGCCATAGCGATGTCAGTCAGGGGTGTGAAAGAACCACATCCCCCGGTGCGGTAGCTATGTGCCCAGATTAACTAGAGGGATTGAACAGGGTTTATCTCTTTCCACGCTGGGCCAGAATAGAGGCTTTGAACTGTCACGATCAGGCACCATTGTGCTAGGAGCTGTCCAAACATTGTCCCAGCAACAAAGAGCTGACAGTCTACCTAGACAAAAGGCAGGAGGGGAAACAGAGGCACAGAGAGAGGACAGCAGCTCCGTGGTAGAAACAGGAGCCGAACTCAGCTCTGCTCACGTCCAGCCCAATATCCCACCCACTAGCCCATGCTGCTGCTGCAGAACGACCGCCCACCCCTGGGACATCAGCTCCGCTGCCCCTGATCCTGCAATGGGACACAAGCAGCGCTGTGGGTGCAGGGGGTCTACCCACACTGATGCAGCGCAGGATCGGGGCCAGTCTGTGGCGTGGGGGGACCCTGTTCGGCGAGCCGCCCCCTCCCTAGGGCTGGTGTCTGCTGTCCAGATCCTTAGCCGCTCATCAGAGGATTGGTAAGATCTTAATGAGGAGCCCTGCTGGGATATTGTTTGCGGGGGTGGCTTGTGTTTGAATGCTGGCTGCTTTCGAGGCTTTCCGCGCTGGAGCTCCTACTCGCTCCCTTCTCCATCTGTGTCCTGTAAGGCTTCCAAGGCGTTTATAGGGCCCCTGTTTTTCATTTTACCAATCCCAGCAAGCTCCAATCTGCGTGGCCCAGAGCGGTCCCTCTCCCACCGTCGTTGCATCTGGGGTTGCAAAGGGTCAGCTCTTAGTCTCCGCAGTCCTGGGCCCCTGTGGGGAAGGTGCTCGTTCTAGACCAGTCAGAGGACCCTGAGGTCTGTTCATGCCCAGAGGCGGTTGGTTCCCAGTGCAGGATGAGACATACCCAGCCCAGCGGCAGTGACAGGAATTAATCAGCAGCATCGTGAGCAGCAGTAAAGAACATTCTCCGGGCATTTCCCTGTTTGTGTCTTCACTCCACTAGCTCAGGACAGCTCCCCATGCGGGGCAGGCTCTGCTCCTGTCTGGGCAACTCCTAGCTAGCAACCTGATCCAACATCCCCTGAAAGGTTCCAAAGAGGATGGAGCTCGGCTGTTTTCAGTGGTGGCAGATGACAGAACAAGGAGCAATGGTCTCAAGTTGCAGTGGGGGAGGTTTAGGTTGGATATTAGGAAACACTATTTCACCAGGAGGGTGGTGAAGCACTGGAATGGGTTACCTAGGGAGGTGGTGGAGTCTCCATCCTTAGAGATTTTTAAGGTCAGGCTTGACAAAGCCCTGGCTGGGATGATTTAGTTGGTGTTGGTCCTGCTTTGAGCAGGGGGTTGGACTAGATGACCTCCTGAGGTCTCTTCCAACCCTAATCGTCTATGATTCTATGAAAGTCTCTCATTGACAGCGCTGAGCATTGAATCAGACCCTGGGAATGCAGCCACAGAAGGAACCACCTAATCAAATTCCAGGTCCATTGCAAAGTTAACTTTAAAGCCTAAAGGGGTCAGCGGGGTCAGCGGGCTCAGAGACCACATAGCTCCATGTCCTGGTCAGCAGGACATTGGGGCAGATGGGGCTCAAGTTTCAACTCCTAAAGGTTGGGATGGGTTGGAAGCATAAAGTCCAGAAGGTGCAGAATCCTCATGCCAGTTTCTGGCTATTAGGACGAGACCTTCATGGGGACAGATTATCCCACGTCGGCCTATTGTGGGGGTCTGGCACTTTCCTTTGAGACATCTGGTGTTGGCCGGTGATGGAGATAGTATATTGGGCTAGATAGACCTTGGCTCTGATCCAGTCTGTATGTTCCTCTGGACAGGGCATTTTCCAGACACCATCTCCCTTGGGCAGAGTCCCATACCTGCCTCCTTCCCTGACTGGGTTTTTTCCAGGCTGCAGTTCCCGGCCTTCCCTGTGATGTGCCTGTTACCTGAAATTGGGCCAGCTAGTAAGCTTAGGGAGGACTAATGACCCACCAGAGTTTGGCAGAAAGCAGCACGTTTATTATACTGATAGCTAAAGCTCAAAAGAAGGTGTGGGGGGGTCACACTCACACTTGCATACTCATACTCCCAGGACAGGCATGGCACTGGAGATGTCAGGATTGTTCAAGGTATGTGTCCCACAGCACCCCGATGGATGGTGCGATGAGGTAAGTCTTCCTGAGGCACGATGGAATGCAATGTGGCGAACCACTGGCCAGGCGGTCTGGGCGAAGGGCCTTCACGGGAAGTCCAAGCTTGTGAGTGCACTGCTGAGCACATGGCCTCCTCCCCTTTTAAGGACCTGCTCCTCATGGCCTGCGACTAGAGATGACTTGGCCGCGTCTGGTTGGTCACACTCCACCTCGGGCAGTGTCCATGCAGTGTCCATGCATTGGGTGTGTGAGTGATGCCTAATTAGAGTCCCAGATGCCTTATCTACCTGGGAGCCCTTCTGATCTTCCAGCTGTTCAACCAGCCCATTCATCCCACAAGCATTCCAGGAGGGAGGGGAAAAGCCACTTCCCAGGTATTCAGAGAGGGAGAGGAGACAAAAGTGTAACAGACCTTTTGAGCATACAGGTTATACATAGCATACAGCTCACTGGTGCTCCTACAAGAGTGCCCAGCTAGCCAGACTGTCTAGACAGCAGACTCTGGGCCTGTATATTTGAGTGATGTGTTGGATGGCTTCCCCCAGTATAAAAGCTCTTCTTGAAAGCCAGCCACAGATACTGTCATTGAGACTAATTCAGCTCCCACTTATACGAGTGTTACACTGAGTTCAATGGAGCTACTCCAGATTTACCTTGGTATGAACGAGAGGAGAATCAAACCCATTGTGTTTACACATCTCCTTCCTCCCTTCTGTTCAGACTCAATGGGCCAGGTTCTGATTTCGTGTGTACTATGGTAGCTCTGGAGGTGCCAGATTCTCAGCCGGTGTAAACTGGGGCAGCGCCAGTAACGTCAGTGAAACTGCACCAATCTACACTAGCCCATCATCCAGCCTGTTGACGTCACTGGTGTTCTTCTGGATTTACACGCGTGCAACTGGGATCAGCATTTGGCCCAGTGTGAGAACAACTCACCGCAAATGCTCTCTTCCCAGCAGTATCTACAACCAAGCCGCTGCACATGGGACATTGGGCATTTAGTATCATTGGGACATTGGGTCAGCGTCAAACGCAGCCCAGTTCAAAATCACGCGTGCCTCAGACTCCGCAGTACAAGGACACTCCTGGCGTCTCTCTACTGTGTACCGCTCCATCTGCCCGGTAATAAAGTGCTTGCAATGTGGCATAGATTGCACTTTATTAGATAAAGCAAATAAACTGAGGGATTTAATAAAAGCCTCCAGACACAAGTGAACTGAGTTGCCATTATCCAGCCGGAGGAAATTGGGTTGCTCGGAAAAATAATAAAAAGCAAGAGATGTCGTAAGGCTCAAAAAGGATTTCCCTCCTGTCTGCTCAGGGGAAGTGAATTCGGATTTGGTGCCGCTGTTCAGGGCCGGCTCCAGGCACCAGCCTATCAAGCAAGTGCTTGGGACGGCACCTGGAGGGGGGCGGCGCTCACCCGGGGAGAGTGGAGCCGCAGCGGGCTCGCCGCCCTCCCCTGGCACTCCGGCCAGCCGGGGAGAGCGGGGCCGTGGCCAGGCTCTCTGCCCGTCTCCCAGCGCTCCGGCCGGCTGGGGAGAGTGGGGCCGTGGCCGGGCTCGGCGCCCTCCCCTGCCGCGCTCCCCGCTGGGGGGGCCAGGGGCGGCGGGAGGCTTTTTTGCCTGGGGCGGCAAAAAAGCCAGAGCCAGCCCTGCCACTGTTTAATGGTGAGCTGAGAAGGTTTCTCTTCAGGGCCGGCCCACAACATTTTGGCACCAGAGGCGGGGAGCTCAAATGAAGCCCCCATACCCCCTCGCTTGGGCCAAAACTTTGAAAGGTCTCAATCCTGCCTTCTTCCTGTTCTACTCCTCTCATGGTCCTGCTCTGCTACCTACCCTAATAAAGGAGAATTAACAACTTAAAATGCCTTGTTCAAAAATTTTAAGTAACACTTAACTTTCAAACACCTGAACAGCAAATGTAACTTTTCTTGTCTGCATAGTAAAAAGTGACATTTTTATCTGTTTGAATAATCAAAGTGGTGCTTTCCGTGCCCCCTTGGTTGCAAAGATTTGAACTGCTTCCTGCTGAAGGTCCATAGTCTGGGCCAGCTCATGCTCTATTGAGATGGTTGCAAGGCCGACCAGCCTCTCCTGTGTCATTGTGGAGCGTAGATGTGTTTTTATTAACTTCATATCGGAGATGCTGCATTCTCCACTGTCAACTGTTACAGGAAGTGTTAGAAGTATGCGCAGAGCAACAAAAGCATTTGGAAAGAGGGTGGTCATCCTATTTGTGCACATATATTCCAGAACAGCCTTTGGAGTTGATCCTGCTGAAATGTATCTTGAAAGCGCTTTCACTCGCATCAATATTGCGCATGTCATCATGTGTCAACACTGTCGCTAGTGCCCTGCATTGCTGGTGTAGGTCTTCTTCAGGTATAGTGAGGAGTTTTGGAATATCAGACAACATCCCAAATATACTGCTGTGTTCCTTGAGCTGCAAGAAATGTTCTTCAACTGACTGTATTGCACAATCTGCCACCTGGTTAAAGAATTCAACTTTGAATTGTTGTTTGGGGTCTCTTATGGGATTATCCCGTGCCTCGTAATCAAAATGTCTTTTCTTCGGTGACTCTTGTATTCTTGAATGGGTGGGAAAATAGCTTCAGTGTGAAGTTCCTCTGCCAACTTCTGTGCACTCTTCAGAACATTTTGAAATCCCTCATCTGACCGGTAAGACTGTAGGTATGACTTTGCTTTGTCCACTTGTTTCATTGCTCCAGGTATATCAAGGTCAACAACACCTTGGAGTCCCTTGCTTACAACATGTATTTCAAACAGTATGTCATGCCACAACACTAAGCCACACAGAAATTTGAAGTCATGTATGTTTCTGGTGATTCCATTTCCCTCCTCCACTGTTCTCCCACGAACAGTTCCTGTCATAGCATTATCCTCCATAATGGCAACTACGGCATCTTCTATCTTCCCAGTTTGGTGTTTGATAGGCTTTATTGCCTCCACTCGACTTACCCATTGTGTGGCACTCAGTGGTTTCAGTGTCAGAGAGGATGTTCCCAGATGTTGCTTCAAAATTGGCCACTGGTGAGTTGATGCAGAGAAAAATACATAGATGCTTTGAATTACATTAAAAAATTCAGCAGCCTCACTAGAAGCTGATGCTGCATCACTGACCACCAAGTCCAATGAATGAGAACTGCATGGGACAAAAAAAGCTCGAGGGTTTAACTCTCGGATCCATGTCTGCACTCCTCTGTTCCTTCCTCTCATGTTGGCACCATTATTGTAGCCCTGACCTCTCATGTCAGCTATCGCAATTCCCGTATCTTCCAGCTTTTTAAGAAGCACATTTGTCATACCAGCTCCTGTAGTATCATCAATGTCAACAAATTCTAGAAAATGCTCTCGGACAGTCACCATTGCAGGGACATTTTCACTACGTTCTGTTGTTGTTACAAAACGCACCATTAAAGTCATTTGTTCCATATGGCTGATGTCAGGTGTGCAGTCCAGAATAACAGAGTAATATTTTGCTGACTTCAGATTTGCCACAATCTTCTGTTTGACTTTTGTTGCCAGTAATTGTCTGATCTCATTTTGAATTGTTTGTCCAAGGTAGTGGTGTGTGTACATTTCTTGGGTGGTGACTCTTCTTAGATGCTCCTGGAGTACAGCATCAAACTCAGCCATCAGCTCCACAATTTTAAGGAAGTGTCCATTGTTTGGCACATACAGCTGATCTGAAGTGCCACACAGTGCTAGCTTTTGGGTAGCAAGCGTTCTCACAATGGCAATGAGCCCTTTCAGAACATTTTGCCAGTAAAGAGACTCTGATGCAATCTTCTCTTGATGCTGATCATCTATGATAGCCTTTAACCTTAGTCTCATCTCAAGCTCGTTCCACCTATGGAATGCTCTCTGGTGATTTGCTGCCTTCTCATGGCATGCCAGATTTCTAGCCAGATTTTTCCAGTCCTTTGTTCCTGTAGAACCCAATGTGTCTGGAACATTAGACTGGAAGAGTTTGCAACAAAAACAGTATGCAGCATTCTGGATTTTTGAGTACATAAGCCATGGCCTCTCCACTTTGTCACCATTGGGGATTTCACGCCAGTAATGTGTTGGCTGGAAACTTCTATTTTCATTGTCTTTGGGGAACATGAAGTTTTTCACTTGCTGTGGCCCATGCAGTACAAGGAAGTCCCTCAGGCTACTGCTCAAGTGGGTCCACAGTCCTGGATCATCTAGACTTAAGGAACTAGACTCGGCAGCAGCTGTTTCTTGCACCTCCACCACACTCTTCTCTGATCTACACTTTTCTTCAGGAATGTGCATGGTTACACCCATTTGAGATGGAGATATGGATGCTGCAGTAGTTGCCAGGTCACCTGCACTCTGACGAACTGGAAGATCAGGCATCTCCTCACCACTCCCATCCTCACTGGGGCCGGAAGGCTCACCGTGAACATTTGTGTCTATGTATCTCAGGAGAGCTCCTTCCTGCTTAGATAGAAACGCTTCCTTTGCTTTCTTTCTTTGTCTGAATGCTGCCCCAGAGGGGCATTTTCTTCCTTCACTCATGACTGCTGTTCTCTGCCAGCTATAGTGGCTCTCAACACTCAGTTGAAGGGGACAAATAAGCAGGCTGGTAGCAGGGTCTGAGTGAGGGAAGATATCAGCATTTTAAGGGCCTAACTGGCTCCTACTACTTCAGCTGACTGCCTGTTCTCCTCAAGGGGGTTCAGGGAAGCAGCAGGAAACAGGAAGCTCTGTGAGAAGCTGGTGTGAATCAGTCCAGGCTCCTGGGGGTGCTGGAGAGGTACATAAGAGGCTCCTCCTCCTCTCTCTCCCTGCAGCTCCTGCTGCTTTCTGTTATTCCCTCTCACCTTTTCTCCTGCCTGCCTGTTATGTCTCTTATGCCCTCCTTCCTCCAGCACAGCACTCCACCATCTCTGTGCATCTAGAGCAGAGAGACTACATATGCACCAGCAGCAGACACAATTTTCTACACTCTGGGTGCTAGTGGTGCCCCCCACAGTCTAGCACCTGAGGCAGCTGCTTCAGTTCGCCTCATGGTAAGGCAACCCTGTTTCTCTTCTAAGCCTTATGACTCTTCTAAGGCTTATAGACTGGCTGGGATGATTTAGTTGGGGATTGGTCCTGCTTTGAGCAGGGGGTTGGACTAGATGACCTCCTGAGGTCCCTTCCAACCCTGAGATTCTATGATCTAAGTCCCCTCGCTCTCCACCTTCAGCCAGGCATGTGGGATTAGGCGGCTGGCACCGTCAGTGGGTCAAGACATTATGCCTCTAACCGTACACATGATTGAGTTCTAATCCCCAACCCGATAGACTTCCTGTTTGACCTGGGGCAACTCACAACGGACTATATTTTTCCAAAGGCCTTCACAGCTGCAGTTAGGGTCAAATTTGCATAAGTGCTCAGCACCTGCCTTGTTAAACTCTGACAATCTGGCCATCAAATTTGGTGCCTAAATCAATGGGAGCTGAGCTCACTGGGACTCGGACCCTTAACCTCCTTGCCACAGTTCCCCTTTGTAAAATAGAGATAAAGAAACTCCATCTCCCACCCTTTGTCTGTTTAGACTGTAAACGCCTTGAGGCAGGGACTGTCTCTCACTCTGACTTTACAGCACCTAGTACAATGCAGCTCTGATCTCAGTTGCGACCTCTAGCTGGAGTGGCGATGCTGATAATATATAACAACAACAGGGAGTGGGTATTTAATATCATCGTCCTTATTATTAGTATTGCAGTGGCACCCAGAGGCCCCACTCAGGATTGGGGCCGCTTTGTGCCAGGGGCTGTACAAAGAGAAAATAACCCCTGCCCCAAAGAGTTTATGAGTTCCTGGTGCTTTTTTCCTCTTGAGATATGGGCCCAGATCCATGAATGGCACAAGCCTGGTTATCCTAGATTGGGCCTCAGGATATAAAGTACCATTTTGTTCTGACTGTACCATAGGAATCTTTATTGCAGAGCACGGGACTTGCCGGCTCTGCAGAGATGCACGAGCAGGTCCAGGATGGGTATAGCAGGGGGAGGGCTGGAGGTCGTGAATGAGATCGTGCATTGGCAGAGCTGGGTGGGGTCTCAGGAATGGAACAGCTGGGGATGCTGTAGGTCAGCGTGTGATGCATCCGCTTAGCTGAGTCGTGAGCGAACACATGCCTCGCCCCTCTCCTCGCTAGCCCGAGCCCTTGTCAGTGCCCCCAGCTTTCTGTTTCCACATGTGGTGAAACTCATCTTGTTCCAGCCTCTGACGCTGCCTAATGGAAAGAGAGAGACCTCAGCAGCGAGGCTGGATAAACTGAGGAGGGTGATTCACTCGCGCGCACACACAGACCCTCTTGTTCCGTGGCGAGACAAACAACTTTCCAGCTGCACGAAAAGCCCATCTGTTGATAGGGAAGCAGAGACGAGTGAGGGCAGCCAGAGCAAGTGACAATTAAGATGTATTCTCCTGTCTATCAAGGAAAAGCTGTCCAGGGAGAGAGGACACTGGTGAATACAAAAATTTGACCTACCTTCAAATATTCTGATCAGGCAGGGAAAATAAAAGATCTCTGGGAAATCTGAAAACCAAATTGCAGTTGTTTTTATACAATATTCTCCAGACGATGTTTTAAAACAATTGCCAATGTTGCGCCAATGTTGCGCGTCAAGGGTAAATTCTGTTCTCGCACAGGTGTGTGCAACGCTCATTGGGCTGAGATCCCATGCTGGCGAGTCCTTTAAATCTCTCCTTAAAACTCACCCGTGTCATGATGATCTCAAAACACAGGCGAGGGGTTCGCCAGCTGGAGTGCTGTGACCTCTGCTTATTCCATTCATCAAAGTTATCTCATGATCTCGTGCTTACATTGTAAACTCTTTGGGGCAAGGAGCATTTTTTGTTATGTTTGTACAGCGCCGAGCACAACGGGGTGCTGATCCCTGCTTGGTGGTCTCTAGGCATTACCACAGTACAAATAATAATAATAGAATCATAGAAATGTCGGGCTGGAAGGAACCTTGAGAGGTCATCAAGTCCAGCTCCCTGCACTGAGGCAGGACCAAGTAAACCTAGATCATCCCTGGCAGGTGTTTATCTAACCTGGACTCTCTCCAATTTATCAACATCTAGATGTGGCACCCAGAATTGGACACGCTACTTCATTTGAGACCACACCAGAGCTGAATAGACTGGGACGTGTCTTATGTAGGACTCTTCTGTTCATATACACCAGAATATTAACCTTTTCCGCAAGTGTCGTCACATTGTTGACTCAAAGTCAATTTGTGATCCACTAGAACCCCCAGGTCCTTTTCAGCAGTACGACCACCTCCCGTTGTGTAGCATTTCAGTTTTTCCTTCCTCTGTGTAGTACTTTGCACTTGTCGTTACTGAATTTTGTCTTGTTGAGTTCAGACCAATTCTCCCATTTGTCAAGGCCGTTTTGAATGCTAATCCTTGTCCTACAAAGTGCTGGCAACCCCTCCCAGCTTGGTGTCAGCCGCAAATGTCACAAGCACACTGTCCGTTCCGTTAGCCAAGTCATTCAAGAAAATATTGAACAGTCCCGGTCCCAGGACTGAGCCCTAGAGGAGCCCACTAGATGTTTCCCCCCAGTTTGGTAGCGAACTGTGGGATCCCCGCTCCAGCTCTGACTCCAGCTCTGCCAATGCACCTCGGTCCCGTCCTGCAGCACCCTCTGCTATCCCAGCCTTGGGATCCCCCCCCCCCCCCGCAGCTCCGACCCCAGCTCTGCCAATGCACCTCGGTCCCGTCCTGCAGCACCCTCTGCTATCCCAGCCTTGGGATCCCCCCCACCCCGCAGCTCCGACCCCAGCTCTGCCAGTGCACCTCGGTCCCGTCCTGCAGCACCCTCTGCTATCCCAGCCTTGGGCTCCCCCTCCCCCCCGCAGCTCCCACCCCAGCTCTGCCAGTGCACCTCGGTCCCGTCCTGCAGCACCCTCTGCTATTCCAGCCCTTGGCACCGCCCGCAGCTCCAACCCCAGCTCTGCCAATGCACCTCGGTCCCGTCCTGCAGCACCCTCTGCTATCCCAGCCTTGGGATTCCCCTCCCCCCCGCAGCTCCGACCCCAGCTCTGCCAGTGCACCTCGGTCCCGTCCTGCAGCACCCTCTGCTATTCCAGCCCTTGGCACCGCCCGCAGCTCCAACCCCAGCTCTGCCAATGCACCTCGGTCCCGTCCTGCAGCACCCTCTGCTATCCCAGCCTTGGGATCCCCCCCCGCAGCTCCGACCCCAGCTCTGCCAATGCACCTCGGTCCTGTCCTGCAGCACCCTCTGCTATCCCAGCCTTGGGATCCCCCCCCCCCGCAGCTCCGACCCCAGCTCTGCCAATGCACCTCGGTCCTGTCCTGCAGCACCCTCTGCTATCCCAGCCTTGGGATCCCCCCCCCCGCAGCTCCGACCCCAGCTCTGCCAATGCATCTCGGTCCTGTCCTGCAGCACCCTCTGCTATCCCAGCCTTTGGCACCCCCCGCAGCTCTGCTAATGCACTCCAGACACCTCCTGCTGAGAGAGACCCAGCCTTAGCAACCCAGCCGCCCACATTGGCCGAGGCACTTGTTATGCAGGCAGATGCCCACTAGGGATGAAGATGAGCAAGCCCCTAACTCGCTTTCACTTGGCCAAGTCCGATCCCTGGACTGCACAGCTCATGCATCACACCAGCTGAGCCCCCCCCCCCCCCCCCCCCCGTGGGTTTCTTTCTCAGTCGAATCAGAGGTGCTCATGATATTTCCCCCCTCCTCTGAGCAATGCCCGTGTAGGGTTCTTGAGAGAAAGAACCAGGCTTTATTGATGAAATCTCTGCTCAGACATGGCACGCCCTCACCCCCCGCCCCATCCCTGCCTTGGTAGCGTTAGCGAGGAACCTGCTGGATGGGGGCAGGGAAATATGGGCCGTGTTACGCAGCGGCCTGTGGTGATCTCGGCGCAGCATGTGAAGGGAGCTGCCAAGGGGCTCCGTAGCAGCTCTGGCTGCTGCCTCTCATGCTGTAGCTGGCGTTAAATGGTCGTTAAAAATAACCCACCTCCTGGAAAACGAAGCGAGCTCTCCCTTCCAGACGCTCACGTGCTCCCGGCCCCAGAATGTGAGACGCTTGGGCAGCAGGCGGGGTAGGCAGGGAACAGGGAGTCGGCTCCAGAAACATCCCAGAGCGGCTAAGAGATCGGTGACATTTGGGCTTTAAAATAAGAGTGAAGCCTGGATATCGCTGTAGGGCCCTGTTAGGTGCAGAGGGGACCCCTCCCGCCCCTCCCACCCACATGGAAACAGAAGCAGCGAAGGGAAGCAAGAGAAAGAAAATACGCTGAGATTCTAGGGCCAGAGCCTCAGCTGGTGTAAAGGGACGTAGCTCCATTGGCTTCAATGCTGACTCTTGCCACCTGAGGATCTGGCCCGTACAGTGACCAGAGCTGAGAGTGGGAAGGGTGCAGAGCAAATCCACAGAGCCGGCCAAGAAAGGAGCAGAGGGGGCAATGGTCAAATATGGGGCTAGATCCTGCAAAGCCCTGACTGAGCATAGGCCAGACTAACAGGACGGGGGCTGCTGTCCTGGGAAGCAGCCAGGGCCGGCTCTAGCTTTTTTGCTGCCCCAAGCAGCAAAAAAAAGCGCCGCCCCCCGAGTCCCCCCGCCGAGCACCGCCTCCCGAGCCCCCCAGTCGAGCACCGCGCTGCCCCCCCACCGAGCGCCGCCAGAACCCCCCCAGAGCGCGGCCCCCCCATGCCACCCCCCCACCGAGTGCCGGAGGACGCCCCCCCTGCGCCGAGCGCCGCCGGAACCCCCCTCCAGCGCCGCGCCCGCGCCGGCCCCCCGCCGAGCGCCGCATGCCGGAGCCCGCCCCCCGTGCCGAGCGCCAGCGCCGCGCCCGCGCCGGCCCCCCGCCGAGCGCCGCATGCCGGAGCCCGCCCCCCGTGCCGAGCGCCGAGCCCCGCGCTGCCCCCCCCGCCGAGCGCCGCACAGCGCCGCCGGAGCGCGCCCTCCCCCCCCGCGGAATGCCGCGCCGCACTCCCCCCGCCGCTCCTTACCAGGTGCCGCCCCAAGCATGTGCTTGGATGCCTGGTGCCTGGAGCCGGCCCTGGAAGCAGCGACTCTGAAAAGGGTCTTGGGGGGGGTCACACTGGATAATCGATTGAATGTGAGCTCCTGGCGGGGACTCTCAAGTAGGAGTAGAGATATTCTACTACCTCTGTATATAGCACGGGTGTGACTGCTGCTGGAATAGTGTGTCCACAATGCAGGAAGGAGGTTGATGAATTGGAGAGGGTTCAGAGAAGAGCCATGAGAATGTTTCAAGGCTTGGAAAACAGGCCTGGCCGTGAGAGACTCAAAGAGCTCAATCCGTTGAGCTTAACAAAGAGAAGGATAAGGGCAGGGCCGGCTCCAGGCACCAGCGCAGCAAGCGGATGCTTGGGGCGGCCAACGGAGAGGGGCAGGACGTCCGGCTCTTTGGCGGCAATTCGGTGGCGGGTCCCTCAGTTCCTCTCGGAGGGAAGGACCCGCCACCGAATTGCCGCCGAACAATGAAGCAGCGGTGGTAGAGCTGCTGCCGATCGCTGCTTGGGGTGGCAAAAACCCTGGAGCCGGCCCTGGATAAGGGCTGACTCGAGCCCAGTACCTACGTGGGGAACGGGAATTGGATAATCGAGGCAGGGCCACGCGGGAGGGGGGGCAAGTGGAGCAATTTGCCCCAGGCCCCGCGAGCCCTGGCCTGGCGGTGGCCCGGGTCTTCGGCAGCATTTTGGCGGGGGGGCCCTTCAGTGCTGCCGAAGACGCGGAGCAACTGAAGGGCCCCCCGCCGCCGAAAGGCCACCGAAGACCCGGACCGCCGCCGGGTGAGTACAAGTGCTGCAGCTCCCCCGCTTTGCCCCAGGGCCCCTGAATCCTCCGGGCGGCCCTGAATCGAGGGCCCTTCAAGCCAGCAGATAAAGGTACACCAAGATCCAAGGGGAAGCTGGACAAATTCAGGCTAGAAATAAGATGCAAATTTTTAACAGCCCCCCCCACCTGCCATCAGCTGGTTCAGCCCTAACACCCCCCCACCCCCAGGGGCTTAGAACACAGGGGGAAAGGCTTGCGAACCTGTGCTTGCAAGGATCACCCCCTGCTTCGGCCCTCTGCCGCCAATTGCTCATTGCCTTGGTATAGCCCTTTTAGGCCAAGGCTCTCGGTAAATATCAGCCGGCCAATTTTACTACCCCGGGTTTAGAAGAGGTGAGGAAACTGGAGCCCACAGCGGCAAAGTGGCTTGTCCGCGGTGAGTCACTAGAGCAACACGGGGACTAGAACCCCAGTGCCCAGGCTGCTGCTCTAACCACTAGGCCGTGCTCCCCGCACAAAGAAAGGGCAGCGCCGTTCAATCCAAAATGGTCTCTCTGAGGCTTTATTCACACACACAGCCAGCTCCTCAATTGGTGTCAATGCGCGTAGCTCCATCAAAGTTAACGGCCTGATGCTGATTTCCACCAGCATAGGCGCTGGTGGGGGGAGGGATAATTCAGTGGTTTGAGCATTGGCCTGCTAAACCCCGGGTTGTAAGTTCAGTCCTTCAGGGGGCCACTTAGGGCTCCGGGGCAAAAAAAATAGTCAGGGATTGGTCCTGCTTTGAGCAGGGAGTTGGACTAGATGCCCTCCTGAGGTCCCTTCCAACCCGTCTAGTCTAGTCTATGGGCCGCGCCAGCAGGGAGGGGAAAGACATTTGCTGCATGCTGTGCTGTACGACAATAACAGCTAATGAATGCTCTCGAATTTGCCCATCTCCTTATGACCATATTTCAGCTCTCCAAAGGTCCGCCCTTTTCTCCCCCTGTTCGTCTTTTTTCTCATCGCTCCGGAAAGTCTAAGTGAGTCAATTTGAGAAGGTGATGTCTTCTCCCCCTCCCCCTCTTTTCCTTCCTTTCTTCTCTGAAAGACATAAAAATCAACTCGCTCACGTTCAATGGGTAGAAATTATGTGTGAGCAGCCGGAGCCTGTGGCTAGCTGTTAAAAATCTTTAATAAGTGAGTCTCTCTGTCACCAAGAATATAAAAGGGAATTGAAAGGGGAGATTAAACACAGGGAGTTATGTATTCGGCCTTCTGCTAAATCCAGAGAGGCTTCTGTTTCTTTTCTTCCCCCCCACTACCTCTGATCTTCCGCTAGTGTAGCTTTTAATGATGCCTGGATAGGAAGGGAAGAAAAGCTTATGGGAAACATTTTAGGACTAGGCTCAGCTGATCATCCCACAGAGAGGTAGATCCCAGCAGTGGGAGGATGGCTGGCTTGGGAATGGGCTAGTGCACCGTTTTCACTTCCAGGTTAGTGGTTGTTTCTTGAGCCTAGTTCCGTTCCTTGTAGAGATGGGTCTAAAGAAATCCCCCACCCCCTTGGGATTTCTGGGGGGCACTCGGTTCAGACACTAACACGCCCCTGATTCCAGGCGGGAACAAAAGCCAGAAAGGGCCGGGGGCCAGTTTTTTGGGGTCAGCTTTGGACGAAATATCACAGTGATGTCTGATTTCTGCCACTGTGAGAGTTGAGTGTCTGAAATCCAAACCCACACCTGAGAAAGCTAGAATAAAACTGAGGTGTATCAACCTGAGCTAGACACCCCTTAATAATCAGCAGGGGGGAGCTGGGTAGTCTAGTGGGTCAGAGTTAAGGACTGAGGAGCCTGGCTTCTAGCCCCGGCCATGTGACTGACTCCTTATGTGACCTCGGCAAAGCCATTCCCAGCCCGGTGGAACCTTGGCGAAGTCCCTCAATTTCCCTGCGTGCCCCTAAGCAGCGTCACTTCTGGTGCGTGTACGGCGCCTGCTTTCTAGGCTGACACCAGGCCCTGCAGAACTAAAATGCCCAGGCTCCCTCGCTGCGGGTGCAAAAGCCTCGTGCCCTCTGTGGATCAGGCACGGAGGGGCACCTGCCACACACGCTCGCCAGTGGGTTACAACTCAGTCAACCCAGCTAGTTCATGGAGCAAACGCCAGCCACCTTCCTCAGAGCCGAGGGCTGCATCTGAGTGGAACTCCCCTGCAGAGATGACGTACACCCAAAGCTGTGCTGGGAACACCATCATTAGTAGCCCCCAGCACTAGCACTCTTGGGGCCTGGGCCCTGGCAGTGCCAGGAATTGCCAGGGAATCCAGCAGACAGTCCCCCTCCCTTCTTTACCACCTGGCAGCTGCTTTCATCTGTGTCAGATACCAAGGGTTTTTCATCTTGGCACTAGCGAAGACCTGTGAGACTGGCGGGTACAGCTGAGAGCGACCAGGCAGCTGGGAAGAGCGTGAGTGACTCACAGAGACTGGAGAGAAACCGAGGCCGGTTTCCAGCATGTAACCCTTTGTAACCCTTTGCACAAAGGGCAGGCAGGGCTGGCTCCAGGTTTTCTGCCGCTCCAAGCGGCACGGGGGGGAAGGGGGGAGGGAAGCCAATCGGCGGCACTTCGGGGTAGCTCAATCACTCCGCTCCATTCTTCGGCAGCAGTTCGGTGGCAGGTCCTTCACTCCCTCTCTTCCTCTTTGGCAGCAATTCGGCGGCAGCTCAAAGAGGAAGAGAGGGAGCCGCCGCTGAATTCCCGCCGAAGACCCAGACAGAGTGCCGCCCCTTTGTATTGGCCGCCCCAAGCAACTGCTTCCTTCGCTGGTGCCTGGAGCCGGGCCTGAGGGCAGGACGGTTCTGCCAGGCAGGATGGAATGAGCCCCGCCGCGAGGGGCTCTGTTTTGCTGCAGGGGAGGCGAGGCTGCACCAGGCGCTACTGGCCCCGCCTCCCAGCTGGAATACGCTGGTGCGTTGGGTGGACCAGTTCACGCTGGTGGCGAATCTGGCTCACACCTCCACAGCATGAGTCACGTTCTGAGACGGGCAGACTCCTGGCTCATGTGCGGAAAGCTGAGGAATCCCTGCTCTGATCCCGTAGGCCTCAGCCCAGGGTCCCTTAGGGCCAGGGCTCCTTTTTTCCTGTCCATTCTTTCCTCGATTCTCCTCTCCCTTCTCCCCGTGCTCTTCTTCCCTCTGACGCCAGCTCTTCCCTTCGCAAGGGCACCCTGCTATGCTGCACGGCTGGCTGTTCTCTTTGCACTGCCTCTCTTCCTCCTCCTGGGGGCGACACCCGGCTTCTCTCGCGGCACGCCCCCTTCCTAGGCAGGCAGCGAGCTGGGTAGCGCCGGCGGGGGGAGAAGTGGCTAAAAGCAACAGCAGTGGCCTGTTCTCCCCACTTCCCCCTCTTGGACAAATCTAGCTCCCCTGCTCCACAGGATGTGGTGGAAACACAGACTTTTATGCTCATCTCAGGTCACCATTAGCCCTGTTCTGCACCCAGCGAGGAGCCCTGGTCTGAAGAACACGGCACACTCTACCTGAGGGTGTCATTTGCAAAGGAGCAATGGGGGGGAACAGACTTTTCCTAGGTCCATAGGCTCCATTATGGCTTATACTCTTTACCTGCCCTCCCCCAATGTTCTAGCGGCTGACACAACTTTGCCCCCGCCTCTGAATTTTCTGAAAAGACGCCTCTGCTCTACCACCTCGCCCCCTTCCGTTTCTCGTCAGCGCTCCTCTCAACTGAGATACCCACCTGTGCGATGCTCAGTCCCCACCCCCTCCTCCTGGCGAGCTCTGACAGGGCTCCAGGATGGATTCTGAGACAAGAACCCTCATCCCCCATCACTCGTAGCCTAGCAACGAGAAGGTACCCGACTACAGAGGCTGGAGAGGGAAGTCGGACCGCGTGGGAGAGGCAGCAATCTCAGTGCTATTCCTCCTGGACTCTACCTGCTTTGTTCCTTTCCCCCAGCTCGCTTTCTTTAGTGGCTCCTTGACAGGCCTTGTGTTTTCTCTGGCTAGGTAGCATGTTTATGGATGTCCTTGCGGGGGGCATGGCAAAGGCTGAATGGGGTGTCATCACAGCCCGTCACTTTAACAGCTGCAGTGAACTCACCCATCGGCCAGCTCGGTGGGCAGCCCAGTGACTGTGTCGGGTTTGAAGACAGAAGTGGTGGGGGAGTGGAACAGTCTCATTTCTCAGTATGACACGGAAGAATAGGAAAGAGACAGACAGGATTAATTCATGCATTCGCGTGAAGTGCGCTGCAGTTGCCAAGTGCTGACTTACTAGTGTTTATCATTATCATTGTTTATGATGATGCTGTATTTTAGCCATGTCTGCGCTATTAAACAGCCACAAAGCACCCAGCAACTGGCGCACTGAGGAGCACAGACACACCGCTGCGTGCTGAGAGACACGCAAAAGTCACACACCTGCACAAACAGGTATGCCCATAAATGCACGCAGTGCAGGCACCCCAAAAACACACACAGCGGTATGTGCACGCACACATGCATGCATATACACACACACTCCTGCATATACACACACACACATCACATTATACATTCACACACACATCTACATTCACCCTGAGAGTTACACAAAAACACACACACAGAAATCGAGACTAAGCCAGAGACACTCACAGAAACACCCACTAGTAACTCACACTCATCCCCCTTCACTTTCTCTCTCTCTGACACACACATATACACCCTCCCCACCCATCCTGAGTTTAAACTGCAGCCGTTCATTTCCACTCCAGCGCCCGCCCGCTTTGTGAGCCGAAAAGGCTCTGGGCGTGGCATTTGCCCTTCAGGGAAGAAAGCCGGTGAAATGGCCAGCAAGCGGGAAGAAGGCAGAGATGGAAAACAGAAATGCTGAACCGCGGCCATGTGCCAACAGGCAACACTTTCCCAAGGCCAAGAATTTGATTTTTCTCGGCCGTGGCTGGTTTGGAAGCTGTGTGTCATCGGCCCCAGAAGGCAGCTGCTGGAGGCCCCTTGCCCACCTGTGCTAAGAGGATTTGAAGCCATTGCCGGGGTGGACTATTCATCACCACTCAGCATTGGCCAGACTCTGCACCCATTGCAGGCAGCATTGAGTCCAATGGGAGCAATCTAGCTAGCGCCAATAACAATAGCAGTGAAGGTACTGCGGCACGGGCTACCCACTCACATACATCCCCAGGGTCCCGTGTTGCCATGGCTTCACTACTATTGTTATTGGTGCTCGCTTGCTCCCGTCACCCGCCTCTGGTTGTACTGTAGCCGTCCCCTGTGTGACTGTTCAACAAATGTGTCAGGACCAGGATGTCTCTTGTCTTCATGTTCAGCCTGGGAGACTGACCCGTGTCTTTCAAAACTTCCTGCAGTGACTTGCTTCCCCTGCCAACGGTGTGCGGCTCTTCACAGATGACTGAGGTCCTATCCTTGCTTTGGGCGAGGGGTTCCTGGAATAAGGGGGAATTCAGCTGGGTAATGCCCTTGCTCTGCTCCCATTACTGTGTAGCACTGCCAAAGCAAGAGAGGCAGAACAAGAAGCAGTGGCTGGAAGCTGAAGCCAGACAAAGTCTGATTGGAAACAAAGCGCACGTTTTTAACAGAGGGGCTGATTAGCCATTAGAACAAACTCCCCAGGGAAGTGATGGATTCTGTACCTGGTGAAGTCATCAAATCAAGACTGGCTGCCTTTCTGGATGATGAGTCAGGCAAACACAAATTATGGGGCTCAATACAGGAGGGAGTGGATGAAATTCTCTGCCTGTGTTCCACAGGAGGTCAGACTAGGTGGTCTAATAGTTCTGTCTAGCCTTAAAATCTATGAAAGCACAAGAAAGAGCTCAGTTCCCAGCGTGACTCCTTGTGACAGCCTGTACCCCTATAGTCATTTGAAAACTCATAATTTGCTGATCATTATTGTCCTGGTAAAATATGTGTGGCAATACTGTATGTAAAATTATTTGATTCCTCTGAATGGTATTACTAAGATGTGTTCCAAGTCTGGGGAGCATTGCAGTGGGGGAGGGATCCTGACTGAAAGAAATTCAGCCAATAAGAGTGCTAGAACATGTGGTGAGAGAGAGACTTTGATTTGAATTCACTTAGCTTGTTAAGTGAGGCATTAGTTGTGTTTTACTTTTATTTCCTTGTAACCAATTCCAACTTTTATGCCTCATTACTTGTAGTCACTTAAAATCTACCCTGCTGTAGTTAATAAACTTGTTTTATTGTTTTATCTAAACCAGTGTCTTTGGATCGAAGTTTTGGGGAAACTCCATTTGACATAACAGGATTTGTGCATATCATTTTCTATTAATAAAATGATGGACTTTATATGAGCCTGTATTGCCCAGGAGAGGGCTGGGCAGTAAAAGACAGACATTTGTGGGGAAAGTCAGGGACTGGGAATTTACTGTTGTCGCTCTCCAGTATAATGTAAGAATGGCTGGCTGCAGCACTCATACAATATAACTGGGAGTAACTTGCATGCCGGGGGCTGTGGGAGAGCAGACCGGAAGCTCTCACAGCGAAGCAGTGTAAAAGGAACCCCAGGCTGGAGAACTGAGGGGACACAACTGTTCACTGGTCCAGCTTGTGTCCTGGGTAATGTCACACACCTATAGGCAGATATTTAGAGGAACTCTGCACCCAACATGCCTCCAATGGGCTGAGCTCTTTGGAAAATCTGCCGCTGTGGACTGGCTTTGAGCTGAGGGTGAAGTAGAACCCCCCGCCTCTTGCCTCTTTCCACCTCCTACCTTCCCCATGACCTCCTCTCTCCTAGTGACACCCTGTACTTCTGTATCTGCTCCTCCCTCCAGCCTCTCTGTGCCTCCGTCTATGCCGCCCCTGTGCATGGAACGCCCTCCCTGAGGTAGATCCTGGGATGCCATTGACGCCAATGTGCTCAGGCCCTGGTTGGTAACGGCACTAACGCTCTCAAAACCCTCCTTAAAGATCCACTCCTGCCATGATGTCTACACGGAGCCAGCTGAACCCGGCTGGATTGTTGTTATTTGGGGGTAACCTATCTGACAAGAAGAAAAGAATTGGTCACAGCCCTGGTCTAGCTCCCCCTGCTGGACATTCACCGTGGGCCACTGGACCCATGTGCTTTTAATCTTCCCTTGTTCGGGGTAGACTCCAGCACTGTCTCTTTCTTTGGCTTCTCTGGCGCATTTCCCGAGCGCTGACTCTCTGTCTGATTCCCCTTCACGGAAGTGGGACCTCATGATCCAGCTGGCCTAGGGCCCCCAGAACTTGTGCTGACCCCCCCGAGACACCCCCAACAGCCCAAGCACACACTTCCCAGCACCCCAGCCTCACGGCACTCTGGTTTACCCCTTGCCTCTTTGTGGGCACGTGATAGTTGAAGCACAAACCAGACAGGCTTTGCAAAAGGGATTCCAGAACAATCACTCTTTACTTTAAACAGCACAAGGAACATAAAGATCCAGACAAAACCACAAACACCTGTACGCCATTCCCTGCCTCAGTTTCCTCACCATTCTTGAGCGGTCTTTGGGGGTTAGTCAGAATCCTCTAGTGTGTCCACCATTCTCCTTCTGCACAGCCTTGCGTTCTGCTTCTGGTCTCTCCTCCCTCTCGCAAATAGCTGCTCGGAGCGGTTGCCTTTTAGAAGCTGGCATTCCACTTGGTCAGTGTGTGACCTCCAGATCAGCTTTGTCAGGTGTTCAAAGTCCCCCACCAGGTGACCTGTTACCAGGGCTTCATTGCTAATGAAAGAGGTGCTGGGCTCAAGCAATCCCGGCTCAAGTGATTTTTTTTTACTTTCATAACTGACGTGGCAAGTCCAGAGGTGCCGGGCTCTGAACTGCCAGGCCCAGAGGCGCCGGGGCTCTGAACTACCAGGCCCGGAGGTGTCGGGGCTATGAACTACCAGGCCTGGAGCTGCCGGGGCTCTGAACGGCCAGGCCCACAGGTGTCGGGGTTAGGAACTGCCAGGCCCGGAGCTGCCGGGGCCCTGAACTGCCAGTCCCGGAGGTGCCGGGGCTCTGAACTGCCAGGCCCAGAAGTGCCGGGGCTCTGAACTGCCAGGCACGGAGGTGCTGGGGCTATGAACTACCAGGCCCGGAGCTGCAGGGGCTCTGAACTGCCAGGCCCACAGGTGTCGGGGTTAGGAACTGCCAGGCCCGGAGATGCCGGGGCCCTGAACTGCCAGGCCCGGAAGTGCCAGGTGCCTATTACTTAGTTACCAGCCTATCCTGGTTTTCTTGGTTTGGCCACCTTTGTCCATCCATTGGAATAGAGGACCATCAAAGTGTAACAACCCTCCATAGCTAGCCCTGGGCCGCAATCCCTTGGAATTTTCTCTTAAGATAGAGGCACCAATATGTGAGCAAAAGCAGGCCAGCCTTATCAAAATGGCGTTTGAGATGGAGGTATACGGAGAGCTCACCAGCTCAAACTGGGATTTGTATATTTCCTCACAGTACTAGTCAAGCTTTCTATTGTCCTGGCCAATTACCACCTTGACTACTTGACGCCACTATCATACGCCTTCCCTTTTCATTGCCTAGTTATCTGCTAAACAGTCTTGGGCAGGGGTCCCGCCTTATGCTGTGTGTGCAAAGTGCCCAGCCCCTTGAGTGGAGGCTGCCAAAACCAAATAGTAATCACTCCCCCGAGCCATCCACTCCCCTTTCTTTAATGCCTGGTTCATGGGGCTTCCCAAATTCCTATTCCAGTAGCATCTAGAGACCCCAATCTTGAGCAGGACCCCATTGTGCCGAGTGTGTGAGAGAGAGACTTTGTCCTGAAGAATTCCAATCTAACTAGACAGAAAGGAAGTACTCTTAGCCCATTTCACAGATGGGGAACTGAGCAGCAGAGAGATTAAATGAGTGGACAAAGGTCATATAGGGAGTGTGTTGCAGAGCTGGCTAGTGCTGTCCTCCTCCCCACAGCCCCTGCCTGGAATTAGAGCTTTAAAATATGTGCACTTGAACACCACAGCCCAGTGCATGCACTGGACGACTAGTGCCAGGGTACCAACATGATACATATTAAGGGAACATCACTAACATGTCATATTTTCAGCTCGTCACAAGTCACATCGTCCCTGAGGAGCAATGACTCACGCTGGGAACAGTCCTTGCTGCTGAGCGGAAGAGGTTTAACTTAAAACTGCTTGAAATGGCTCTGATATTTGCCCTGGTCCTGGCGTGCAGCATTTTGAAAAAGGGCCTTAGTATTGGCCACGCCTCTTATTTGGAAGACCATACCCACCTCTTTTTCTACTGCCTACACACACAAAAACCAGGCAAGCCACGCAACGCTCCCATTGCACGCCATGGATTGATTCGCCGCTGCCCTGCACCTGCTGGAGGTATTTACGCCAATGCAAAGTGGGAGAGCTTTGCATGCCTCTAAACGACTATATAAGATGCAGCCCAACAAGGAACCAGGCCCAGAAGAACCATCAGGTAGTTTCCTCTTTGGAAGATGGGTGTGTACCGGTGATGCAGGATCACATGTTTTAGGAGAGGGGGCTGAAGGCTCCGTGGCCTGCTCCGTGCCCCCCAAAGTTCCTCTGCGCCCCCCCCACAGTTTGGGGGCCCCTGATATAAACACACTCCCCAAAGATGGTACAGGAACATATTGACCCCGATGACAGGATAATGGATGGAGATGTTTTGTTCCAACCAACAGGTACAGGATGTCAGGTAGTAGCTAACCACATCAGAAGAGTAATATGTAACGTACTTGTATCAGTGTATTAAAGAGTGGGTCACAGAAGGAACGTCTTTGTCTGGCCTAGGGGACAGTGGAAAGTCCCACCACTGACTGAGCCGGCATTGTCACGGGCATACATGTTTTAGAGTCTATGGGGTGCTAGTACCATGCTTTGTCGGCAATAAATCTGGCCGAGCGCCTTTGGAATTGAGTCCGCGGTCTTTCTGGGTAGTTCTTTCAAGGTCTGCCGGGCCGGCTACCTGGCCAGAGCTGGGACAGCACACAGAGAGAACACACACGCAGCCAACAACTGTGCCAACAACAGTTTTCCCATTGAAAAATGTTGATGCGTCAGAACCAAAACTGGGTGTGGAAAAGGGTGAGGTTTGGCGCATGTCTCGCCTCAAAACAATTTGCAAAAAGGTTTTGAAATTGTCCAAACAGCCCGTTTCTCTGAAATACCTAGTGCCCTATTCAAAATGATCTCCCCTCTCCCTCAAATTGAAGCAAATTATAGTGAAAAAAATGAGTTTTAAACTAATCATGGTCAAAAAGCAAAAAAAAAGGTTCAAAATTATTGAAGCAAATTGTTTCACCTGCAACGAAATATTTTTTTGTTTTGTCAATTCATGAAAATGGCTGAGATGTTTTGTTTTTTTTTTTGTCCCAACTTGGTATGGGGCAAATGTTTGAAATCTGCAATATTTCCCTGGGCCAAGAAAGCCAGTTTCCTCCCAGCTCTTCTGCTGAGCCCAGAGAGAGACGGAGAGTGGGAGTACAGTTACATTGCAAAACAGCCCTTAGTTTCATTTTCTGGAGCTTCCAGCACTTTATAAAAATTGCAACTGATGCCCCAGTGGGCAGAGGGAGGCATATTTTTTTGCTAAAACATTGTTGATTTACGAGTTTCCCTGCTTTTTCTCTCGCCTCCAAGCCCAGTGGAATTCTTCTTTAAAAGGTACTTGTGTTTCACCCCAGCTCCATTGTGTTGCTCCAAGAGCTTTGTGCTGATGCAAACAGCGAGTGTATCCTGCACACACTGCAAACCTAAAAGGCCACTGATTATTCCGAGCTCCATGGATCCATCACCCTCTCTCCTGAAAGACAGGGCCATGGAAGCTGCTGCCGCCGGCTGTCTCAGCTGTGTAGCTGCCATGTCTAGACTGAGGAAATGGACAGCTGCTGAGAGTTTAATGGATTTGGAACAAAAGGGTGAATTTATTTCCTGGGGGCTAGATCCTTGCTGTAAATCGGTGGAGAACTGGTGGCTTCAATGGAGATATGGCAGGCAGTTTATGCCAACACAGGAGCTGGAGTGTATCTGGGGAGGGGAAGTGTATGTCTGGAAGTTTATCGTTGCTGACACTAATGTCACCTGACATTGCAGGAAGAAATAATGCCCTTTGTAGTTTCTCCTGTACTTGTGATGGCGATTGTGGGGAGGGGGGGTAGAGGGGTGTCTCAACACCACCCTAGATTCCTGAACTGGGGGAAAGTTCAGAGCCAGGTCTTAATGTCCCAGCCTCAGATCTCTGCTGCTGGTGGGCTGTTGGTTCCCAAACGTTCCTTGCCATATTGACAGCACTCATGTCAGAGACAGGGTGAACTGATGTAGTGCCTGGTGTTTTAGGGGTCATGTGGGTGCAGGGATTTGGAAACTCCATTTCCGGTGTTGGGGAATGGGAATTGGAGTGTCACTGTGCTATAGAAGAGATGTGAGATTAGGGCTTTTACAGGGTGCTTGATCCTGGTAGATGATGGGCATAGGTCCTCACCAGGGCAAAATTAACAACAGTCAGAGGAGGAAATGCACTTGGTGCAATTCAACTAAATACTAAAAGTAGCTAGAAAGCCGATTCAGAAGTCCATGCTTGATGATGATACCTGAAATCAACGACACTGATGCTACTGATGCAGTAGGGATTGGGTACTGAATTCAGCAGGGAGGCTTGTGGGTGAGGGGAGAGATGAAAGCAAGACTCAGCATTGTGTGTGTACTGCCTCTAGTGGTGCTGCAGGTCGGGACTGAGGTCCAAAGGCAGAATGGCCTGTGGGGTTAGGGCAGAGGTTCCCAAACTGTGGGGCGTGCCCCCCTAGGGGGGCGTGGAGGAATGTTCGGGGTGGGGGCCCAGACGAGCAGGGCCCAGACGAGCCCTTGTGGGGGGCAGGGAGGAATTGCCACCCAGCCCTGACCTGTCCCCAGTTCTGCTCCAGCCCCACCGCAAGCCATGGCCCCCAGCCGGGGCTCCGCTCATGGCCTGGCCCCCGTCTGGGGCTCTATTCCCACCCCCAGCTGTGGCCCCAGGCTCAGCCCTCTTACCCCTGTCCATGTTCCCCCTTCTCAGGAGCTACGGCCCCACTCCCAGGGGGGAGGAGGGCACAGTCAGGAGGAAGGGGGGGCATGACCCTGAAAAGTTTGGGGACCACTGGGTTAGGGTCTCAGCCAAGGACTATTAGAGGCCGCTGCGGGTTAGAACGGAGGTGCATTGGCAGAGCTGCTGGGCGACGCTGCTCAGGATTGAGGCTTCATTGGGAGGGAGTCAAGCAGGCCTAGAACTCTTTTAGGCGTGCCACGGTGCCAGTCGGGCCGGAGGTGCATGGGCCGTCAGAGCTGTGTGAAGGAACCATGCACTGCAGCTGGCTTTAGCTACGTCCATTTGCTCCCTCCTCTTTTCTGAATGCTGAATTCCATCCCCAAGTTAAAACCCAGTCAGTCGGAGGGACCCGGCGGGCTGCGTGATCAGCAGAGTGAGTGGCAGGGAGCGGGAAGCTCCGGAGACACGGGATCTTAGAATTGCAAGCTACGCAGGTTTCCCTTTTCCACTGCATGCTGTTCTGCTGAGGGGACGCGACCAACCAAGCATTAAATCCCCGAGCTCCTCAGCCTGACGCCTCACCACTCTCCACAGCTTGTTTACTCTACGCTTGTTGGGTTGTTTTCTCCTCCTGGCCCTTAGGCAGCTGCCAGGCTGGAGAAATAAGCAAAGAGCCTGAAACTCATTGATAGCCCAGGGACTCTATCGCAGACTGGAGTCTCCTCTTCTCCAGCGGGAGCATCTAGAGCAAGGCTGGCCCAAGTGAATCCTCACAATGGGGTGGCTTAGGTGACCTGCTGGGGGTAGGAGGGAAAGTGAAAGCATAGGGAAATAGAGATTGTCTCCTTTATGTCTTAAGGCAGGGCATTGGGCCCTTGGAAGGGAGGTGGAAGGATGCCATATCATTATAGTAACATGTGCCAATTTTTCATAAACTCAAGGTTGGAGCTGTGGGAAGACTGTTTTCCCTTCAGGAGAAACACAATAGGAACAGGGATCCTTTGTTCAATTTGAAACATTAAATGAAACATAATTATTCAGTTATTGCCTCAACATCTGGCATTTCTACTGACCAAGCATATCTTAGCAAAGGCAATGTTACCTTGTTTATTCTGCTTTTTTTTTTTAAGCTAATTACTATTTGCACGGCTTCTGGTCTCCAGGCCAAACTCTGGACTTTGGGTCTGAGAAAAAGCTGGCAAATTCATATACCAGGCCATTATATAACATGCACATGGATTTTAACCCTTCAGTAATGAATAAGAAAAGTTCGCAGGTGCACACCCAGAAAGGCTCTGGTGCACACACAGGCAGGACCATGTTCACTCAAGAGATTAGCTTTTATTTAGGCACCTAATTTAGGGCCAGGTTTTCCAAGGACCTGAGCACCCAATGGGCTGACCTGTGGAAAATCCTGTAGGCCCTCATAGGCACCAACTTTCCCTGGGCCGGTGGGAGCTCGTGCCCCCCCCGGGCCCTACCCCAACTTCACCCTTTCCCTGCCCCCATTCCAACCCCTTCCCCAAAGTCTCCACCCCAACTCCGTCCCCCATTGGACCCCTTCCCCAAATCCCCGCCCCGCCTCTTCCCCTGAGCACGCCATGTTCCCCTTCCCTCCCAGCCATGCAAAACAGTTGTTTCGTGGCGCAAGCACTGGGAGCTAGGGGAAAAAGGGGGGCACACGGTGAGCTCAGGGGAGGAGGAGGAGGCGGCGAGGTGAGCTGGGCGGGGCGAGCTGCCGGTGGGTGCAGAGCAGCCCCGGAGCACCCACGGAATCGGCGCCTATGGGTCCTCAACTGGCAAACACTTAACTTGGAGCACATGGGTAGCCCTACTGCCATGTATGGCATTGTGCACATGCATGAGTATGCAGGACTGATTTCAATGGAGTTACGGGCCTAAATCCCTTTGAGGATCTGGTTTGTGGCCTTAACCTAAATAGGAGCTGAACTCTCTTGAAAATCTTGCCCAAAGGAAACAGAGAACTTCCTGACTACAGATCAATAGAACCATCATGTTCGGATAGGGCAGTTATCTGTGCCTTTGCACAGGTCTACACGAGCGGGGGGGTCGACCTAAGATACACAAGATACCTGGTCGTGAGGACGGCGGCGAGTCGACCGCTGCCGCTCCCCCGTCAACTCTCCTTCTGCCTCTCGCGAGCTGGAGTTCTGGAGTCGACGGGAAGCGAAATCGGGGATCGATTTTATTGCGTCTACACTAGATGCACTAAATCGGCCCCCGATAGAGCGATCACTACCCGCCGATCCGGCAGGTAGTGAAGACCTGCCCATTGAGGCAAAGGTGTATGAGAAAGAGAACGGCCAGTACAGGACTGGTAAGGTGCCCCCTCGCCCCATCTTTAATTTAGCAGCAGGGACCTGAGAGTCTGATAACAACCTTTACAGTCCTTTCAGGATCAGCATAAAGTTATCAGAGCAGGCTGGATTTTTACTGCATTGCACATGTAACACTGGAAGAAAATCGCCAAGACACTAACATTTTGGGCGATAGAGCTACAGCTACCAACAGCTGTCACCTGCAGCCTGCAGTTTGGCTGACAGGCCTGGAAATGCCAATGTTATGACAAAGAAATGAATGAGTAATAATAATAGTAATACAATCCGCTTACTCACGAAAGCTTATGCCCAAATAAATCTGTTAGTCTTTAAGGTGCCACCAGATTCTTTGTTGTTTACATTTACAGCGTGACTTTCAAAGTATACCTAGGGGAAAACCCCACAGCGCAACACTCCTACAGGCAAAGGCGTAGTGATCCCAATGCGTGCAGTCACTGGGGCGGCCAACAGCTGTTCGACACGCCGCTGGAATTTTTTTACGCTGGAAAGGGTTACACTTTCCATGAAAAAAACTGTCACCATTTTTCAAGCAGCTGGAAACATGGGCTTATGTCAGCCAAAAATGTTCCCGCGTAAAGTTTGATGAAAGCAAAAACCCTCTTGTGTTTAAGACACAGGTGGCAACGCCGGGTCCCGCTCCTGGCTGTGTGATGGATGCTCTTGGTGAGATCTAGCTCCCCTCCACCCCCATCTGGCCCCTTTGGCCCAGGTAAAAGGAGCGCAGCAGTATAATGAAGTCCTGTAAGTCTTGTTTCTGGATGGAGCATATTTCCCGCTCCCGCAAGCGGGCACTACAGAAGCCAGCCATCAGACTGCCTTCTAACGAATGGGTTTACCTGGGCAAGACACCTGATCTCTCTGTGCCTCGTCTCCCTCTCTTCCAGATGTGGATAAGAATCCTGCCATACCCCTTTGGGCTGTTTCAAGACCCAACCAATGGCTGCAGGTTAGGGTGACCAGATGTCCCGATTTTATAGGACAGTCCCAATTTTGGGGTCTTTTTCTTATATAGGTTCCTATTACCCCCCCCACCCCCGACCCGATTTTTCACACTTGCTGTCTGGTCACCCTACTGCAGGTTGCTCTGATGCTGTGGTAATGGAGATCATGCAAATGCATAGATCTTAATTAACCTTTATGCAGTTTTCTGGGACAAAGTAATTGGCTGACTAATATTTTTCATGTAGCCAATTTACCTGTTGGGACGAGAATAATTTGTGGCCTCATAAAACTAATAAGCTTTCGTTATTGCAGGAGGAAAAAAACATGACTGCATTACTTTGTAATGGCCTGAAATGTTCCCGAGATAAACCTTTCTGTTTCTCTGCTAAGCGAGCGTCTTTATGTGTTCCACCTGTAAACGGCAAGCACTGCTAAATTAATAATTTTCCCTCCACGGTGTCAATTCAGCCAAAGCAAGCACATCAGGCACTGAGGCTGGCAGTGCCGATGCTGGCGTGGGTGGAGGCAGATGGGATGTTTTTCTGGCTGTAGCTACGCTCTCTGACTCTGAAGCAGAGAATTTCTATCTATGTACACGTATGCCCTTCATCACTCTAGTATCTAAGTGCCTGTCAGTCCGTAATGGATTTTCTACTCACATCACCCTAGTTGAGCTGGGACATATTATCCTCGTTTGTAAAACCGAGACCCAGCAATTAAGCGACTTGCCCAAAACTGACACATGAAATTTATGACAGAGCCCGTGCGTCAAAGAATAGATCCTAGTCTCCTCCAGCCCTTCCTTCTTCCTCTTTTGACTAGCTGATCAAAAAGAAGATCAAGGGGTGACTCGATTACCATATCGACATAGCTTCAGAAAATATTGGGTACTAAAGAGCTCTCTAATTTAGTGGGAAAAGGCAGAACAAGAGACAATGGCTGGAAGTTAAAGCCAGACAAATACAAATGAGAAACGAGGCAAAAAACATTTTAACAAGGTGATTAGCCACTGCAGCCAACTCCCAAGGGAAGCGACGGATTCCAATCAGTAGATGCCTTTCTGGATGGTATGTTTTAGTCAAACAGAAGTTATTAGGCTCATTACAGGAATAACTGGCTGAAATTCTCTGGCCTGTTTTATATAGGAAGTCAGATGATGATCTAATTGTCCTGTCTAAAACTTAAAAATCTATGTAGAATGTCACCGATTTTGGCTTGCTATGTATAATAAAAAAGAAAGGGGCAAATGTTTGGCTTCCGTTGTTTATGTATTAGTATTCCTCCATTGCATCTTAGAGCAAGAAGAAATGCGATTCAGGTAAAATTGTGTATAGCAAATGGCTGTTAATGAAACACTAATACTTTGCATTTCTATAACACAGGTCTCACAGCACTTCACTGAGTTACACTTCACAACCTTTTCTGCAAGATGGTCAGTCTGACTATCCCTATTTTACAAACAGGGAAACTGAGGGACAGAGCGGGGAAGGCCAATGTTTTCAGAAGGGGCCATGGCATACGCATGGTCTGATGTGCAGAAGGCCTCCACATCAGTTGGGAGCTACAGGGTGAAAATTAGACCACACGGGTCAAGCTGAGCATCCCAAAATAGTGGCGCCCAAAATTCGTAGCTATCTTTGGGTACGTCTACACTACCCGCCGGATAGGCAGGTAGTGATCGCTCTATCGGGGATTGATTTATTGCGTCTAGAGTAGATGCGATAAATCAATCCCCAATTGCTCTGCCGTCGACTCCGGAACTCCATCACGGCGAGAGGCGGAAGCGGAGTCGACGGGGGAGCGGCGGCCGTCGATCCCGCACCGCAAAGACGTGAAGTGATTCTAAGTCGATCTAACATACATCGACTTCAGCTATGCTATTCTCGTAGCTGAAGTTGCGTATCTTAGATCGATCCCCTCCAGTATAGACCAGGCCTTTGAAAGCTGGGCTGTGATTTGCGCAACATCGCACAAGAGATCAGGGAGAGAGATGGGAAGAGAAAGCCCCCAAATCCTGGCAATGCTTTAATCACAGTGTGTCAACAGGTGGCCAATTCAATAGTCGTATGTTAGAGATTAGACAGGAGATATATACCAGGACCCTTAATCTCAAAATCTGATGTCAAATTCACAGAGTAAAATGTGTGCGTGTATAGGGTGTGTTGGGGGGTAGATCTGCTGTATAGCTGGTCTACACACCATTTTTTTGGATCACTTTGCATCCGTTTAAAAACTGATATAGTTAAAATCAATGCAACACCCAAGTTCTACTGGTATAAAGGTGCTTTTATTGGCGTAGTTTATTCCTATAAACCCCTGGGTTTATCTCAACCAGCTAGCGAATACATTTTCTAACAAGATGCATCTACCACCGTAGATGAGCCATGAAGGACAGCCCTGGATGCTGCCAGCGTGAAGCGTATGCTGCTTTTCAGCCTTGAGAACTCCATCACCTTCTCTGATGGATATTTGAGCCGACGTGAATAGTGGCTCAAGTCCAATCCAGGCAATGATGATCGCCTGTGGAGTTTTCTTTGCTTCATTCAAGGTTCTGAGTGCCGTGCCTGAGGCAGAGTGACCCAAGCATAATCACTGGGGGTCTGTTAGCACAACTTTTGCTGCACACACAGGCCCTTTGTGTGGCTTCCACGCTGGCTAATGTAGAGATAAAAGTTTGCTGGAACTAACCTGCCCTGAGAAAACAGGGAGGAAGCAAGGATGTCTTTGTGCTTGGCAAGAAGTTAGGATGTTCATCTTGCAGTTTGTCTCCTTTGTTAACATGATCCTTCGGGTCTAACAGATCACTGCCGTTTGTCCATCTCAGGGCAGTACCTGCTTGTGACAGACTGTACCCTGGCATTCCCCCCTTGCACGCTGTTATAATAATCTTTGTACAAAATATGCCTTGTGAGCTTGTGACATTCCCCGCTGGTGTTATCTGGACCGGGGATCTGCTAGGTCACTCCAATCCTCAACTCTGGGAGCCAGCCTTACCCTACTCTGCCGTGAGAACCCCCACTCCTGGGCTGTTCAACACAGCCTCTGGCATGTCAGCTGCTCCTTAGATCATGCAACCGAATGACACTAGCCAATATCTCCGGTCCCAGATACAGCCCTAGGAACCTCCATCTTGCAGTGTCCAGTTATGCCTGCTGGATGCTGCAAGCTTCTATGAGTTCATCAATTTAACAAAGAAATTGATACAGTATGTATCAGGCTTGTTATCCCAAGGAGAGTCTCTGACATGCTTCAAACAAAACGCACTGCTTCAGGTAGAATAAACAAACAGATTTATTAACTACAAAGATAGATTTTAAGTGATTATGAGTCAAAATATAAGTCAGATTTGGTCAAATGAAAGAAAAGCAAAACGCATTCTAAGCTGATCTTAACACTTTCAGTGCCCTTACAAACTTAGATACTTCTCACCACAGGCTGGCTGGTTGCCCTTCAGCCAGGATCTCCCATTTGATCAGCACTTCAGTCGCTTGGTGTGGTGTCTGTAGATGTAGGTGGAAGAGAAAGAGCATGGCAAACGTCTCTCCCTTTTATCATGTTCTTTCTTCCCTCTTGGTTTTGCCCCCCCTTTAGAGTCAGGTGAGCATTACCTCATTGCAGTCCCAAACTGAACAAGGAAAGAGGGTGACTCACTCTAGAGTCCAACAGATCCTTTTGTTACTGCCTAGGCCAGCATCCTTTGTTCCTGTGAGGCTGGGCTGGGTTTGTCCCATACATGCCCTGATGAGATGTGAACTGCCCCTCTGCTCTTGGAGAATTTTTGCCTGGGCTTATTTTAAACCATGAAGACACATTTTCAGCCTCATAACTATTACATGAAATTATAACCTATAACATTACTATAATATTACTGTCACAACAATTACTATATCATCACTATTACAACAATGCTCAGTGCATCATGAGCCTTCTGAAGACATCCAAACGTTGCATTAGATACCACACCATCATATTATAAGGATTAACATGGGGGTGTAGGGTGTTCCCACGAGGTACAGAACATCAGAGAAGTATCATATGAAAACTCATAATTTGCTCATCAACATTGTCCTGATAAAATGTGTGGCAACATTGTATATAAATGTAGGCCCCCCTTTACTAGAGGGGCCTCTGAACTTACTTGGGAGCGCTCCCGTGGGGAAGATGCTGAAGGCCGCAATCCACCCTTGGAGACTACACCTCCCAGGATGGCTGCGGGAGAAGAGAGAGAGAGAGAGAGACTTTCACTCCCAGGAATGCAGGGAAAGCATGTGGTGGGCTCCATTTTGGAGAAGGGCTGAGGTTGTTGGAGCTCTGTCCATACCAGGTGCTGCTGCTGAGAGCCTGCTGGGGCTTTGATGGAGCAGGGAGCCTTGGAGGCTGTTGGTGGCTTCACTGGCACCAGGGCAGAGGCTGTTGCTGTGGCCGGAGCTGACTGAGGTGGGCCTGCAGTGAAGGAAGGGGGAGTAACCACCATCCTTGTTTGGGAAAGTGGGGGCAGGAGGGAGAAGCAAAGCGAATGTAAGGGTGTGACAGTGTACCCCATAAGGCTTTATGGGGAGGGGGTGCTTATAAATGTACGTATGACATAACTGGAATATGTTTTGTGCTGCCTGTGCCATGTAACATATCTCCGTAAGGGTTATGGTCTACTATATCTATTCATCCTATTTGTACATATATATGATTTTCTACTCGAGGTTAAGAATATGGGCTGTATGCTTGCCTGATTTCTAAGTAAGCTTTGTGAGGCATTTGGTCAGCTTCTTTAGGAAGGAATTTGCCAGGTTAAGTACCTGATCAGGAGACACTTAGGGAACAATGCATCTTGGAATGCTCCAATCCACATGAGAAGTCTTCCTGGAGGCATGCAAGATGCCATGTGGACAATGGCGTTGGCCTGCAAAGTCTGAGTCACGCAGGGGCATGTGACTTGCCCAGGTGACTCCAAAACTCCATCTTGGAGCTGGGCTTTGCATAGGAGGGAGGTCTCCACCCACAAGAGAGAGTCTACTTAAACCTGTGGGAGACCCCTCCATTTTGTCTTCAGCTGGCTAAAGAAGGAGCCTCTCCACCCCCCCCAGGATACTTGAAGGAGACTGAAACAAAGGACAGTAACTACAGGGGGTGTGAGTGATTGCTGGACCCAGGCTAA
The DNA here is from genome assembly GCF_027887155.1 of Malaclemys terrapin pileata. Lineage (NCBI taxonomy): Eukaryota > Metazoa > Chordata > Testudines > Emydidae > Malaclemys > Malaclemys terrapin. The sequence continues at coordinate 8,739,133 of NC_071526.1, read as the reverse complement.
AAGGAGCTTAGCCTGTAAAAGGGAGCACTCTGGAACTGGTGAGGAAATTATCTGTATTCAGTTTGATTAGGCATAGATCTGCGCATTTTATTTTATTTTGCTTGGTGACTTACTTTGTTCTGTCTGTTACTACTTTGAACCACTTAAATCTTACTGTCTGTATTTAATAAAATCACTTTTTATTTAGTAATTTACTCAGAGTATGTATTAATACCTGGGGGAGCAAACAACTGTGCATATCTCTCTATCAGTGTTATAGAGGGCGATCAATTTAGGAGTTTGCCCTGCATAAGCTTTATGCAGGGTAAAATGGATTTATCTGGGTTTAGACCCCATTGGGAGTTGGGCATCTGAGTGCTAAAGACAAGCACGCTACTGCGAGCTGTTTTCAGGTAAACTTGCAGCTTTGGGACAAGTGATTCAGACCCTGGGTCTGTGTCTGGAGCCAGACGGGAGTGTCTGGCTCAGCAAGACAGGGTGCTGGAGTCCTGAGCTGGCAGGGAAAACAGAAGCAGGGGTAGTCTTTGCACATCGGGTGGCAGCTCCCAAGGGGGTTTCTGTGATCCAACCCGTCACAAAGGGGTTGTCTGAGAAGAGGTGGACCAGGACCCAGGGTTGCTGGCATCTGGTTAAAATAATCCACTCTTTAGAGGGGTGATGCAGCTTGGGATGATCCCAAATTGGAGTTGTTCTGCCCCTTGTTGCCGTGGCTGGACTGATTCACTGGACCAACAGTGCGCCGGCCCCAGCTTCAAGCGCTCCCACGCAAGCGTTTGTAACTCTGAAATCCAGAGCAGTGCACGCTCAGGGGTGGAGTAGCTGGAGGCAATGTAAATGCAAGTTAGATATGCTTCATTTACTACCGTACACTGGATTGGTCAGTTGATTTATTGAACTGCCCCCTGCCGGTTTAAATTCCCGGTGACCGACTGACTTCTAATCGCAGTCTATGTCATGTTTTCTTAAATTGGCAAGGTGTGTGAACTCCAGTCTCAGTGTCTATTGGGTGTGTACTGATTCTGAGTTAGCCCAGATTAGCTCAGGTTTATTGCTGGAGGCTCCCAAGGGACCCCAGTGAGTGCAGGGCCCAGCCAGGCAGAGGCATTCCCGGTTTTAATTTCCTTTACAACTAAAAGGACTGCAGCTAGGGTGACCAGCTGGCAAAGGTGAAAAAATCGGGACGGGTAGGGGGTAATAGCCATCTATATAAGAAAAAGCCCCAAATATTGGGACTGTCCCTATAAAATTGGGACATCTGGTCACCCTAAGTGCAGCAGAGGGGTGGATCGAGGATTTCCCCCATCCAAAAGCACCCCTGGGATACTCAGCTTTACTGTCAACAACATCAGGGGCCCAGGCACACAGGTGAGCGTTGCCTGTTCCTGAGTAATGCAGGGAGGAAAGGGATGAGGGGTTACGTAAAGTTATAGGATTCCACTGTCTGGTGCTGTTAACACATGTTCCAAACCAGAGCCCCGACCACACGGAAATTGACAAACAGGGTCTGCCTCAAACAACGAATTGTGTTCTGCTTAATTGACATGTAAACAGAGCCATCAGCCAGCAAACATCCTTTCTCATTAGACTTTGTGTCTCCTGAGCCCGGGCTCTCTAAGGTGCCACAAGTACTCCTGTTCTTTTTGTGGATACAGACTAACACGGCTGCTACTCTGAAACCGGGCTGGAAATGTTTCTCAGAGGTGGGACAGGACTATAAAAAGCGGGGAGATCTCTCCCCCCCATCTCTCTGCCCAGGGCTTTCCCAGCACCTGAAGGAAAAAGGAAGCAGATTGGACTGGGGAGGGATCCTGACTGAAGAAAGGTGGGGAGAATTTAACATAGTTTGTTAGGTTAGGCATTAAGTTGGGTTTTTATCTTTATTGTTCTGGTCACCATTTCTGGCATTCAGGCCTCATGACGCGGCCTCCTGTCAAATCTCTCTTTTTGTAGTTCAGAAACTAGTTTTATTGTTTTCTCTATGCCCGTGTGTCTAGATTGACGGGTTTGGGGAAACTCCGTTTGAGGTAACAAGATCTGTGCAGACTATTTCCACTGATGAAAGAACTCACCTATACATATTTGTATTGGCCAGGAGAGGGCTGGGCAGTACAGGACATACATTTGGGGGGGGGGGAGGGGAAATCTGGGTCTGAGTGTGGATTGGGGTGTGTACTCCAGGCTAGTGAGAGCCACAGCTGCAGTTTGCATACAGACAGAGTAACTAACATGCTGGATGGAGGCTTCTTGTGAGCCATCCAGACTGGAGGTTACAGCAGCAAAGCCCAGATTAGAGGACTGAGTGACAGCTATTCATCCACCTGGACTGCTCTGGGCATGTCACAGTGTGCAGTGATCAGGGTGGATGCACAGCTTGGTATTTTAAATGAGGTTTACACTTTAAGCACCGGTATATAGGAATTTTAAGTGAGTCTCAAGTGTGGTGGCTGGAAACAATCGAAGGGGGGGTTACAGTTTCTTGTTTTCTGTTTGCTTATTTCAGGTAAGGGAAATAGAAACAGAAAAACATTAAAATGAGCTCCGGTGAAACAACCTCAGTGCTGGAGCTGGCCAGACTGGGGAAAGATGAAAGAGACAGAGAACATGAGCTCCAAAGGGGGCAAGCACAGATGAGGGAGAAGGAGCGAGAAGCTACCCATAGGCGAACCAGGGAGCTGAAAGAAAAAAGAGGCCCAAGAAAAGGAGAAGGAGAGGAAATATAATCAGGACAAGATCTCAGAATCACTATCTCTCCCTCCAGTGAAGAAACCCTCAGCTTGGCAGAGCTGTTTCCTGCGTACAAGGAATCAGAGGGCATTGAAAATTATCTCACCACAGGCTTTGGCTTTGACAGGCTGTGTGAGATTTATAAAATTCCTGAGGACGAGAAAATCCCCACACTTATGGCCAAACTGTCCAGTAAAGCTTTGGATGTATTTTTTCAAATGCCGCTCGAGGAAGCTTTGCGATATTCTGACTGTAAGAAAACTGTTTTACGAAGGTTTCAAATTACTCCCGAGGTGGATAGGTTAAAATTTAGACATCTTAAAAAAGGTGCTGGCATGAGTTATAGGGAATACGCTTATACGATGTGTGGCCTAATGAGAAAAAGGGGAAAGAGGCTGAGGGTTATGACCCGTTGCTTGAGCTCTTTGCTCAAGAACATTTCTTAAGCATATGCTCTGACAAGCCCGTGGGATAAATCTTTAAAATCTGTGTTAGAAATAGCCACTCTGGCTGATGCCTTTGAGGAAACCCACATGCCCAGTGAGTGCAAACCACAGAAGGAGGGGTACCAATGTCCAGTGAGTGCAAATCACAGAAGGAGGGGTACCAACCCAGTGTAAAGGGGCAATCCCGGTTTGCCCCTGGGAAGGAGGAGGGTGGTTGGGATCCTATGCACTCATCCCTTCAGAATCTTTCCCCTCCTGGAAATTCTCATCGCAAAGCTCCTAAGGAGAGGCCAAGGAGGTGTTTTCGGTGTAACGCACCCGAGAAATCAGTGCCCTACGCTAAAAGAAAGGAGGCCCCATCCAGCCTATGTTAATGCAGTTTACCCAAGGCGTTTTGTGAGGGCTGGCCCTGCAGTGGCAGATATGGAGCATATTAAGGTTGTCAAGATAAATGACAAGGAGTGCATAGGGTGGAGATCCTCAGGTGCACAGATTTCTCTGGTTAAGCTGAGCGTAGTCCAAAAGACTGTCATGTTACCCAGCCACATGGTGGAGCTTACGGTACTGGGAAGACCTAGGATGCTTGTGCCTTTAGCCAAAGTGCACGTGGAGTGGGAAGGTTTAGAACGTGATTTGACTGTAGGGGTGGGTGTTGGACGATATCCCCGTTGAAGTGCTGGTTGGGAATGATTTTTTTCATATGTCTCCGGCTGTCAATGTGGCAACCTGCAGCAAAAGGGAATATTGCGCTGGGATCCCAGAGGGGAGTGGTAAAGTCCTAGAAACGATGGAGGGAGACAGAGAAGGCCTCTTTGACTCCTCTGCCGCAGAAGAAGCCAGGGTGTCTTCAGGTGTGGGAGGGGCTGAGGCTGGTTCCCGCAAAAGCAGCATGCTCTGTGTGCTGCGGGGGGGACAAGGGCGGGAGTTAAGCCCCATGACTGAAGAAGCTGTCCCAGTTGTCAGCTGCCAGCGTTTTGCAGTTGAACAAGGGATAGATCCCACTCTAGAGAGCATAAGGGAGTGTGTCCTAGAGGGAACCCCAGGAAAGGAAAATGGGGAGAGGTGTTTGGAAGAGGAGGGGAGATTGTATAGGGAGGCTTCTATGGGAGAAAACAAAAGCTCTGAGCAACCATATAAACAGTTGTTTGTGCCCACCTAGCACCAAGAGGGATTAATGTTAGCATATGATTATCCTTGCTGGTCACTTGGGTGAGAACCTACGATGGGTTACAGAAGAATTCTACTGGCCAGGAATACGGACTGATGTGAGAGGAACCCTAGATCTCATCAGAGACTCCTAGGAAGGGGACACTGAGGTAAAGGAAGAACCAGTGACTGAATAGATACAAAGGTTCAGAAAGGAGTTACCAGACACGATGGGTATTGTTCAAACTAACCTCAAAGCCAGTCAGTTCAAACAAAAAGTGGGGTATGAAGAAAATACTTGTAAACTCTCTTTTGGAATAGGAGACTTGGTGTGAAGCCCCGTGAAGCCGTACAAAATTCAGAATTCTTGGGAAGGACCTTTTGAGGTAATGGGAGTTGTAAATGAAGATACATATGTTAAAAAGCCTCAGCCTAATGCTGTTCCACAGTTAGTACATGTAAATAGACTTAAAGCCTGTCCCAGCAGGGAAGCCATGGTAAATACGATCTGCTGTGTAGATGGGGAAACTGACGTACACCACCTCATTACTCTGGTAGCTGAATGCCCAACTGAGTCGACTCTGGAAAGCATTGATCTCTGCAGTGAGTAAACACCAACTGAAGGGGCAGAAGACTGGTCTGTGTTGCAAGAACATAAAGAAGTGTTTTCTAACAAGCCAGGGAAGACGCACATGCTAACCCATAAGATCAACACAGAAAGATCACCTCATCTCCCAGCTCAAATTCCAAGCTTCTGCGTTGGAGTCTAAGGCTATGTCTATACGATGGACCTTACAGCAGCTGTGCCACTATAAGGTTTCCTGTGTAGCCGCTCTATGCTGGCAGGAGAGAGCTCTCCCACAGGCACAATTAAACCACTCCCCAATGAGTGACAGTAGCTATGCCGGCAGGAGAGTGTCTCTCGCCAACATAGTACTGTCCACACTGGCACTTGTGTCCGTGTAACTTATGTTGGTCAGATGGGTGTTTGGCCGACAAAAGTGCTATTGTAGACAAAGCCTTAACCTGCAAGAATTTGATCCAGAAACTGCTCATCAAGGGAAAAGAAAACATGGTGGCACGTGCCTTGTCCAGTTAAGCTAGGCATCTATTATGTTTTTATCTTTATTTTTCTGCTAACCATTTCTGACTTTCATGCCTCATGACTTATGTTCACTCTTTGTAGTTCATAAACTAGTTTTATGGTTTTATCTATTCTGGTGTGTCTAGATCAGAGGTAGGCAACCTATGGCATGTGTGCCAAAGGCGGCACGCGAGCTGATTTTCAGTGGCACTCGCATTGCCTGGGTCCTAGCCACCGGTCCGGGGGGCTCTGCATTTTAATTTAATTTTAAATGAAGCTTCTTAAACATTTTAAAAACCTTGTTTACTTCACATACAACAATAGTTTAGTTCTATATTATAGACTTATAGAAAGAGACCTTCTAAAAACATTAAAATGTATGACTGGCATGCGAAAACTTAAAATAGAGTGAATAAATGAAGACTCAGCACACCACTTCTGAAAGGTTGCCGACCCCTGGTCTAGATTGACGTGTTTGGGGAAACTCCATTTGAAGTAACAAGATCTGTGCATATTTCCACTGATGGAATAACTGACCTAGACGTATTTGTATTGGCCAGTTGCAGGCTGGGCTGTACAGAACATACATTTTGGGGGGGAAATCTGGGACTCAGAGTGAGAGCCAAAGTGTGGCTGGCTGGCTGGAGCTCACATACAGACATAGGGTGGGTATGAGGAAAGCGGTGGACGTGATATATCTTGACTTTAGCAAAGCTTTGGATACGGTCTTCCACAGTATTCTTGGCAGCAAGTTAAAGAAGTATGGATTGGATGAATGGACTATAAGGTGGATAGAAAGTTGGCTAGATTGTCAGGCTCAACAGGTAGCAATCAAAGGCTCGATGTCTAGTTGGCAGCCGGTATCAACTGGAGTGCCCCAGGGGTCGGTCCTGGGGCCGGTTTTGTTCAACATCTTTATTAATGATCTGGATGATAGGATGAATTGCACCCTCAGCAAATTCGCAGATGACACTAAGCTGGGGGGAGAGGTAGATACGCTGGAAGGTCCAGAGTGACCTAGACAAATTGGAGGATTGGGCCAAAAGAAATCTGATGAGGTTCAACAAGGACAAGTGCAGAGTCCTGCACTTAGGAAGGAAGAATCCCATGCACTGTTACAGGTTGGGGACCGACTGGCTAAGCGGCAGTTCTGCAGAAAAGGACCTGAGGATTACAGTGGACGAGAAGCTGGATATGAGTCAGCAGTGTGCCCTTGTTGCCAAGAAGGCCAACAGCATATTGGGCTGTATTAGTAAGAGCATTGCCAGCAGATCGAGGGAAGTGATTATTCCCCTCTATTCGGCACTGGTGAGGCCACACCTGAAGTATTACGTCCAGTTTTGGTCCCCCCACTACAGAAGGGATGTGGACAAATTGGAGAGAGTCCAGCGGAGGGCAACAAAAATGATTAGGGGCTGGAGCACATGACTTATGAGGAGAGGCTGAGGGAACTGGGCTTGTTTAATCTGCAGAAGAGAAGAGTGGCGGGGATTTGATAGCTGCTTTCAACTACCTGAAAGGGGTTTCCAAAGAGGAGGAGTTAGACTGTTCTCAGTGGTGGCAGATGACAGAACAAGGAGTAATGGTCGCAAGTTGCAGTGGGGGAGGTTTAGGTTGGATATTAGGAAAAACTTTTTCACTAGGAGGGTAGTGAAGCACTGGAATGGGTTACCTTAGAGGTTTTTAAGGTCAGGCTTGACAAAGCCCTGGCTGGGATGATTTAGTTGGTGTTAGTCCTTTGAGCAGGGGGTTGGACTAGATACCTCTTGAGGTCTCTTCCAACCGTTAATCTTCTATGATTCTATAGTTTTGAGTGACCTGCATGCTGGAGGCTGCATGTGAGCCATCCAGACTGGAGGCTACAGCAGCAAAGCAGTGTACAGGGTACAGAGGTTAGGGTGCAGGGATGACGCAGCTGTTCACCAGTCTAGACTGTACCTTGGGCGTGTCACACTGGCGGAGGGGCGAGGAGCATGCGCAGAGTTTAGAGCAGGAGGGAACGTGCGTCCGGATTCTGGGAGGCTGTTCCCGGCTCTGGCTGACCTTGGCTTCTCTGTGCCTCAGTTTCCCTATCTGTGAAAGCAAGGGTTCCCTCAAAGGGCAAGCGATGCTTCATGAGTTCATGCTTGTCCAAGGTGTAAACGCCCTTGCGCGCAGATGGTCTGAAGAAGGTCAGACCATTAGTACAGCTCCCATACATGGAGGCATCCCGAGGGCCAATCCTTTGCTTGTTATTTTCATCAGCACCTTGCCCTGAGCCTTTCACGCCATTGATCCAGCCCTCCTATCCACGCATAAAAGGAATTGATCTGTTGCTGCCTGAATGCCCCGGCAACTAACGTGTGAAGCAAATAACGTGTCCAGTAGAACACTACCTCTCCGCCTTTCTATCCGCCCTGGAGAAAGATTGGCTTCCGCCTGTATTGACATGGGACATTGCTGATCTCTTCCATCAGAAGCATCTTCCTGGTCTGCCCACGCTTCAGAGCCAGCATTCATTTTTAATGTCTCCTCTTTTAACGCGGCATCATGGGCATTGCAAACGGGGAGTGGGGAGAAGGGCTGGAAATACCAATACAATACATAAGCCCTAAATCACTAGGCAGGAAAAAGAGCGGGGCGGGGGGGGGGGGGAGGAGAAGAGAATCTTACTCTGTGCAAGGTATCTAGACCAGCACTACTCAGATGGGTCATGCATAGAGCACCCCGGCCTGCCAGTCCAGAGTTGCCAAGTGGCTTTTTTGACCAAACTCAGAAACAAACCTCTGTGCATCCTCCTTACTCAGCTCTTCTACAGGGAGCTTTTTGCCCCCAAATCTCTGTCCAAAAGGGAATCATTTGCCCCATTTTACCTGTGTGGAAACTGAGGCAGAGAACAATAGTGATGTGTCTAACTCAGGAACCGATCACAGGTCTCATAACTCCCAGTCTGGCTCTGTATCCGTTGGCTCACACTAGCAAATGTCTAGCCTGGAATCACTACTTTTGCACACATCTGTCCCGTTTTGGCCAGGACAGTCTCTTCGGGAGGCAGGGCTCGAGCAACTCCCAACACCAGTCCTGTGCAGGGAGGGGAGATGGGCGGGCAGCGACGCCAGCCTGGTGCGGGGACGGGCGAGCAGCTTGGGTCAGTCCCATGCGGGGGTGGGGGTGGGGGTGGGGGGGCTCGGGCTAGCTCCACATGGTGTCCCGTTTTCCTTTGGGGAAATATGGTCACCCTACACATAACTTTGCATGCCCAATAGAGTGTGCCCAACTACCATGTGTATGCATAGCCATGGGGCCTGCAGAATGACTTTGACAAATGTAGCCGCTGCCTGGAGATGCTTGGGGGAAAAAAAACCTGGGAGCTATGGCAGACTAAATGCAATTACAGGGACAGCCAGGTCAGCCCTACTCTTGCCCATCACCAGGATCCCAGCCCTGCAGTTGGATAACGCTGTTGTGTACCCCCGACAGATACTCGCGGGCTGAACAACCCAGACTTTGTCCCACCCCTGTGTAAGTCATTGTCTCCATGTCCCCATGCCTGAGCGCCCCTTCGTGTGGTACTCCACTGGGCCCGGAGCATGGACTGTCCTGGAAGTGGTCAGCACCCTTGGACATCCATATTAAACACAATCCCCAGGGCTGGATGACTCTGGGGTTTTGTTGTCGCTGCCCGAATTTCTGGTGCGGTTCAAAACCACACGCTGAGACGAGAGCGGACTGGATTAATCAGGGCTGCATCTCTCCGCCCTTGCTGCTTGGCACACGTCAGAGCCAGCTGTAAAGCTGAGCCCGGCTTTGGGTGCTAAAGGTGCCAGCTCTGAGTCTGGGCAGCGTCACGGTCAGTGCGTTGGTCAAGCACGTGGTACATGGGGGCCGTGGATCAGTGCTCACGTCGCACTCCCCGTGAGTACCCAGCCCGGGCCGGGAAAGCTAATGATCCAACCAGTGGCCCATATTCGGAGAGGAAGCCTGGTTATGTGTCACCTGAGGCCCATAGAACATACACTAAGAAGCCGGGCTACATCTATGCACCCTCCACACATCGCCTCCTGCAGTTAGAACAGCACAATGCTGCAGGGCCCAGTAGCCAACTGGTTAGGATGAGCCGCGAGGGCCTGCTTCTCCCCTGCCTTTCACCTGGTATAATCACTGCTGTAAAAGACTAGCATCGGTGACATGAGTGGCGAATGCTGAGCTGGTGGCATTTCACATGCACGTTGCACAGGGATAAGGGATGACAGCGCAAAGGAGCCTCTGAGCCGAAGTGCCAAGGACTCTGAACCTGCATTAAGGAGCCTGCGACACTCCCGCTACCAGATTGCTTATCTGGGCAGAAAGGGGTGAGGGTAGGGCCACAGGGGGCAGGGCCTCGGGTAGAAGAGTGGAATGGGGGCGGGGCCACAGGCGGAAGGGGTCGGGTGGGGCTCCCCAACTTGCTCTGGCCCAGGACCCTAGGAAACCTTAATCCGCCTCTGGCTTGCTCCAACCTGGAAAAGGCCAGTTGGTAGCACAGGAAACTAGAACTGAGCGATTGTGATCTGGGAAGGAGGAACTGTAAACAAACAAACAAACAGTCTCCTAAAAATAATGTCTAAGCCTATTTTGAAGGCTGCATTGTTAGTGTTACAGGCGTGACAACCAGGAGCGGGGGGCCCTGGTGCCAAGCGCTGTATATACACAGAATACGGGACAATCCATGCCTCAAAGAGCTTATACTAAATATAGAGTAGATGGGGAAAGAGAGCTGAATGGCCTTGCCCAAGGTAACACAGGAGGTCGACGCAAAGGTGGGTATTGAATGCCGAGCCCCTAGGCAGAGCCCTGCCCATTGAAACCCGCTGCCTTACAAAGCGTTCGCAGCTGCATGCTAGAAAGATGGTCATGCAGGGGGAAAAATTAGTGCTGCCAAACCTTGTTTCCTAGATCCGGCTCTTAAAAAAATAAATTGCACTAGTATGTACTAAGAGTGCTGGAATTGCACACACACCCCTTTTTACACAGCTCTTGAAAGCGCTGGTGTGAATCATGGTTTCCAAGGGTAGCGTCAACAGGCAGCTAAATGGAACTGGAGTCCCTAATGTACATTACGGCTTTGCATTAGCATCGCCGGCTTCACAGCAATTTTGATTTCCCCCCCTGCTTTGGAGAGGGCGTTCTTTTTTATTTTGCTTTTATTTCATTTGGTTTCTGAGATGGGAGCAGGGGGAGGTGGGCACATCACTCAGAAGCCCTCAGCACGTCCGTGAACTCTACCCCCTTGTCAGCAAATTGCCTGCGAGCAGATCCTGATTAATTCACATTGTTAGTCAAACCCACTGCTTTCCATGAGTAATTCTTGGTGCAGCGGCTGCCTCTTGCTACAGCTCCAAGGCCAGAGGGCCGTTCCAGCAGCCAACAGGGATAGCAAAGGGGATATGGAGCAGCCTCTGGGAGAATTCCTAAACACATGGGTCTGTGCTAGCCCTGGTGTAGAGATGCGCTGGGGGTTAGGCTAGGAAGAGGCGGGGCAGAGTAACTCTGATTTTAAGACCAGAAGGAACTATTATGATCATAGTCTGACCTCCCGGACAACATCCCCCCCGTCGTTCTGCAGTCCACAGGCAACTACGGAGACTGCTCTAATTGACATCAAGGAATAGCACCAGCCCCTAGCGCAGCCCCGAATCTAGATCAGCGCTGTGCCTCGCGAGACGCTCCGCACACAGTCTAGCCCTCAGGCCGTAGCATCTAAATAATCAGCGGCGTGTTGAACGTAGCCAGGCCCTGTTGGAAACCAACTCTTGTTTGATTGGCTACATGAGACACATGAGCTTGTTTCTCTTTTCCTGATTGGGTGAGGGTAACTCTTAGAATCGGGTTTCCACTGTGAAGCTTCAGAATTTGCTGTCCGTAAATGGTCCCCTCTATTCAGTCAGAACCCTCTGGTTCTATGGCCCTTCCGGCCCATGAACACGTGCTCTGGAATGTTCCCAGAGAGCCGTCACACCCCTGCGTTACACAATCCAAACAAATGCAGAAAGCACAGTTCGTAGCAATCGTGGCCCAGCCCGAATGGGTTGCACCTTTTTTTGGCAGCTGCCCCAAAGGCAAATCTGGGATTGTGTCCTTCCAGCATCCTCTTCCTATCGTTTTCATCACCGATTTCTCAATCCCGTCCTCGTAATTGCTGTGTCCCCTACGCTGCCTGTTGCAAAGGTGGCTTCCTCCGGAGCAGCCCCTGCCAGCGACACGGGTTTGTTCAGGTTGCTAACGTAGGAATTACAGATTATTTGCTCATCCAGCTGTTTTATGTCACTACAAACAAATAATGGACATGTGCCACCTAAGGGCAATTTGGATTCTTTCCCTTCCAGCCAACCAGTTCAAATACAGCCCGGGTCAATAGTGCCTGAAATTTGCAGCTGGATTGCCAAGCCTTCTACTGTAGACCATGGACAATCGCATTTCAAGCTTCCATTCCACCAGTACATCTGAAGAAGTGGGGTTTTTTACGCATGAAAGCTTATGCCCAAATAAATCTGTTAGTCTTTAAGGTGCCACCGGACTCTTTGTTGTTTGTGTGGATACAGACTAACACGGCTGATACATTACACCAGTGGTTCCCAAACTGGGGTTCGCGAAATGTTACAGGGGGTTCTCGGTAAAAAATTCCCTAATGGCAGACAGCGCTGTCCCTAGGGACCCCAGGGACAACAGCCTGGAGCCCCTGGACTTCCAAGAGCTAAGCAGATCAAAGCAAGCATATCTATTACACTGAGGAGATTTAAATTTCAAGACTCCTTATAAGAAATGGAAAGGGAGGTGGATACTTTTTGCTGTTTTTAAAATTAAATAGGCAGCTAGTCTTGTTTTTAAAATGATTATGAAGAACAAGTTTAAGCTTTGTTGTAACGTGCATTGTTTGCCTGGACTGCTCAAGACCTGAATGCTTGTGTAGGAGGAACTCGGAGTTGGCTTCTTAAATACCTTCCTGCTGTTTCACATCTGATACTCCTTGATGAAGTAGGAGCCTCGTCTTATAACAGGCTTATTCAAAGTGATACACGCTACGAAAGTGAGATCTTGGAAGAGTGTTGCCGTTTTCATAATGTAATAAAAATACTGTAACGATTAATAATAATGAATAATAAATAGTGTGTAATAATAAAAACAATTTTTATATTTCCAAGGTCACTGCTTTTATAATTTATACTCAGGTAAAGAAGAAAATCCCTGGAAATATTCATTTTTAGGAGGGGGCTCGCGAGACACGACATTTTCGTGAAAGGGGTTGACAGGTTGTTAAAGTTTGGGAACCACTGTATTATACTGTCTCTCTCTCTGCCTTTGTGTCCCCAACTGTAAAATACAGCTAACGACCCTATATCACTGTTAGACCCTCAGGTGAAAAGTACCAAGTATCTCTGTGATGCAAGTTCCTACCCACTAGGAAATGGACTGTGATCACCCAGATGCTGTTGAGTTCTTTCACCTTAGAGAACACATAGCTGTGCCCACTTCAGCTCAGCAGATGGGAGTGGGTGGCTGTTTGCCATGCGTCCACTTTATGAACGATCTACATGCTTGGACCGCAGTGCTAAGACGGTTAGCCTGCTAATTGTTCACACAGTGCATGTTGTCAAGTGTGCCCTGCAGCGTGTCATTGATTAATGCTTGTTTTCTGGCTAACTGCTTACCCTGCAAAATGTTGGAGTCTGGGGTTGGTGTGAGTAATGCTTTGCAACATGAGGACTTCTTGCAAGCAATGTTATTGTGCGCTGAGGGTGGCACAGCTTCCTTACAGGCCTGGATTTGGATTTTGGAAAGCACACGGGACGGTTTCAATAGCACAGCCGTCTGGGACGGATGTTCTGTATTGCCCTGATTTTGAATTAAGGCTTGTGGGGGAGCTGTACTCGTTGTAGCAGGGAAATAAAACGTGGGTGCTGAGGCACGCTAAAGAACACCCGCCTGACGTTTCTGATGCCCTGGTCGGCAGCTGCATCACAAATTACGTGGCAGGACAAGATCAGAAAAAGGCTGTTCGAAGGCAAAGCCAGCCGCGGCTTCCAGCAGCACTGGTTCGCTTTCTTGGTATGCACGTCTTATTTGAGTGGTGCGTACCAAGGAAGGCTACTACATTGCCAGCGATCAGAAGCTTTGGGGGCACAGTACCATTGCCAGTGATGGACATAACCTGAACATACAATCAGACCCCGTAAGCCCTGTGCCAGAGCTGGATTCAGGGGGTGCTCGCTGTGTAGGGCGGGCCACAGCCCTTTGGCATTTACCTTGATTATACCCCTCACCCCCCAGACTGCAAAGAGAGACACTGCACCTTGAAATGAGGGACGTCGCATTTTTCATTGAACACACTGGCAGTGATGGCACAAGGAACCCTGGGGCTGGCAGGGATGGCAGAGGGGTTTCCCTAGGAGGTGCTGGGACCTCACACGTGGCATCGGAATCACAAGACCAACTTTGGGAGCAGGAGCCTGTCCCTCTCCCTGCTACGGCAGTGGCTGCCCTTCCCGTAGGTGTTGGTGTTCCTGAGGGCATAGCATTGGCATGCCCTATGGCACAGGCCCTGCTGCCCACGGCTCTGTGATCGCTCTGCAGTCCTGATGACCCGCCTGCCCGCTTCTCCTGGCTCCAGCCACAGCAGCAGCTTGTGGGGCAAGGAGTGAGGGGGAGGGTGGAGTGGAAGGAATTCCTAACCGCCGACTGCCCTCCTCAAGACTGTGTAGAGCTCCCCGGCACCTGGCCAGGAGAGCCTGGGGCAGCCACCCTGGGACTTTGCAGTGGTCCCGCGGGAGAGCTTTACAAATCGGGGCCGGATGCAGGGGACATCCTGCCCAATGGGAGACACTTGAGGGGTAGGGCTGTGCTGACGCCAATGCGGAGAATGAGCAGTGAGTGTGAAAGAGAATCACTGGGCATGATAATAATAGAATAAATATTAGGGCTGTCGATTAATGGCAGTTAACTCACGCGATTCACTGCAAAAAAGTCATCGTGATTGAAAAATGTAATCGTGATTAATCACCGTTTTAATCGCACTGCTAAACAATAGAATACCAATTGACATTTCTTAAATATTTTTGGATTTTTTTAATATTTTCAAATATATTGATTTCAGTTACAAAGTGTACAGTGCTCACTTGATATTGTTATTTTTGCTTACATATATTTGCACTGTAAAAGTGATAAACGAAAGAAAGTGTTTTTCAAGTCCCCTCAGACAAGTACTGTAGTGCAATCTCTTTATCGTGAAAGTGCAACTTACAAAGGTAGATTTTGTTGTTGTTACATAACTGCACTCAAAAATAAAACAACGCAAAACTTTAGAGTCTACAAGTCCACTCAGTCCTACTTCTCGCTCAGCCAAACAAATTTGTTTACATTTACGGGAGTGTAGCAGGTTACTCACCACCATGGCGCCTCCTGCTGGTCAGCTGGGAATTAGATCTTTCCAGCCTCAGAGCACCTCCTGCTGGCCGGTTTCTCCCTACCAGTACCTGCTTCCTCATCTCCACCACCTCTGGCCCCCATGTCCCTCACCTTGGGGTGCTGCCCCACAGCAGTGCCCTCACATGCTGCATCTCCCCTCCCAGGGGAACGCCCCTCCCCCTATGCCCACCTTGCCTCAGTGGTTCACAATCCTAGCCCCCTTTCTCTGGGTAATAGCCCCTCATCATTGGCAAGGGTGTTGGACCTGCTGCCTTTCTAGCCCAGCTATCTCCCTGCAGCCCCAGTACCTCCTTAGGCCTTCCTGCCAGGCCTCAACCTGGGAGGTAGCCAGGCCTGAGCTCCCCAGCTCAGCCTGCCCCTTCCCCAGCACTGCTCTGTGGACTAGTACCCTCTCTCTCTGGTAGCTAGGCCCTTCTCAGACCAAGGCTGGAGCAAGACTCTCGCAGTTCCTTACTCATAGCCTTCTTATCAGGGCCAGCTCTGCCCTGATTGAGGTAGCCACACCTGTGGCCAGCTCCCCAGCTGCTCTCACTCCTTTTATCCTTATCTTATAGAACTGGAAGGGATCCTGAAAGGTCATTGAGTCCAGCCTGCTGCCTTCACTAGCAGGACCAAGTACTGATTTTGCCCCAAATCCCTAAGTGGCCCCCTCAAGGATTGAATTCACAATGCTGAGTTTAGCAGGCCAACACTCAAACCTCTGAGCTATCCCTGCCACTCCTTTTATCCCAGGAGCGGGGTAACAGCCCCGCTACAGAGAGAGACTGTGCCTGTTTCTTATTTACAATGTCACCTGAAGGTGAGAACAGGCATTCACATGGCATGTTTGTAGCCAGCATTGCAAGGTATTTACGTGCGAGATATGCTAAACATTCGTATGCCCCTTCATGCTTCGGCCACCATTCCAGAGGACATGCTTCCACGCTGATGACGCTCATTAAAAAAATAAAGCGTTAATGAAATTTGTGAATGAACTCCTTGTGGGAGAATTGTATGTCGCCTTCTCAGTGCTACCTGCATTCTGCCACATATTCATGTTATAGCAGTCTCAGATGATGACCCAGCATATGTTTGTTTCAAGAACACTTTCATTGCAGATTTGACAAATGCAAGGAAAGTACCAATGTGAGATTTCTAAAGATAGCTACAGCACTTGACCCAAGGTTTAAGAATCTGAAGTGCCTTCCAAAATCTGAGAGGGACGAGGTGTGGAGCCTGCTTTCAGAAGTCTTAAAAGAGCAACACTCCGATGCAGAAACTACAGAACCCGAACCACCAATAAATAAATCAACCTTCTGCTGGTGGCATCTGACTCAGAGGATGAAAATGAACATGCTTTGGTCCGCACTGCTTTGGATTGTTGTCGGGCAGAACCCGTCACCCAGAGTACAGGCTTTCCAGGTCTGAACTTTCGCGGACAGTGAATTTTAATGCCTCACTCGCTAGAAACTGATGGTTAGGTTTGACCAGGTGACTATTTTTTCGATAAGTATTTGCCTGCTCATGCAGTCAGAGAATGAAGCCAATACCATGTGATGTATCTGACTCAAATTCCAAGGCCATTGTGATCTTCTAATCTGACCCGCTGGATAACACAGACCACCGAACTTCTGCACAATAACTCCTAGGGGGGAGGGATAGCTCAGTGGTTTGAGCATTGGCCTGCTAAACCCAGGGTTGTGAGTTCAATCCTTGAGGGGGCTGCTTAGGGATCTGGGGCAAAATCAGTACTTGGACCTGCTAGTGAAGGCAGGGGGCTGGACTCAATGACCTTTTTGAGGTCCCTTCCAGTTCTAGGAGATAGGTATATCTCCATATATTAGCAGAGCTTTAATAAAAAATGTCCAGTCTTGATTTAAAAATTATCAGTGATGGAAAATCCACCACAACCCACAATAAGTTGTTTCAGTGGTTCATTACTCTCACCATTCAAAATGTATGCCTTATTTCTCATTTGAATTTGTCTAGCTTCAACTTCCAGCCATTGGATTGTGTTGGACCTGTCTCGGTTAGATTAAGGGGGTCATTATTAAATACTTGTTCCCCATGTAGATTCTTATAGACGTTAACCAAGTCACCCCTTAACCTTCTCTTTGTTAAGTGAAACAGACTGAGCAACTTGAGTGATCACCATAAGGCAGGTTTTCCAATCCTTTAATCAGTCTCATGGCTCTTCTCCGAGCCCTCTCCCCTGGATCAACGTCCTTTAAGTGTGGGCACCAGAACTGGACCCAGGATATCCAGCAGCAGTTCTAAACAGCAGGGTGAAATAGTCTCTACTCCTACTCCCGATTCCACTTGCAAATAACACTGTAACCCCGTTTATGGGCAGCCCACGGGGTTAAAATAAATTGCACAAGACAAGATGTGTTGAGTTCTTTTGATTAATAAATAAATGCAGAGAAATCGTGACCAGCACATGGATATTCCGCAAGCAGAAAGAGGCAAACCGCACCTGCTAAATTATTTGCTCAGCTCTAGATATGTCAAACTTCGGAAGGTGTTTATTTCTATAGGGACGGGAGAGACATTTACCGCTGCAAGGAGAGAAACATTGCAATTTGAAGGACAGTCAGCATTGCCACCTCGCTCACGATTCCAGTCCTGGGCTCCCCGCACCCAGCTCTGTCAATGCCCCTCAATCCTGATTTACAACTGCAGCCCTGGAAGTCACCCAGCTCTGCCCCGGCCCCTGTGCAGCAATCCATTCTTTTCACACTTCAAAAGATTAAGACCATTTAACAGTGAACAAAACAAGCACTGAAAATGAAGACCGGGAAAGCGACAGATTGTTCTCTTCACACTGCGGCAAATCAGGAGTGACGCCAAGGAAGATGCCCAGGGAACGCAAGGGGAGGAATCAAGTGCTCAGGACTGAAGGCCTGACGCAGCAAAGTCTTTAAGTACCTATTTAACTTTAAACACATCTCTACGTCCCTCCCTAATCAGCAAAGTTGGTCAATGGGACTTGAGCACTTGCTTAATAAAATTAGACCGCATTCTTTTCATCAGTAGATCTCTGTAGCAGATCAAGCACTCACCGGTGCGGTGCCTCCTGCTGGTTGCCTCGGGAATTAGCTCTTTCAGCCCCAGAGCGCCTCCTGCTGGTCGGTGTCTCGCCTGCCTCAGGCCCTCATGTCCCTCCTGGACCCTGGTACCTCTTACCTTGGGGTTCTGCCCACAGCAATACCCCCACACTCTGGGTCTCCCCTCCCAGGGGAACCCCGCCCTCCAGCCACCTTGCCTCAGTGGCTACTGCCAGTCCTCATCTAGCCCCTTCTCCCGGGGGCAAACTGCAGTCTGTAATGGCCACTCATCATTGGCAAGGGGGTTGGGCCAGCTGTCTCTGCAGCCCCAATATCTCCTTAGGCCTTTACCAAAGTCTCAGCCTGGGGAGTTGCCAGGCTGGCGCTCCCCAGCACTGCTCGGCTCCAGGTACCCTTGTTCCTTCAGCTAGGTCCAGCTCTCTCCAAAGCTCTTTTATAGGGCCCAGCCTGGCCCTGATTGGCTGCCTCGCAGCCTCTTCTTATTGGCTCTCAGCCCCAGTCCTCTCCAAGGGCAGGCTTTTAACCCTTTCAGGGCCGGGGCGGGGTGACCACCCTGCTACAATTTCAAAGCACTTTACAAGGGAATTGGTATCATTACCCCCATTTTATAAATGGAGAAACTGAGGCACGGCAGGGGCAATGACTTGCCCAAGGTCACCCGACCAGGCCAGTAGCAGAACCATGAATGGAATCCAGGTCTCCTGAGTCCCGGTCCAGTGCTCTAGCCACTAGGCCATAGAGGTAGAGTGGTATAGCTGCTCCTGGCGTAGATGCAGCTATAGTGGTATAGCTGTGGGAAGGGGAATAAGCTATACTGGTATACGGCATCTGGTATAACTGTGCCCACACTAGGGGTTGAACAGTATAACTATTCCAGTTTTTTTTTTTAATTACATCCTAACCCCAGTAATTACACCAGTAGAAAATCTGTGTTTTGTACTGGTATAAAGGCAGGTCTACACTTAAAATGCCATGTCGGCACCGATGCGCCACTGTAGCACTTAAGTGAAGATGCTCCTACACCGGTGGGATTGCTTCTCCTGGCAGTGTAGTTAATCCACCACTCCGAGAGGCGGTAGCAGGGCCGCCCAGAGTGGGGGGCAAGTGGGGCAATTTGCCCCAGGCCACGGGCCCCGCAGGGGCCCCCACGAGAGTTTTTCGGGGGCCCTGGAGCAGGGTCCTTCACTCGCCCTGGAGGCCCCGGAAAACTCTCGTGGGGCCTGGGCCCCTGGAGCTTCTTCCACTCCAGGTCTTCGGCGGCAATTCGGCGGCGGGGGTCCTTCCGCTCTGGGACCCGCCGCCGAAGTGCCCTGAAGACCCGCGGCGGGGGGTCCTTCTGCTCCGGGACCCACCGCTGAAGACCCCAGGCCCCCTGAATCCTCTGGGCATCCCTGGGCGGTAGCCTGGGGAGATGCTCTCCCGTTGACATCGCTCTGTCTACATGGGGGGGGGTGAGGTTGGTAGAACTCCCTCGCTCAGGAATGTGGATTTTTTCACACCCTTCAGCGACGTCGGTTATAGGGCTGCAGTGGAGAGCTGGCCTAAGTGCCTGGCTAAGGAGGGATGCGCTCTAGTAGTGGTGGGGAGAGTTCAAAGGCCCAGCGAGAGGGCAGTGAGGTGCCCCTTTCCCATCGAAAGCCAATAAGGATTGGGTGCTTTCCTGCCACTGACGCCTTGGAAAATCTCCCTGGACTGAGGCCTGATGGACTCCCACAGTTAGTCTGAATTTACACAGGTGAGAACAGAATCTAGCCGGTAATCTGCATTATGCCCTCTGTGAGTTTGAGTCACTCTGAGACCAGTGATGCAAGCGCCCTCGTGGTTCAAAGGAATAGCTTATGAATTAGGGGGGCCACACTCCAGTCATTGCACCTGTCTCTTCACCTGAAGCCCCACCCCCAGCTATTCCAGAGACTGGTTCCCCCCAGCACACCTGAAACCACCTGCTGTTTCAGGCCTCACCCAGCTCTGCTCAGACACTCTCAATCCGGGCGTGCAGCAGCCGCTGTTGACCCAGTAGTCCTGCCCCCACGAGGCCTGGGGGTGAGGCAGTCTTCCTGCAGAAGAACGAGTGAATGCTGGTTTGTGTTTGTTTGAAGGCGTCAAGCCAAGCCCAGTGGATTCGAATGCTGGGGGGCCTGGAGGCAGTTTCCCAGGTAGCCAAGCCGAGATCAGGGGGTTTGAAACAACCAGGCTGCTGTTGGAGCAGGACGAGGAGGAATTTTCTAGTTGCAAATTAAGCTCCAGAGAATCCTTAGATTCTTCCTTCCAAGGAAAAGCTCGAACCCAGCAAAGAACAAGGCCTCCTCTTGCGCTTGACAGATGTCACTCACTGGCACAGATGTGAACTCGCCAGACGGGCGAGGAGAAAGGCCTGTCTCAAGGGAATCAGCATTTCTCTGAACAACGTCCTCTCCTCAAGCTGGGTCTGTGTTAAAGGGGGCTATGCCCTGAGGGGGGACGAAATTCTGCCAGTGATCAGTAACCCACGAGGTGTCCGGCTCGGAAACGCTGCCAGATGCACACGCCCCTTCCTTCCCATGAATGGATACCGGCTGCCGTGAGCCGTCCCCGAGCGCTGGATTAGTAATGCAGGGGAGAGCTTGTTAGCGTGTGAATCTGGGGGACGATCCACACAGATACCAGGGACTTCGCAGCCAAAGGGCCCCAACCTCCTACCAGCTCTGGAGCCTCTCCCAGCCATCTCTCTGCTACAGCCTGTGACAAGGCACCCACCCAAAACCTATCCCCCACCTCCAACTGCATACCCACCACTCCCTGAGCTGGGACCCCCACCCAATACTGTCCAGCAGCAATACCCTCTCCAAATTTGCAAGCCTCCCTTAGCTCCCCCCCAAACAATGTACCCACTGAACCAGCTGCAATACCCTCCCCATTCTCTCCCCCCCCCAGTCACCTCCCTCCAAGTCCCTCAGCTATGCAGGGAAATTATTTATTAGTAAACTCTCATATTGTAGTACTGTTTTAGAGGCCAACGAAGTTAGGTCCCCTTATGCGCTAGGTGCTGTACAAACCTATAGCAAATGGCAGACCCTATCGCAAAGAGCTTACAGCCTAAAGGTCCGGTCCTGCAAAGATTCACACCTGTGAATAACTGTGCATGTGGTAAGTAGCCTCACTTTACCAATGAGGATCACAATGCCACCCATAATTGTAAAGCGCTTGGAGATCTACAGACAAGCAGGGCTATGTGAGAGCCAGGTATATATTATGATATTGCTATTAAGGTTGCATTACCATCATGGGAGTCATGGAATCCGTTCCGGCAGGGAGTTGGGTTTTTGTAAAGATCCTTGTTTCCTCCCAACGGGTGATGGTAAGTGGCTGAATCAGTTTTGCTGAGGACCTCAACAGCGGCCAAGTTCCAACCAGGGCTGCTCTGGGAAGCCACAAGAGAGCAGGAACTCCTGTAATTAGAGCTGGCGGCTTGCTGCACTGTCCCCAGCTGGGACAGTGTCATTTGTACAGTCTTTGGGAGTGGGGAAGCCCACGCTTAGCAGACTGAAGCTCTGGGTGAAATACTGGCCCTGTTGAAATCAGCAGGAGTTTTGCCATCAACTTCAGTGGGGCCAGGACTTCACTTGGTGTGTTTACTGCAGTTGCGTAACCCATTTTGACATTTCTTTCTGTTAAAATCAATATACGTGTTTTTAAATCCCTCGCATCCTTCACCTGAATCGTGCTATTTATACAACACACTGGAAGACAGTCAGCTGCAGAAAGACAGCTCTCTCCTAAACAAACTGGTCCAGATGGTGCATTAGGTGATGGGCCAGGTGTGGGATCCTAGTTATTGCTACAGTGGCTGTATCGTGTGGGGAAGGAGCTCCCAAAACAGAACACTGGCGGCGTCCGTGTCCCTGAATAAATGCTCATTAGCGCGAGCTCCATTTATCTGGCAGACAGAGCGGGGCAATTAGCTTGGATGCTGAAGGACAAACAAGCATCCTTGATGGAATATTAATACAGAACCAACCCCATGGAGCAGCAACTTCCATCAAAGCCACTGCGTTAATTACAGCCTGGAGAGGGAAGGGTGCATGCTGTGTAGGATTGAAGCAATGCCCTCGTTTCCGGGGAAAAGAGGCTCTAGAAGTGAGACTCGCCGGCTACGGCATCCACCCATAGCTGGGCATGGGGTAGCCGGGTCTTCTCTGATGCCCCTTGCCGACAGTCACTCCAGGCCGACAATAGTCATCTACTTCTCGTGACTGGGCCCTCTGGCCAGGTCCCCCTCTAGGGTAACAGAGAGTCCAACACAACAATTATCCAGCCAGCCTCCTACTGGGTCTTCAGCCCCATTTCAGACTCAAGAGATATTTCACCCCTTGTCTCTGGGGTCTTCGCACCACAGTGGGCCTGTCGCAGAACCCAGGCCCTCCCTCTACTCTGGGGTCCAGCCCGGGCATCCTGCAGCAAGCAGCTACGGTCTGCTTAGACCCCCTGCTTCTTTCCTGGGCTACCTCCCACTTCAGCCTCTCTCCAGGCCTTTCTGACAGTCCCTTCCCAGGATCCACAGAGCCAAAAAGGGAAACAGATTAGTCACAGAGAACAAGCAGATGTGAAAGTCCCCCTGCAGGCCTACCTGCCCCTGGAGGCGCTGGCATCTACCAGCATCAAGGAAGATCCTGGGCCCGCATAGACCTTGATTTCAACAGTCTCTGGGTAGGACTAGGGCTTCTTTCCAAGAGGTCCACTCCTTCCCCTGGGTTTTCCCCCCTTTCACTCCCTCCGTCCAGGTTTGACACCTCTCACAGGTGCAGCAGGACCGGCTGACCAAGCCCACCGGTGAGTGTGGGGCCTACATATGGGTTCCCTGCTTGGGTTTAGTTCAGGCAGTTCTGGGGTTGGAGGCCCTGGCAGGCGTGGACGCTGCTAGCACCGGCCAGGTGGAGAAGGCGAAAGGCCAAGTTTCCGTTGGTTGCTGCTGTTCCAAGAAGCTGATTAGTCAGTGATTGTTTGGCCTGATTTATGTGAAACCAGCATCTGCTGTTGGGCACCTTCAGCTGGAAGTGGGAAGAGAGGGCAGCATCTGTTCAGAACCATTTCCCATGGACGCCAACACCTGAGCAGTTCCACCAGCGATAATGTCATCCAACCCCCACTCAACAGTGTGATCCTCTGTCCTGCTGCTGCTGCAATGGCTGGACCACATCGAGAGACAGGGGAGCTTGTCGCAGCCTTGGTTAACAGATCTGGGCCTTGTAACTAAGGCTGGGGCAGGCAGCCTGAGTAAGTACCCGGGGTCCCGGGCAGGTTGGACAGCCCCTTCAGAAGTGTAGACAAGCCACTGGTGTGCTTACCATCTTGTCATGTGGATCTTCTCTGAGCAGGTTGAGACGACACAGTAGTTAAAGCACTGGGGCCACCTCACGTTTTTTCCAGCACGACCCCTGAACAATTCAGGCATAATCCAGCCAGTTCCTCATAGTCCCATAAATCCTCACCACTCACTATCACCTCTGTCTTACATCACTCACCCAACCTTAACTCTGCCCCTTGTTTTGTCCTGTACAAGAAGTAGGCTGTTGAATCTACACTATCGAGAGGAAGGGTGGACATGGGAGACCTGGGTTCCAATCACTGCTTTGCCACCAGCTTCTTGTGTGGATTAAGGCCAGACCTATACAAGTATTTAGGTATCTAAAGATGCAGATAGGCACCTAGGGTGCAATTGACAAAGCTATGTAGGTGCCTAAAGCCCACTGAATACTATCAAGAGGAAGGGTGGTCTAGAGCAGTGGTTCTCAAAGCCGGTCCGCCGCTTCTTCAGGGAAGCCCCTGGTGGGCCGGGCCGGTTTGTTTACCTGCCGCGTCGGCAGGTTTGGCCGATCGCGGCTCCCACTGGCCGCGGTTCGCCGTTCCAGGCCAATGGGGGCTGCGGAAAGCGGCGCAGGCCAAGGGACGTGCTGGCCGCCCTTCCCACAGCCCCCATTGGCCTGGAGCGGCGAACCACGAACAGTGGGAGCTGCGATCGGCCAAACCTGCGGACGCGACAGGTAAACACACCGGCCCGGCCCTCCAGGGGCTTCCCTGAAGAAGCGGCGGCCTGGCTTTGAGAACCACTGGCCTAGGGAATTAGGTACCTGAATGCCGTTGTGAATCCTACCCCAATGGAATTTTCACAAGTGCCTAGGAACTTAACTCCCGTTGGTTTCCATAGGAGTTGGTGATTTCAGTGGGAGTTAGGTGTCAATCTGCATCTTTAGGAACTGAAATACCTTTGAAAATCTGGCCCTTGGCCTCTCTGTGTCTCAATTCCTCATATACAAAATGATAACGTTAAAGACGGCGAGGCGCTTCCATGCTATGGAACGGGGACCACAGCAGTACCCAGGGCCGGCTCTAGGCACCAACTAAACAAGCAGGTGCTTGGGGCAGCACATTTCTAGGGGTGGCATTCTGGCGCTGGCCATCATAGGCACCGACTCCGTGACCTGGACAAAAAGTGCCCCCGCCACCCCAGCTCGCCTCCACTCCGCCTCCTCCCCTGAGTGCACCGCCGCTCCGCTTCTCCGCCCTCCCTCGCCCGGGGGAGCAGGTGGAGCGGAGGTGAGCTAGGGCGAGAGGTCGTGGGGGGGATGGGGGAAATGCAGCACCCCCGGGGGAGGAGGCGGGGCCTGGGATTTGGAGAAGGGGTTCGGAAGGGGCGGAGTTGGGGCGGGGCTGAGGGGGGGGCAGCCAACATTTTTTTTGCTTGGGGCGGCAAAAATCCTAGAGCCCACCCTGGCAGTCCCTTAGATCAACAGCTTTCACGTGTTGTTTATTAAGTAATAAATATTTCAAAAGGAATATAATCCCAGGGTACATTAAACCACGCCAGCAGGTTGTACATTTTCCCTTTGCAGGAGGTGTTGCTTGTGCAGAGGAGTATTTTTATGAATAGAATTGGAATGAGACGTGTCAGGGTGGAGAAGGTGTAAGTTTGATTTTTAATTATGTTAAACATATTTTGGTAGCCACTAACACATTGTTAAGTAGAGGATGTCTGTGGTGAGTAGCATTATGGTATATAAATAGCGCACACACACAAATCTCTCTCTCGCTCTCTCTCTCTCACAGCAACGTTTTTTAAGTGCATCAGATGCAGGAGGCCTGCCAGACAATCAGTGGGGCTACTGGATGGGCGAGGTGCCATAGGAGCCCTCCAGGAAGACAAGGCCCTTGAGGAGAAGCTAAATTAATTATTTGCCTCAGCCTTCGCTGCAGAGGACAGGAGGGACATTTCGCCCTCTGAGCCATTTTTTTAGGGGATACAGCTGAGGGACGGTCCCAGATTGAGGTGTCGATAGAGGCGGTTTGGAACAAACTGCTGCATTAAACAGGAATAAGTCGCCGGGACCAGATGGGATTCACCCAAGAGTTCCGATGGAACTCCAATATGAAACTGCAGAACTACTAACTGAGGTATGTAACTACAACAGGGTGCTCGGCTCGGAGGGCCGGGCAGCCCAGCTGTTAGTGCACCTGACGTCCAGCCCCCTGCTCGCCTGGCAGAGGTGCCTGTTTCCTGACCTTAGGCTGGGACCTTGCTGGCCTCCACTTGCATCTGGGACTCAGCCCTTAAGGGGATGTGGTAGGGGGACCCAGGCTTTCCCTCTCCACCAGGCCCGGTGGGAAGCAACACTGGCAGGGTGCTCCCTGCAGAGAGTCTAAGTCCGTCGCCCTGGGCTACTTCCTACCTATGTCCCTCCAGTTTGGGATGTGGCCTTTTAGTTCAAACAGCCCATAGGGGCTTGCCTGGAGTAGCGCCCCCTTGTGGAACTTTTGCAGCTTCCTGCTGCAGCCTCAGGTCCCTCAGGGTGGATGTAAGGGTGGAGAGGGTCTAGCCCCACAATTTGCAGGGCCGGCTCCAGCATTTCTGCCGCCCCAAGCAAAAAAAAAAAAAAAAGCCGCGATCACAATCGCGACCGGCGACGGCAATTGGGGGGGGGGGGGGGGGAAAGCCGCAAGCGGCGGTGGCAGTTTGGCGGCAGGTCCTTCGCTCCTAGAGGGAGTGAGGGACCTGCCGCCCCCGAATTGCCGCAGGTGCCGCCCCTCTCCCTTGGCCGCCCCACGCACCTGCTTGTTAAGCTGGTGCCTGGAGCCGGCCCTGCCTACAATGTCCTTACAGTGAGTCTAATAGCAAAGTTCGCTCACTTCGGGGTGCTCCTCGGTCTCCTCAACAGACTCTCTCGCCCAGGATCACAGCACTACTCCCCCGGTGGCTGTCCCGGCTTGTAGTGATGCTCCCTTCACTTGGAGAGGCAGAGCTACCTCCTTCCTCTTCACCAGGCAGCCCTCAACTGAGTCACGCGCTCTCCTTTTCTTCCCCCTCCAGGCTTGGCACTGGCTACAGGTATACCAGGCCGGGGCTAGCTGGGCCCATAGGCTGTCTCTCTGTAACCCTTTTTCTGCCAGTGCGAGGTTTCATGGCTTCATCACACTAACCTATCACTTAAATCAGCCTCGGTGCCAAAAGAAAATGCTTTTTAGGGTAGGAGGAGTACAGAAATGAGGTGGACTCCCCTGAAACACACATTCAACACATTTTCACTTGGATTCTTTGTTTACAAAGTTTTTTTTGTTTAGGAATTTCCATTTTTCATGCAGTCAACCTGTGGAACTCCTTGCCCGTAGAAGTGGTGAAGGCCAAGACTAGAACAGGGTTCAAAAGAGAACTAGATAAGTTCATGGAGGATAGGTCCACCAATGGCTATTAGCCAGGATGGGCAGGGATGCTGTCCCTAGCCTCTGTTTGCCAGAAGCTGGGAATGGGCAACAGGGGATGAATCACTTGATGATTCCCTGTTCTGTTCATTCCCTCTGGGGAACCTGGCATTGGCCACTTTCGGAAGACAGGATACTGGGCTAGAGGGACCTTTGGTCTGACCCAGTATGGGCGCTCTTATGTTATGGTGTATACGCTTTGCAGGAGTTTTGAAATCACTGGGAATTTTTCTTGGATAGTCACTGCAGTATTGGGTTGTTAAAGCTGTGACAGTCCATCAGCGCTAATCAGCAAAGCGGAGACATTCAGACTGCTGGTAAGGGGGCAGGTTTTGGTGATCATTATATTGTTTGGGGCGATGCTGCAAAACAGCTGATCGACTATAATCATTCCCCTGAACAATAAGGGATCAAGGAAATTGCTCAGATGGCAGCTAAACCCCCGAGATTTATGGAAGTCTGGGCAGCCCAGCGATTTTTTAAATGCTTTTTCATTTTCCTCTTTACTCTGCATTGTTTATAATGCCCACTTGCAACGCTGACAATAGCATTTTCTTTCCCTTCCCGATTTGCACTTGGCAAACAATTGACTCTTCAGGTCCTCAGCTGCTCCAAATCACAGCTCCCTTCGTGTAAATGAAGCTACCCCAGTTTGCACCAGTGCAAGATTCAACCCTGTTTCCAACGGTATCTGAAATTCATCATTGATTTATTGATGTATTTTCCTCACCAGCGTCATCAGGGATGTCAGCCCAGCTCCGGGAAGAGTCTCAGGACTAAGATTAATTACCTGACTTTGCAGGGCCAACACAGGGACAAAGGGTGTGATTTTCAAAAGGACCTCGGTGAGTTGGGCTACAAGTCTCAGTGCTCCTAAATCACCAAACCACTTTTGAAAATCCCTCCTCAGCTCAATTTAAAAATCTATCTAGTTACGCTGCTGTAAACACCTAACACCAACACACTGAACGGCTTCATTTCTTGGTTAAGATCAATTTGGTAAATTAGTGCAACGTTTTCTGATCTAGACAAGCCCCATGGACATCGTCTCTATGCAGCACAGACACACTTCCCCCTTTGCTGGCACACATTGATTTTACCAGGTCACTTCTGTTAGGCCCTTGGGCCAGAATTTTCAGACAGGCTTAGCATCCCGCAGCTCTGATTGAAGACAATGGAGAATCTCCGCCCTCACTGAGAAGAGTGGGAGCCGCTGGGACAGGACGTCTTTTAGAAATCGAGCCCTGAGAGGCAGTGTTGTCTAGTGGGTAGAGACTTGGAGTCAGGGGACCCAGGTTTGATTCCTGAATTGGCTACTGAGCTTGTGCAAGTCATTTCACCTTGGTTTCTCCTCCTAACCTTACGGAAACTTCCAGTCCTATTCAACATATTCATAAACGATCTGGAAAAAGGGGTAAAACAGGGAAGTGGCCAAATTTGCAGATGATACAAAACTTCAAGATAGTTAAGTCCAAAGTAGACTGCGAAGTGTTACAAAGGGATCTCATAAAACTGAGTGACTGGGCAACAAAATGGCAGATGAAATTCAATGTTGATAAATGTAAAGTAATGCACATTGGAAACATAATCCCAACTATACATACAAAATGATGGGGTCTAAATTAGCTGTTACCGCTCGAGAGAGATCTTGGAGTCATTGCCTATAGTTCTTTGAAACCATCCACTCAATGCGCAGCAGCTGTCAAAAAAGTGAACAGAATGTTGGGAATCATTAAGTGATTGATGATAAGATAGAAAATATCATATTGCCTCTATATAAAACCATAGTACACCCACATCTTGAATACTGCGTGCAGATCTGGTCGCCCCATCTCAAAAAAGATTTATTGGAATTGGAAAAGGTTCAGAAAAGGGCAACAAAAATGATGAGGGGTATGGAACAGCTTCCATATGAGGAGAGATTAAGAAGATCGGGACTTTTCAGCTTGGAAAAGAGACAACTAAGGGGGGATATGATTGAAGTCTATAAAATCATGACCGGTGTGGAGAAAGTAAATAAGGAAGTGTTATTTACTCCTTCTCATAACGCAAGAACTAGGGGTCACCAAATGAAATTAATAGGCAGCAGGTTTAAAACAAACCAAAGAAAGTATTTCTTCACACAACGTACAGATGCTCCCCGACTTACGCAAGTGTTCCGTTCCGGAATGCCTTGCGCAAGTCGAATTTTGCCTAAGTTGGGAATGTATACCCGACAATTACGCAAAACAAACAAACAAACAAAAAAAGCTTACGGAACTTACAGGACTTTTTCCGTAAGTGCGGATTTCCGTAAGTAGGGTTTGCGTAACCCGGGGAGCGTCTGTACAGTCAACCTGTGGAACTCTTTGCCAGAGGGTGTTGTGAAGGCCAAGACTATAACAGGGTTCAAAAAGAACGAGATACGTTCATGGAGGATAGGTCCATCAATAGCTATTAGCCAAGGATGGTGTCCTGAGCCTCTGTTAGCCAGAGGCTGGGAGTGGGCGACAGGGGATGGATCACTTGATTCCCTGTTCTGGTCATTCCCTCTGGGGCACCTGGCATTGGCCACTGTTGGAAGATAGGATACTGGGCTAGATGGACCATTGGTCTGACCCAGTGTGGCTGTTCTTACGTTCTTATGTCTGGTCTAGTTAGATTGTAAATTCGATGGAGCAGAGACTCTTACTAGACATATGCCCTGATCTTGGTTTGGGCCTGAACAATGCCCAGTGTGGCTTCCCTAGGAGGCAGTGTGTTTCCTGCAAGCTGAGCTCAACTCCTGGACTCTATTTATTTTATCCTTAATGAATTCACCTTCATTTAATTTATCTCACACTCTGAAACAGGCCTGCAGTGTCAGCAACAAATCCCGCCCAGAAATCCAGCCGTACAGCCCTCGCTCACCAATTCATGCTTCTTCCGTGGCTGCTTCTCTCCCAGTCTCCTCACTGTCCACCCTGTTTCTTTCCAGCTTTTAGATTTTTGTCTCTCTTTTTGTTTTAGTTCCCAGCTGTGCGGGAGAGAAAGGAAAAGTGAGAGAGAGGGGGACACCCAGGATGATGGGACCAAAAGAACATCTGGTGAATATGTCCCATCTGTAACGAAGCTGGGCCTAGAGGCAGCCCTGGG
This sequence comes from Malaclemys terrapin pileata, assembly GCF_027887155.1. Classification (NCBI taxonomy): domain Eukaryota; kingdom Metazoa; phylum Chordata; order Testudines; family Emydidae; genus Malaclemys; species Malaclemys terrapin. The sequence continues at coordinate 8,709,401 of NC_071526.1, read as the reverse complement.
CCATTTGCAGAGTTGTAATATTACGAGGGATTATGTGCATTGGGGTAACACATCTCGGAGCCGCAGTCACAGCTTGCGCTAGGCGCTGTACGAGCAAAGAACAAGAGATTGCCCCTAACTCAAAGAGCAAATCTAAGTAGATGGGCCTTCAGTTTAAAATGGCTTAACAGGTCTGTGGGCTGCATCTTAACACGCTGGCTTTTCATGCGGGCCGCTGTAACATTGGGGAGTATTTTACACAATATAGTGATTGTGAACTCTTCAGGACAGGGACTCTAGCCCAGACCATCAATGTCAATGGGAGTTAAGCACCTCGATACCTCTGAGGATCTGGGCCCTTCTCAATATGTTTCAGTGCAGCGCCCAACCATGGGGCCTTGATCTGCATTTGGGCTATTGTCATAATAACAATTCAGTGTTCTCTGCTAGACTAGGCAAACACTGACTTGAAGATCATTACAATAGGAGTGCCTAGAGATCCCATTGTACAAGGTGCTGTACAAATCTAGTGAGAAAGTCCCTGTCTTAAAGGGCTCGCATTCAGAGCGGACAATGGGAAGAGGGAATGGCTGGCCAAGGTCACGCAGCAGAGCTAGGAATAGAATACAGGGGTCCTGAGAGCCTGTCATGTTCTGCCCACGAGACTGCCTGCCCCCCAGGCAGAGGGTGATCCTGCACCCATTGATGTTAACATGAGTTGTGTTCCTGTGTACATGAGTTGTGTTCCTGACAGTGTGGAGGGATTGTTCCCATAAATCCCTTGCTCCAAGAGGAGCCTAACAAGCGTAAGATGGATGGCCTGGACTCAGCACAGAAGTGGATTGGACTCCAGGCAGTAGAATAGTGCCTAGCTCATCTATAGCACATTTCATCAGTAGATCTCAAAGTGCTTTACAAAGGAGGCCAGGATCATTATCCTCATTTGACAAATGGGGAAACTGAGGCACAGAGTGGGGCACGTCCACGGTAAAAAATTTGCAAGTGCTTAGCACCCACCTGCAGCCAGCAACGCCCCCCCTCTGTCCCAGCGCCTCCCGCCTGCTGGCGGCCCCACCAATCAACTCCTCCCCCCTCCTTCCCAGCCAGGGCCGGCTCTGGCTTTTTGGCCGCCCCAAGCAAAAAAAAAAAAAACCACGAGGCGGCCAGAACGGCAAAGCAAAAAAAAAAAAAAAACCTGCGGCGCGGCCGGAGCACGGGTGCAGGGGGACTGGGTGGGAGTGGGAGGGGGAGGCAGCGGGCGGGAGAGAGAGAGAAGGGGGCGGCCAGGGCTACAGCAGGGGCGCTGCCCCACGGCCCCTCCCGCTGCGCCGTCTCCTGCCGCCTGCCGCGAGGGCTCCGCTCCGGTCTGCGGGGAGGGAAGGAAGAGGACTGCCCTGCAGGGCGCTCTGGTTCTCCGCGCCACCGCCCCCTACAGGGCAGCCGGAGCGGAACAAAAAAAAAAAAGCGGCCGTGCCGCCCTAGGATTGGGCAGAACGCCGCCTCCAACAATCTGCCGCCCCAAGCACCAGCTTGCTCAGCTGGTACCTGGAGCCGGCCCTGCTCCCAGCGCCTCCCGCCCACCATGCATCCGCTGTTCTGCAGCGTGCAGGAGGCACTGGTGGGAGGGGGGAAGAAGGACAGGGCGTGCTCGGGGGAGGGGGCAGAAAGGGGTGGGGTGGAGTGGGGTTGGGGCCTGCAGCTGAGTGGGGATTGAGCACCCCCAGGGAAAGGAAGAAGCCGGCGGCTGTGCAGAACCCCAAAGCTGCAGCATGGGCCAGGATCCCATCCAACAGTAGGACCGATCCCCAGCTGTAAAATCACCTTTACTGACTTTAACAGAGTTAAACCCATTTATGCCAACTGGGCATCTGGTCCTGGCTCTGATACAAGACCAAACTTTGCTATTAATTATTTATTTGCATCACTTTAGTGCCCAGAGCCTTCCGCCAAAAGTGAGGTCTCGTGCTAGCATTAGCTACCCCGTCGGGGACTTGAACCAGGGATCTCCAGAGCTAAAAGCAAAACCTGCTCTAGCCTGAGCTACAGAACCAGCACACTATCACAGGTAGCCTGTCCAGAGGGGAATCTATAACACATCCAGCGTGGCTCACTGGGCACTTTCACAGCTACCTAGCAAGAGAGAGTCCTTGCCACCAAAGAGTTTACCAATTAAATAGATGAGAGAGAAAAGGTGGGAGGGAAGGGGTCTGTCCTACCTCATACTGCAGGTCCATGGCAGAGCCAAGGCTAAAACCCAGAAGTGAAATCCAGGCCCCATTGACACCCCCCCCCCCCCCCTGGAATTCATCACCCCTCACCTCCATCTCCAGAGTCCCAGTGCAGGTCTAACCAGCAGACCACGCTGCATTCGCATTGACGACGGGCTCAGCATAACCTGGTCCTCTGAGACCGTAGACCCAACAGCAGAGGTAGAATTCCAGCCCCTGCTCACACGGCTTAGCGTAATTGGGATGCGGGCAGCAGCTTCACCCTACAGGGTACAGTCGGCATTTTGGAATGAGGCCCCAGATCACCTAGAGGGGTGAAAGAGCTAGCGTGGCTGTTATAAAAAAAATGCAAAAAAAAAATTTTTTTTTTTTTTAAATGTTGTTTCACGGGACTGACATTTTTTTGCTTTCAGGCCAATTTGGAACAAAACTGCGTTTCAGGATGTCTGGATTTCCCAGCGGATGGAAAGTCCATCTGCCTTTCAAGTGGAGCTGCTGGCACCATGCACGCGGGGAGAAACTATTTTATCCCGTGAAAGCAAAGTGAGCCCCATGCTAGGAAGAAGGATCATTTCATCTGGACGGTGTGACCTTTTCCAGCACTGTCAGCCTTGCAATTTCTTTCTTCCCTGCTGCGCATTAGCGGGCCCTTCGTGGAGAAGAATTCATTTCCAAAGGGTCATGGCTGCTAATTCAGCCGCTCTGCGGAGTCTAATCCCCCATTCCACCGGCATAACCTCACTGCTGAGCCCATCAGTCACCCCACTAGCTGAGCGCTCTACTTCTCCCTCGTCTTCACGGCCACCTGCCACCCCAAAGTCTAGCCCCTGACCTCAGGGACAAGTTGCAGTCCATGGGCCACGCTCCCTCATGGCAAGGTGCGGGGCACGGGTGGGGGACCCACGCCCGCCCACTACTCTGAGCCCTAGCCCAGGGACCCTTGAGCTGCAGCGCTTGCTGCCTTCCTCCACTCCCTGTTGTTGCCTGGGCCACTTCCCTGTAGCCCTAGCACCCACTCAGCCCTTGTTTCAAGGCCTGCAGTCTGGCAGGGTCAGCCAGAGCTCTCCCCCTGCCCTGGGTACTGCTCCTTCTACCAGGAGCCAGCCCTCTTCCCTTGCTGGTCAGGGGGAAACTGCCCTCGCCTCTCTGCTGCAGCCTTTATATAGGGCTCAGCCTGGCCCTGATTGGCTGCCTCTTTCTTGGCCTTGATTGGCTTCCCACAGGCCCTTGCTGATTGGCTGCCGGTCTGCGCAGCCTGTCTGGCCTGTTCCAGCCCTTTTTGGTGTTTCCCTTTAGTTTTTTCTGAATAAATCTTGCTAAATTTCTAAGCGAAGCGTCATTTCGAACCGAGAAGTTGTAACGTCGGATTTTGAAGAAAGCGTCAAAACCAGAAACCGGCCCAAGCAGCATCATGCCAGCAGCTAGCCCTGGTTCGTTTGTGTCGAGTTAGAACCCAGGGCTATTTGGACCCAAATGTGCCCCTATAGTTTCTTCCTATTATTTGTGTTGTACAAAGAGGGGAAGGCACAACACCAGGCATCACACCTTGTGTCGTGCAGAACCACACTCCCTAGCGATACCTCGCTTGGTTGATCTCAAAGCTCACGCCATCGTATCCATTGTAGGGGGGGGAAACTGACACGCAGAGAGATGATGCGATTTGCTCAAGTCGCCCAGCAGGCCAGTGGTGGGAAGAAAACCCAGGCCTCCTGAATCCCAGGAAAGTGAGCGATCCATCAGACACCATCGCCTCCCCTCTGTGCTGCTGGACAGAGCCCTCTCTGTAATTGATCGGAAAAATCCCAAAGGAGACTGCTCACAAATATCCCATCATTTTCCTTGCAAAGCAGCAACTCCAGGGCTTGGCGCCGTGCATCTGGGAGAGCAGCCAGCCGGCCGCACCAGAAGAGGCATCACATCCAGTTCTGAAGGAAAAACAGTTACCATCCGCATGCATAAATCAGTACCACATCGTAGGGAGGGAGAACGTGTGGTCTGAGGGGGACCGAGTCGGTGCAAGAGAAGAAAGGTAGGTAGGGTGACCAGATGTCCCAATTTTATAGGGACAGTCCTGATTTTGGGTGCTTTTTCTTATATAGGCCCCTATTACCCCCCACCCCCATCCTGATTTTTTAAACTTGCTGTCTGGTCACCCTAAAGGCAAGGAACAGCAGACAAGGCAGTGTGGGGATCACTCCATTGAAAGGGGAGAAGTTTGGCAGAAGATGGACTCAAAGCTGCATAGTGAGTGGCCAGCATCTTTCCTCAGCATTACATTTCCAGCTACCAGAAGGGGAAAGCGTGCATCCGATGGGTGGGGGATTGGACTAGATCTCAGGAGATACAGGTTCAATTCGCAGATCAGCTATCACCTCCTGTGTGACCTGGGCAAGTCACGGGCTATGCTGTGCCTCGGTTTCCCCATCTGTAAAATGGGGAATGGCAGTTCCCTACCACGCAGCGGGGTTGTGAGGCTCCAGTCCGTGAACGACTGCGAGGTGCTTGTGCAACCCACTGGTGAGTGTGTGGGCAAAGAGAGGGACCTGTAGCAATCTGCAGAGGGTGAGAGTCTGTCACAGTCCCAGCTAAGGAGCCTTGGGCCATATAAAAACACAGATAAAGGCAGACAGCCTGCCAGGACCTGGTCCCACCCCACTGGGAGTCCGGTCGTCGACTTCAGCGAGAGTCCGATTGGAGGTCTGTCGAGGATGGTCAGCTCTCTCCCTGCAATGATCCCAAAGCCAAAGGAAGGTGCCGCACTGCTCTTGTCTCCATTTGCAGGACCGGGATCCTCCTGTTCATTTGGCACCGATCTCGTTAGACTAATGCCAAGCGACAGCAGCGTGCGCAGGGCTAACTCGCAAACCACCAGCCATTGCTTCAGACCCTTCCCCAGGGCGTGCTGCAGTCTAAGATGCTTCGCTCCCCATGCGCCCGTCGCTCGTCTGACTTTAAAGGGCCGTGCACAACCTGATTATTTTGTACCCTTCCCACTCCATTGCCCAGGAGCTCCTACAATGGACTGTCAGGGTTCCTTCCCCACTCTGAACTCTAGGGTACAGATGTGGGGACCCGCATGAAAGCCCCCTAAGCTTATTTCTACCACCTTAGGTTAAAACCTGGTATGTTGCCACCACCAAGTGATTTAACAAGAAACAGGGAAAGGACCACTTGGAGTTCCTGTTTCCCCAAAATATCCCCCTAAGCCCCTTCACCCCCTTTCCTGGGGAGGCTTGAGACTAATATCCTAACCAATTGGTTACAAAGTGATCAAAGACCCAAACCCCTGGGTCTTTGGACAATGTAAAAAATCAGTCAGGTTCTTAAAAGAAGGATTTTATTAAAAAGAAAAGGTAAAAATCATCTCTGTAAAAATAACTTTACAGGGTAATCAGATTCAAAGAGCCCAGAGGAACCCCCTCTAGCATTAATTTCAAAGTTACCGCAAAACAGGGATAAACCCTCTAGCAAAGGGAACATTCACAAGTTGAGAAAAACAAAGATAAACTAACACGCCTTGCCTGGCTATTACTTACAAGTTTGAAATATGAGAGACTTGTTCAGAAAGATTTGGAGAGCATGGATTGATGTCTGGTCCCTCTTAGTCCCAAGAGCGAACACCCACCAAAACAAAGAGCACAAACAAAAGCCTTCCCTCTCCCCCCCCCCCCCCCAAGATTTGAAAGTATCTTGTCCCCTTATTGGTCCTTTGGGTCAGGTGTCAGCCAGGTTACCTGAGCTTCTTAACCCTTTACAGGTAAAAGGATTTTGGTGCCTCTGGCCAGGAGGGATTTTATAGTATTGTACACAGGAGGGTTGTTACCCTTCCCTTTATAGTTATGACATGGACCAAGATTTCACCAATGCTCTTTCAAACCAGGTTTTGCTTGAGTAGCTTGTGCACACTCCCCGGGGCCGAGGACGAAGCCTCCACGCGCAGAACGATCACCGCAGTTTAATATCCTGTCAGCAGCAGGGCTCCAACAACACTGCAGTGACCCAGGTCAGGCCGAGAGACTAGCTAGGAATTGGCTCAGAGTCCCAGGGCCGTTGCCTTGCACGTGATGCAGCCATTTACTCCAAATCAGAATGGTAACACGTTACACTGGTGTCAATTACTGCACAGGCTACAGGGTAATGGAGAATCAGGCCCTCGCCCTGGCCAGTGCTTTAACCACAAGATCAACCTTCCTCTCTGGCCACAGGCGCTGACTTTCCAAAGTGCTGGGGGCTGCTCGGCCCCTGGCTCTGCCCCAGGCCCGCCCCTACTCCACCCCTTCCCCCAAGGCTCCACCCCCGCCCCGCCTCTTCCCACCCCCTCCCCCGAGCACGCCATGTCCTCGCTCCTCCCCCCTCCCTCCCAGCCTCCTGCACGCCGCAAAACTGCTGATTGCGGTGGGTGGGAGGCGCGGGGAGGGAGGGGGAGGCGCTGATTTGCAGGGCCCGCCGGCAGGGGGGAAGCACGGGGGAGGTGGGGGTAGCTGATGGGGGAGCTGATGGGGGGCTGCCGGTGAGTGCTCAGCACCCACCATTTTTTCCCCATGGGTGCTCCAGCCCCAGAGCACCCACGGAGTCAGTGCCTATGTCTCTGGGTGATCATTAGTCACTATTTGTATACAGCCCAGTGGGGATACATGGTGCTTTATAGAGAGACTGGAGGCCTGTGGCCTCATGCTGGGCTTGCTCACACCATAGAGAGAGAGTAAATCCCTGGAAGTCGATGGAGTTAAACGGCTGTTAGCGAGTGAAAAGAACAGCTCACCAAGCGTACAACCTATGAAGGTGCTTAGATCCTCCCCCATCACCAGAGTATCTGATCACTTATGAAATTTGCAGCATAGCAGAGAAGTGAACTGAGCTCCCCCAGGTCTTACACTGGTACAAGAACCATCCTCTCTCAGTAGGATGGGGGTTAACCACATTCACAACCACCTCTTCCATATAGATCACTCCCACAAGCCCCTGCGAGGCCGGGCACTGCTGTCATCCCCATTGTACAGATGGGGAACAGAGGCACAGAAGAGAGACTAAGTGACTTGACCAAGGCCACACAAGGAGTCTGAGGCAGACCAAGGAACGGACGCCAGGTCACCCAACTCCAAAGCTAGTGCCATAACCCCTAGACCATCCTTTTTCTCTACATGAGGAACTTCAATAAGGGATGCCGAATGATGTCCAAATTGTGAAGTGACAGTGCCCTTCGAACTACAGCCTCAGACAGTGCAACCACCATTACTCTAGAATAAGGGAGCTTTTGTTTTTCATTAAAGAATAAAGTAGCAATTGACTGGATTGAAATGCTGTGTCTGATCTGAAGCTCAAAGCAGAGAGCTGACGAACAACCGGAATGCCTAACCTGAACCATTTGTTGTGCTGGGCAGCACAGAATTGGTCATAAAAAGCCAAGAAATGGGGTTGTTTTCTGCAGCTTGTACCCAATTAAGGGTGGGGTGGGGTTTTTTGGGGGGAAAGGGGGCAATTAGGGACCCTATGTAGCAGGGAAATTGTTTAGCAAGGAACCAACGTGTAACATCAAACTTATCACTCATCTTGAAGAGGGAAATCAGACCCGATTCATCCTGTGAAGTGTGAAGCCATAATTTTTCTCCGAGACCTGATTAAAACTTCCAGCCAGATCCATCGCTATTAGATGCTTTCATGTTTTATCAAATTTCTCACTGCCCGAGGACACATTGTTATTTAAAAGGAGAGAAGCCGTTTTCTCCCTCTCTCTTGTCTGGAACAATCAGATGGGAACTCATTCGAAGGGAGAGATTTACCAAAAGCGATTACACTGAAATCATTTCCTGCCGTCACGAACATGTTTCCATAAACAATTTTATCCTTCCCTCTTTCTCTAGTGCTATTTTGGCGAGAGTATCAGTCACAATCTCAAGTTTTCAGAACCTTGCATGCAATTTCTTCCCTCCCTCCCCCACCAAATGCATTACATTTTCCTTTAAAGTAATCACAAAACGTCCTAGATTGGAGCCAGATCTCCTTGCTGTTCCGGAGATACTGATCAGTCCCATTCAGATTTTGTGGTCAACCTTTTATGTTCTCTGACCTCGGCATAAATCAGCATTTTTTCCCTCCTCATATTTTGGAAACGGGGAGATCGCTTTTTGATTTTGCTACTTCACTGTTCAATTATTTCTGCCATATGCCTCCATTGTGGAGAAAAATTGACTCTGCATGCTATCGTCCTCTTGCAGTCAAAGAGTGCATCGGGCAGCAGCAATTTAAAGAGGATGGGCAAGTGGTTAAGGCACTTGCCTCTGACACAGGAGGGCTGGCTTCAATTCCCACCTTGACCATGTTACTTAAGTGATTTAGCAGCTTGAGTCCCATGTTCAAAAGTGACGTAAGTCCTGTCAACTTTCACTGAGACTTAAGTCACTTTTGTAAATTTTTCCCCTACATGATTTAGGCTCTTAAGTACCTCGGCCGCTTCTGAAAATGGGACTTAGGCGCTTTTGAAAATTTTATCTTTACTCTGTGCCATAGTTCCCAGTCTGTAAAATGGTGATGACACCACTTCCTTTCCTCCAACTATTGTCTAATGAGACTGTCATTCTTCAGCAGGGCCGGCTCCAGGCACCAGTTTACCAAGCAGGTGCTTGGGGCGGCCACTTCGGAGAGGGGCAGCGCATCCAGCTCTTTGGAGGCAATTCGGTGGACAGTCCCTCACTCTCGCTCGGAGCAAAGGACCTTCCACCGAATTGCCGCCGCAGATTGTGATTGCGGCTTTTTTGTTTGTTTGTTTTGTTTGGCTGCTTGGGGCGGCCAAAACCCTGGAGCCGGCCCTGTTCTTTGGAGCTTAGTCTGTGGCCGGACAGCATCTAGCACAATTCTGCATCACGTTTGAAGGCCTCTTGGTGCTCCTGTAACACAAGTAATGAGATCAAAGTTCAGTTCCAAGGCAAACGGTGGAAGCCCCGTTGTTCGGGACTCAAACACCATAAGGAACAACCCTGCTTTGATCAGGAGATGGACTGGGTGACCTTATAGGATCGGAAGTCATAGATGGAAAAAGACCTAAGAGGTGTCTATTGTGTCCCTTGAAAAAGGGAAGAGACAGGGCTGAGCTGTAATGAAGATACAGGGGGTTCCTTCTGTATAGAGACTGATGGTCACAGAGATCTTATGGTTCTTTCTAGCTCCCAGACCGTCACAGCCTGGTGTCACCTATAACTTTAGTGCCCTCGTGGCCAAGATGGAGTCTGCTCTGCAGGCAGCTCTGGCCAAGAGAGCGTGCGCAGGAACGCAGCAGGAAAAATCCCTTCCACCCCAGGGGCACCTGTTGCAAACCCCCCAAAGTGAACACATACACCCACAGGAAAAGTACAATGGATATAAGAAAGGGAGATATTTATTTACAGAGGGATGAGAGGAGAAAAACAACAAGGGGAAATATAGGGGGAGCAGTAAAACAGGGTTGCATCCAAACCAAGGCCCCACGGGCCCAGGGGTAGCACTAGGGCCGGTGCTACCATTTAGGTAAACTAGGCGGTTGCCTAGGGCGCCAAGATTTGGGGGCACCAAAAAGCGGGGCCCCCAATTTTTTTTTTTTTACAGTGTTCCTACTCCCCGAGCGGTCACCGCTCCACTTCTCCCAGCTCCCAGGCTTGCGGCGCCAATCAGCTGTTTGCCTGGGAGGGGAGGAGAATTAGAGCGGGGGCGGCGTGCTCGGGGAGGAGGCGGAGCAGAGGTGAGCTGGGGTGGGGAGCTGCCGCACGGCTCCCCGGGGCAGGGAGCTGCTGCGGGGGGGGGTGCCTCAGGGTGGGGGGAGGAGCTGCCGCAGGGCTGAGGGGGGGTGGGCCTGGGTAGCACAGTCTGACAGGGAAGACACCGGGCAATGTGTCTGCACACAGAGTTCAGGAGTTCTGGGAAAAGTTCCAGTCCAGTGGTGAGTCTTGGGTGCTCCTGGTCGTCTTCAGCACCAGTGAACTTTCCCCAACAAACCCCTCCAGTGCCCTCTTCTGCCGCTCTCTGCAAAGCCACACAGAGCGTCCACCTCCCCACTTAACTAGCTACAGCCTCCCTCCTTGTTCCCAATGCAGAGTCAGAAGCCCCAGTACTCACAGCCCCATGCAGCACTGGGCAGCCGGGATACGGGGTCCAGCTCCGGCCTGTCCTTCTCGGGCAATTCCTCCCTGGCCCAGTGCTGCTCCTGGCTCCTGTCCTGGGGTGTCCCCGATTGGCCGCCGTGGCCTTCCCAGGCTTCCGGCAGGTTCTCTGCTGCTTCCTTTGCGAGGGCCTGCGGGCTGCCCCACTCTCCCTCCGAGCTCTGGAGCCACCCCCTGGAGTTTTCCTCCTTTTTTCTCACTCTCCCCACCTAGGAAAAAGATGTAAAGGGGCCATTCTCTCTAAACCCCAAAGGGGTTACACACAAAGGGTCTCCTTAAGTCCTGACCTGGCCTTGGGGAAAGGACTGTAGTCCACACTACGATATTCCCGTCTTGTAACCTTCACATGACTGGAAGCCTCTGCAGAGATGCCGGGGCTCGCGTCAGCGGGAAAATGGAACTTGCTCCCAGAGGCAGTTCCTCAGTGTCAAGTTTGAGGCATATGAGCAGGGCAAAGCAAGGGTGTTGTGCTTGTTCTGTGGCTAGATATAGGTCTCCGGTCTCCAGAGCTGTCAGGCTGGTGTCTTTCACTAGCATTAGTCATTTCTGAAAAATATACCTTTGAAATCCAAACCTGTCAAGAACATTTTTCTGCATTTTCTTCCCCGGCATTGCTGCCTGCAAAGGAACAAGTGCAAAATTAGCCCCGCTCCTCGGGGACCAGCCTTCTGCTCCATCAACTGAAGGCTGCCAGAGTCTGTTGTTTGTGGCATCATAATAATCCACTCTCCTGGATACAGAATGTGGGCTCACAGACCACATATAATGACATCACGGTGTCGTTATCACCCGTTCTAGCACTGTAGTGCTAAGAGGGGCGGCAGTGATTGCGTCTGGACTGCCACACAGCATTTATATCTGAACGGACAAGACAGGTTAGGAAGGAGTGTTCTCCCCAGTTGACAGAAGGAAGATTCAGTGACTTGTCACAGTCACAGAGGAAGCCTATGGCAGAGATGAGATCGGAATCCAGATCTCACAAAAGAGGTGTGTTGCCATAACCGCAAGACCATCCTGCCTCTATCAGGTAGGGTGTAGTGTGTGGAATTAGATTTAGGGCCTGATTTTCAAAGGTGGCGAGTCCCTGACTTCAACTGGAGTGGGAGGCATTCAGCCCTTCTGGGAAAGAGGGGGGAAAAATCAGGCCTTTAAAATCTGGAGGTGAATTAGAAAAAGGCCAACTGCTTTATGAAGACGCTCTATTCAATTACATGAGCAGGGATGTTGTCTAAGCAGTGTGATCAAGTCACACTCTTTTCCCCACAGAACACCAATCACACCCCTCTCCAGGATATCAAGTCACACTATATCCGGCCAGAGAAACACGTGGGCATCAGAACGGCTGTCACTAGCTGACTTAGCAACTACTGAGGTCTCAGTAACTGCTGCATGGATGATCTCCCTTACTGTACCCCAGTGCAACTCCACAGTAACTCCATTAACGTCAGTGGCGTTACACCTGGGCGACAGAGAGCAGAGTCCGGCCCACTGAATGCAGCCGTCCTCAGAAAGACAAGGCTGCTAGGAAGGAGAACAGGTCTGACCCCTCAATATTTGCTATTGTTTTAAGGTCTGACTGAGAGTCACTGACTTTCTAATTACATATTACACACAACAATAGTTAATAGGCCAGATTCTCAGCTGGTGTAAATCAACAGTCAACGGAGCTATGACAACTTACACTGACGGAGGATGTGACCCAATGAATTTAGAACGGCTGAAGATGACTGACCACAGCCTCTCTCGCCACAGAGGTGGAATAGCACAAGCAGAAGAGCAAGCGTTCCATCTATAACCCCCACCAATGATGTGCCTCAGACGGGCCCTGCAGACACCACTTCTAGAGGCAAGTTTGGTCTCCGCGGAGCATTCAGCCCTTGGCATCTCTGCTGAGATAGCAACAGTTAGTGCCTGCTGCGATGCCAGTGGGTTTTGCCATGTCCTAGAGTGGACTGAGACCTCCAATTCATGTCAGACAGGACCCTTGCAATTAACTACTCCTGGGGGAAATTCTGCGCCACTGCGCAACGCAGAATTTTGCAGAAATTAACGTGCGCGTAGAATTTCCTTTGCCCCACAGAAATGGGCTGCGGTGCTGCTAGCCGCCACTGGCCCCGGCAGAGCCCAGCTCACACATAGAAGACACTGCTGGGTTGGGGGAAGGGAGAGGATTCCTAGCAGTTGCAGTCCCCAGCATGCCCTGAGGGAAGGAGAGGGTGGCGTGCAGGAAACTCCATGCAAGCCGGGGACCGAGCATCAGGCTGTTTCTCCTGCTGGATCCCTGGGCTCTGGGTGGGGAGGGGGTGCAGGTGTTTGGGCTGAGGGGGCCCCCATGGCTGGGCTCTGCAGGGGAAGGGGGTTCAAGTGAATTGGCTGGGGGGAGCCCTGCAGCTGGGCTCTGGGGGGAGGGGTTGTGAGTGTCTGGCCCCCCTGGCTGGGCTTCAGGGGGGGGAGGGGGCAGAGAAACAGGAACTGGGTTGTCATAGGGGTTTCTTTACCTCTCTACTCCTGGGGGAATTTTTGTGTGTGTCTATATTGTTACAGACATACTTGCTGACCGGCATTTTGAAATAAATTACCAATATAATTGAAACTGGCGTGATTATGCAATGTTATTTTGGACAAATAACATTTGCAGAATTTTAAAACATTGTGTGCAGAATTTTTAATTTTTTGGCGCAGAACGCCCCCAGGAGTAAATTAAAATAGAAGCTGCTACACATAGTTTGTGTGTGTGTGGGGGGGGGGGGGGAATCAGTGATCCATTTAGGGGCAAAAGAGCCTGATTCTGATCTCACCCTGGTTTTACACCCGTGTGACTCCACTGATTTCACTGGAATTACTCCTGATTTACACCAGTGGAATCGAGACCAGAACTGGGCCCAAATGAGGTGGGAATAGTTGGGGGGGGGGATTTTTAAGGTTAGATTTCTATCCATTCCTCTCCTGCAAACAACCTTTCATGCATGTAAATCCAGGTCTGAAAGGAGCCCTAGCTTTGCTTGGCGAAGCATCGCATTTTCGGGAGGAAAAACAAAACGTGTCTGTGTTACCATGTGGTTCCAACGGAGAGGGCTTATTTGGCGCGTGCACCCAAAAACCAACCTCGAGATTAATAACTTAACCAAGCAGGCTGCGCGGCTTTATCCCAGGCGAAGGGAGTTGATGCCTCTCCCCAAGCTGTGAACAGTGTAGTACACGCTGAGTAATCCTCAAGATGTAATTAACATCTCGGCAATACCCAGCTGCCTGTCACAAAGGAGATCCTGCTTAGCTGGTCTTCACCTGGAACGGAAGGCCCAGTGACTGGATCTGACAGCCGGCTTGGAGAACATGGGAAAGTGCCAGCTTCAATCTTATCATTGTTCTTTTGAGCTTTTGGGGCAATTCAAATTTGCAGTGGATGAAAGTACTTTGCAGGAGTTTCTGCCCAGCCGCTTTGCCTTAAAGTAAAGGGACGGGGCCGTATGCAGTCGATCCCTGGCTGTCAGTCTTATACCCTGCGGTAAGTTCCCCCCCCCTATGACCCTGGCCTCCTCTTCTTGCCACTTCATCATCAATGCAAGAGTCTCTCTGGGGAAGAGTCTCCAAGAGGATACAGCAGCAGTCAAAGGGTTAACAGCAGTGTCAGATTATACCTGTTATATGTTTAAGAGACTGGTCCTAAGAGGTGCTGAGCACCTGTTACTGCCATGGCAATGAATGGGAGCTGCTCAGTTCTCCTTAAGGCTAGGGGCTGGACAGAGGACCGGGGACTGGGAAGCGTCCTGCTCCAACCCCACACAGCAGATGGGGAGATACTCTATGGAAGCGACAGCCCCATAACCACAGTCCTGAACTACAGCCTTGAAAGTCTTCCCAGAAAGGAGTCTCTTTACAGGGACTCAATGTGATTCAATGGCATTCACCCTGAAAGACAGGAAATCATTCCAGGATTGTAACCATGTACCCCAACGATATGGCTCTATTGCTCAGGGGGAAGGAGACCCCCCTTCACCCCCAAAATGCTGCTATGCAGGAACGCCTCTGTGGAGCTGCTCTCTGCACAACACAGAAGGTGTCACCCTTTAACCCCCCCCCCAAAAAAATCCACCCACCTCCCTTGAGCCCCACTGACTGGCAGAGCCACCTTTACTGCTGAAATGGAGCCTGGGCGTGCCCCTACCTGCAGAATGATGGAGCAATGGGCACTGCATTGCCATCTAATGCCTGCCTACATCTAAATGCATATTGGGGTCACTTGACTGTGCATCCCTTGGTGTTTGCTGGCAGGATGGCCCTAAGGAGCAGGGAATCAGTACATGAAGGAAGGTGCATTTCAGCAGGCAGGGGATATAACTCTGAGCTCATCTGGGCCGATGATCGGTTGTGTATTTGTCTATGAACAGGATGGGGGAGCTGGCATAATTTGTGATTGTAACAGGCTGGAAGTGTCTGCCTGAAACCCACAATCCGATTGGCAGGCATTAACCCTGCTGATTGAACAGGTAGATGTGTGTACCAAGAGACATGTAATGGACTCTCTGCAGAGAGAGGATCTAGAGTGTGGGCTGAGTAGTCCTGAGGGAAGAGCACTTGGAGCAGTCCAGCCTGTGGAGAAGAGCTCATTTGAACTTGATCATATTGCGGATAGAGCCAAACCCTATCGAGGTGGTGAGTTTTTACTCAACACAGCATGTGGTTTTTGTTTTAAAATCAGTTGGGAAAGACACTGCTCTCTCTTGCACATTTTTAGGGTCTTTACTCACATGAGTAGTCACCTCCTAGCTGGATGGATGGTCACCACCTGGAGGGTAGGGGGAAGGGCTCCTCGGGGCTCTGAATGGCAGAAAACAACAATGAATGAACTGAACCCTGCTGAGAATGGCATTTGGGGTGGAAACCCCCTCTCCACCTGCCACCCCAAAGAAGCTTCATATTACGGAAATGTACAAGTTAAACACCAAATGAGAAGAGACACATAAGCCCCGGGAAGTTTTTCTTCTTTGTCTCTTTAATTTGACTGGTTGTGCCCAAATGAGATCAGCCGCTCTGTATAACGAACCACGGACAACCGACATACAGACTCACCAAGTGTCGCTGGCAGGCCAGAGGCCATCTCTTATCCAGGCTGCAAGCATTAGCTAGGAACTGACAAACTCATTGATGGAGCCCGGACCAGGTCATCTATATGTTAGATTTGCTCAAAATAGGTATTAGCCTTATAAGACTATGTAATGTTTAGACTCCATGAAATGACTTGTAAATTGCTGCGTGCATTCATCTCACCTGCAATGTCGGTATTCCAGGCTCTAAGAAAATATGTAAGTTTTGCTTGATAGCTCTGAAAATGTTTGCCCTGAACTAGTGAACTCAGGCACGGGACTCATCCCCCGCCCTCCCCCCCCACCCCCCCCACACACACACCCCTGCCCATCCAGAAGGACTATCAAAATCAGATGAGCCATCAAGAATCATGGCAATACAAAGGACTGGTTAATGGCCCTATTGCACCTGGGAAATGCTACAAGGAAGCTGTGGGCTTGGAAGCTGAATGAAGGAAATAAGGCAAAGTCACAGGGAATTTTTCCACCTTTTTGGCTGTTTGAACTCTGAAGGGCCAGAGACTCTAAACTGAGGCCAGAGATCCCCAGGGGCTGCCCTGAAAGACACTTTGAATAGACAGCTCCCTACAACTCTGTCACTGATTTAGCTGGCAATTCATTGGTGTGTATGTTTGCTTGCTTTAACTGGTAAATAACTCTTATTTCTTTTTCTTAGTTAATAAACCTTTAGGTAAAAACAACAAGGAGTCTGGTGGGACCTTAAAGACTAACAGATTTATTTGGGCATAAGCTTTTGTGGGTAAAAAACCCACTTCTTCAGATGCATGGAGCCACCAGACTCCTCGTTGTTTTTGTGGATACAGGTAACACAGCGACCCCTCTAATACTTGAAACCTTTAGGTAGTTTATTACAGGATTGGCTACATGCGTTGTCTTTGATGTAGGATCTGGAGTACCAATTGATCTGGGGTAAGTGACTGGTCTCTTAGGACTGGAAGTAACCTAAATGTGGTGTGATTTTTGGTGTAAGAGACCATTATCACTAAGGCTATGTCTACACTGGCAACTGAACTGCAAAACTTTTGTAGTTCAGAGGTGTTAAACACACACACACACACACACACACACACACGAAAGACAAAAGTTTTGCCAGAATACAAGCACCGGTGTGAACAGCACTTTGTCAGCAGGAGCGCTCTCCTGCCGCCAAAGCTAACGCCGCTCATTGGGGGTGGATATCCCGAGTTTATAGGGATAGTCCCGATTTTGGGGTCTTTTTTTTTTTTTTTTAAATATAGGCTCTTATTACCCCCCCACCCTGTCCCGATTTTTCACGCTTGCTGTCTGCTCACCCTAGGGATGGAAGTTTTTTGTCGGCAGGAGAGCCGACAAACAGCAGCTACACTGCGTGCCTTTTAGCGGCACGGCTGTAGTGACACAGCTGTGTTGCTAAAAGCTGTGTAGTGTAGACACAGCCTCAGTCCAGTTTTGTCTGGGTGGCAAGACAGACTGGAGAGCCCAAGGCGACTGTTTGTGACCCCATGGCAAGACTGTTCTAGTGAGCCAGGAGCTCACTCTGGTGAAATCTGATTGTAGAACACACCCCCAGGTTGGGGTGTCTGCCCTGCTTTTGACAGTCTGCCTTGAGGTCGGGATTAGCAGTCGTGAGCCATTCCGGCCAGCGTGACACCATGGTCCACAGAGGGGGCTGAACACAGGTCAGGTAGCATCAGGAGCACAACTTGAGCTGAACACCTTTTTCAGGTGGGAGCAGGCAGGTGCCTGGGAGAGTCATTAGATCCAGCTACTAGGAAATAGGATTGTGCAACCATATTGCTAGCAGATTGGGTCTTTCTCCACATCGAGTGGACAACCTCCTCCAATGTGGATCCCTGATACATCCGCAGGTGCCAGTTTACAGAGTTAACCCTTCAGCACAAGCAAGAGATACTTGTGCTGTGAGCACCGCAGATCTGGGATCCAAACCTCGCTGTCAGCCCAAGTGGGGTCTGTTATAATCACATTCACTAAGCCAGCGTGGTTTCTGCATGCACCGAACCGGATGAGCTGGGGAGACACCTCTGATTTGACTGGCTTTTTGTGGGACTATGAGAGACCCTTAGGAGTACATTGAAGTTGGGTTTTTGATAGTTGTCATATAACCCCATTGCAGTAACAGAAATAGACCTGGCCGAGCAAGAGAGCGGATCACTATGTTATTAGCCAAGCAGGCTTTACACAATAGGACAATACATCCTTCCATTACTGAACCCGATCTCTCAGAGGAAGCGGATGCATGAATAAGCTAACGAGACCTGCACGGAAAACAGTTGCGATGCCAGAGGCCCAACCACTGTCAAATGGTTCCAGTCTGGTAGGAAAAGTTCTTTGGTTTCTAAAGGTCTTTCATGGTCAGTCCAGCCAGGAACGAAGAAACAATCGCCGCCGTTTACGTAGGACCTACCCCGCTTTGTGCTGCTGCAGGACCAGGGGAAGCCCAAGTTAGTACAGGGATGACATTCCCATGTCCTGATCCAGCATTGATGGGCAAATATGAATGTTCTCCTCTGCAGAGGGAAGGGATGGAAACCTGGGGAAGCAAGGGGCATGGAAGGATAGAGTGCCATTCTTTTGGCCCCATAACCCTCAGCACCCATGGAGTCTTCTGGGTTGGTAGAGGGAACACAGGAGTCTCTCTGCTCCATGCATGGACCATGCTGGCAAGCAGACACCACGTACTGCAGCAGAATGGTAATAAAGAGAGAGGAGGCGAAACTACAAAGGGTTACATCCTCCCCCCATCACACACAGATACCAGGGGGATGAGTGTAGTATGAAAATCCAGAGAGAGCAGATATGGTCAATCTTATCAAGAGAGGAGTGAGAGCCACACAGCAGAGCTTAATTCATGGGGCGCTCCACAGGGGCACGGGCAAAGAGACCCGATTACACAAGGTCATAGTTGTTCTATTGTCACACTATGCAGTTGCTACTGCAACAGCCTCTGCTACACCCTGTCAACGGCTGGTAGATCTGCTGCATGGGGGTCCCATTGGCTTCCCCCACCCTCCAAAATTCAGCTGCCCAGGGAAACACAGGGTATGTCTTCATTGCAGAGTTAATTAGATTAGCACCTGGGTCCGAGCAGCCAGGTTGCCCGAGCTCAGCTGCGAGTTGCCCTATGGTAAAGCCCTACCCGAGTGACCGGTTCCTCATGGGGGCTATGTTCTCCCATGTGTGTCGCTAGGACTTCTGAGAGCACCTCCCATGGTTCTTAGGGCTCTTTCCCAATGGATTGTGGGAGAACTCCTTTGTCCTTCTGGCCACACACCGGTGGGAGGGGGAAGGGCTAGGGAAGCACTGGAGGACTGGCAGTGGTTTCGATTGTGCCCTCAATGCCCGAGCAAAAGCATCACCGCACTCGGGAGAGAGGGTTTTGTGCGTGGACAGGAGGGGGAGTAGGGGCAACAACCAGATAAAAGTCCAAGTTAACTCTGCCGTGAAGACGTACCCACTGGGACTCAGGTTTGGGCTCTGTGCTCCATAGGAGTTTCAGACCTTGTGTGGGCCTTCCCGAGCTGGGTCCCCTCCTGCTCCATGGCAGTGGAAATGACCTGGTTCTGCAGCATTGAGGGCTCCATGGCTGCCGGGAAGAGGCAGGATTTTCTCCTTTAAATCCATCCCTAGCTTAACCTCACGGATGGAGTTACGCCCAGTAGGCATCTGGTCCCACGTCTTGGGACAACCAGGGTGCAGCAAGTTGCAAGGAGAAATCAAAGACGCTCCAGCTAACAATTTCCTAAGCCTGCGTCTCAGAGATCTGAAGTGCTGAAGGCCTCAGATTGGGTCCTGTAGGCCAGCCCCACAGGTCTCCTTACTAGTGCTGTGTCCAGTCTAGCTGCAGAGGGGAGAGGCTTCCATACCTGCAGTCACGGGACTGAGCTAAGGGGTCTCTATTGATATCTAGGGCCCAGCTCGACACGTTGCTGGCACCTGGCAAGGCGCTGAGCACTCTCAACTCCCATTGTCTTCAAGGAGCATGGAGGATGCTCCGGCACTTAATAGGATGAGGCCACCGGAGAGAAGTAGGGCAGATGGGTAAGCAAGAGTTACCGGCCTGCCCAGGTAACGGAGCCCAGTGATTATCCCAGCTGGGGCTTGTTTAATAGGTTGCAGGTTTAATCCCTGTTAACAGCAAATCTCCTATTTGTTAGGGTTACCATATCTCATAAATAAAAAACAGAGGACCCTCCACGGGCCATGGCCCCGCCCATTTCCCCACCCCCTAGCCCCACCCCAACTCCGCCCCTTCCCCCACCCTAACTCTGCCTCTTCCTCCCTCCCACTCCCAGCCAGGGGGAAAGGGCTGCCCCAGTGCTACCAGCATCACGGTTTCCCGGGCAGCCCCCAGACCCTGCGCCCCCAGCCGGCGCTTCCCCAGCGCAGCTGGTGCCCGGGAGGGGAAGCGCCCAGCCGGGGGCGCAGGGTCTGGAGGCTGCCCAGCAAACCGTGAAGCCGGTAGCGCTCGGGCTTTGGGCAGCCCCTATGCCTCCGGACCCTGCGCCCCCAGCCGGGCACTTCCCCTCCGGGGCTCCCGCGGCTCTGCGTAACTTACACTGTATAAGTTACACAGAGCCGAAGAGGAGCAGAGCCCCTGCAGCTGGAGGCTCTGCTCCTCTTAGGCTCTGTTTAAGAGCCGGGCTGCCCCAGCACTACCGGCTTCGGGCAGCCCCGTGCCTCCGGACCCTGCACCGCCGGAGCCCGGGAGGGGAAGTGCCCGGCTGGGGGCGCAGGGTCCGGAGGCAAGGGGGCTGCCCGAAGCCAGTAGCTCTGGGGCAGCCCGGTTCTTAAACAGAGCCTCCAGCGGCTGGGGCTCTGTGTAACTGACACTTCCCCTCCCGGGCTCCGGCGGCACAGGGTCTCCAGGCACGGGGCTGCCCGAAGCCGGTAGCGTTCAGGCAGCCGGGCTCTTAAACAGAGCCGCCATTTTCCCGGACATGTTCCACTTTTTGGCAATTCCCCCCGGACGGGGGTTTGACTGCCGAAAAGCCGGACATGTCCAGGAAAAAGAGGACGTATGGTAACCCTATATTTGTGGGTTACTTGGCAGCTCAGTAACTGGGTTATTGAAAAGCTCCAGAGTGGGGGTGCAATCAAGAATCTCAACTCCTGTTTGAAAGGAGGGGCGAAGGTCATTGTTATACCCGGGAGGGACGTCCCTTTATATCCCTGCTCCATTGGCACGAGGCTCCTTTACTAATTCCTTCCCGGCTCGAGTTTGGGATGAATTTTAGGGCCGTAGGGGCCACATGCCATGCAAGCCATCTGCTGGCACCTCAGCAGGCCCCCCCTGGTGTTTCCTATTGATGAGTGGCAAGCTGGCTATCTGGAACGATCCACAGGGAACATCATTCCCTGCAGCCCTCTGGGCAATGGAGGAGCCATGAAGGACGTTCAGCAGGAAGCCGTTGTTCATCGCATGTCCAAACCCCTGCTCAGTGCAGTTTGGCTGGCTGGTACTTGGTCTCACTTACGGGTTGGTGCATCTGGGCGCTAGTTATATTGAATCCCATTCAATCTACAAGCAAGGCCGGCTCCAGCTTTTTTGCCGCCCCAAGCGGCAAAGGAAAAAAAACCAACAAAAAACGGTTGAGCTGCCACCCAAGTGCCGCCGAAGAAGAAGAAGGGGAGTGAAGGACCCGCTGCTGAAGACCCGGACGTGCCGCCCCAATCACGGACGGAGTGCCGCCCCTTTCTATTGGCCACCCAGGCACCTGCTTCCTTTACTGGTGCCCGGATCCGGCCTGGTCTACAAGTAACGTCCATCTCGGAGTAACCTCTCCCCACCTTCATTACCTCTGGCCCTGCTTTCACCCTGCTCGGGGCTTTGGAGGGAGTCACAGGAACGTGCTGGCCTCCTCCATTGCAATTTCATCCTCTCCTGCTTCACCTCTCCTCGGTTTCTGACTAGCTAATGCGACATCTCCGCCCCCATCAACTCAAGAGCTTCCTGTCTAAAAGACTAGAGGCACCTATGGGGCAGGGACCATCATTTAATACATTTGTACAATAGCTTTACCACCACCCAGACTCCAGTTCTTCAGCGTCAGCCCAGCTCACGGGTGGGAGACTCAGCCCTCCAGCTGCATCCTCCCAGGGTTATCCAAGGAATAAACAACATGGAAAGAACACCGCAGCCACCACCAGTCCACTGTGAACCTCTCTTTCCCTCTGCAGGCCCGAGGCGAGTTAAGCACTCACAGGCATGGTGCTGGTAAGAGTTCTGCACGAACAGAGCAGCGTCTAACCCTTCCCCTCCGGGGACTCGGCCAGGCTATGGTCTTGCAAGCTGCATCATTGCACAAGTCGATGGTGTTCTCCTGCCAGAGCCGCCAGCCACCCGCTGAACAGGGCTTTTCTCTTTTAAGGCCCTTCTTTCCGGCCCAAGGTGCCTTGCAGGTGTGGCAAGGTGGGGCTGCTTAAGCCCCTAACAGTTCTTTACCCCCTTCCTGTCCACTGTGGGGATTTGTACGCCCCCCCCCCGTCAGAGGCCCCCTCCCCGAGTGCTGCTACCATATAAATGATAGACAGTCCACCTGACCACTTCTCTCCCTCCCCCCGCCCCCGACTCCACGCTGACACCCTCCCCTGCTCATTTCACATGGGGACCACATCCAGCTGCCTGCCATAAGCCAGGACCATGTAAACCTAGACCAGCCCTGACAGGTGTTTGTCCAGCCTGGTCTTAAAAACCTCCAATGACAGGGATCCCACAGCCTCCCTTGAAAGCCGACTCCAGCGCTTAACTCCCCTTCTAGTTAGAAAGTTTTCCTCATAGCTAAACTAAATCTCCCTGGCTGTGGATTAAGCCCATTGCTGCTTCTCCTACCCGAGAACAATTGATGACGGTCTTCTTTATAACAGCTCTTATCATATGGCACAGGCGCCGACTCCATGCGTGCTCCACCGGTAGCCCCCTAACAGCTCGCCCCCCAGCACTGGCAGAACCCACGCATCAGCATCTCCCTCTTCCTCCCCACGCCGCCTGCCCGCCCCAATCAGCTATTTTGCGGCATGGCAAGGGGAGGAGCGAGGACGCGACACGATTGGGGAGGGGACAGGAACTGGGCAGGAAGAGGTGGGGATGAGGTGGGGGGGGGTAGGAAGAGGTAGGGCGGGGGTGGGGCCAAGCTGGTGGCCGATCACCCCCTGGCACTTTGGAAAGTCGGCGCCTGTGTCATATGCGAAGACTTATCAGGTCCCCCTTCTTTTAAGACTAAAACATGCCCAGTTATTTAACCTTTCCTTGCAGTCAGGTTTTCTAAATCTTTTATCATTTTTGTTTCTCTCCTCTGGATTCTCTCCCATTCTCTTTCCTAAAGCGCGGCACCCCAAATTGGACACGGTAATCCAGGTGAGGCCTCACCACTGTCCTGCTGTCCTTAGTTACCTCCTGTGTCTTGCATTGCATACAACACTCCTGTTAATAGACCCCAGAATGAGATTAGCCTTTTTTGCACGGCATCACATTGCTAAATCATTCAATTTGTGATTCACTTTAACCCTCTGATCCTTGTCAGCAGTACTCCCACCTAGCCAGTTATTCTCCATTTTCATAGAATCGTAGGACTGGGAGAGAACCTCGAGAGGTCATCTAGTCCAGTCCCCTGCACTCATGGCAGGACTAAGTATTATCTATTCTAGACCATCCCTGACAGGTGTTTGTCTAAGCTGCTCTTATAAATCTCAAATGATGGAGATTCTACAACCTGCCTAAGCAATTTATTCCAGTGCTTAACCACCCTGACAAGAAGAGTAGAATTACTACTTCTCCTGTCTTGCTTACAACACTCCTGCTAATACATCCCAGAATGATGTTTGGGTTTTTTGCAACAGTGTTACACTGTTAACTCATATTTCGCTTGTGATCCACTATGACCCCCAGATCCCTTTCTGCAGTACTCCTTCCTAGGCAGTCATTTCCCATTTTGTATGTGTGTATCTAAAGAAGTGAGGGGTTTTACCCATGAAAGCTTATGCCCAAATAAATCCCTTAGTCTTTAAGGTGCCACCAGGCTCCTTGTTGTTTTTGCAGATATAGACTAACACAGCTACCCCCTGATACTTGACAGCCTAAAAGGTGATGCCACTAGGGTGACCAGACAGCAAGTGTGAAAAATCAGGATGGGGGGGGGTAATAGGTGCCTATATAAGACAAAGCCTTGAATATCGGGACTGTCCCTATAAAATCAGAACATCTGGTCACCCTAGATGCCACTTTCGTGTCAGCTTCACACTTGCATGACTCTCCTTAGCATCTAGGGAAATGGTCTGATTTACATCAGTGTAAGGTTCTTGGAGTCTAAACACCACTGGCTTCCTGCAGATCTTCATTGAAACCAGCCCGTCTCCCAGTGGAGTTGATCCTAAGGGGACCGGCCACGTCCTTCCTCATGTTCTTGTTTGTCAAGAGGAGCCGTCGTTTACCCACTGCAAGAGAAACAAGCGGCTCATGGGACATGACAAAGCCTCCACGTTCTACAGAAGACAGGGCACCTGGGAGCCCTCCCACACCCCCTCTGCTTTGGGGAACTGCAAGGCAGTCACAAACACAGGTGTCGAACTGCTGACAGACATGCCTGCCGAGGGGAAAGTCAGCAGCCAACTCGGCGATGGAACAGCTCCCAGGCAAGCGCCAGCCAAGAGCTTCCCAAGCAAATAAATAACACGGTCAGCTTTTGAAACGACTGGGTGATTTTATGACCATCACTAAACAGTGGCTGTTATGTGCTAACATCAGCGCTCAGGAGATCACTCAGGGCTGGGTCGGCGACCTCCAAGATTCAGAAAAGAGAACACGGGTTTGTTCAGTAGAGTTTGTGAAGTTCTTTTGCTGGCTTCTACTTTCGTGTAACTTTTATGCCTATTGTGGAGACCCCCAGGTGCTGGGTCAGAATCAGGATTTGAACCCAGAACCCTTACATCTAAAAAGCACAGGCCTCTACTGCCAGAGTTAAAAAGCTAAGCATAAAAGCCTGGCTCCATTGAAGCCAAAACTCCCATTCGCTTCAACAGGGTCAGGATTTCCTCTTAAACCTGCTCGTGTGAAGTACCAGCAGACTCATAGACACAGTTATTGAGTTAACGAACAGAGCGGCTCAAGCTGAGAGGGGGCTTAATCTCCCCCCCCCCCCCCCCTTACGAACTCAAATGTAACCTTCTGCTTCGGTGCTAGAGATGCCGTGTGCGAGGGTGACACCTGCCTGCAGAACCGAGTACCAAAGAGACACCCACAGCTGCCTCCCACACGTGCTTCTTTCAGCTAAATAGGCTACACCACAAAGAAACACTGAAATAACCAGGATGGCATGCGTCAATTCACCATGAGCTTGATGACCAGGTGTGTACCCCGGCTAGCTATACACACCTGCACACAGTCCTGTCTAGACCCACACTTGTCCTCCCCACACACACCCCCTAGCCATAGACATTGCAAGGTATAGTGCACCACCAACACGTAGAAAAGGTCTATACCCCCTGTACACACACAATTACGGCTTATGGTTTCTTCGCAAGACTACACAGGATCTGAATTTGCAGCCTTCAGCTCAACGCTGGCTTTGTCCGAGTGTCTGTCATGGTTATGCAGAGATCAGGGTCTGCAGGAGATCTATTTCATGGTTCGCGAATGATCAAATGAGAGCAAGCCGAAATAAAGACAGCGTGCACACGGTGGGCGGGTGTCTTTGGCTGCATCAGGCTGCAGCCACAATACGGCATCTGTCCGTGCAGCGAGGAGGGGACACTTCTCTACATCCAGAGGTGCTGACTTTTGGTTTTGCCGGTCGGTGCCCCACTCTGGCTCCACCCCTCCCTTGAGGCCCCTCCCACCTCCATCTCTCCCAGACACAGCTCCGCCCCCTCTCCCGAGACACCCTCCCCCAGGGCCGGCTCTAGGATTTTTGCCGCCCCAAGCAAAAAAAATTGCCCCCCCCCCTTTTTTTTGTGCCCCCAGGCCCTGCCCCAACTCCACCCCTTCTGAACCCCTTCCCCCAATCCCCAGCCCCGCCTCCTCCCCCGGGCGTGCCGCATTCCCCACCCCTATTGCTTCCTGCGGGCCTCCCACAACCTCCTGCCCTAGCTCACCTCTGCTCCACCTGCTCCCCCAGGCACATTGCCGCTCCACTTCCCCCACCCCCCCGCTCTCAGGCAAGGGAGAAGCAGCGCGTTCAGGGGAGCAGGGGGAACGGAGTTGAGCTACGGTGGGGGGGCAGAGGAAGTAACAGGGGAGGTAGAGGAAATTCTCCCCGGTCCAGCTCACCTCTGCTCCACCACCGCCGCCCCCGAGCGCCCCGCCGCTCGGCTTCTCCTCCCTCCCAGTCTTGCTGCGCGAAACAGCTGTTTCATGGGTGGCAAGCCTGGGAGGGAGGGGGGAGAAGCGGAGTGGTGGCATGCTCAGGGGAGTAGGCGGAGGCGAGCCGGGGCATTGGGGGCACTTTTTTCCCATGCCCCGGAGTCGGCGCCTATGATGGCCGGCGCCAGAATGCCGCCCCTAGAAATGTGCCACCCCAAGCACCTGCTTGTTTTGCTGGTGCTGGCCGTGCCCTCCCCTGAGCACCCCGCACCCGCTGTTGCTCACTCCTTTCTGCCCCCTCCTGCCTTAAGAGCAGTGAGCGGAGGAGGGGGCAGAGAGGAGTGAGTGGCAGGGCAGCCCCACTCAACAGCTGATTGATGGCCAGCCCCATGGCTGTCACAGCAGCCGCCCCAGCCAGCCCCATGGGTACTAAGCACCCGGTGGGTGCTCGAGTCCCTGATCCCCCACGGAGTCGGCGCCTATGTCTACATTGAAAGATGGAGCACAGAAGACATAACCGCTGCAAGTTCCATGCACTGCATTTAGCTAATGTGGCTGTTAGTCACCAGAGTGGGTGACTGGGACCTTTCCTGACCTCTCTCTGTACATTTATCTGCACTTTAATGAGTACTTCAAGGGAAATGTATTAGTTATTCGCAGAGTGGAAAAGGCCTTTGCATACTTATTAGTGCTCATTAGAGGGAACGGAGTTGCTGAAAGAGTGGGAGGTACAAAGGGACAGATCTCTATTGAATGGCTCCAGCAAGCACTTTGTCAGGCCTCTCAGCTGAGATTGTACCAGAACTCCGGTCTGAGCCTGGACCCCTGGCTGTAGGATCCTGGCCCACAGAAGTGTGCCCATGACATCATGTTTAAGGCCGTGAGTGTGCAAGGAGGCTTGTGTTTGGTAGTGTAACAACCACCACTATGGGGTGTCAGCAGGGATTGAACCTCAGGAACTTCAGCCCCGCAACGCAGCCCTCTATAATTCGTGCTAAAGGAGTAACTCCATTAGCTAGTAACAGTAGTAGGCACCTATCTTCGCTCACGCCCAGCCGCTAGAGCCGGGGTCGGCAACCTTCGGCACGCGGCCCATCAGGGTAATCCACTGGCGGGCCGCAAGACGTTTTGTTTACCTTGACCATCCGCAGGCACGGCCCCCCACAGCTCCCAGTGGCTGTTTCAGGGCACAATCATATTTTTTAAGCCAAATCCTCAGCTGGTGTAGATGGACATCGCTCCACTGCAGCCAAGGCAGCTACACGGATTTACAGCAACTGATTATATTATCTAGATAAATATCAGGGGTCCCTAGCCACACTGGTCAGAGAAACTGAGCGAGTACCCTGACAGCGGCAGGGCATGTACGTTAGAGAGGATCATACATCTCTGACCCTCCCTAAAGTAACGGTGAATGCTCTCATTATCCTTCCCCCTCCTCTTTCTGGAAAGTCTCCATCTCATTACAGCCATTAGTTTGTCCTATGTGCAAACCGTTCCACTGAATGCACCAGAGCTTCAGAGATGCCCACTGCAGCGAACCCCCGTGGGTCTAGCCGATTTGCCAGCCTTGCAAAACTCAGCAGCGAGAGGTGCGCCAGCAGCTACCGAAACGATGCTGAGCCAAGCTAGCAAAAGCACTTACCCTTACTGCCTACGAGGACCAAACTCTCAGAGACCAACTGTCCCAAGCAAATTCTTATGGGGCCAGATCCTCGGTTGGTGTAAGTTAGGATAGCCCCACTGAAACCCATGCTGTACACTGCTTTATATCAGCTGAGGAGCTGGCCCAGTGAGCCCAATTCTCCTCTTTCTTTAAACGGATTTTAACTCATAATCGTCTGATTTTTCCTCTCTTGGGGCTGCACCATCGGAGTTCTGCGACTAACTTAGATGGGAGCAGGGTTAGGCTCTTATAGAAATGTAAGTCAGGAGTCACTGAAGTCAATGGCATTACACCAGTGTCAAAAATAGTGCGACATTAGAATTGGGCCCATTGACTTCAATGGGATCATTTCAGATTTACACTGGTGTCAGTGAACAGGGAATCAGGATGAAAAGGTGAAACTGACCGGCCTAGTTTCATTGTCAAAACTGAGCGACGGGCGAAATTTAAACAAGCCACCGCCACGGGTGACAACTACCTTACAAGCCAGATCTTCAGCTGGTGTAAATCAACACATCTCCCTTGGCGTCAATGGTACTTCGCTGACTTACACCGTGTCAGGATCAGGTGTGTGGTGTTTATGTGCTCCAGCATCACACACCAGACATTCGTTTAAATAGGTGCCCAGTGAAATATACATCAGCCTTGGTAATCGTTACACTTTTGCTTTCATACAACGCATGGGACAAACTTCTGCTCCCAATGAGGCGGATTTAAATCCAGAGTGACTCCTCGGACTTCAGAGGAGATATACTGATGCATTTGAAGTAACAGAGAAGAATCTGACCCATTAAATTCAGCCGTAGTTGAATCCATACAGAGTAGGTGAAATTTACTCTGTGCTTTTACCCCAACTCATCACCAGTTCTATGCATCACTTAAATCTCACTCCAGGATTATTTTTGAGAGCACCCCTAAATGGTCCCTTGGTCTTTTGCTGGCCCTCTGCACAGGAGTGCGTGTCACCCAGTAAGATCTGGGAAACGCACTTTGGCACAATATACACACACACACACACACACACACACACTTTTAATATATAGAGATATACCTATCTCATAGAACTGGAAGGGACCCCGAAAGGTCATCGAGTCCAGCCCCCTGCCTTCACTAGCAGGACCAAGTACTGATTTTGCCCCAGATCCCCAAGTGGCCCCCTCAAGGATTGAACTCACAACCCTGGGTTTAGCAGGCCAATGCTCAAACCATTGAGTTATCCCTCCCCTCAAATCAAAGTATTTAGGCTCCTAACTGCCACTGAAGTCAATGGGCACGAGGAGCCCAAGTCCCTTTGTGGATACGGACCTTTGTTTGAACTCCACCCTTCTCCGTTGAATTTATTACCCTCTCTAATTTGCTGAACATTTCTCCCACAGTCACAGGAAAGGGTCGGCTTCCTCAGGGGATGAAAAAGACTCCTAATAATTAGGACAAAATTATTGTAGTAGAGCCTAGGAACGCGTCATGGGCCAGGAGCCCACTGGCCTGTTCAGGCAGCGCAGAACAAAAAGATGGCCCCTGCCCCAAAGTACTTACAATGTTGAGTAAGCATGTAGAAGTTCTCAAGCTCTGACCCACTGAGTCCTTCAGGGTACAGCACTGAATGAAATACTCGGAAAACCAAACAGTGGGGAGGGAAGTTGGGGGTGGGTCCAGACCTGGAGAGGATCTCCCTCTTGAGAAGTGGTTGGCAGGAGTTCTGATTGCTGTATCTGGCCTACAGTTAACATTGCCTTGCATTTATCTACCGCCTTTCCTCCCGGAAATAGATCCCAGCGTTCTTTGGCATTTTGAACCCACCTGTTTCCAGTGTCCATCATCCACTCAGATTTGGGAGCTGGGGTCAGCCTTTTGTCTTTGGGCTGATGGGCACCTTCATCCCTTGGATGAGTCTTGGGAGGGTGTTCTCATCTCCAAGGCCACCTGACCCTCCTGACCACCCCCTTCCCCTCAGATTTCTGTTCCCACCTCTCTGGCTGCCCCTGCCTTTCACTCACCACACTATAACCAGCCAATGTAGGCAGTTCTCCTGGGCACATGCACACAACATTTAGTGCCCGATCCAAGACTCACTGAAGTCAGCAGAGATTCCCATTGACTGCCATCAGCATGGGACAGAGCCCCTCGTGCATTATCACATCAAACATGAAACTTTCCATTCTAGAATCAGTCTAGTGCCTAATGCACTGGACTGGACGAGTTGTGTTCTACTCCTGGCTCTGCCACTGACCTGCTGTGCAGCCTTGGGTATGTCACTTTCCTTCTGTGAGCCTCTGTTTAACCTCCTACCTGTCTTCTCTATTTAGCTGGTCAGCTCTTCGGAGCAGGCACGGTCCATGTCTACATTGCAGTTGTGCTGGGTGTGAGATTGCTCAGGTACGCCTACTTTAATCTAGCTAACCCAGGCATCGACAGCTCAGCAGTGCAGGCGATACAAGCCCACCCACTACTTACTTGGGTGGCTAAACCCCACCTGGAGTCCATGTTCCTGCAGCTTCACTGCAGTTGGTACTCCAGCTAGCTAAATTAAAGCTAGCTTGGGGGTGTCTACACTGCAACAGCTGTCCCTCTCCTGCCACAACAGGGTCCTGATCCTGGTTGCAGCTGTCACAGAGCACACAGGCTCAGTGCCCCACTGGAATGGAGTTCAGACAGGACCCTCTTGCAGTGTGACAACCCCTCAGGGCACACTCTCCTTAGGGCAAGCCTCCTTGGAGCATTCAACACCCGTTTACACTGTGAGCTCCTCATAGGGTGACCAGACAGCAAGTGTGAAAAATCAGGACACGGTGTGTGTGTGGGTGGGTGGGGGGGGAGGGGGTAATAGGAGCCCATATTAAGAAAAGCCCCAGCTATTGGGACTGTCCCTATAAAATCGGGACATCTGGTCACCCTAGCTCCCCGCAGTAAGTCTGCCTGAATGGGACCCCTGGGGCAGGGGCACTGGAACAATTTGTATAGTGGGGGTGCCGAGAGCCATTGAACCAAGCTATAACCCCTGTATATCATGGAAACCACTTCAAGCCAGGGGGTGCTGCAGCACGCCCTGTGCCTCTAATTCCAGCACCTGTGCTGTCCCCAAAGGGCCCTACACCCCAACTTTGCAGTCAGCAGTGACTCTCAGCCAGCAACATAGACCAGAAGGGCTTATTAATTGTCAGCGACACCGTGTAGGACAAATCTTGCTAGCTCAGAAAGTAGGGACACTCAAAGTCCGTCTTGGGGGCATCCAGAGTCCTGGGCTCTCCCCCCGAGTCCCAAAACAGGCGACTGACTCGCTTTCTGCGTTGCCCACCCTCACTCATGCCCAGTCGCCCCTCATCCGTCCTTTGTCTCTTTCCTGGGCAAAGAGATCAACTGGCCTCCAGCTCTCGCTTTGTTCTCCAACACCTCCAGCTGGCTCTCGGAGAGAATGGACTCCGGCCATCAATTGCCAGGATACAGAATGTCAGCCATTGTCTGTGCCCAGGCGGCCAGCTGGCAGTCACACCTGCCCTCTAGGGGACTCAGCAATGATCTCACACCCTTATCCCACCATCTAGATACTTCAGTAGACACTGAGGGGAAACTGAGGCGCGCGCGCACACACACACTATTCAGACAAAACATTAAAGAACATTCCCACTTTGTCACATGGGCCTCTAAGCACTCCTGCAATATAAACACCACATCGGTTCCTCTAAAGCATCCATCACCAAGGTGTCTGAGCACCCTTCTTCCCAGAGCAGTGGCTGAAGCTTCAGTTCTCTATTAAATAAATCCCAGCTTGGGTATGGCAAGATAAGAAGCTTCTGGAAAGTGAATCTATGGGATGAAACTTGAGGCCAAAATCCTGAAACACCCTGAATTGAAATTTACCAACCATACCTGACAAGTCCCTAAAACAACTCTCCCACAGAGGATAATGATTTCCATGAATGTGTTATTTCAGCGTCGGAGTTAAGGACCATGATAAAATGGAATGGTCAATTTAGGGAGGATTTAAAAAAAAAAAAAAAAAAAAACCACCACCATCATCATCAGGCCATGAATACCAGATGATGAAATTTATACCTGGGTATTTCATCCACATGGCAAGGCTCCAGTCAAATTTAGAATGACTGCAGCTTGGTGAGTAAAGTTCAGTATGATAATAAAGGGCTGTATAGCCCGGCTCCTGGCCTCTTCTTTATGCTTTGAAAAACAGCACCGGGTAGGCGATGGCCTTGATTTCTCCACATCACCCAGCCAGTAGCACAGTTAATGAGTATTTAACGCAAACTGTCTATTCTTCTCTGCACTAGATGCAAGGAGGGGCTCAAACAGCTGCAGAGAGTGTCACACAAGGAAACAATACTCAGGTGAAAACAGGAGGACTTGTGGCACCTTAGAGACTAACAAATTTGTTAGAGCATAAACTCTACAGCCCACTTCTTCGTAGCCCACGAAAGCTTATGCTCTAATAAATGTGTTAGTCTCCAAGGTGCCACAAGTACGCCTGTTCTTTTTGCGGATACAGACTAACACGGCTGCTACTCTGAAACTCTCAGGTGCAGATTCAGTTTTTAACACCAGGTGCCGTTTTTAGTACTGTCGAAGTAACAGAAAGTGTGTCACATTTGCAAAGACTCAGCGTGTGTGTGTGTGAGAATGTCACGTGTAGGCCATGGGGTGTTTTGGAAGCATAAAGGGGTTAAACTAATGTAACAATAAAGCATCCAGCTTGAACATTTATTTGCCGCAAAAAAACTTTGGCTTTTGTTTAAAATCGAACTGAAAAAAAATACATGCCTGGAATGTCCAACATGGCTGATGTTTTCTGTCGTTTCCACCACACCCCTAATCGGTGCGCTGATCTTTGCTTTGAACACAACCAGGACTGGAACAGCTGGGAATGTGGCAGATTTGGACACCTCTCGTCACGGCAGTCAGCCTCTACACCAGGGGATCTCAAACTTTATTGCGCCACAACAACAAAAAATTACTACACGACCCCAGGAGGGGGGACCCAAGCCTGAGCCTGCCCGAGCCCCACCGCGCCGGGTGGGGAGCCCAAAGCCAAAGCCTGAGGGCTTGAGCCCCAGCCAGGGGGCCTGCAACCAGGGGTGACTCTAGCTTTTTTTGCCACCCCAAGCACGGCAGGCAGGCGGCCTTCGGCGGCTCGCCTGTGGGAGGTCCCTGGTCCCTCAGCTTCGGCGTACCCACCACCAAATCCATGGGACTGGTGGACCTCCCACAGGCATGCTGCTGAAGGCTGCCTGACTGCCGCCCTCACAGGGACCGGCAGGCCACCCCCCCCCCCCGTGGCTTGCCGCCCCAGGCACATGCTTGGAGCGCTGGTGCCTGGAGCCGCCGCTGCCTGCAACCTAACCCCTGATGCCCAGTGCTGAAGCCCTCAGGCTTCAGGTTTGGCCATAGGGCTCAGGCGTCATCCCTGGACCCCAGCAAGTCTAAGCCAGGCCTGGCGACCCCATTAAAATAGGGCCCCAACCCCCAGTTTGAGAACCGCTGCTCTACCCTGAAGCACTCCAGCAGAACAGCTGCACCAGTGTAAGTGTAGACATCAGCTTTAGGAGCGGTTTTCTGGCTCAGGGCTAAGGGATATTGGTTGGTGCGGTCCAGGGAGGTCCAGTTTGGTCGTTGGTAGATTCTCCAGGGCTGCTAGTTCGGTACCTTTCACCAGAATTCAATTTGCTCAGTTTTTAAGGGGGTGGGGGACACAATTGAAAGGTACAGAAAGTTCAGCTAGTTGCACAGGGTTGTTGGGATCCACTAGGCATAGCTACCAGGTAACTCGGGAGAGTGGAAGGCCAAAAGTGCCGATAAAGCTCTTTTGCTCTGGGCCTATCTGTGAACCACAGTGACTCCATCTTGGGAACTCTCACCTACTTCTATGCTAACTGCTTACATGCTCTGAAGTAGGCTGAAGCAGAAATGTATTGGTCAGCGTTTCTGGCAGATGGCTGTAGTTTCACTCATATTAGCAGAAATAATAGAGATAAGGAGGGAACAGAGAGAAATAGTTAGTTTGTAGCCGCTTTCCCATATATCCCCAAGGCATTTAGTGTAAAGGGTCAAGGGATGTACCTTGTTCTCCCTTCAAAATGATAAATGTATCCGCAACAGATGTCTCTTGTATCCCCTTCCCCAAAATAATATGTATTCTGTGTAACCTGTTATCTATAGGTCAGCATAATGACGTAAAAAGGATGAGAACTGAGTTGTTTGTTACTGGTTATAAAAAGGGCCTGTTCGGCCATGTAAGTTGTGTCTCTTCTGGCATGAGTCGAGGAGCACCCTCTCAGCTGACTGACAAATAAAGGACCTGGTACCCGTCTTCTTGTCTCTCCGTGCCTCCTTGGTGTAATTAGGTAAGCTCCGGGGGGAAACGGGCCCTATTTGGCTAACAAATTGGCGACTCCGCCGGGACTTCTCTCCCTGTAGAGGGCACTGACCGACGACCGAGGGCGATTCCAAGGAGTGGCCACCTCGAGCTGTTGGTTTGCTCGGGCCTCGGGTCGTCACAATTGGTCGGGGCGGCTGTGTCCTCTCTAAAGAGAACTCTTAACGACACGGAGATAAGACGGTACCAGAAGAAGGGGAAGGTCCAACAGCCGGACGCGGCCACTCCGGGCGGTAAGTGCGTTTACCTCTTGGGTTTGAGGGATAACGCCCCCGCAGTGTAAATTGGGCCCTTTGGGTAATCCCTGTGTGGGAAGGTACTGTAAATGGACAAATGTTTTGTGGTCATGATAACTAAGCCAGGCAATGGTTAATGAATAATTTCACTAACTTCCCTAGTCTGTGGACCGTATTGGACAATTACTGGGACGTAGAAAAGCCCCAGGGCTTGCTTTTATTCTTGGCAGGGATACTGTTCTTTTTCATACTAATGATATGCTGGAAGCCAAAATAGTGATAACCAGATCTAGGACTTAAACCGACTCCAGCCGCACCGAGACTCCTGCGAGGGGAAACCCCGTGACCAGGATATCTTGATCGCAAGGGGGGTCGGTCAAACCCGTGACCAGGTTTAATTAAACACGAGCATAATGGGGTCCGGACAAAGCACATATGCTGGGACACCCTTGGAATGTATGTTAAATAATTGGAAGGCGTTTAGATGCCAGGCTGATTATGGAATGGTATTATGTAAAAATGATCTGATATTTTGTTCAAGTGCCATTTGACTCCGACAGGCTCGGAAGTAACGGCTGCTAAACCCCAGAACCCTCCCACTGTTGTAATGCCAGAATCGGTGTCCCCTTCGGCTCCTTCACCCCCACAGTCTTTAGAGAGTACCCCCCCCCCTTGGTGGGATTGTATCCGTTGATTACTGAGAGTGTGTTAGCCCGTCCAGGAACACAGGATCTTGTGTCTTGCTTTTAACATCTGGCTGCTTTTAAGGCAGAGGCAGGAGAATTCTCAACGAATCCAAGCAAGTTCATTTCTATCTTTGAAGGTTGTCTAGCTAGCCATAAGCCTCACGAGGGAGGACTTGGGTAGCCTTATGAGTAAGAATGTTTAAGGGAAGAGACCAGGAAGGGTGGGGGCTAGTTGAGAAACCCACCCTCCTAGCTAAATTGGTAGTGAAAAAAAACAAAAAAACGGTGCCCATGGAAGGGACGGTTCAGCAAGAAAAGCAGGATCGGGCCCAAGCGGGCAGGCAACAGATAGAGAGATTGGAAAACAGGTTGGAAACTTTGAGGGCATAGTGGAAGGAAAAGAGTAAGTAATTATAAGCATGGGGATTTCAAATCCCCAGGATAATAATTGGAATGGTAAAATCTGAGTTGCTTGGGTGTCGTTTTGGGAGACAAGCAAGTGATTTAAGAAAAGAGAGTGAGAAGTTAACTCTGTAGTTGCTAGAGGGAATCAAGCAGTGAAACTTGGTAGGAATGTCTGTAAGTAATTCAGGCAAGAGGTTATTTAAGTGGAATTATTCGACTATGAATATGTTAGTCTGATTTGCTGAAGAACACTCCTGCTGTATACAATCTGTGTTTTATAAGTTTGAGATGAATTGGTATTGTTTTAAAGTTGCAAAACTGAAAATACTTTTGCCAGACACAGGAAACTAGTGTTGTTTAAGGTATTTAGCATTTAATCCTTAAGGTGACTTAACGCTTTACAAGATTTAAAATGTTTTAACTAAAGACCAAAGGTTGTGGCTGCAGCAGGGTAGTCAAAGCCAGGAGAATAAAAGATTTGAATTTGTTTTTGGGTAACAAAATAGCAGATAAAAGATCTGGTAAAGAGAGAGAAGGCATTTAAGGTTTAAAAGGGAAAGCTATTGGACACCAGAGGTTGTACAGAGTGAAATCCTCAGAAGTGAGTGTGCTTGTCCTGGTTTGTTGCTTCAAAGCTTTGCACAGAAGTTCTGTTACTGGAAAGGTGTATGATGGCAATGAGTATGTGTTAATGGTTGGAGAAAAGGTGTATAAGTGAAGAGTAGAAGGTTCCTTTGGAAGTTAGAAGAAGCCGAGAAAGGGAGAAGAGAAAAAAAGCACAGAATAAGTTAACTGAAAGGAAAATACAGCTGGCCTCAGTCCAAGGACATTGTACACACAGCCAAGACTTTGCTGACAACCAAGAGAAAGGGGGGCTTGAATGTGCCCAAGCAACTATGAGATCTGCAAAATACTGCAAGGCATAATGAGGACAACAGAAGGGTTAAAAAGCAGCTTTGCTGGATAGTATTGGCTCAATATGTAGATGACTTGCTAATTGCTGCTGTGGATCTAACCCCTTGTCTCAGAGCTACTGTGAGTCTCCTAAACTTTATTAAACTGCGAGGATACAGGGTATCTCAAAGCAAAGCCCAAACTGCTCTTTCAGAGGTTCAATATCTGGGATTTCACATCAGGCAGGGAGAGAGACAGCTCTCAAACGAAAGGAAGGAGGCTATCTGCCAAGTTCCCATCCCCAGCAAACGGCTTAGGGCATTCCTGGGCATGGCAGGTTTTTGCAGAATATGGATTCCAGAGTTTGGACTGTGGGCTAAACCTCTGTATGAATGTGTTAAGGGAGCGGAACATGACCCCTTTCACTGGTCCCCAGAAGCGGACAGGGCATTTCAGCTATTAGGTGCCTGGAAGCGTCCTGTGGCATACCTCTCTAAGCAACTGGATCAAGTTTCAAAGGGATGGCCAGCCTGTTTGAGGGCGGTCGCAGCTACTGCTCTAGTGCTTGGGGAAGCTGAAAAGCTGACACTGGGAGGAACTGTGCAAGTGTACGTTCCCCATATGGTCCGAGCCTTGCTGGACACTAAGGGTGGTCTTTGGCTCACACAGGCTCGGGTTGCTTGGTACCAGGCGAAGCTGTTAGAGAATCCTGAAGTCACCCTGCAGATCTGTCCCTCCCTTAATCCAGCTACCCTGTTACCAGAGACAGAAAAGCAGGAACATGACTGACTAGAAATCATAGATGTTCAGTATTCTAGCCGCCCAGATCTAAAAGATCAGCCACTCCCAAATGCTGACTTGGAATGGTATACAGATGGAAGTAGTACTGTTGTGGATGGGCAAAGGAGGGCTGGTTATGCTATTGTGTCTCTTCATGATGCCGTGGAAGCTGAGAGTTTACCAGCAGGACCGTCGGCCCAGCTTGCTGAACTAGTGGCCCTGACTCGGGCACTCGAGCTGGCAAAAGACAAACGGGTTAATATTTTTACTGACTCAAAGTATGCTTTTGGGGTTTTGCATGCTAACGCTGGTTTGTGGAAGCAAAGGGGAATGCTAACAGCCCAAGGCTCTCCGGTCAAGCATGGGTCTCAAATTCTCTGGCTTTTAGAAGCGGTACAACTCCCCTCAGCAGTAACAGTGGTGCATTGCAAAGCCCATCAAAGGGAAGATCAAGATGTAACCAAGGGTAATGCCAGAGCAGACAGGGAAGCTAAGCTAGGGTTACCATTCGTCCGGATTTACCCGGACATGTCCTCCTTTTTGTGCTAAAAATAGCGTCCGGGGGGAATTTGTAAAGCACTCACAATGTCCGGGATTTCCCCCCTCCCCCGGAGCGGCTGGGAGGGCTGCAGGAAAGTCCCGGGCTGGACTCCGGAGCAGCTGGAGAGGAGCTCCGCCCTGCATTCTGAGCAAGTGTCTCAGCACAAAGTGCAGCCCTCCCCTTTTGCAACTGGGAGCGGTTACTGCCATGCAGCGTAGCAAAACGGGAGCGAGAGCACTTTGTGCTGATACAAGGGCAGCTCTCCCCTGCAACCCGGTCCGGGCCAGGGACCGGGTTTTGTTGTGCAGGGGAGCTTAGCCACGTGTCCGGCTCGCACAGAGCCCAACACCCTGTTCTGAGCAGCAGGGTAAGGGGGGCAGGAGAAGGGGCAGGGAGGTTCTGGAGGGGGCAGTCAAGAAACGGGGGGGGGCTTTTTGGGGGGAGTGGAGAAAGTTTTGGGCAGTCAGGGTACAGGTAGGGGGTAGGGTCCTGGGGGGGCAGTTGGGGGGGGTCTTAGGAGGGGGCAGTTAGGGGACAAGGAACAGGGAGTCTTAGGTAGGGGGTGGGGTTCTGGAGGGAAGTTAGGAGCAGGGGTCCCAGGAGGGGGCAGTCAGGGGACAAGGAGCGGGGGGGTAGGGGGCTGGGAGTTCTGGGGGGGAGCTGTCAGGGGGCAGGAGTGGGGAGAGGGATTGGAGCAGTCAGGGGACAGGGAGCAGAGGGGTTTAGATGGGTTGGGAGTTCTGGGGGGGGCTGTCAGGGGGCAGGAGTGCGGAGAGGGATCGGAGCAGTCAGGGGACAGGGAGCAGAGGGGTTTAGATGGGTTGGGAGTTCTGGGGGGGAACTGTCAGGGGGTGGGGAGTGGTTGGATGGGGCGTGGGAGTCCCAGGGGTCTGTCTGGGGGTGGGGGTGTGGATAAAGGTTGGGGCAGTCAGGGGACAAGAGGCAGGGAGGCTTAGATAGTCCTGGGGGGCAGTTAGGGGCAGGGGTCCCAGGAGGGGGTAGTCAGGGGACAAGGAACGGGGGGAGGGTTGGGAGGTCAGGGGGGGCGGGAAGTGGGAGGGGCAGGGGCGGGGCTAGGGCGGGGCTTCTCCCGTCCTCTTTTTTGCTCGCTGAAATATGGTAACCCTAGCTAAGCGAGCTGCTACCCTGAAATCACCAACTGAGGAGAATGCCCAAATGCATGCCCTCATCCCATCAGTGAGTGAGCTTGCAGCCCCTCAGTACTCCCAAGAGGACAGAAACCTGGCTGACAGTCTCAGTCTCCAGGAAAGGAGGGATGGCTTTATTCCACAGAGGGAAAAATCCTCCTGCCCAAGGGCCTGATTCGACCAGTGTTGCAGAAACTGCATCAGACCACACACGCAGGCAGAGAGGCTCTTACCCAGCTTATGAATAAATATTTTCTAACCTCTGGACTTAAACCACTAGCATCACAGGTACAAGCTGAAGGTTTAATCTGCCAAAAGAATAACCCTCGACCAGGAGTAGCAGTGCCACCAGCCACCCTGGAATCTACCCCAGGCCCAGGATTGGTGTGGCAAATAGACTTTACTGAGTTTCCCAGGACTCAAGGGTACAGGTACCTTCTCGTCTTAGTGGATCGATTCAGCGGGCGGCCTGAAGCCTTCCCATGTCGCAACAACACTGCCAAGACAGTGGCTCTTAAGTTTGTTAAGGAAATCATTCCTTGCTTCGGCCTTCCTCAGTGGATGGAATCTGATAATGGAACACACTTCACATCTCAAGTGGTTCAAAAGATATCAAGTGCTCTGCAAATCCCCTGGAAACTCCACACACCCTGGCGACCACAAGCCAGTGGAGTAGTGGAACGCACAAATCAGACACTCAAGCGACACCTCTCAAAGGTCTGTCAGGAGGCCTCTCTTAAGTGGCCTGATGCTTTGCCCCTTGTGTTACTTCGCATTTGTGCTCTCCCTAAGGGCAGGATAGGGCTTAGTCCCTTCGAGATTATGTCTGGAAGAGCATGGCCTATGAATGGTACCCCAGTTCTGGCAGGGGAGTGGGAGATGGGGTATGGTTTCTTGTCTCAGTACATGTGCCCTCTGTCTGCTGTTCTTTCTTTTCTTCACAGGCACACCAAAGATTCACAGCCTCTTCTGCTGGATACTCCGGGTCCACTCCCTGCAGCCTGGTGACTCCGTTCTCGTGCGAACCTGGAAGGACGAGCCTCTCCAAGAGAAGTGGAAGGGACCCCACACCATCCTGCTTGTCACCCATACAGTGGCAAAGGTCGAAGGACACAAGAACTGGATTCATCACTCTCGACTGAAAGCAGTGCCCACTCCTGAACAGTGAACTGTCCAGCCTGCGGAGAAGACTGCTAACGACGATTTGGGACTTAGGCTGCTATTCAAAAGACAGTAAGGGTCGCTGGGAATGCGTTGTGATCTTTCTGAATAGTCACGGCATACTCCCCGCGAGAACCCTGAGCATTGGTTTTATTTTCATTGATAATCCTGATTGCATGGAGCTTAATCGCATTTTGTCTTTAGAGTATGAGAAAACTCTGACAAAGGTTTGTTGAGTGTTCTCAAAGGGGGGGATTGTTGGGATCCACTAGGCATAGCTACCAGGTAACTCGGGAGAGTGGAAGGCCAAAAGTGCCGATAAAGCTCTTTTGCTCTGGGCCTATCTGTGAACCACAGTGACTCCATCTTGGGAACTCTCACCTACTTCTATGCTAACTGCTTACATGCTCTGAAGTAGGCTGAAGCAGAAATGTATTGGTCAGCGTTTCTGGCAGATGGCTGTAGTTTCACTCATATTAGCAGAAATAATAGAGATAAGGAGGGAACAGAGAGAAATAGTTAGTTTGTAGCCGCTTTCCCATATATCCCCAAGGCATTTAGTGTAAAGGGTCAAGGGATGTACCTTGTTCTCCCTTCAAAATGATAAATGTATCCGCAACAGATGTCTCTTGTATCCCCTTCCCCAAAATAATATGTATTCTGTGTAACCTGTTATCTATCGGTCAGCATAATGACGTAAAAAGGATGAGAACTGAGTTGTTTGTTACTGGTTATAAAAAGGGCCTGTTTGGCCATGTAAGGTGTGTCTCTTCTGGCATGAGTCGAGGAGCACCCTCTCAGCTGACTGACAAATAAAGGACCTGGTACCCGTCTTCTTGTCTCTCCGTGCCTCCTTGGTGTAATTAGGTAAGCTCCGGGGGGAAACGGGCCCTATTTGGCTAACAGGGTGACCCAAACCATGCAGCCAGTCACTGTTCCCCAGGAATTCACTTGCTTTGCAATAGACATGGGAGTGTTTCAACAGGCCCAGGAACCAAGCCGCAGGGCTGGCTCAGCCTCTCTGCCTTACAGGAGGAAGTGAGAGGCAGGCAAATAAATAAATCCCCCCTACTGTCCTCCCAGGCCTGGCCTGTCGGTTGATGCTTATTTCCCCTGGCTTTCCTTCCCCAGGACCGTCGGAAAGACAAGAGGCAGCAACTGAGTGGGCAAGGGGAATTGAGTTGCCACGGAAACTGCTGAAGCTGGAGAGGAATTTTGCCGAGGCGGGGGAGAAGGGCAGCCCGGTGTCGAAGCAGAGAGGCCGGGAGCACTTTGAAGCCCGTTGAGAGATGCTGGCAAAGGACCGATGGATACCTGGATGACCATGCACACCCTATACTGAGCTACCTGGTGTTTGCTAACAACCCTTGAACTTGCCCGTCAGCCCCAAATCACAGACCTTTCCTGCTGCAGGATTAAGGCCCAGGTCCTCCAAAGGTATTTAGGCACCTAACTCCCATTGTGAGTAGTGGGAGTTAGGCACCTTAATAGCATTGAGGAACTGGGCCTACGCCCTTTTAGCAGTACCCGGTGGTGCTTCTCGGTGGACCGTCTGCAAAGGGGGATGCATTACACACATCATGAGCATGTTACCCTTAGTGAAGCAGAGCTGGGGAGAAAGAGGGGACCTGAAAGTGCCCCCTGCAAAAGAGAGAGCCCCCACATTTGCTCTGCAATCGCCCCTTACCAGGCTCTGTGCTTTTCATCTGGCGAGGACCCAGGGCCAGCCATATATCTGGAGATGGGCAAAAAGCAGAGGTGGCTGCGGATTGTCTAATGGAGCGACACAGCTCCGGGGTAGGGGGAGGAGTGTTGGGTTTCACTCTCAGCTTAGCTAAAGTGTGGGGGAAGGAGGCTGGGAATGTGACGCTCTGAGCCCATCGCTATGCACCTGTACCGTGAATTCAGTGAGCAGCTCTGCTGAGGCTGTGGGACTTTCCATAACAGTCACACCCAATTACAGCAAGGAGACAGTTTGGAGCTGGTTAATTACACACAGCAAATCGATCCTGCACCTCACGTCTTCTTCCTAATGGGAGTTTTGTATCTCGGCGACCTTTTGCTTTTGTGCATTTTGGATGTTTCGCTTTTAAGGTCTGGCCTCCTTCCCCTGTGCAGCTTAGAGCTGAAGAATTCAGGGACTCGCCTAAGAGCGGAGTGAACTGGTGCATTAATTCAAGGGCCAACTCCCACGTCCGCTGTTCCCGTGCTTCCGGCAGGAATGGAAGAAAGGGATTAAGATGGTTCTAAGCCTTTTTGGCACATCCTGTATTGTGGGGCCATGTATGAGCCTTCCTGATCGTTGGGGTAAGTTAGAGCAGTAACAAGGTTGCTCTAACTTTGTTTTGCTTCCCAGGACCCTGCTGGAAGTGGAGAATAGCCAACATACCATGCACACTCCAGCCACACCCTCCATGCTGGGGAATGGGAGCAGGTCCAGTGTACAGCCAGCAGGAGGTAACCTCAGAGGGTCATTTCTACCCCTTCTAAGGCACTTTAATGCTACCAGAATCAGCAAAAGCACCTGGGTACCACTGAGACTCCATTCCCACCACTTCCCGAAATCGTACCCATCCCCCTTAACGGTCAAGCTCAAGTGCTGTGTTCTCCCTATGGAAGCAGGCTGAATGGCACTATCCTACATTCCTCTCATCCGGAAGGATCCCAAAGTATTTTACACACTAACTTTTCACCGGAATTGCTTCACCCACCTGCCACTGAAATGCAGCCACACCTGGGGCAGAGCGGGATGGATGTTTAACAACATGCAGCAACCCCACACAAGAAGCAGAGAATACTTAGGATGGGCAAAAAGAACAGGAGGACGTGTGGCACCTTAGAGACTAACACATTTATTTGAGCATAAGCTTTCGTGGGCTACAGCCCACTTCATCAGATGCATAGACTGGAACATATAGTAAGAACACACACACACACACACACACAACATGAAAAGATGGCCCGTTCCAGACAGTTGACAAGAAGGTGTCAGGATCTATCAGAATGGGCCATCTTGATTATCACTACAAAAGTTTTTTTCTCCTGCTGATAATAGCTCATCTTAATTAATTAGCCTCTTAGAGTTGGTAGGGCAGCTTCCACCTTTTCATGTTCTATGTATGCATGCATGCTAGCCTTACTATATGTTCCATTCTATGCATCCGAAGAAGTGGGCTGTAGCCCACGAAAGCTTATGCTCAAATAAATGTGTTAGTCTCTAAGGTGCCACAAGTACTCCTGTTCTTTTTGCGGATACAGACTAACACGGCTGCTACGCTGAAACCTGTCACTATACTTAGGGCAGGCAGAATATCCCTAGGCTTTGGCTTAGACATTGGGAGCCTGATTTTCAGAAGTGCCGAGTGCCCACAGCTCCCACTGAGTTCAGCTGGCCGAGAAGGTCAGCAGCACCTCTGGGCTGACACTTGTAGGAATTGCCCTGAGACCAAACCTTCGTATCCTATCCAAAGGACGGCATCTGCAGCAACAGACCCATCCTTCCATTGCTCAGTACTGGCGATACAAGCTGGCCATATTTTTTGGGAGTGGGAAGAAAGAAAAAGAAAGATGCACCTAACAGACATATTTCGAAAAGACGGAACGTCCCAGACTTCGATTCAAGCACGCACACTTGTCATGATGAAACACAGATTCACATCCATTTTGGTTCTAAAAGTCATTAATGGGGCTCCACATAAAGGTTTCCAAGCAATCAGCCTGTGAAGCATGTATCCTTTTCGATTTAAATGCCAGAAGGATGGAGTGG
Source organism: Malaclemys terrapin pileata (assembly GCF_027887155.1). Classification (NCBI taxonomy): domain Eukaryota; kingdom Metazoa; phylum Chordata; order Testudines; family Emydidae; genus Malaclemys; species Malaclemys terrapin. Next base: position 8,666,001 of record NC_071526.1, on the reverse strand, counting down.
AGCCAATGATCAATTTTTAACTGGGGGGTGGGGGGGAGAAATCCCAGCGCTGCAGGCGGATTTTTTTATGGTAGCTGTGATCAAAGATGTCTAGGAAGGTTTTTTGTGCTGGTGCATTTTTATTTACTGATTCTGCAATACTTGTTGCTTCGAAGAGCGATCCAGCCATTCCGCATACATGTTTGTTTGTGTGATCGCATCATTTACATAGCTATATATAAAATCTAGAAGTGGCCATGCTGGGTCTGAGCAGGGGATTCATAGATCGCAAGACCAGAAAGGACGATTCTGAACATCTGGTCTGACTTCCTGTACAACTCAGGCCACAGGACTGCCCAGAATTAATTCCAGTTTGTTTGCCTAAAATCTGGTCTAGTTCAATCATTCTTGATTTACAAAATGCCAGTGATGGAGAACACAGCAATTAACGGTCCCATGCTCTGGCTCCTAAAACTGCTGCCGGCTTTGAAACTGACCGCCAACATCTAAAGGTGGGAATATTCCTCTAGGCCAGGGGTAGGCAACCTATGGCACATGTGCCGAAGGCGGCACTCGAGCTGATTTTCAGTGGCACTCAGTGGTCCTTGCCACCAGTCTGGGGAGCTCTGCATTTTAATTTAATTTTAAATGAAGCTCCTTAAACATTTTAAAAACCTTATTTACTTTACATACAATCATTTAGTTATACACTATAGAAAGACCTTCTAAAAACGTTAACATGTATGACTGGCACGCGAAACCTTAAATCAGAGTGAATAAATGAAGACTTGGCACACCCCTTCTGAAAGGTTGCCGATCCCTGCTCTAGGCCATCGGGGATGACTGGGGCAAGTATTATGTGTGTTCTGGTAACAGAGGTGCCATCAAAGATCTGAGCCTCTTTAAGGAAGATGCTGAACCAACATATGGCCAGACTCAGTGGCTGCCCCGAAGAGCTTACTGTTGGCACAGAAGAGGCTGACAAAGGGAGCGAGGGGACACAGCTGAGGTCCTACAGCAGCTCAGTGGCAAAGCCATGAATGAAACCCAACCCTCCTGAAGTCTGTCTGTGCCCGTTCTGGCCATCTAGGGCAGTAGCTCATCTCCAACAGTGGCCAGCCCCAGCTGCTTCCGAGGAAGGTGCACAATATTTGGCAGCTATGGAATAACCACCTACCCACCGAGAAAGATCCCTCCGAGTGATGATAGTTGGAATTCAACTTCTGCCTGGAAGCAGGAGGGTTTAGAGCCCTTCTAAAACTCTTGGAGTCTTTTTAAACCTTGCTGCAACAATTCCACATAGTCTCCTCATCCCTGTGAGGGGCCCATGGTTTTTGGTTCCTTGACAGTATCTTTTGGCAAGGAGTTCCACAGGCTAACTGTGCCGTGTGCGCAAAATCTAATATTCCCCCCCTCCAAAGAAAGTCAGCGTGAGAATGGGCCATGTACCAGGAAAGGAACCGCACTCTCTCGTCTGGCTGATGTGACCAGCACAAGTCAGAGTCCCCAAGGCCAGACTCTGTCCCGATCGTTGCTTCTTTGTACCACTCAGCGGCCATTAAACCGCTAGATCGAGCTGTGTAAGGATGGGAAGAACGTCATGTATTGAGTCATCAGCACAAGCTACCATGCTGGGTCTTGCAGGTCCCAAGGAGGTCCCAGCCATGTACTGAGTAGGCTCAGCCCTGCTTAACTTGCCCAAGGCATGATGGCTGCAGGAAGAGCCAAATGGGAAAAGAGACCCACTAAAGCAAAGCCAGTGTGACTCTGGGGAAGTTCCTGCTGACAGACCCCTATCCAATCGCTGGAGCCAGCGAGCTGCTGAAACGGTCTTGAACCCAACATCATCTCCGTACCGCAAAGTCCTGCTGGGATTGACTGGTGAGTCAGGGACTGTGGAACTGCAGGGGAGAACCCAGCTGCATTACCCTCGGTCAGAACTAGGGGCCCCGACTGAGCTCATTGTGCTAGGCGCTGTACATAAGAGATTGTCCCTGTCTTAAAGAGCTTTAAGGCAGAGGGCATGACTAGATAAACAGCGGATACATGGCAAGCCAGGGTGTAGATCTACCTCGCACTAGCCTGCCACGCACTAACTGGCTGCACAGACCCTGCAGCTGCACATTAAAAGCTCCCTTGGGCACCGATTCCATTTGAAATGGGAGTAGCTCCATGCACACTAGGCATTTAGGAGCAGGGTCCATATGGATACTTAGTGCACTGGAGATTTACAACCAGGCTTGTCACGCATTACCTGTTCATCTAGACAGCCCTGGAAAGGCAAGACAAGGAGAATAAGTCGCATGATGCCCTGTTTTGCAGGTGCTGAGAATCAAATCCTTTTCACTTGAGTTTTAGTCCACAGCCTCAGCCACTTGACGCAGCTTTCCCCTAGCTGACGCAGCTTTCGTTATACGTGGTGAAAACACTATACTGTTGTAAGCATCTTGCCTTTCTAGGTGCATCTCACCGCTGATGGGCATCTCACCTGATGTACTAGGGGTACCACTGAGCCCACCTGTTCCACCAGCCTGGGCGCCGTCCCTTACACTGACCTGCTGAACCAGGCCCTCAAGCTGCCTCCAGCACACCCAGCAAGGGCCAGACCCCGCTGCAGAAAGACACAGACAGGGCTGGCTCTAGGCACCAGCAAAACAAGCTGGTGCTTGGGGCGGCACATTTTTAGGGGTGGCATGGCCGGCGCCAGAATGTTGTCCCTAAAAGTGTGCCCCGGCCGCCCTAGCTCACCTCTGCTGCTGCCGCTCCCGCGCCACAGTGCGTGAAACAGCTGATTCGTGCACCCCTGCTCCCCCTCCCTCCCAGGCTTGAGAGCCTGGGGGGAGGAGGCAGGGCTGGGGATTTGGGGAAGGGGCGGAGCAAGAAAAAAAAAACGGGGGCGGGGGGCGGCCAAAATTATTTCTGCTTGGGGCGGCAAAAATCCTAGAGCCAACCCTGGACATAGACACTGTAGGGGAAGGCTTTAGCTAAGGAATGGCCCAGCACTCCAGTGCACACCCCCTCTGGAGTGTAAACCCAAAACTGTACTGTCTTGCGCTGCACAGATACACTGGACAGTGTAAGCCCATGAAATTCACTCCCTCCCTCGCTACGGAGGAAGAAATGCACAGCTTTTTGCCCCCCCAGTTATGAATTCCACAAACTGGTTTTAGAGAAAACCAGAACTAGTTTATTAGCTACAAAAGAGAGTTACTTAAGATCTTTCAGAGTAGCAGCCGTGTTAGTCTGTATCCGCAAAAAGAAGAACAGGAGTACTTGTGGCACCTTAGAGACTAACAAATTTATTAGAGCATAAGCTTTCGTGGACTACAGCCCACTTCTTTGGATACATATGAGAAGTGGGCTGTAGTCCTCAAAAGCTTATGCTCTAATAAATTTGTTAGTCTCTAAGGTGCCACAAGTACTCCTGTTCTTTTTACTTAAAATCTTGTCAGGGATAACAAACATCTGCTTTGCTCTTACTCAGAAATAAAACAAAAATGCAATATAAGCTTAGATACTGCTTGTAACCAGTTTCTTTAGTAATTTCTCACTCTAAACATTGCTTAAAACAAATTGCAGAGGTTCTTGAAGGCAAGCTGCAAGCAAGAACAGCTCAGGGTGACCAGATGTCCCGATTTTATAGGGACAGTCCCAATTTTTGGGTCTCTCTTATATAGGCTCCTATTACCCCCCCCACCCACGTCCTGATTTTTCACATTTGCTGTCTGGTCATCCTAGAGCAGTTTAAAATGCCAGGTATTTCTTTCACAGGCCAGGCACCTTTTCCAGTCTGAGTTCAGTCCTTCTCCCCTCCCAGCTGTTTCTTAAATGTTCACAGCAGCCATCCTGGGCAGGGATTCAGTGAACAAAGAACCCTTATTATCTCACTTCCTGCCTTAATAGGTTTTACATATGACAGGAACCCTTTGTTTTCCAGTGTGGTTCCCCCCATGGAAAAATACCGGTATTCTATCATGGAGTCCTGTACCAGGTGACATGATCACATGACCCTGCAGTGTCAAAGCAGCCATGAGTTAAAGGCGGTTTGTAGCATGCCAGGAAGGTGGGAGATTAGCATCTTGAAAGATGTTTAGCTCATGAAAGCTTATGCTCAAATAAATTTGTTCGTCTCTAAGGTGCCACAAGTACTCCTGTTCTTTTTGCGGATACAAACTAACACGGCTGCTACTCTGAAAAAAAGACCTATTGTTCTTCATTAATGGTCAATTGACTTGTTCCCAGCCAGCCAGCCAAACTGATGGCATTTGGTCTGGTGGGCATTCCCCAGGTGCAGACACTTCTGTAGTACAGATGCATAGTCCACATTCCGAACTTTGTATGCATTTATCATTTTTGTATCTAAATAGGAGACTCATTCAGTAAATCACAACCTTGCCAGTGATCTCACATGACCAATCTTGCATAAAACACATCTTAGTTGTGTCAGTCATATCATAAGCAGATCTCTATGAAGATTATGGGGTGTAGTGTCCCAACCTCCCTTTCCCGATTCTTGCCTCAGCAGATTGAAAAGGAGCCATGCTTTTGCTGAAATGCACAGTGAAATTAAAGCATATCTCCTCCTCCCCCCTCACAAAGAATTCAGTGCATTAATTAAGGCTCATTCTCTAATTATACCAGCTTCCCTCAGGCATAAAGATAGAGCACAAGTGGCAACAGTTGTAAGAGACTAGTCTCATGAGAGGTGTTATGGGCAACACGGCTCAGCCTGGCTTTGTGCCCTCTCACCTTCTGCCAATGAGATAACGCTTCTTATTTTAACATTCAGAGCTGCTGGGAGATGCCAGGCTGACAGCCCCGAAGACCAGATGCCTCTGATTATCCACAGGCCAGGAGGCAGCAGGCGGCAAGCTTTCCCCCCACAGCCCTGCCTCAACACTGATCCCCTTGAAAGGGCTCTCTCCAGAACCAGTCAAACCAGGGTTTCTCTGCCGAGACGTCTCCAAGAGGAGGAGCAGCTAATGACAGTTACGATGGAGCTTTCGTTCCACAAGGCAAAGGCTTCCCAGCACTACAGGCCTAGGGAGGATTAGAACCAGCAACCCCGGTGAGAGGTGCCTTCATAAAATATCAGGGTTGGAAGGGACCTCAGGAGTCATCTAGTCCAACCCCCTGCTCAAAGCAGGGCCAACACCAACTCACTCATCCCAGCCAGGGCTTTGTCAAGCCAGGCCTTAAAAACCTCTAAGGAAGGAGATTCAATCACCTCCCTAAGTAACCCATTCCAGTGCTTCACCATCCTCCTAGTGAAATAGTGTTTCCTGATATCCAACCTAGACCTCCTCCACTGCAACTTGAGACCATTGCTCCTTGTTCTGTCATCTGCCACCACTGAGAACAGCTGAGCTCCATCTTCTTTGGAACCCCAACTCAGGTAGTTAAAAGCAGCTATCAAATCCCTCCTCACTCTTCTCTTCTGTAGACTAAACAATCCCAGTTCCCTCAGCCGCTCCTCATAAGTCATGTGCTCCAGCCCCCTAATCATTTTTGTTGCCCTCTGCTGGACTCTTTCCAATTTTTTCATATCCTTGTAATGTGGGGCCCAAAACTGGACATAGTACTCCAGGTGAGGCCTCACCAATGTCCAATAGAGGGGAATGATCACGTCCCTTGATCTGCTGGCAATGCCCCTACTTATACAGACCAAAATGCCATTATCCTTCTTGGCAAGAAGGGCATACTGTTGACTCATATCCAGCTTCTTGTCCACTGTAACCCCTAGGTCCTTTTCTGCAGAACTGCTGACTAGCCTTTCGGTCCCTAGTCTGGAACAGTGAATGGGATTCTTCCATCTTAAGTGCAGGACTCTTCACTTGTCGTTGTTGAACCTCCTCAGATCTTTTTTGGCCCAATCCTCTAATTTGTCTAGGTCCCTCTGTATCCTGTCCCTACCCTCCAGCGTATCTACCACTCCTCCCAGTTTAGTGTCATCTGCAAACTTGCTGAGGGTGCAATCCATGCCATCCTCCAGATCATTAATGAAGATATTGAACAAAACTGGCCCCAGGACTGACCCTTGGGGCACTTGATACCGGCTGCCAACTAGACATGGAGCCATTGATCACTACCCATTGAGCCTGATGATCTAGCCAGCTTTCTATCCACCTTACAGTCCATTCATCCAACCCATACTTCTTTAACTTGCTGGCAAGAATACAGTGGGAGACCATATCAAAAGGTTTGCTAAAGTCAAGGAATAACACATCCACTGCTTTCCCCTCATCCACAGAGCCAGTTCTCGTCATAGAAGGCAATCAGGTTGGTCAGGCATGACTTGCCCTTGGTGAATCCATGTTGACTGTTCCTGATCACTTTCCTCTCCTCTACATGCTTCAGAATAGATTCCTTGAGGACCTGCTCCATGATTTGTCTAGGGACTGAGGTGAGGCTGACTGGCCTGTAGTTCCCCAGATCCTCCTTCTTACCTTTTTTAAAGATGGGCACTACATTAGCCTTTTTCCAGTCATCTGGGACCTCCCCCGATCGCCATGAGTTTTCAAAGATAATGGCCAATGGCTCTGCAATCACATCTGCCAACTCCTTTAGCACCCTCTGATGCAGCGCATCCGGCCCCACGGCCTTATCCCAGCTGGTCCTTAGAGGATTATATTGTCATCTATGTGGTATTTCCAAGGCCAGAGCCTACAGCCCTTACTTAGGCAGAACAACTTCCATCTAGTTCAAGGACCACCTTTGTATTCTCTCCCCAAAACCTTGGTGAAGGTGAAGTGAAAGTCATTGCACAGCCTGTCCCCTATTCTGGAAGGGAGATTCACAAGCCACAAACACCAATCTCAGAAAAAAAGCAGGATAGGTTCAACTGTGGGAAGATCTCACACGCATAAAACATAGTCCAGCCACTTCTCAGGCCCCATCTGCAACCAGACAGGCAAACTCCAGCCAGGAGACACCCAGGAAATACAGCATCTGTTTGGGATGCTGTGTAATGCAATCTGCACGGTGGTGCTGCTACAGTGCTGCCAGACAATAAGTGGTTGTGGGGGGAGGTTAGGTGCAAGCCTTCCACTGAAAGTAAAGTCTTCACGTATCTCCATCTACTTGGATTGGAAGTTCATTGGGGAAGGGACCATCCCTTTGTTGTGTGTCTGTACAGCCGATAGAGCTGTGCTTTTCAACCGGTCTGAGATTTCCAAAGGGGTCTGTGCCTCCATTTGCACAGCCTGGGCAGCGCCTGTGCCCGCTCCCCCTGCAATGCTGTGCCAACATGCCCTAGAGCCTCTGAGCGGAAGTTCGGTCCCATTTAATCCTTGGCCACTCAGCTGAAGTTGCGAATTGTTGAGGTGGATTTTGTGCTCCTCACATCTGTCCCACTAGGAAGTTGGGTCTGACCGAGACCCTTTATTATTTGCATCACAGGTGCACCTCAAGGCCACGGCTGAGAGAGTGCTAGGCGCTGTACATATGCCTAGGAAAGGCCAGTTCCTGCCCCAAAGTGCTCACAGTCCCAATAAACCAGTGACCTTCCCCAGCTCATACAACACAAGTGGCAGAGCTGGGAATAGACCCCAGGTCTCCTGCGTCCCCATGCCTGGTTCTCTAAAACACTGCCAACAGGGGACAACAGCCCACCCAGGAGGAGGGAACCCCACAGACCAATACAGCACCTGGCACACAATCAGGTCCTGGTCCATGGCTGTAGCCAGTTGGCCACTAACCCCAGGTGGTCAGTGTTAACCCTACTGGAGGGCAATGGCTTCCAGGCAGAGAGGAGAGGCAGAAGAAGGGTAGAGAACGCAGCTCTGTCTCTGACAGAGCATCACTTTAGGCACCAGGGAGGAAAGCTAGACCAAAAGAGCCTTATGACATACAGGAGATGAACAGCAGAGAGTTGGAGAGTTCTCCGACACCGAAGTCAGGAGGAAGGATACACACCGATCAGCAGCTCCACAGCCCAGCTCCACAGGCCGTAGACGGCACAGCCAACCCCCGTCAGGAGCAAATGAGGCCTACTGATGTATAAATGAACTGTGAGGCTCTTCTTCCTGCTACTTGGAGTCTGGTTCAGGAGACACACATGCCTGCTCATTTTTCATCCCAGGATGGGTTGCATGACTGAGCTGTGACATGCTGGGCCTGGGCGAGGGATGGGCTGTCCCAGAGGGTTGCTTGCCTGTCCTGCTGACCGCTTTGCATTTACAATCCTGCAGGGGGCACTGGATTATGATGTACAGAGCTGGCATCCTGCAAGGCCACTGGGCCCTTTTCGGATGGCAACTCATCCTTCCATTGGCTGCCTCCTCCTGCAAAAGTCATTACCACCCCTGGCTGGGAGTTCGCCATCCTGGTAGAGGCCATAAGCATCTTTCCTCACAGCCTCTCAAAGTATCGTACAAACGAGAATTAAGCCTCCCAGCTCCCCAGAGAGGCGGTGTTGCTATTCAAGCCCCACAACCCAGCCACTAGGGTTGGGTTCAGGTCTTGTCGGAAAGCACCTGGACCCTCTTGGGTTTGGGTCGGCTCCTCCTGCCTGGGAGGTTGGCACGGGAGTGGCTGTGTGGTCTGCTCATGCCAGCCACTGCGCATGCTGCAGTGCCCAGCCCCTCACTCTGCAGCACACACACTGCAGTGGGGACTGCAGCCAGCAGGAGGGGGGGGGGGGGGACACAGTTGCCATGCCAACCCAATAGGCAGGGGGTGGTGGGTGGCACTGACTCAGGGTGGGGGAGGGTCTCAGACTTGGGTCTGGATCAGGGTTAAAAGATAGGGATAGTAACTAGGCCCAAGCAGACCCCTATTTTACAGAAGGGGAAACTGAGGCAGGGAAATTCAGCAACTTGCCCCAGGAGCCCATGGCAGCATTGAGGTTAGAATTGAAAATTTGGTCCAAGATTATTCAGGAGGGAGCAGGGACTTTGGCTGCTTCCCTTTTGGGGGCCTGAGTGGAGACACCTTGAAGGGGCCTAGTTTTCAGACAGTGCTCGGTGCTCCCTGAAAAGCAAATCCTTTTAAGGGGTCTCAGATTGGGCACCCATAAATTGAGGCACCCTACATCAGTCCAGGAATAGAAAAATCCACAGGCTGAAGTTCTAGAGACAGAGCTGTGCCGTATCAACGGATAACCTGGGGGTGGCCATTGGCTACGTCCAGGGATGCCTGCATAAACTGAGATGATCTAAGGCTTCCAACCTAGCATGTCATTGGTTGACTGTTGTGTCAGTCTACCTGAGAGAGAGGTTAGTGGGTGGAGCTTCCCTGGATAAATCACCTTGTCCAATTGGGAGTCACAAGAACCTTCCCGGTAGCTAGGCTGAGCTCGTCGAGGCAGGAACGGTCTCTTACTACGTGTCTGTACAGCACCTAGCACAATGCGGGGCCTGATCTTGGTTGGTGCCTCTAGCTGCTGCCAGAATATAGCTATGACAAGGGCAGACCCAGGTGTGTTCCCGGTGAAACATGCCCTCCCCCAACTGATTCGGATGCATCACCTCTGAAGACAGCAGGACTCGCTGCCAAAGATTTTAGGTGGAGCTCGTTGCAGAGCATACGGGCTCCTCGGGTCTATTTGCCACTCCATGGAGATGGTTCACTTGAGCTAATTAAGCGTAGACGGGGGCAGCATTAGCCAGAGTGGTTTTAGCTGAGGGCTGCGTTCCTGGAGCACGGATGAAAAATTATAACTCAAGTGCTCGCTTCCCTCAAAGTTCAAGAGAGCACTCGCGCGCTGATTAGTGGGACTAAAGGACAAGTGCAGCGTTTCCCCTCTGGCTTAATCAAGCCTGCAGCTGGGTAAGGCAGAGCCTCTGTTCTCAGACTGGGAGTCTGCAAACATGGGAAGAGCCAAACGTCACCTCTGAAGCCAAGAGCGCTCTTGTATCCACAGCTGCTCAGCTGGGGCTAGCGTGCAAAAAAAAGGTAGGAGGGGCCATTGTGCAGCTCAGGCTAACCGCCCGCATCCAAGCCTACCTGACCCGTTGTGTCGAAGCGCAGGTGGGGCATCCAAGCAGCGTCCACATTGCTATTTCTAGCAGAAGTCTGTCTACCCGGGCTGGGATTCCCACCTCCCAGCGGTAGTGTAGACAAAAGGAGCAGTGCCTCCGGGGTTGGTGTCACACACAAGCCGGGGGTGGTGGTGGGGTGGGTGGGGGAAGAGGCTGAAGAGACCGAAGATTTGAAGGGGGATGATCAAGAAGAACATCTGCAACAAGGCGCAAACAGAGGTGAAGGACTAATCTGAATGGTTCTGCCTGGTTCGATAGATCTTTGCAGCATGGAGACAGTGAGAGATTTGGGGCCCTCCCTGTAGGGCCCCAAATACATGGTCACCCTATTGCCCTAAACTGAAAACGGGACATTTTCCTGAGTACCCGGCAAGCTTGGCTCTGCAATGCCTGTGCAGTGCCTGTTCCTACCAGTGCCCAAGGAGAGGCAGAGCCAGATGTGCCTTACCTGTCTGGCCACCTTGCCACACATCCGGGCTGCTGCTGGCAGCTCCCCTGGCCAGGGGCGGGGTGGCGGCTCTGGCAGGGCTCCGATCCTGTGGATCTGGGACGCCCTAGCCCCTGAGTTGCATATAATTCCTGGTCCACAAGGATACCCAAGCCATTAATCAACTTAATATCTGTTCCCCCAAAGATTACGGCATGCGGTGCAGTATCCATCACACACTGTACTTGCAAATGAGGAGCCTCTCGAGGAGATAAAAACGCCACCACTGCCACGCTTCACAGCTGGTCAAGTGGCACTGATCTGCTATTTCAATGTCTCTTTTCATGCTGAATCCTGACTCTGCTCCTGACCCACTGTGAGACTTGGTCAACTCACTTCTCTCTGTGCCTCTGTTTCCCCTCCCACCCAGGGTTTACTCTGCAGGCAGGGATGGTCTTCTACTAGGTGTATATGCCTAGCACAGTGAGACCACCTCGGTTGGGATCTCTAGACTGCCATAATACGAAGGATGAATCTTAAATACTTACCATCCACACTACCTCCCTACATTCTCTGTGCTGCTTCAGTGGGGCGCATCCTGTTTACTTCCTATCCCAAACTGCTAGGTATTGTATCGGGGGTAGTCGGGTTAGTCTGTATCCACAGAAACAACCAGGAGTCCGGTGGCACCTTAAAGACTAACAGATTTATTTGGGCATAAGCTTTCGTGGGTAAAAAAAAAAAAAAAAACACTTCTTCAGATACATGGCGTGAAAGTTACAGATGCAGGCATTATATATGGACACATGAAGAGGAGGGAGTACCTTGCAAGTGGAGAACCAGTGTTGACAGGGCCAATTCAATCAGGGTGGATGTAGGTATTGTTGCACTGGTATAATACCTGCTACTCCCTACCCCAGAGGTGGCTGCATCAAATGGCAGACAAAGCAATGCAATCGAGAACTGTCCTCAGTACGACAGCTTGCCCTTCTGGAAGGCTCTCAGAACGGGTGAAAGGCACTCCGTAAATCAGTAAATAGTAACAACGAGGATAATTCACATACCCCTGCTTTCAGTTATGCGATGTTTGTTTCCAAGAATCCCAGCAGCCAATGCAGTTTAGGCATCTTCCATTAGGAGTGAATTAACATATTTCACCCAGACAGATCTCATCTCCTGTTAATGTTTTAGAAGGCGCCTGCACAGGAGGAAGGTGGAAGCCAAAGGGAGATTTATCTCACACCCCTTGTAACTTGAAGTCTTTAAACCATGATTTGAGGACTTCAGTCAGCCAGAGGTTGGGAGGTCTATGACAGGAGTGGGTGGGCGAGGTGCTGTGGCCTGTGATGTGCAGATCAGACTCGACATCATGATGGTCCCTTCTGACCTTAAAGTCAGAGTCTATGATGATTTTAATAGGTGGCAGAGGGAGTTTGGGATCTTTCAAGTGTTGAGTCTCTTTTCAGACTATTACTCAAGCTCCCTGACATTTAGTTAATACTGCTCACAAAAAGCTCACATCTCCTCTTGTTGTGATCTCTCAACCCACCGCTGTGAGATTTCCCAGATTCAAATTCTTAGGGCAGAGCCCAGCTCTGATTATTTTTAGTTCCAGGTCAGATCTCAGACCAGAAGGGACCTATTTTCTTGCCCAAATGCAGCCCAAGATGGACCCAATCAGTCTGGAACAGCTGGGATCGCCTGGGGTCGAAATGAGGCCACCGCACAAGTTTCTGCCAGCGGTGAATCTGAACCCAAGTCCTGATGGGACACAGATTGATAGTTCCCATCTGGGATTTCTACTTGCGTCTGTGTCAGTTGCAATGTCACCCACATCCACTCCCTCTCTTCCCTTGAATGTCACTTGGCGTTTCAGGTACGTTCAAACTCAATCTACTCCAGGCAGAACCCTAAGCCAATCATTATTGCTTCCGTGTCCATGCACAAAAGGCAAACCCCATTCTGAATTAAAGTTAAGGGAAACAGCAACAAGAATGGGGGGGGGGGCACGGAATGGGGAAGGGAAAGGAAAGCTGCTGTGTGAGAGAGAGCACAGTGTGTGCGTCTCCTTTGCGACACGCTGCAGCAGCTCTGAGTGAGAGCTGAGCGCTGCAACCAGGGGAGAAGAGTTCTTAGCAAGGAGGAAGTGCTAGACTCAGAAAACAAGAGCCGTTGCCCTGTCCAAGCTACTAACATTAGTGTTATTTCCCATTCATGAAGTGCCATGTATCCCACTGGGGAGCGGGAGTCAGGTCCAATTCCGTGCCCTAGCCACAGAGGATGCTAGTCTGTTACATGGCCACTTAAAGTGTGTGGTGTAGTAAGATGAGGCCCGGAGACATAAAACCTTGGTATCAGAGGCCCCGTATGAGGCCTGAACTGAAGTAATGGTCAAGACGTTGCTAACATAAAACAAAGTTAAGCTGTGAGCCAGAGGCAAGAGGAAGGCTGCTAAAAGAACGTGTACCAGGACGGCACCAGAACAGCCTGGTACGAACACATCCCCCAGAGATAACCAGGAACAGGCAGACCCAGCCTAAAGACAGGGTCAAAAGGACAATATGATGGATAGACTGGTTTGTTCGAACCAACCTGTACCAGGAGAAAGGCAGCACCCCAATGCTTAGAGGGGCTGTACCTCAATGCATTCAGTGATGCGTAACCTGTTTGTCCTAGCGTATAAGAATGCATCCCTGAGTGGAGGTCTTCGTCTGGCCTAGGGGGCAGTGGAGAGTCCCGCCACTGACTGAGTTGGTCCATTGTCAGGGGCACATCTTCGTAGTACGTCCTGTAGAGTCTGTGGGAAGCTATTATTGTGCTTCGTTTGACAATAAACCTGGCTGGGTGCCTTTGTACCTTATCAGAGTCTGTGGTCATTGGGGGTTCTCTTGGGGTCTGCTGCGCCAGAGATCTGTGCAGAGCCGGGGCAGCACACAGAGGGAACGCACACATGCAGTCCTTTGCACTTCCCTGATCCAGCCTGGAGCCTGCTGGGAACTTAGTGAGAGAAGCCCAAGGGGCAGTTCCCAACAGCTAAGACTAGCCAGAATGCAAACGCACCCTGGCCGTGCCCCCTTCCCCCGGCCACAGGAGGAAGGGGATACAGAGCTACTGAACTCAGGTACGTGCCATGGTCAGCGAGGTTGCATAGAGTATAAAACGGGAGAATTTGGCCCCAGCCCTATGCCTACTGGGGAAATACCCCCTAAACAAGAGGAATTCCCAGACCACTGGAGGGGCAGACAGCATTATAGGCCAGATGCTGGCTGGCTATCCCCCATGCATACCTGTCAACCTCTTTTCTTTCTAAAGAGCCTAGCCCTTTGCTGCTTAGCAGAGCAGATCCCTACCCCTGGAGCAGGCCATCTCAGCGATACATTCTGCCCAGGTCCTCACCCCTCTGCATCCTGGAAGCCAGAGAGAGTACAGACGGTGTCAGTGATGGCAGGATTTGGCCCTCAGCAGAATAGCAACTCACACCTCTAAGATGAATGCCCGCAACCACACCCATTCCTCAGACAGGCAGCTCCCACGGTCATTCTACCCTGGGGAATTGATCGGCACAGCGTTTCATTCCCCTTGATTTGCTGGGGGACTATCTTGTCTCCCTGACACCGCCTCATATAGTCCAGCCCTTGGAACACACACACACACACACACACACACTCTAACTTGTCCCAGGATTCTGCATAGTCTCATGGCATCGAAGAGCCTACTTCGCCTGCTCACTGGCGTGTATTTATAACCTGTCTTTCCAAGACATCCCTCCCTGTGTTTTCACACTCACCACTCTCTGCTTATTGCTTTATCTCCACAGCTGTTCCTTATATTCCCTCAGCTGTCAGCTCCTTTGTTTGCAAGATCTGTGGCCTCTCTAGAGCCGAGCAGCTGTTGCGTGCCTCAGTTATGGCCTTGTTTATGATAATCCCCCCCCCCCCCCCCCTGGAATTTCAAGTGACGCCTTCGCAATAAATCCTTCACTGAGGCTTAGCCAGGTATAGGCTTCTTAAGCGTTCAAAGGACCCATCTCCACTTAGAAATACATCATCAGGCTCAGTTCTGCTCTCACAGACCTGGGTTCTAGGCCCGTTGCCTCCAGAGGGAGCCGCAACTGCACTTGAAGGAAGACTCAGACCAGCCGCGTTGCATCGGTCCCGACGGGGAGAGATGGATGCAAGCTCTCTCATTTGGATCCAGATTTCAAACATTCCAGATTCAGGTCAATCTGGATTCAGCTCAATCTAGAAAGAAGGGCCCTTTACCCAACTGGGTCCCAGAGCCAGGTTGGGGTTTCAAGCACCTCCAAAGTCTTGGGCTGGGGCTGTTCAGATCCCAGGCCCATCTACATTTTTTTTTTTTTTTTTTTTTTAAACTATGGAGATACACCTATCTCAGAGCTGGAAGGGACCTCAAAAGGTCATCAAGTCCAGCCCTCTGCCTGCCTTTACTAGCAGGACCAAGTACTGATTTTTGCCCCAGATCCCTAAGTGGCCCCCTCAAGGATTGAACTCACAATCCTGGGTTTAGCAGGCCAATGCGCGAATCACTGAGCTATCCCTAATCCCAGGGCCAAAGGTGGGAAAACACTAGTGCTGCATGTGTAGGCTGTAGTGGTGCCATGTCTTAGTGTGGTTACCTGGCAACTGCGGACATGGTCCCAAATCCCACCGTAGGTCACAAGGAATCTGCTGGAGGGCAGCTGGCGTGTGGCACTTCACAAGGGAGGCCAGGATCACCATCCTCATGTTACAGGTGGGGAAACTGAGGCAGAGCAGGGAAGTGACTCGGCCAGGGTGAAGCAGCAGACTAGTGGCAGAACTGAATGGAGACCTTCCACCAAGACTTGCTCCACCCAACAGTCAAGCTAACGCTGTGCTGGAAGTCAGACAAGTTTGGTTTGACTTTTCTTCCTGTTAATTTCTTGTTTTCCTACCCCAGGGCTCTGCTTTTCCAGATTCTTGCTGGAAGCCCCAAAAAGCAGCAAGGGGGGCTGTTATCAAGACACATGGGGCCGAAAATTGCAGCCATCACCCACAAAAGTCTGTTCTCAGGAGAGTTCCATGCTCCCAATAAGGAGCCAAATCTCCAGAGAATCTTGTCCTCTGATTGCAAGTCCTACAGGCCTGAGATTAAGAAGAGCTACATTCAGTTCCCACTTCTGCCACAGGCTTCTGGGTGACCTTGGGCAAGTCACTTAAGTTCAGCTCCTCACAGGCATTTAGGCCCCTAACTCAATGGGAATTGGGCACCTAAGTACCTTTGAAGACCTGGGGCTTAGAGCCTGATAGAATGCCTGAGCAACTGTGGCACCTATTGACATCCCTTGGATTAAGGGTGCCAGCACCCCCAAACAATAATCCTGTCAGGGTCCCAACAAGGGCAGTCAGCACCAAGGGTCAGAGCAGGATCAAACCTGAGGCTGGGAGCAGCAGAGGAGTTGGTAGTCAAGTTCCAGGCCGAGGTCCATGCCAAGGGTCAGAATCCAAGTCAGATTTCAGGTCAAGAGGCAAGGTTGAAGGACAGACATGGCAATGACTAGACACTTCCTAGACTGCCCCTTGGGTTTATATAGGGCAGAGAGCCAATCAGGTGCCAGGAGGCTGCTGCCTGTCAGACCCCTTGAGGTGGGACTTCCTGTGGGCTGTGTCCACAGCAAGTCATGGGTAGTGGCATACAAGCTTGGTCTAGCTGCAGCAGGATAGCACTGTGGCGTTGTTTGCTATTGGGTACCCCCTATAGGGCCAGGTTTGAGCCCCCCTGGGCCTTATACTGCCTTGTCTATTTAAACAGTGAGCTCCGTGGGGCTGGGAGTGTCTCTCACTATGTGCATGTACAGTAGGGTTACCATTCGTCCGGATTTACCCAGACATGTCCTCCTTTTGTGTGCTAAAAATAGCGTCCGGGGGGAATTTGTAAAGCACTCACAATGTCCGGGATTTCCCCCTCCCCCGGCAGAGCGAGCGGCTGGGAGGGCTGCAGGAAAGTCCCGGGCTGGACTCCGGAGCAGCTTCCTCCTCCCACCCTCCCCCTCCCTGCATTCTGAGCCGGCCGGCAGCTCCTCCTCCTGCAGCCCGCTCCGGCAGCCCTGTGCAGGGCCAGGGACCGGGTTTTGTGTTGTGCTGGGGAGCTCAGCCATGTGTCCGGCTCTCACAGAGCCCAACACCCTGTTCTGAGCAGCAGGGGAAGGGGGGGCAGGAGAAGGGACAGGGAGGTTCTGGATGGGGCAGTCAAGAAACGGGTGGGGGCTTTTGGAGGGGAGTGGAGAAAGTTTTGGGCAGTCAGGGTACAGGTAGGGGGTAGGGTCCTGGGGGGCAGTTGGGGGGGGTCTTAGGAGGGGGCAGTTAGGGGACAAGGAACAGGGAGTCTTAGGTAGGGGGTGGGGTTCTGGAGGGCAGTTAGGAGCAGGGGTCCCAGGAGGGGGCAGTCAGGGGACAAGGAGCGGGGGGTAGGGGGCTGGGAGTTCTGGGGGGGAGCTGTCAGGGGGCAGGAGTGGGGAGAGGGATCGGAGCAGTCAGGGGACAGGGAGCAGAGGGGTTTAGATGGGTTGGGAGTTCTGGGGGGGGGCTGTCAGGGGGCAGGAGTGGGGAGAGGGATCGGAGCAGTCAGGGGACAGGGAGCAGAGAGGTTTAGATGGGTTGGGAGTTCTGGGGGGGAGCTGTCAGGGGGCAGGAGTGGGGAGAGGGATCGGAGCAGTCAGGGGACAGGGAGCAGAGGGGTTTAGATGGGTTGGGAGTTCTGGAGGGGGCTGTCAGGGGGCAGGGGTGGGGAGAGGGATCGGAGCAGTCAGGGGACAGGGAGCAGAGGGGTTTAGATGGGTTGGGAGTTCTGGGGGGGGCTGTCAGGGGGTGGGGAGTGGTTGGATGGGGCGTGGGAGTCCCAGGGGTCTGTCTGGGGGTGGGGGTGTGGATAAGGGTTGGGGCAGTCAGGGGACAAGAGGCAAGGAGGCTTAGATAGGGAGTGGAGTCCCGGGGGGCAGTTAGGGGCAGGGGTCCCAGGAGGGGGCAGTCAGGGGACAAGGAACGGGGGGAGGGTTGGGGGTTCTGGGGGGGCGGGAAGTGGGAGGGGCAGGGGTGGGGCTAGGGCGGGGCTCCTCCCGTCCTCTTTTTTGCTTGTTGAAATATGGTAACCCTAATGTACAGTGTCTGGTGCAATGGGCACCCCCACTTTTTACACTATTGTAATAAGAGCAATGCAAATACCTGGATGTTTATCTCAACTGCAGACTCTTCTGAGATTCCTCTATCCAGGAGTGAAGCAATAGCTCAAAGGCAGGGAGGGAGTGGATGGGAAATGAGCTGAGCTATGAGGACACCTCCCACCCACCCCCATTTGAAATCTGATCCTGCCCTTTGCTATCGCTCTCAGCAGAAATTCACGTCCAAGTGGAATACTCGGCTGGAACTGAGTTACGTGTAATTAAACTCTTCCCGTATTGTTCTCTGCACAAAGTCATTTCAATGTTTTATTCATTTGCAACCATCCACTGTATTCCTTAATTGCAGATTATCAAGCCACACACATTTTACAAATATAAATAATTGCCTCGGAGGCTTATTAATGACAGCAGCATGCTAATGAGTGAAAAACCCAAGGCCCACTGCAGCAGGGAAGAAGGGAGGGCCACTTGAGGCAGAAGGGAGCTTTCTCCCTGACTGAGACGGGTCAGAACTAAAACCCCACAGCCCTGAACTTTGTGCAAAGTTGAAATTTGAACCCAGATCCAGATCTGAATTTTGAAAAAGAAAAGTCCACCTCTTTGGTACCTAAATAGCACACGGTGCTAGAGAGAGGAAATGACAGATTAGCAACAGAAAGACAATGATAGATCACTGAACCGCTCCATTTCCCCTCTGGAAAATGGGACTAATAATCTGTCTGGTTTGTTTGGACTGTAAAGTCTTTGGGATAGGGAATGTCTTTGACTACGTGTCTGTGCAGCCTTCAGCACAACGAGTCCCTGATCTCGGTCACTGGGTGTCAGTGAAGCACCCAGTTATAGGGAATAGTGCACAGACACGTAGTCAAAGACATTCCCTAGCCCAAAGAATTTACAGTCCAAACAAACCAGACAGATTATTAGTCCCATTTTCCAGAGGGGAAATGGAACAATTCAGTGATTTAACCAACATCACCCAGGAAATCTGTAACAGAGTCAGGAATTGAATCCCAATCTCCTGATTACCAGTTCGGTGTCTTAAGAGCAAGACCATCCTTCCACGGTCACAGCAAAACAGCCTGCCTCTAATTGAGAGGCAGCTCAAGCCCAATTTGCAGAAAAGGACCTAGGGGTTACAGTGGACAAGAAGCTGGATATGAGTCAGCAGCGTGCCCTTGTTGCCAAGAAGGCCAACAGCATATTGGGCTGTATAAGTAGGGGCACTGCCAGCAGATCGAGGGATGTGATCATTCCCCTCTATTCGGCATTGGTGAGGCCTCATCTGGAGTACTGGGTCCAGTTTTGGGCCCCACACTATAAGAAGGATGTGGAAACATTGGAAAGAGTCCAGCGGAGGGCAACAAAAATGATTAGGGGGATGGAGCACATGACTTATGAGGAGAGGCTGAGGGAACTGGGAATGTTTAGTCTGCAGAAGAGAAGAATGAGGGGGGATTTGATAGCTGCTTTCAACTACGTGAAAGGGGTTTCCAAAGAGGAGGAGTTAGACTGTTCTCAGTGATATCAGATGACAGAACAAGGAGCAATGGTCTCAAGTTGCGGTGGGGGAGGTTTAGGTTGGATATTAGGAAAAGCTTCTTCACTAGGAAGGTGGTGAAGCACTGGAATGGGTTCCCTAAGGAGCTGGTGGAATCTCCTTCCTTAGAGGTTTTTAAGGTCAGGCTTGACAAAGCCCTGGCTAGGATGATTTAGTTGGGGATTGGTTCTGCTTTGAGCAGGGTGTTGGACTAGATACCTCCTGAGGTCCCTTCCAACCCTGATAGTCTGTGATTCTATGATCCGTTTTTAAACGCAACCTGCATCGCTGCCAATCTCACAGTTTAAACAACACAAAAGGATTTTAAAACCCTAACTATTTTTTATCACTTAAACTGTTTATTTTTTGCACTGCCATTCCACTGGACAGCGAAGTTAGCCTGGTCTGTTTCACTTTCTATGTATAGTCAGTTTCATGTCCCAGTTCTCAGACACTCACACAAAGTTGCTGTCTTGGGGTTGCTAGCCCTGCGCCTGCCAGGGAATATATAGAGAGATACTTTTTAAGAGATGTTTTCACTGTTTGTTCCCCTGTAGCTACTTCTAGACTGACACATCCAGATCACAGTAGTACCTTGTGGCAAGCACAACAGGGATTTTGCAAAATGATCAGGCTTAAATTCCTCCCAATGCAACTTTATTTCTCTGTTTCTTTCATTTACTGCCAGGAGATCTGACCCGTCAGTGATGACTTTTTTCCACTGCCCAAGAAGGGTCCAATCATTCTCTTAGCAAAACAACTCACAATTTTCACCTGTGCTTATTAAGCCCTTTCATCTGACTCTGGCATGTTGGTGTGATAGGCCCAACCGATCCATTAATAAACCTGCGACCTCCTCGCTCCAGGCCCATCCCTGCATGCAGTGAGGAGCTCTCTCGCCCTGGTGCAGTCAGACTGGAGACACAGGGGTGTGGCAGATGCACTATTGTGTTGCTGGTTACTCCCACACAGCAACGGAAGAGAAGAACCCAGCTGTACTTTGCAGCCTAAACACGCCGCTCCGTGCAAAGTCAAGGGCACAGCGTCCTTCCCTGTGTGGTTCTCACGGACGCTCAGATCTCGCCGCTCTTTAAGTAAAGCCACTGCAGGGAGTTCAGTGGGTACAGAAGATAGTTAAGCAACAAACACGGAGCTCATTATTCCCATTGTTTTGTGTGTTGTTGCCAGGGAGGGCTCTGGCAGCCCTCTGCTCTGGCAGGAAAAGGGAGGATGGATCATGTCAGCAGGAAGCGTTGCATTCCGCGGGGATAACAAGAAGCCCAATCCCACTTTTGCTGTGGCCACTGGGAGTTTTGCCATCCCATAGCAACGGCAGCAGGATTGGACTCAAGATATAAATACCTGGCCACAGGGTGACCAGATGTCCCGATTTTATAGGGACAGTCCCGATTTTGGGGTCTTTTTCTCATATAGGCTCCTACTACCCCCCACCCCCCGTCCTGATTTTTCACATTTGCTGTCTGGTCACCGTACCTGGCCAGCTTCATCTGTGGCTCCATTTCAGGGCCTCGGGGCCAATCCTGTTAGGTGCCACGCAACCTCAGCTCCCACTGATTTCATTGGGAATCTGGGGGGGGCAGGGAGGGGCTCAGCACCCTTTGAGCCTCAGCCAAAGCCCATCCAATTCAAGGGGAGTCTCTCAACTGATTTCAAGAAGGCCTGGAGCAGCCGGGAGAGGTGGCTCTGCAAATCCAGGACCTGCGTCTGTACTGAAGGCATCTGAACTGAGTACCTTGATCGTGCGAGTCAGCGAGACTTTTGCCCTTGACTGCAATGGGAGGGGCTCAAGCTCTTAAAGAGTCGGGGTATCCGGTGCGACCAGGATCCCGGGGGACCTGAGTGCACTGTGGTTCACAACGAATGAGCCCAAGCACCGTCAACCCGCTCTGAGGAGGAACATGCATTCTGGATAGGCCGGGGCCATGCTGAGCCAGCATTGGAGGGGCTATGGGGCGCAGGCGCATGGGCTAAGGGAAAGCAGAACTGCTGCTGTTCTCTGCTCCCTTCAGGA
Organism: Malaclemys terrapin pileata; assembly: GCF_027887155.1. Classification (NCBI taxonomy): domain Eukaryota; kingdom Metazoa; phylum Chordata; order Testudines; family Emydidae; genus Malaclemys; species Malaclemys terrapin. The sequence goes on along the minus strand of NC_071526.1, from coordinate 8,644,890 downwards.
ACGGAGACTGTTTCCTCATCTCCACCACCCACATTTTCCCTCAGCCTGCAATGCCGCCTGCAGGGCCGGCTCCAGCATTTTTGCCGCCCCAAGCAGCAAAGGGGGGAAAAAAAAAGCCGCGATCGGCGGCCTTTCGGCGGGAGCTCTACCGCACCACTTCATTCTTCGGCGGCAATTCGGTGACGGCTCCTTCCCTCAGAGGCACTGAAGGACCCGCCGCCGAAGACCCAGACACGCCGCCCCTTCCCATTGGCCGCCCCAAGCACCTGCTTCCTGCGCTGGTGCCTGGAGCCGGCCCTGGCCGTCTGACACCATTGGTCTCCTTCCTCATTTGGTCACAGCCTCAGCCGGTGTAAACCAGCGTCCTTCCACTGAAGTCAGCTCACGTCGGCTGGAGACTCGGCCCTGAGGTCTAAGGAACTTCAGCTGGGGATTTGAAATGGGGTTTGGAGATGCTGAAAAACACGTGTCGTACCACTTAGTGATAATAGCAGGCTGGGGTCAGGGCTCATTAGAGGCAAATGGCACCACAGCCATGCAATAATTAGAGGCCAGCCTGCACAAATCCAAGGCCATTTATCCTAATTAGACCAGTAAAACCACAACAGACGAGCTCCATCAACGCAAATATCTCATCCCGCCAGGCTGCTGGGAAATGATCAGCAAGAGCAATATTTTAACTGTTTGCTGTCGTGTTGGTCCCAGGACATCAGCGAGACAAGGCGGGGGAGGGAATATCTTTCCTCGACCAACTTCTGTTGGTGAGAGAGTCGAGCTTCTGCACTTGTGCAGAGCTCTGAAGAAGCACGAAAGTTCATCTCTCTCACCAAGCTAGGACCTCACCCACCTTGTCTCTCTACTATTTTAACTGAGCACATGAAGTGACTCCTTGGGTCCTGATCTTTCCCCCTACGCTACTTATTATTTTTTTTAATTAACGGAGATATCCTATCTCCTAGAACGGACCTTGAAAGGTCATCGAGTCCAGCCCCCTGCCTTCCCGAGCAGGACTGAGTACTGATTTTGCCCCAGATCCCTAAGTAGCCCCCTCAAGGATTGAACTCATAACCCTGGGTTTAGCAAGCCAATGCTCAAACCACTGAGCTATCCTTCCCCCCATTACACCCAGGCAGGATGTTATCTGCTGCAAATAGACACTGACCATGCCTACATCGTCCCACTGACCTTCGTAATCCAAGCCAGAAGGACATGGCTCTGTGCCGTAGATGATGGCCTCCACCCAGCAAGCACCATCCAGACCTCTAGGAGATCAGCTAGGGACTGAGAATACTCCTGGCTCCTCTCTTCTCCAGTGGCAGCCCCTAAGCTTGGCCTGTGCTGCAGCCTACCTAGGCAAAAGACTTATAATGCCAACATCACCACAGTATCTGAGCAGCTCCCATTCTTTAGTGTTATCTATCCTCATGACACCCCTGCAAGGCAGGGCAGCGCTACTGTCCCCATTGTACAGATGGGGAACCGAGGCACAAAGAGGCTAGGTGATCTGCCCAATGTCACACAGGGAACTGTGGCAAAGCAAGGACTTGAACCCTGGCCAGCTAATGCCCAAATCACTGGTTGATCCTAAATTCATCTCTATTAAGGCTGGAAGGGACACTATGCTCTTCTTGTCTGCTCTTGCGTATAACACTGGTGAGAGAATCTTACGCAGTGATTCTTCCATCAAGCCGAATAACGTCTGGTTGAACTACAGCATATCAAGTATCAGAGGGGTAGCCGTGTTAGTCTGAATCTGTAAAAAGCAACAGAGGGTCCTGTGGCACCTTTGAGACTAACAGAAGTATTGGGAGCATAAGCTTTCGTGGGTAAGAACCTCACTTGCATCTGAAGAAGTGAGGTTCTTACCCACGAAAGCTTATGCTCCCAATACTTCTGTTAGTCTCAAAGGTGCCACAGGACCCTCTGTTGCTTTTTACAGCATATCATTTAGGGAAAGACAGCAGGACATCCTGCCTTGATTTAAAGACATCAGCTGATGGAGAATCCACCACATCCCCCGGCAAGCTGTTCCAGCGGTTAATCACCCTTGCCCTTAAAAACATAGGTCTTATTTCCAGTTGGAATCTCTCCAACTTCACCTCCCAGCCACTGGTTCTGGCTATATCTTTGCCCGCTGGCTTCAAGATCCCTCTAGTAGCAGATATCTCCTTGCTGGGTAGATATTTCTAGACTGCGATCAAGCTACTTCTTGAATACGCTACATCGTTTGAGCTCCTTTAATGAGCTTGCAGTGTTCTCCAGAGCTCACCCACGCCATTCTTCCAGTAACGCTGTGAGCCCGTTGCCTCTTCACCTCTTCAAAGTGACCCACGCGCTGATCCCGACAGGCAGCGGCCTGTTATTGTGTGTTTTCAATAGGCACATCGTTCGTTTCTCTGGCATGGCTCATGCTTTGGCTTGTAGCCCTGGCTTGGTTTTGCTGTATGGACCCACATGAGCCGAGCGAGTGGAAACGCCATCACAGCCATTCCTAGTAGTCATAGCAACCTTCTAGGGTCAACTGGCCCTTTGGGTGTTTCCCCTGCAGGACAGCAGAGTTAGCCCCAATGTCTCAGGCCCTCACATTTTGGCAGCCAGGGATCATGGCTCACCCCTTAGCTTAGACACTTATTCTTGTCCACGTCCGGCTCTGATGCTCAATTCAGACGCATGGGTTTGGGCCAAAAGTTTTCAGTTGCCAAAAACACACACAAACAATAAAACCCCAATCAGTTGGGGGATTTGGGGTTTTTTTTTGGCAATCCCACACCCCAAACTTTGTCCTTGGGAAATGTCTGTTTTGACGGCGAAAACATTTTTCGTCGGAAAAAAAATGTTTCAGGCTAAAATTGTTGACCACCTCTGATTCCAAGGTAGACAAGGACAAAGCATGTTCAGAGCTAGCATGAGCTGCTGCTTCTGAAGAGGGTTTTATCCTTGGGTACGTCTGGAGTGAAAAGATGCCCAACACTTGTTGAACTGCACCTGTTGTTAGCATCAGATACTTCTCCTAGCACAGACAAGGGGTAAGGTGAGAAACTGAAACCATGGCAGTTCGATTCCTTTCCCAGTGAGCCCAGGTCGGATGCCCAAAAGGCCGGAAGAGGAGAGAGGAGCAGAGATGGAACCTGGCTGTGTCAGAGACCAGGATGGGGGTGGTCGTGCTCAGTGGTTGGAGCAGGAGTGAGACCCAGTGGTTGGAGCCAGGAGCCAGGAGCCAGGAGTAGGAGCCCGGGGTCAGAGCCTGCTCACTAGGAATCGGAGGTTAGAAATTGGAGCCAAGGGTCAGAACCAGAGTCAGAGGCCAGAGGCCAGAGCCAAAGTGAGGAGTCAGAGCCGGGTGAGCAGCAGTGAGGCAAGCCAGGAGCAAGGCTGGGCCCAGGGGGCTCTTGCAGCTGTGGGCAGGGCCGGCTCCAGGCACCAGCTGAGCAAGCTGGTGCTTGGGGCGGCAGATGGTTGGAGACGGCGTTCTGCCCAATCCTAGGGCGGCACGGCCGCTTTTGTTGTTGTTGTTGTTCCGCTCCAGCCGCCCTGTAGGGGGTGGTGGCGCGGAGAACCAGAGCGCTCTGCAGGGCAGTCCTCTTCCTTCCCTCCCCGCCGACCGGAGCGGAGCCCTCGCGGCAGGAGGCGGCGCAGCGGGAGGGGCCGCGTGGCAGCGCCCCTGCTGTAGCCCTGGCCGCCCCCTTCTCTCTCTCTCCCGCCCGCTCCCTCTCCCAGCCGGTCCCCCTGCACCCGCAGGGTTTTGTGGTTTTTTTTTTGCTTTGCCATTCTGGCCGCCCCGTTTTTTTTTTTGCTTGGGGCGGCCAAAAAGCCAGAGCCGGCCCTGGCTGTGAGCAAAGGCCGTGAGCCGCCTCTGAACTGCTGCTGTTGGGCTTAAGAGCCAGTCTACCGACTCTTCCAAACAAGCCGGCGGCATAGCCAATCCGGCAGCCTGCCACAGGCCAGCTGGGCTAGGGAACCGGGCGGCAAGCCCTGCTTCCTGGCAGAGGCTAGTGAGCAGATCCTCAGCGGGGGTCGATGCGCGTTGCTCTGTGATGTACAATGGCGGAGGACAGGCCCCTGCGGTCCACAAAGATCCAACCTCTTCTCTACCGGCCCGTTGAATTCATGTTGGGTTGTTTTTAACACCGTCCCTCTCACCCTGTTTCTCCATCACTGAAGCTATTGTGACAGACCCAGACCAGTGGGGTACAGCAGTCTGGTAGAGGGCAAATATACTGGTCACTGGATGAGTAGTTTTCTGTTCCCTGAGTGACCAGAGCAGGGGCTGCACTAGAGTAATCAGGAACCGGCTAGAACCAGTGAAGGCAGGCAGGCTAATTAGGACACCTGGAGCCAATTAAGAAGAAGCTGCTAGAATCAATGAAGGCAGGCTAATCAGGGCACCTGGGTTTTAAAAGGAGCTCACTTCAGTTTGTGGTGTGAGTGTGAGGAGCTGAGAGTGAGCTGCTGGAAGACTGAGGAGCACAAGTGTTATCAGACACCAGGAGGAAGGTCCTGGTGAGAATAAGGAAGGTGTTTGGAGGAGGCCATGGGGAAGTAGCCCAGGGAGTTGTAGCTGTCATGCAGCTATTACAGGAGGCACTATAGACAGCTGCAGTCCACAGGGCCCTGGGCTGGAACCCAGAGTAGAGGGTGGTCCTGGGTTCCCCCCAAACCTCCCAATTGACCTGGACAGTGGGTTCTTCCAGAGGGGAAGGTCCCTGGGCTGTTCCCCAACCCACATGGTGAATCTCTGAGGCAAGAAAATCCGCCAATAAGCGCAGGACCCACCAAGATAGAGGAGGAACTTTGTCACACTATTTATACCTCCCAGGCAGCAACAGTCTCAGGAAGAAGGGCTTCTTCCCCTGTCTTGCTTGACTAACCGTGGGATGGCTTTAATCTGCCGTAACCCGAAAAGCTCCTGTGTTCCTCTCAGCTAATTGTCTTTGAGGGCACTGGGTGGATGCTGAGCTCGGGCTGCATAAGGAGGTTTGGGTGCATTCTGGATGGCCTGAAATACATGCCAAGCCCTAATTCTCACAGGTCTCTCTCTTTCATGCACCCTGCAGATTCCAGCCCTGGTCCAGAGCCCACTGAAGGAAGTGGAAAGACTCCGATTGACTTCAGCAGATTTGAGAGCAGGCACTTGGCAGTTAGCTGTGGCATTCTCTACTCCAGACCTCGCCTAAATCATTGCCTGGGATAAGGGAGCCTGAAAGGTTGGGGGTTTTTTCTTTCTTTTTCAGCTATTAATATTCTGCCTTCCCTGTTTTCTCTGGAGCTTTCATTGCATGGAGGTAGATAACTGAGGGCTTGGGGGTGGGGTGGTTTAAGCCCCTTCTCCCCCCGCTCCAAAAATGGAGAGATTGCATTAATTAATAAAGGAAACAGAGTCTTGAATGGAAGCTCATTTATCTCACTTTATTACAAGTGGAAGAATTTACTTCTGGTACAAAACGCCTCATTAAAGTGATCTTCACCAGCTATTACTTTATAGTTTTTGTATTCTACCACCTCCTCCAGATAAAACCTGCTGTCCATCTTCCTGCCTGGGAGGGCCCAGAGACATGGGCTGGAATCTTTCTCTGTCTTTTGCAAAAAGAGTGAGGGGGTTTAATCCTGAACAAAAAGAGTTTTTTTTCACCCAACTGTTTCTCGGGAGGTTGAGTTAACAAAAACAAACCAGATGCCAAGAGTTTGACAGTCTTTCTTCTCTTGATTAATCTGCTCTAGAATCTTCCAGAAAACACAGGGTAGACAAGCCCTGAATTCATTATGCTGGAAAAAAATCTGGGTTTTTCAAAACAAATTTTTCTTTTTCCCCAGGCCTTTTGACATTATAGGTCACCTAGAAACAGCTGCTACCTCCAACCCCAGAGGTGGCTGCTGAGGAGATTCTGCCGATTCAGTGGCAGGTGTGGCTTGATCTCTCCACCAGGGTCTGAGAGAGGGGGGCATGATGACCCTTTGGTTAGGGTGGATTACGGTCAGAGCCAGGGAGGACCCGCAGGGAAGTAGCCAGAGTTTAGGCTGAGGTCTGGAAGTCTGCTCTCAATGAGGGGAGCGTTGGGACAATGGAGTGGAAAAAAAAAACACACTGGTGAGCTGGGATCCAAGCTAGCAGAGCTCATGCGTGGAATGAATGTGGCGTGCTCAGCGGAGTCTTTTCAGGATGTATCAAAATCCCAGCACCATTTTGAACACAACTAACAATGGACCTGGCAGGGGGTTAGAACACCAGGAGTCATTGTGGCATCAATGCTGAGGGACATTAGAGGGGCTGGAGGGGAAGTTTATGGGAGAGGAATAGCAGTAGATGCTGCAAGTCAGACCTGAGATGCCCGTGGCATAGGCTAGCCCTGCATTAGTCAGGACTTCTGCAGGGACACATGGGGCTGGAAGAGCAGGGGTGGGGCATGGGCAGAGCTGGGGCAGTGATCCAGGTCAGGCTTCAAAGAGCTTAGTGGCATGGGGGGACGGGGACTTGCATGTGGCCCGCCTGGAACCTCCTGGCACTGTCCGACTCTCCTGAGCAATAAATTGCAGCCCTCAAAACAAGCAACCCCTCAGCACGTGCTTCTCCTGCTTCATCAATTAGAGATCAAGCAGCCGTGGGAGAAGGAGGGCGTGAGGAAACATCAGAGCAGCCACTAAGCAATCTCTGTCTCCCTGAGCAGGGCTCAGAGCAATTGCCTTCAGCTCTTCTGCAAACTCAGGAGGGGAAGAAGGGACATTTGAAATAGGAGGCAAGATAAAAGAGGGATCTAGAAAGCCGGGAGTTCAAAGCCAAGGCAGTCGGGAGGGGCCCGAGAGGGGGAGAATAAAAAGGACGTTCTCCGGGATGTATAGCCAGGCCATGCCATCTGACATATGCTGACAGCCTGCCCTGAAATATGGGCTTCATAATGCAGAGCCAGCCATGGAGCCCTTCCAATTTTAATTAGAAGTATTTTATCTCAGTGCGTGTGACGGATGCTTTTCAGGGTGCAATTAAACATAGATCCGTGTCTGGCATCTGCAAAAAGCAATGGTTAACTCTTGCACTAGGCCTTAGAGCCAGCGGGCGGTAGCTGCTTTGAGAATTGCAAACAAAGAAGATGGCAAGGCAGAAATGTGTAGGTAGTTCCCATAGCTAGCACTGGGATATGCCAGGCTACTGAACGTGCCTAGCACCCGTATAGAACAGTACTGTGCACTAGATGCACAAATCACTTCATGCACCACCCACCTCTGGGGTGGAACACAGCCTCTGTTTGACAGCCCACAGCAACACTACAGCCGTTGAGGAAATGAAGAAAACAACATAGCGAACTGCAGCTGCAGGGCGCACTTATCCCTGGTGCCCTGCTTAATCTGGGTGGCCCCTCTGCTCTTACAATAGTCACAAGTCATCAAACTCGGCGGCGAAAGTGGGCCCTTCCAATGGCCCAGCCTCCTTCGCAGAGTTGGGCGAGTAGTGACGTAGATGGGAGAGTGCCAGCAACATCACTTCTCAACTTGGCTTTTCCTGCCCAATTGCAGACCAGCCCCAGCCCTGCTTAGCTCGTCAGATCAGAGGAGACAGTAGGGCTCCAGAGAGCAGACTGGCTGGCACGGCTCCTGCTAGCTTGACCTTCCCCCATCTGTTCTCCTAGTGAAGCTGAGGCCCAGAGTTAACGAGGATTGTTGTTCACTTGTCTGTTACCAAGTGGGGTAGGGACACCCAGAGGGCTGGATCCTCAGCCGGCGTAAATCTGGCTGTCTTCAGTGGACAGTCTACCCATGACCATTCATTTCCAGGTTCCACTGCTTCCCCTAAGTGCAGTGTATGGAGCAGAGCAGGGCACTAGGTCCCCCAGGCTTGTGGGAGCTAGCCAAGAGCGCTTCCACCCTGTTCCCATGTGTAAATGGCAGATTCTCAGCAACGTGAAGTCTTTAAATCATGATTTGAGGACCTCAGCGACTCAGCCAGAGGCTGGGGCTCTGTTGGAGTGGGTGGGCGAGGTTCTGTGGGCTGCAATGTGCAGGAGGTCAGACTAGATGATCACGATGGTCCCTTCTGCCCTTCGAGTCTATGAGTTACCCTGCAGCCTGCGTCCACGTCACCCTGTATCCCACGGCCCACTCGGGCCGTCAAAGGCGTTGCTATGCTGTGGGCCCCAAAAGGCAAGTCCCTGGCTCTCTCCTGGGCACTGGGCTAGCTGGCAAAGCCTGCGGTCGCCAAGGGGAGAGGAACGATTCTCCTGGAAAGTGACCACAGCAGGCCTGGTCTTGTTGCCAGCTACAGTCCTAGGCCTATTTGGATGCCCCACGAAAGCCCCAGTGGGGACGGTGCCCCCTGCTCTGCACCTGAGGCAGCCACTTGTCCAATTCTGCCTAAGGTCTCCTTGCCCTATATCCTATACCTGAAGGGAGTGGCCAAGGATAGGAAGCCCGCGCTGCTGCCTAGTCCTCACCGCGGGACAGCTCCGTTAATCTGCCCCTTTCTGCATCCCAGCAGAGCTAGAGACAGATCTGAACAAAATTCCAGCCCTTCCCAGAACTGACCCTTAACTGGATCAGAAACGACCCCTCTCCTTATAACATCCCCCCATTCAAACACCGCTGAGCACCCACTCCCATCCCTAAGCAGCAGTCCACTGCCTCTGTTTCTCTGCTCAACTCGCCCTGCTCGGGGGGCTGCTGCGTCCCCGGGGGATTTCTCCCCCGGGGGAGGGCAGGGTGTCTTTGCACTGCTTTTGGGAAAGGCAGCTTTACATTGTGGTCGGGAGCTTCATAGCAGCCCCACACGCAGAGGAGGCCCGGGAGGAGATGGTCGCTTTGGCCTCGCCCCATCCACATCACCAGCAGAGCAGGAGTCACGAGCACCCACTCCCCAGTGTGGGGGCCTTGGGGCTGGACTGAGTCCGTTCACCCCATCCTCCTGCCGCCTCTCAGCTGACCCCTGGCGCCAGCCCCGAGCACCTGCGTCCATTGAAGCGAATGGGAGTTTTGCCCGGAACTTCAGCGGCGCCAGGATTCCACCCCCGGGACGCTGCAGAAAACAATCGCGGCAGAGCAGCGAGGGCCGGTGTGCTCAGATCCCGAGCCAGGGCTCCCACTTGGTAGAGCTTCAAAGCCGTCTGGAGAGGGGGATCAGGAGGGGTCAGACGGCTCAGCCCCAGAGGAGTTCTCAGTAAACAGATTAAATGCAACCAGATGCAACTGGGGGGGCCTTGTTCTCCTTCCTGCCCCGCCCCTGGCCTGATGGATATGAGCATGTCACACCAACTCAGCAAGGGTTCGCTGTATCCTGCCAGGGCCGGGAGAACAGGGTCCAGGACCAGGAGATGGTGCACGAGCCAGGGGGAATAACAACATCAGGAACCAAGAGAGGACAAGAGCGGGCTGAAAAAAAGGGAAAGGGAGAAAGGAGAAGGGAAGCTAAAGGAAGAGAAAGCGAGAGAAGGAGCAGGATAGAGGGAGGGGAGGAGAAGGGGCAGGAGAGATGGGGCAGAATCAGAGAGGGAGGGAGAGCAGCATCATGGGGGAGTCTAGCTGGGGATCTCTATCACGCCTGTGCTGTCTCCCGTGGGCCCAGGTCCCAGCATAGAGCTAGGAGCCCCAGTTCAGGGCAACACTTGCAACCTCTTCCCTCCGCCCCCCAGCATTCAGGTTCTGAATCCTCCAAACTCCCCTTTGGGGTCACAGCACTTGCTGGAGCTCCAATCCGTAACCGCCAGCCCAGGGGCCAAACGCCTCCTTGGCCCAGCCCTGCTGCAGCCAGTGCCGTTACACCAAGGAGCAAGCGGACTCAATGACTTTCCCCCCGGCAAGGGTGAACATGGTTTTGAAAAAGTTGGTTTTGCAGCTACAGGGCAGCCTGAGCTCTGTACGGGGAACGGGGACACTCGGCTGAGCCCAGCGGGGGCTCGATACACCCAGCCCAGCGATTGTTTTCCTAGCTGTTACCTACATCGGCAGAGCCCATCTTCTTTCCAGGGCTTGTTCAGCACCTAAGGCACGGAGCCCAGGGCTGGGGCGACCGCGCTGCACATAATAAATAATAATCTATTCATCAGCCATATTCTCTCCCCCACCCCCACTCTGGTCTGACCTGCTCGTTGGGTAACCACCAGCCCCGCAATGGCTCAACAGTGGGTTGTTATCCAGGGCACGTTACAGACGGCGCCTGCCCTGTCTCCGAGGTCACCTAGACTCGAGTTTTGCACCTCAAGCTCATTGATTGCTAGCTAAGCGAGGTGGCTAAAGGCTGACAGATACATCCATCGAAAGGATCTCCTGGAGACAGAGACATCAATGAATCATAACAACAGGCCACACTGGGGAAGGGTTATTACTGATTGTTATCACTTACCTGAGGGCCAAGCGGCGCATGGTGCTTCAGCCAATACAGGAGGTGGGGTGACAAGGCAGGGCTAAGTATTATCTAGACCCAGGAGCGGCGCCAGGGTTTTTGCCGCCCTAGGCGGCAGCTCCTCCTCTGAAGCTGCGTTCTCGGCGGCGGGGGTCCTTCCGCTCCGGGTCTTCAGGGCACTTCGGCAGCAGGTCCCGGAGCGAGTGAAGGACCCGCCGCCGAATTTCCGCCGAAGACCCGGAGCGGAAGAAGCCCCTCTGGGCGGCCCTGGTTCTCGGCAGCATTTCTGCGGCCGCTTTTCTTCCCGCCCAGAGGAATCGCCACCGAAATCCCGCCGAGGGCGGCAAAATGCTGCCCCCCACATCCTGCTGCCCTAGGCGACCACCTAGGGTCGCCTAGTGGAAGCGCCGGCCCTGTCTAGACCAGTGGTCCGCAACCTTTTTCATCTGGCGGGCGCCAGACGAGGAGCCACGGAGGACCGTGGCGGCGGATGAGCATCCGCCGAAATGCCGCTGACAAGCGGCAACGTCAATAGGCGTCGCCACCAAAATGCCGCCGAGAAGCAGCTGCTTCTCGGCGGCATTTCGGCGGATGCTTGTGGGCCGGCCAGTACGTGGGCGCACTTAGAAGCCCCAGTGGACCCCACGTTGGGGACCCTGATCTAGACCATCCCTGACAGGTGTTTGTCTAACCTGCTCTTAAAAATCCCCAATGATGGAGATTCCACAACCTCCCTAGGCAATTTATTCCAATGCTTAACCACCCTGACAGGAATGTCCAACCTAAACTGCCGTTGCTGCAATTTAAGCCCATTACTTCTTGTCCTGCCCTCAGAGATTAAGAAGAACAATTTTTCTCCCTCCTCCTTGTAACAACCGTTTATGTATTTGAAATCTGTTATCACATAGGACTGTCCAGGGAAAGGAAGGATGGTCTAGTGGTTAGGGCACTACCTTAGGACTGGGTTCCACTTCCTGCTCCATCACTTCTCGGGTGACCTTGGGCAAATCCTGGGAAGAAGGATAAAGGAGTTTGAGGCGCAAGTGGTGTTCTCGTCCATCCTCCCTGTGCAAGGAAAAGGCCGGGGTAGAGACCGTCGAATCGTGGAAGTCAACGAATGGCTACGCAGGTGGTGTCGGAGAGAAGGCTTTGGATTCTTCGACCATGGGATGGTGTTCCAAGAAGGAGTCCTAGGCAGAGATGGGCTCCACCTAACGAAGAGAGGGAAAAGCATCTTCACCAGCAGGCTGGCTAACCTAGTGAGGAGGGCTTTAAACTAGGTTCACCGGGGGAAGGAGACCAAAGCCCTGAGGTAAGTGGGGAAATGGGATCCTGGGAGGAAGCACAAACAGGAGAGCGCAAGAGGGGAGGACTCCTGTCTCATGCTGAGAAAGAGGGACGATGGATGAGTTATCTTAAGTGCCTATACACAAATGCAAGAAGCCTGGGAAACAAGCAGGGAGAACTGGAAGTCCTGGCACAGTCAGGGAACTATGATGTGATTGGAATAACAGAGACTTGGTGGGATAACTCACATGACTGGAGTACTGTCATGGATGGATATAAACTGTTCAGGAAGGACAGGCAAGGCAGAAAAGGTGGGGGAGTTGCGTTGTATGTAAGAGAGGAGTATGACTGCTCAGAGCTCCGGTATGAAACTGCAGAAAAACCTGAGAGGCTCTGGATAAAGTTGAGAAGTGTGAGCAACAAGGGTGATGTCGTGGTTGGAGTCTGCTATAGACCACCAGACCAGGGGGATGACGTGGACGAGGCTTTCTTCTGGCAACTAGCAGAAGTTGCTAGATCGCAGGCCCTGGTTCTCATGGGAGACTTTAATCACCCTGATATCTTTTGGGAGAGCAATACAGCGGTGCACAGGCAATCCAGGAAATTTTTGGAAAGTGTAGGGGACAATTTCTTGGTGCAAGTGCTGGAGGAACCAACTAGGGGCAAAGCTTTTCTTGACCTGCTACTCACAAACAGGGAAGAACTAGTAGGTGAAGCAAAAGTGGATGGGAACCTGGGAGGCAGTGACCATGAGATGGTTGAGTTCAGGATCCTGACACAAGGAAGAAAGGAGAGCAGCAGAATATGGACCCTGGACTTCAGAAAAGCAGACTTTGACTCCCTCAGGGAACAGATGGGCAGGATCCCCTGGGAGAATAACATGAAGGGCAAAGGGGTCCAGGAGAGCTGGCTGTATTTTAAAGAATCCTTATTGAGGTTGCAGGAACAAACCATCCCGATGTGTAGAAAGAATAGTAAATATGGCAGGCGACCAGCTTGGCTAAACAGTGAAATCCTTGCTGATCTAAAACGCAAAAAAGAAGCTTACAAGAAGTGGAAGATTGGACAAATGACCAGGGAGGAGTATAAAAATATTGCTCAGGCGTGCAGGAGTGAAATCAGGAAGGCCAAATCACACTTGGAGTTGCAGTTAGCAAGAGATGTTAAGAGTAACAAGAAGGGTTTCTTCAGGTATGTTAGCAACAAGAAGAAAATCAAAGAAAGTGTGGGCCCCTTACTGAATGAGGGAGGCAACCTAGTGACCGAGGATGTGGAAAAAGCTAATGTACTCAATGATTTTTTTGCCTCTGTCTTCACGCACAAGGTCAGCTCCCAGATTGCTGCACTGGGCAGTACAGCATGGGGAGAGGGTTACCAACCCTCTGTGGAGAAAGAAGTGGTTTGGGACTATTTAGAAAAACTGGACGTGCACAAGTCCATGGGGCCAGATGCGCTGCATCCAAGGGTGCTAAAGGAGTTGGCGGGTGAGATTGCAGAGCCATTATCCATTATTTTTGAAAACTCATGGCGATCGGGGGAGGTCCCAGATGACTGGAAAAAGGCTAATGTAGTGCCCATCTTTAAAAAAGGGAAGAAGGAGGATCCGGGGAACTACAGGCCAGTCAGCCTCACCTCAGTCCCTGGAAAAATCATGGAGCAGGTCCTCAAGGAATCAATTATGAAACATTTAGAGGAGAGGAAAGTGATCAGGAACAGTCAGCATGGATTCACGAAGGGGAAGTCGTGCCTGACTAACCTAATTGCCTTCTATGATGAGATAACTGGCTCTGTGGATGAGGGGAAAGCAGTGGTTGTGTTATTCCTTGACTTTAGCAAAGCTTTTGATACGGTCTCCCACAGTATTCTTCCCACCAAGTTAAAGAAGTATGGGCTGGATGAATGGACTGTAAGGTGGATAGAAAGCTGGCTAGATCGTCGGGCTCAACGGGTAGTGATCAATGGCTCCATGTCTAGTTGGCAGCCGGTTTCAAGCGGAGTGCCCCAAGGGTCGGTCCTGGGGCCGGTTTTGTTTAATATCTTTATTAATGATCTGGAGGATGGTGTGGACTGCACTCTCAGCAAGTTTGCAGATGACACTAAACTAGGAGGCGTGGTAGATACACTAGAGGGTAGGGATCGGATACAGAGGGACCTAGACAAATTAGAGGATTGGGCCGAAAAAAACCTGATGAGGTTCAACAAGGACAAGTGCAGAGTCCTGCACTTAGGACGGAAGAATCCCATGCACTGCTACAGACTAGGGACTGAATGGCTAGGTAGCAGTTCTGCAGAAAAGGACCTAGGGGTCACAGTGGACAAGAAGCTGGATATGAGTCAACAGTGTGCTCTTGTTGCCAAGAAGGCTAATGGCATTTTGGGCTGTATAAGTAGGGGCATTGCCAGCAGATCGAGGAACGTGATCGTTCCCCTTTATTCGACATTGGTGAGGCCTCATCTGGAGTACTGTGTCCAGTTTTGGGCCCCACACTACAAGAAGCATGTGGAAAAATTGAAGAGTCCAGCAGAGGGCAAGAAAAATGATTAGGGGTCTGGAGCACATGACTTATGAGGAGAGGCTGAGGGAACTGGGATTGTTTAGTCTCCAGAAGAGAAGAATGAGGGGGGATTTGATAGCAGCCTTCAACTACCTGAAGGGGGGTTCCAAAGAGGATGGAGCTCGGCTGTTCTCAGTGGTGGCAGATGACAGAACAAGGAGCAATGGTCTCAAGTTGCAGTGGGGGAGGTCCAGGTTGGATATTAGGAAAAACTATTTCACTAGGAGGGTGGTGAAGCACTGGAATGCGTTACCTAGGGAGGTGGTGGAGTCTCCTTCCTTGGAGGTTTTTAAGGCCCGGCTTGACAAAGCCCTTGCTGGGATGATTTAGCTGGAAATTGGTCCTGCTTTGAGCAGGGGGTTGGACTAGATGACCTCTTGAGGTCCCTTCCAACTCTGATATTCTATGATTCTATGATTCTATAAGTCATCCAGGCTCTCTGTGCTTTGGTTTCCCCATCTATGCAATGGGGATAACAGCACTGCCCTGCCTCGCATGGGGCTAGTGTGGGTGAAGACATTAAAGATTGTGAGGCTCTCAGATACTGCGGTGATGGGGGATGGATAAATACCTAAATTGGAGCCAACACTAAACAGGGCAGGAATGCAGCTAGGAGCTTTTGTAAAGGAACCAGGCAGAACACAAGAAGCACACTACTTACCTTACTGCAGGCTGGGAATGGGCTGCCTTATGGACACCTTAACAAAGTGTGGGAAGACACCCACTAACTAAACAGGAAGAAAGGGAGGGGTGGAGGATGGCTCCAACCCATAATACTCTGAGTTACCCAGCTAACCCCTTGACGACCACTTCACTACTGCCAACTCTTGCAATACGGGATGTTTGTCTTAAAGCGCCAGCTCCTGGAGCCCTGTGATTTCTCAGTTTTTGTACTTTAAAAAGCAAGTTTCTAGCCATTGTGGTTGCAGAGAATAGCTGGAGAAAAAGACCTGAATGCATCCATCTGAAAGCAGAAGGCAAAGCAAAAAAAAAAAAAAAAAAGCCCAACAATTATTGTGTTAAGATTCACATCATTTTCCAGCCAATCTCATGAATTTGGCCGATGCCTGACTCATAATTTTGTAATGTTTGGGGCTGGCCCCATAGATGCCGAAATAAGTGTCAGGAAGAAGAACTAGTTGTGTCTGTACAGCGCCTTGCACAGCGGGGTCCTGGTCTGTGGCTTCCATGCAATACACATAATAAATACAGTAGAACCTCGATTGCCTGAACACCAAGCTTACAAACAACCAGTTACACAAACCAATTTTCCTGATAGCGAAAAAAATCACCTGACCAAAGCGATACTGGTGAAGAAAAAGTCGACATCCCTCCCCATTCCAAAACCTCCAGTGCATTGGAAATCGCTTTGCAGCGGGTCGAAGGGCAAGAAGAAAGCGAGGCCTCTGCCCCGTCCTGCAATGCTGCATTGGACCTACTGTACGTTTCAAGACCTTCCGTTTTACGAACCTTTTGTTTTTCTGAACTCCTCATTCCCCAACTGGTTTGTAAAATAGAGATTCTACTGTAGTAATACTAATGCAGCTGAGAGAGGGACGGAAATGCACAGATCGATAGATTAGATACGGGGTGTAGGTGGGGACAGATAGATGGGTGTGCCTGGGAACGGCTAGCTAGCTAGATGTGTGTCCACAAGGATAGCTAGCCGTGTGTGCATGAGGATAGCTAGCTAGATGTGTGCACCTGGGAATAGATAGAGAGAGATTTGTGTGGATGGGGATAGATAGGTGGGTGTGCATGGAGGGAGACAGACAGATAGCTCGGTGTGTATGAATTAATAGATAGATAGATAGATAGATAGATAGATTAGATAGATAGAGGGGCTGTGTGGGGATAGATAGATAGATAGATAGATAGATAGATAGAGGGGGTGAATGGGGATAGATAGATAGCTAGAGGGGGTGAATGGGGATAGATAGATAGATAGATAGATAGATAGGGTGGATGGAGATAGATAGATAGAGGGGCTGTGTGGGGATAGATAGATGGGGTGGATGGAGATAGATAGAGGGGCTGTGTGGGGATAGATAGATAGATAGATACTGTGTGGATTGGGATAAGTGGGTGTGCACGAGGATAGCTACCTAGCTGTGTGCACCGGGGAGGGCTAGCTAGCACAGCATATGGCTAGGTTCATGGGGACCACAGCAGCATATGGCGAGCTGTCTGGGTACATGGGGACCTCAGCCGAGAGACAGGCAGGCTGCTAGCGGAAAGCAACCCAGCCAATCACATCAATCGCTGCAGCCCTGCTCCCTGTCTGGGCGGAGGGGGTCGTGCTGGGGGGAGCAGAGGCCCCTGCCCCCCTCCCCATTCCGGCCCGGGAAGCCACTAGCCAGCGGGCTCTGCGGGCTGCCCCGAGCTCGCCGCCTCGGTGAGCGGGGTTAGGCCGCCCCCTGCCGGCCCGAGCGGGGAAGGAGCCCCGGGCCCCCCGCCGCACTCCGGCCCCAGGAGCTCTCCGCAGGCAGCCCCAGCAAACAGGCTCCTTCCCTGCAAGGGCTCAGGTAGGTGCCGCCCGCCCCAGGGGCTCGCCCCGCCGCACGCGGGCCTGGGGGGGGCTGGAGAAGCGGGGCGGGGGAGGGCAGGCTCCTGGGCTAGGCCCTACCCCGGGGCTTTGCAACCAGGGAGGCGCTGCCCAGCGACGGAGGGGCTCGGGCGGCTGCCCCGAGCCGTTCCCCGGGGAAGGAGCGAGGGGAGCCGGGGCGCCCGCTCCCCGCTGCAGCGCTCGGGCAGCCCAGCTGGGGCCGGAGACCCAGCGCCCCCTGCTGCCGCGTCGGGACACGGCAGCGCCCCCTGCGGCATCGTCGGGACACGGCAGCGCCCCCTGCAGGCAAGCGAAGGCCCGGCCGCTTCCCCCTAGCGCGCCTGCTGCCGAGAGACTACAGCGCCCCCCGGCGGCAGCGCGGAGGCCTTACAGCGTTACCTGTTTGCGGAGGGGTGTGGGACAGGGTGCAAGCATCCCCTCTGCTCCCCCAACCCAGGGGGAAGCTACACAGCAGAGCCACTGCGCCCGTCCCCTCCGTGCTGCGGAAGGGCCCTTTGAGAGGGATGTGGAGGGAGGGGGCTGGTTGGAGAGTCCCCCACCTTGTGCGGAATGGGAGCCACACATCTAAATAGGTTCCCCGTTCACCTGTGCCCTGAGGTGGGGATGCAGCCCAGAGGGGACCTGTGGGGGAGTGTGTTCTGCCGTGTAGGGGATGATCTGGGGGCAGTGATGGCTCCCTCCCTTCCAAATGGGCTGGAGTGGTCCCCTCGACTCGGCTTTCTTCCCACTTGTCGTTCTAGACCCTTGTTCTAGGTCACCATCCTTGTTCTAGGTCACCATCCTAGATTGTCATCCTAGTTTCCTTCTTCCAGGCTCTTTAGCCTTCTGCGCTATTGCTCTTCGTCAGGGCCAGGGCATGCGTCCGTCAGGAGAACATGGACGAGCTGTGCTCGGGCGATCCTCCTGGCCTTGCTTTCTCCCCCTCGCGCCAGGGAACGGAGTCCAGCCCATCGGAAAAAGGCAGGCGGCTCTCCGAGACCTGGCCCCCGCCGTGCTGCTGCTGTGGCCCCAAACCCTGCTGCTTCTGCTGGCGCTGCTGCAGCAGCTGCTCAAGGTGACTGCTGGGGGGGGGGGGCAGTGGCGCTGGAATAAGTTTTACAGTGGGGGGGCTGAAAGCCAGTGGTCACTAAACTTTTTACCTCGCGCCCCTGTCTGTGCCCCCTCTCCCCAGAGCTTTTTTGCCTCTGTCTTCACGAACAAGGGCAGCTCCCAGACTGCTGGACTGGGCAGCACAGTATGGAGAGAAGGTGACCAGCCCTCCGTGGAGAAAGAAGTGGTTCGGGACTATTTAGAAAAGCTGGACGAGCACAAGTCCATGGGGCCGGATGCGCTGCATCCGAGGGTGCTAAAGGAGTTGGCAGATGTGATTGCAGAGCCATTGGCCGTTATCTTTGAAAACTCATGGTGACTGGGGGAGATCCTGGCTGACTGGAAAAAGGCTAATGTAGTGCCCGTCTTTAAAAAAGGGAAGGAAGAGGATCCGGGGAACTACAGGCCAGTCAGCCTCACCTCAGTCCTTGAAAAAATCATGGAGCAGGTGCTCAAGGAATCAATTTTGATGCACTTAGAGGAGAGGAAAGTGATCAGAAACAGTCAGCATGGATTCACCAAGGGCAAGTCATGCCTGACTAACCTAATTGCCTTCTAGGATGAGATAACTGGCTCTGGGGATGAGGGGAAAGCAGTGGACATATTATTCCTTGACTTTTGCAAAGGTTTTGATACGGTCTCCCACAGTATTCTTGCCAGCAAGTTAAAGAAGTATGGGCTGGATGAATGGACTATAAGGTGGATAGAAAGCTGGCTAGATTGTCAGGATCAACGGGTAGCGATCAAGGGCTCCATGTCTAGTTGGCAGCCGGTATCAAGCGGAGTGCCCCAAGGGTCGGTCCTGGGTCACTTTTGTTCAATACCTTCATTAATGATCTGGAGGATGGCGTGGATTGCACCCTCAGCAAGTTTGCAGATGACACTAAACTGGGAGGAGAGGTAGATATGCTGGAGGGTAGGGATAGGATACAGAGGGACTTAGACAAATTAGAGGATTGGGCCAAAAGAAATCTGATGAGGTTCAACAAGGACAAGTGCAGAGTCCTGCACTTAGGACGGAAGAATCCCAGACTAGGGACCGAGCGGCTAGGCAGCAGCAGAAAAGGACCTAGGGGTTACAGTGGACGAGAAGCTGGATATGAGTCAGCAGTGTGCCCTTGTTGCCAAGAAGGCTAATGGCATTTTGGGCTGTATAATTAGGGGCATTGCCAGCAGATCGAGAGACGTGATCCTTCCCCTCTATTCGGCATTGGTGAGGCCTCATCTGGAGTACTGTGTCCAGTTTTGGGCCCCACACTACAAGAAGCATGTGGAAAAATTGAAGAGTCCAGCAGAGGGCAAGAAAAATGATTAGGGGTCTGGAGCACATGACTTATGAGGAGAGGCTGAGGGAACTGGGATTATTTAGTCTGCAGAAGAGAAGAATGAGGGGAGATTTGATAGCTGCTTTCAACTACCTGAAAGGGGGTTCCAAAGAAGATGGATCTAGACTGTTCTCAGTGGTAGCAGATGACAGAACAAGGAGTAATGGTCTCAAGTTATGGTGTGGGAGGTTTAGGTTGGATATTAGGAAAAACTTTTTCACTAGGAGGATGGTGAAGCACTGGAATGGGTTACCTAGGGAGGTGGTAGACCTCCTTCCTTAGAGATTTTTAAGGCCCAGCTTGACAAAGCTCTGGCTGGGATGATTTAGTTGGGGATTGGTCCTGCTTTGAGCAGGGGGTTGGACTAGATGCAGGGGCAGCTCCAGGCACCAGCCCACCAAGCTTGTGCTTGGGGCGGCACCTGGAGGGGGGCGGCGCGGCGCGGTGCTCCGGCTCTGGCCGCCGGGGAGAGCGGAGCCCCGGCCGGGCTCTCCGCCCTCCTCCCGGTGCTCTGGCCGCCAGGGAGAGCGGAGCCCTGGCCGGGCTCTCCGCCCTCCTCCCGGGGCTCCGTCCACCAGAGGAGCCGCGGCGGGCTCGGCGCCCTCCCCCCGGTGCTCCGGCCGGTCGGGGAGAGCAGCCCGCGGCCAAGCTCGGTGCCCTCCCCTGCCGCGCTTGGGGGGGGTGGCGGGGTGGCAGGAGGCTTTTTTGCCTGGGGCGGCAAAAAAGCCAGAGCTGGCCCTGACTAGATGACCTCCTGAGGTCCCTTCCGACCCTGATATTCTATGATTCTATGAAATGGGGCTTTTCCTCAGTATGGCTGAGCAGACACAGCAGGGAAAGGAGGGATACAGAAAATAGATGGAGCTGGCTCTGATGGAGCTCCCAAATTGCAATAATACCTATCTCTTATACAGTGTTTTTCCTCAGATCTGCAAGTGCTTTACCAAGGGAATCAATATCATTACCCCATTTAACAGATGGGGAAACTGAGGCACAGAGAAGGGAAGTGACCTGCCCAAGGTGACCTAGCAGAGACAAGAGTAGAACCCAGGTTTCCTGCGCCTCCCCACTCCCGTCCAGGACTCCACCCCCAAGCCAGGCCACTTCCCTTATCAACAGAGTGATTCTCACTGTTTTGTTACTCCAACCCATAGAAATCTGCATGGCTCGTGGTCCACTTGGGAACCATGGTTAGGGCTTGGATCCTCCTTGTTCACACAGATAAAATGCCCCCGCCGCTCTTCACCACAAATTCTATGTCCATCTGTTTCAGGAGTCGGACGGAAAGAAGGAGACGAAGAGATGGGTTCAGGGACAAGACATCCAGCGTCTCCCAGCTGGAGATCCCCCCACCCATCGAGGAAAGGTGTGTCTGAGCGCCACCCAAAATGCACCACACAGGAAGACGGGATGGCCAAAAGCTGCAGCACAAGGAAGAACAATAAATGGCTCTTTTTAAAAAATTAAAGTCACCGGGGTTGGGGCTGAGCCGAGCCCCTGGGTCAGAACATGTGGGATGTGGGGAACATTCAGATCGAGTCCAAAGGTTGAGGTCAAGTTGATCTCCCAGAAGCACTGTCCCGTGCACCTCCTTAGTTCTGGCTCTGCCACGGGAAAGAGTTGGAGATGATCTGGGGCAGCAGGGCCAGGGAGTACCACATGGTCAGCCCAGGAGTTGGGATAGGCATCTGAGCAGGTGGCTCAGACAGGGAGTTGGGGCAGGTTCTGCTCAGACAGAGATAAGTCAGGGATGGATGGTGGCCGGGGGATGGAGGGGTAGGGTGCTGAAAAGGGAACGTGTAGTTCAATTGCCAGGACTCTGTCTAGAGGTCACGTCTCTCTCTCGCTCTCTCCTCATCTCCTAGGCTCACGCTGGAAGAAGCGTCCTCCTGGAAGCGCTCATTTGATTGCGTGCTGGCGAGCCCGGCTGGCCGGAGCGTCTTCGTAGAGTTCCTGCGGACAGAGCACAGCGACGAGAACATGGCCTTCTGGCTGGCCTGCGAGGAGCTCAAGAGGGAGCAGAGCCAGGAGCAGGTCTGCGAGAAAGCCAAGAAGATCTACCTGGATTACATCTCCATCCTGTCCCCAAAGGAGGTAGGTCTGCCACAGCCCTGCTGGGAGGCAGCTCAGGGGACATCGCTCCAAGCTGATGCCCTCCCGTTGTGGTCACCTCGCAACGTAATGCAACAGCCAGGGAATCAAGGCCCTAAATGCAGGGAACTGCCTTGAATATTGGGGGAGGGCAGCATGGGGTGTCTCCTTGCAGCCACGCACCTGACGCCCCAGCAATGGGACCATCCCCACAGCAAGTGGTCCTCTGACATCAGCCAGCTGCGCTTCCCTGCAGCAGTTGCTCCTGGCTGTAGAGTTAGCCCCTACTTTATTTGGAATGGGCAGGTCCTTGAGTTAACTGTCATGGTCTCCCAGCCTCGCAACTAGCTGCTGGGCACGTTGGAACCATCTGCGCCAGTGCCCGAGACAGGCTGGGGTCTCTCCAAAGGGCTCTTGGCGGGGGCCTGGAAAGCCAGGGCATCCCAGCAGCGCCGCTGCGTGAGGAGTCCTGGCCCCTTGCGTCAAGAACGTTGTTCATCGCCCTCTGCAGGTCAGCATCGATGCGACCGTGCGCGAGTCAATCAACAGTTCCCTGGCGAGGCCCAGCGCGCACATATTCAACGAGGCCCAGGCACAAGTCTATGCCCTCATGCACCGAGACTCCTACCCCAGGTTCCTGAGCTCACCCCTGTACAAGTCGCTGGAGCAGAGACTGTCCGCCCTGACTTGTGACACATAGCAAAGCCCCTTGCACGCACGCACGCACATTTCAGGATACGGCCAGCTCCTTCAGCTTCATGCCAGCTCGTCAAGGCACCGGGGTAGACCGGACAGAGCCTCAGTTCTCTCTCTCTCCGTGGGTGAAGCCACTGGTGTTTTGATAGCGATGCTGATCTAGAACTTATTCTAGTCTGTCTGAACCAAACAAGATGTAACTCATGCTGGGTTTGGGGAGGATTTCACTATGGCCTGTAGAGATGGGAGAGCCCGGGGTCCTAGAATTCAGAGCCTTTCAGAGCATTGCTTGTCCTAGAACTTGGATGGTATCTGAGCTGGTGTGGTTCTAGAGCACAGGTGGTATGTGTGGCCTGGACCATGGTCCTAGAATGTGGATGGTCACAAGCTGGAGTGGGATCTACAGTGTGGCTTGTGTCTGATCTAGGAGTTCTACCACATGCCTTGTACATGAGTCTGGGCTTCTAGAACAAAGATCACATCTGATCTGTGATGGGTTCTAGACTGTGGAGCCTTCTAGAACTGTGGGGGCTTTTAGGATCGTGAATCTTCTAGAGCTTGAAGCTCTGTGTTTTTGTTTTAGGGACGAGAAAAATTCTCCACCCAAAATTAATTGTATTTCAGAATTTCTAAGAGTTTTGTAAGCATTTTTCCCACTTCTCTGAGCTGAGTCAACACAGCTCAGCTAGTCACTTAGTACTGGAGCAGGTCCCAGCTAGCCAGCACATTTAAAATCTGGCCAAGTAGCTCACAGGCCCAGCTCTAGATGGTCACTAGAGAAGAGACTAACATTATTCTATTTAACAGTTGGAGCTGCAAACATATATTTTGTCCAGTGAATGCAAAAAAATAAAAAATAAAAAAATCCACCGGGGATTAATTAAAAAAAATTACTGGGCAATGATTTGGCTGGTACATACCAGACATTACTAGCCACTTGCTAGTTTTTAGGACCACATATGCAAAGGTGGCTACTTGTTTTGGGTGTCCGCTTTTAGCCACCTTGGGCATGACTTTCAGAGGCAGCGAGCCCCCAGAAATCTAATGGGAGTCACATGCACCCAGAAAAGCGTCTCAGAGGCATCTTGCATTAGGTGCCCCAAAATGAAGCTGCCCCCTCCAAAAAATCCTGCCTGAAAATGTTGGCTATTTTAACAGCTCCTCTCATTGGCTCTACAAGATCACCCAAGGTATCTCTTGTGTTTTATGATTTGTGGCCAGTCCTATCTACCTCATTCTAAGAGACTGCAACTTCTACATGTCCAAGTCCTTGTTAGCGGACAGGACAGTGACTGTCTCCACAATCTGTGTATATAGATATATTTATAAATAAATCTATACATAAAGAAAGCTGCTTATATATCAAATGAGTCAGCAAATCTATCTTTTTCCCTCAGGAAACAGGTGCCATTAATAACGATCTCTCACTTTCATCCATAGAGCTCCAAGTGCTTGACAGAGGAAGAACAGAACCATTAGCCTTGCTTTGGAAGATGGGGGGAAACCGAGGCACAGAGCAGAGAAGTGACTTGCTCAAGGTTGCAGAGCAGAGCCAGGACTAGAACCCAGGTTTCCTAACTCCCGCGCTGGTGCCCTAGCCATAGGACCATGCTGCCTCCGTTCATTGACACCTTTGGTCCAGCATTCCCCTTTCACTTATATCAGCATAATTCCAGTGGTGTCCCTGGGGTCCTGCTGGGCTACATAATGTCTCTGCCAGATGAGACCTTAACACTAGTAATACCCAGCTCTTCCCATCAGTAGATCTCAAAGCACTTTACAAAAATAGGTCAGTAGCATGATCCCTGTTTTGCCAGCAGGGAAACTGAGGCACGGAGCAAGGATGTGCCTTCCCAAGGTGACCCAGCAGGCCAGTGGCAAAGCCAGGAATAGCACGCAGGACCCATTAGCCCCAGTCCAGTGCTCTATCCCCTAAGTACAGAGATGAAGGCACAAATGGCTTGTGGTTTCAGATGCCTCCATTTTTGGGGTGCTCAGCTTGAGAACCCTTCAGAAAGCACCCGGCACCCACCTCTGAAAATATGGGTGCCCCATAGCAGACACCATCAAGCGAGGCACCCCCAGACACTTACAAAAATGGCAACCCTAGGACCTGTTTGCTTGGCGTGAACAGTCAAGATCCCAGGACACTTTGCTGCACAGTGGAGTAGACTTTGCTCTGAAGACCTTGGCCTAAATGACCCCTACTCCCAATGCTGTGTGCACTTGGCTGCTACCCTCCACCCCAGAGCTGGCTGCCTGTCTGTAGCAGGCTATCTAGAGTTGGTGAAGGCATTTGGGCAGAAAGGCACTAGAGAGAGGTATATTACAATAAGAACAGCTAAGTCCCCAGCATGCTGGCGTTAGAAAGCAAGGATACCCAGCCACGCTTTTTACACCTTTATTGCTCTAGCTGCAGATTTTCTCTCCCTTTCACCCCTTTTTGGGGGGGAGCGGGGACACGTTCTATCCTAGAGAGCAAACGAAGCTGGCTGATCCACACGCTGCATATGGCAGGGGACTAGCACCATGGGGCCCTGACTGATGGAGATAGACTGATGAGAGCAGGCAGGCACCCAACCTGCCTGCACCGAGCCTGAAGTGGCTCATAGAGCAGAATTGAGGTGGCAGGAGCTCTGACCCTCTGTCCCATCCCCAACCCCCCTCCCCGCCCCGCGCTTTCTCTTCTCCATCCTGCCGTTCCTCTACCCCATTCTAACTGCTCCTTCAGCCTGTAAGCATGGGCCCCCGTGCTTTCCACTCTCGCTAGGTGACGCTCAAAAGTCTCCCCAGTTCAGAGTGGTTAATCCCCCAAAAGTTTGGTGCTGAAGCTAGGAGGTGGCGCTGAATAACAGCTTCCCCCATGCGATCCCTGCTCCAGTCGGGTCAGGCGTACCGTTAAGAACAGCCTCCCGCGCATGGAATTTTCCATGGCCAGTCCCACCTGGAATCAGGATACACACAGGCAGTCGCCAAGAAAGGGCACAATTATTGACAACGAAGAGTAACTGAACTTTTGGGGGGGGGGTCGTGATATGGGTTAAAATCAGGTTCCAGGACCAAGTGTAGCAGGGAATTGGGGTCAAGTCTTTGTAATATCCAGTTCGCAGAAAACAAGTCACCAATGGGAAAGAGAGACACCCACAAACCAGTGCAGCTAAAGCCCTGTGCAGCTTCAGCTCCCATCTTCTCGGGCAGGAAAGGAGCGTCACTGGTTTTAAAACAGGACCTCACTGTCATTCAATGGACTTCCCACTGAAGGGCAGGAAATCCCTCACTGGCTGGACGGAGGAGTAATCCTCCAGGACTCCACCACCGAAATGCCAGTGGAGGAGGGGTTAAAGGCAACCCGTCTCCCTCCGTTAGCTGTTTTTGCAAGGGAAGTTTTGTGTTGTGACCACATTCAGGGAAAATACCCACACGTAAAGAGAAGTATCTGCCCTGATTTTGGGAAAAGGCTCCTGCTGCTTCCTTTGCCATACAACTGCACCCGGATTCCCAGCCACCTTCAACCCCATTACAATTCTCCTCATCCACACACCGCAGAGCAGCCCGAGAGCCTGGTGAAGACAAGGGGAGCTGGGTGCGAACTATACAGGGTGTACATACCTAGTGGATCCTATATGGAAAACTGCCCAGGGGAGCCAGAGAGCAGCCTATAAGGCTCTGCCTAAGGGTCTAGGGGAGCCCAAACAACGTGGCCTTGGCCTGCATGGGTGTCGCTTGTTGCCCCCAACAGCCCTTTATAATGGGGCTGAAACGAGGGGAGATCTGGTCTCTTCTCATGGTACTTCCCCCATCCCGGAGCTGAAACTCCATCTGTTAGGAGACCAGCCTCCCAGCGGCCGGGCCCTGTACGTGCAGCATTACAAATACGCCCATGAGAAACAAACGACAGAAGCCAAGCATGCCCCTGTCGCAGCCCGGGGACCCGGGTCTCAGCCAGCAGGACAGCACCTGCTCCATCCCCGGAGCGGAGCATCTCCAGGGTGCTGTCACGGGCAGAGTGCAATGGGCTTTCGGTGGCCTGTGCGAGGACTGAGGCTGACGCAGCCCCGGAGAGCAGTGCTGAGCGGGCCTTCCAGATCGGAGTGGGCAGAGGGGGGTAGTTGGGCGTCTTCCCTCCGAGAATGACTATTTGAGACACACCAGCCTGTGGAGTACCCCGGGCAGGGGATGGCAGGAAGCCTCTGGCTCCGAAAGCGAACGCTGCCTGGGATTCGGAAAGCCTCATTGTCTTAGCCACGCCCCCGCGCGTAACAGGGAGATCCATCTGGACTGACGCTCATGAAAACAAACCGGGGTCCGCTTAACCCGGCCAATGAAAGGGATGAGCACGTGCGACTGGGCTGGGCACCTCGGCTGCTGCTAGGTTACTTCATGGGAGCTCAAAGAACAACACCCCAAAACCTCTGGCAGGGCAGATTTCCCCGGGGCTCTGTCAGGCTCCAAGCACCCATTGCTTCCTCCAGGGAGATGGACTAGAACGACCTAGCAGGTCCTTCCGCTCAGGGGTTCCAATGATCACTCCAGTCACAATATATACATCAGAACAGAGGAGTCTCCTAGTGGCTGCCACCCTGGTATCGCACCTTCTGGGCTTGAGGCTCGGGTACCCCTAACGCCAAACAATCCCTCCCTCTAGCCACCGAGTGAACCCTCATTACATTTGCGGGAGCCAATAGGGAGGGACTTTCAGCTCCTCTCTCAACAGGTTAGTTCTCTTCCCTTCCCCTCCCCCCTCCCACCCCTCAGTTTCAAATTTGGATGGTCAGAGCTTCTCCTTTGCCGTCAGGCTGCATCGTCTCCGCGGGTGGCCCGGGTGCAAACCGGAGCGGCCTCAGCAGAACTGGAAGACAAGCAAGTCAACACAGGAGGAAACAAGTTAGTGACTCCTCTCCTGCTGGGGCTATCTAAGGTTCTAGCAACGATGCCACTGAAGAGACCAGGGTGGGTTCAGGAGTGGGCTTACGTTGACGGAGGGTGCAGAGAGAGCGAGCGATTTAGAAAGCCAGGAGGACACTTGTTGGTGTATTTTAGGTTGGAGGGGGATGAAAAACAGGCATTGGGTTCTAGAGTACACAAGGCACCGGCCTGTGTTGGTGCTGTGTTCTAGAACAGGGGTTCTCCACCTTTTTCTTTCAGAGGCCCCCTCCAACAGGTTATAAAAGCTCCATGGCCCACCTGGGCCACAACAACTTTTTTCTGCATATAAAAGCCAGGGCCTGCGTTAGGGAGCAGCAGACAAGGCTACTGCCAAGGGCCCCACACCACAAGGGGCCCCACAAAGCTAAGTTGCTCAGGCTTTGCCTTCAGCCTTGGGTGGTGGGGTTCAGGGCCCTGGGTTTCAGCCTCGCATGGCGAGGCTTTGGCTTTCTGCCCTGGGCCCCAGCGAGTCTAACATTGGCCCGGTTTGGTGGCTCCCCTGAAACCCGTTCACAGCCCCACCAGTGGGCCCCGGACCCCTGGTTGAGAACCACTGTTCTAGAGCACATGATGCATGAAAAGGAGAAGTGGATGTGGCATTCTAGAGCACAGAAACAGAGAAATGGGTGCTGTGTTTTAGAGCACACGCTACACAGGGAGATGTGGAGACAACGTTCTAGAGCACGGCACCAGAGAAATGGGCGCTGTGGTCTAGAACATATAACTCATAGGGCGGAGATGTACATTCTAGAACACCGTGGTGGGCGTGGGTGAAACGGACACTATGCTCTAGAGCAATTGCTCTGTCTCCCCCGCGAGGCAGAGCCATGAGTACAGACCTTCCAGCGGTTCCCGCACTCGTTACACAGCACGAACGTTGTCATGGGTTCATCGGCGCTACGCGTCTGGACCTACGGAGAAAACCAGCCACGCACACTCAACAGGGAGCATGAAAGGGTCTGCGCTGAGTCCTTCTCAGTCCTCTGAGGAAATGGGCATTGGGAATAGAGGGGGAGGGAATCCTTGCAGACGCAATGAGAACCGCCCCAGACCGTCCCCAAAACTCAATCCCCCACCAAACCACAAACCAGTTCCCATATCTGAAAAGTTCCTTTCATCATCTTCTCCCTCCCTGTTATTTCTGATCGTGCTGCACATGCTACCTCTGCTCCTCCCTGCGTCTCGGCCCCAAGCAGATGCAGGAAGTAGTGGAAATCCCACAGAAAAGTGGAATCCTCCCCTAAATTCCAGCCCAGGCTTGCAGGCGCAAGAGGCCTGGATAAGGACTTGCACTTTGAGGCGGTACGGCAAAGCGAGCTGAACCTCCAGGAGCCACCTCCCCGCAAGGAAACAGATGCAGTCCAGGGGTTGAGTGACATGAGGGGCAATGGTCTTCTGCTGATCTCTGGGCTAAGCCTCCTAAGGGTGCAGGGACATGACTCGGCACCGTAAAGTAGAATCCTGGTTGGAAGGTCCCAAATTTCTCTGGACTATCAGACAAGCAAGACTCGAAGGCCAGAAAGTCGATGGGGAAGGAGACCAGCTTGGAGACCATTAGACAGGGAGGTCTGTCAATGGGGGTTCAGGTAAGCAGGACCCCACTGTATTTCCAGGTGGCTAAGAGCCCTTAGCTATGGCTGCATATTGATGGCCCTTGGCATCTTCTGAACTTGCTGCAAGTCAGAGTGGGCTAGCCAAGTTCTCTGCACTGACCCTGGAGACGGCCACTCAAAGCCATCGCTCTGGGCTGGAGGCCCCCTGCCCAAGGTGCCCACCTGGTTGTAAGTGCAATTCTTCTTCTTGCACTTGCCGCACTGGAAGAGGTCCGTGGTGGTGCCCCCGGTCTTTGCCATCTGATGCTCCCGGATGGCTTCTAGGGTCATGGCGTTCCTCAGCTCCTTCAGTTCGTCGCTCGCCATCTCCTGCAATGGGTCGCAGCACCCAGGTCAGAGCTACAGAGGCCAACAGGTATTTCTACTCCCATCATTTTCTTACTCCCAGGTTCCCACTCCCCGTGCCCGCGCGCGCACACACACACAACCACCATCTTGGCATCTGAAATCAGACGGGAATCTTCTTACAATCCACCAGCCGCACGACCTCGCTGAGGGCCTGTGTAAGTGCGAGCCCGAGAGCCTTGGCTGGGCCGAGACCTCTCACTCCTGACACGTGACGTTCCCTGCTATCCCAGTCCTGGGTCCCCACGTCCCCTTCCCAACGCACTCCCGCGGCCGTCCCAATCCTGCAAGCTTCCCCACCACTCTGCGCACGTGCCTCCAACCCAAGCTGCAGCCACGTGCTGCTATTCCAGCTTGGGGTGCCTCACGCCCCGCTCTGCTGACGCTCCTCAATCCTGTCCTCCGGCCTCCTTGCTAGTCCAGTCCTGAGCTCTGTTGATGCCGCACAACTCTGACCTGCAGCCCCCCTGCTATTCCAGCCCTGGGCTCCCCCCACAACTCTGCCAATGCCCCTGAACCCTGCCTTGCAGCCCCAACCCCCACTATTCCGCCTTGTGACACTCCTGGGCAGAGAAAGCAAACTACACTTGGATGTCGCAGCGTGTACAATGACAATCGGCCTTGTTTCCACCGAACGTGGGATTTCCAGCCTGAGCTCCAGAAGGGAGAGGGTGCTGCTCATCTCCCCCCTCCCTCCGCCCCCGCCGCAACTGTCCTCGATCTGCAGGGGGATGCCGCTGAGCGACGTGGGCAACTCCCTCTCACCACTTCTGGCAGGCTGCCTCCGCCAGACTCAGCAATGCTACCTGTGACGTGTACTGCGCTGGCCTCCCTGCTTTTACTACTAGCCTACAGCACTCCCAGTGCCCCCGGGCCTGCCGCCTCCTATCTCAGCAGCATCCTCCCCCACTGGTAAGCTCTGCCCGATTCCCATCAGCGATAGCGCAGACGGAAACGATCTCTCACGGACCCAATTCTTCTCTGAGTCAGTCACCGGGCATTCCCCTCCCGTCACACCTCCCACCCCGTTACTCACCTCTGCCGTCATCCTAGCAATGAGACTGGGGGAGATGGCTCCATTCAGCACGTTCCTCCGCAGGTTGGGGTTCTTGGGGTCCTTCAGGTTACTGATCCTGCTCCTCACGCGGTTGCGGTACTTCATGTCCGTGCTCTTCAGCTCTTGGAAGATATGTGGCACCGTCAAGGAATAAGAACCCAAGGGTAACAGGACACCGCAGTGGTGGGTTATGAATGTACAGGTATCAGTGGATACCCTTAGAGGGGCCCATCTGGGCTTTGGGACACCCAGAGAACCAGGCCATGCTCTAGGGTTTCATGGGAACATCTTCCAGGGTTTCTACCTCCCTAGGTTTTGCTTTGGACGTTTGGGTTCAAACAACCCCTAGAACTCAGGCAAAGCTCCTTAGATTCCTGTAACTTTGATGCCAAGCCCCAGCTGGACCCCAGGCACCCTAGGAAATGGACCCAGAGTCGCCTTCATTAAACCTCAACTGAGATTTGAGTTTGTATTGGAGACCAGTGATTTTGGGACCGGCCCTGCTGCTGTTGAAATCAAGAAGGTTTTGCCAGCAGGATCCCGTCCTCCCGCTTCTCACTAATCTCTTGTCTATTACACAGTAGCTTCCCTGTAAGGTACAACCTCTCCTCCACGGCAAGTGCAGGAGAGGGCAAGCCACTTCACTTCACCCTGCTGACGCTGAAATGGAATGCTAAACTGCATTGCACCGTTCAGCCACGAGGTGGCGATGTGCAGAACATACCTCATCTGAGCTCGAGTGCATTAAGGCAGCGGTTCTCAAGCAGGGGTCCGGGGCCCCCTGCGGGGCCGCGAGCAGGTTTCAGGGCGTCCACCAAGCAGGTCCAGTGTTAGACTAGCTGGGGCCCAGGGCTGAAAGCCAAAGCCTCATCGCATGGAGCTGAAGTCCAGGTCCCTGATCCCTGCCACATGGGGTTGAAGAAGCCTGAGCAATGTAGCTTTGTGGGAGCCCCTGTGGAATGGGACCCCAGGCTTGCTACCCTCTAACACCGGCCCTGGCTTTTCTCTGCAGAAAACCGGTTACTGTGGCACAGGTGGGCCGTGGAGTTTTTATATCATGTTGGGGAGGCCTCAGAAAGAAAAAGGTTGAGAAGCCCTGTTTTAATGGACGTTACAGTGAACATGGTGGATCTCCCTGGGAAGGAAGCTTAAGACAGTACAGAAGCCTGACCGGCTAATAACAGCTCTGCAACCGACTTTGTGTAGCAGAAAGAGAGAGCCTGAAACACGAGGCCTGAACTCAAGTCGTGGTCAAGCCTTGCTGATACAAAGCAAAGTTAGAAACAAAAGTCGGGCTGTGAGCAGAAGTCAGGCGCTGTTACAAAACATGCCTGCTTGCAAGCTCACAGAACCTGGCAAGAACAGGGCTGGCATTGCAAAAACACCCACATTCCTAGGAAGTGCCAGGCACAGACACTCACCCAAACACATTCCGGAAGGGTGGTACCAGACCACCCCGATACAGGTTTATGGTGCAAACACACTCCGCAAAGATGATACATGCTCACCCTGACCCCCTCTTAAAGATAAGGCTAGGATGATAGCGTGATGGATAGAGATGTTTTGATCGAACCCAGGTGTACAAGACAAAGGGTGGGAACTAACCACGTCAGGGGGCATTCCATAACTTGTTTCTATCGGTGTATAAAAGTAGGGTCACAGAGGGTGCGTCTTTGGCCAGCCGAGAGGGGAACGGAAAGTCCCAGCATTCCCTGAGTCCATTGCATTGGGCATACATGTGCTAGCATCACTGTAGGCCAGGGGTCGGCAACCTTTCAGAAGTGGTGTACTGAGTCTTCATTTATTCACTCTAATTTAAGGTTTCGCGTGCCAGTAAATCAGCTCGCTTGCTGCCTTCAGCACGAGTGCCATAGGTTGCCTACCCCTGCTGTAGACATTGACCCGGGGAGCTAGGACCAGGCTTCATGGACAATAAACCTTCGCTCACAAATCCAGTCTTGTGGTCTTTGTGGGCAGTTCGCTGGAGGTCTGCTGTGGTGGGTCTCTGCGCAGAGCTGGGACAGCACACACTGGAAACTCACGCACGCCACCAGCGACAGGGAATACATGACAGAAGGCGCTCTTGGGATTACCTCCATGTCGGCTTGCAACGGGCCTTTATATGATAAGCCGCCAACACAGCCAAACTGTTGCATCCACAGCCCGATAGCGCCCTGGGGGCAGCTTCTAGGAGGGACTGAGTACCCACAACTTCCATTGACCACAGTGAGAGTTCTGGGGGCACGGGAGTAACCCACTTGTGTGTTACATGCCCCCCTGCAATCAGAGGTGTGAGTGCAGCGCGTGTACCCAGACCCGAGCCAGCCTGCAACAAAGTTAGTAGAATAACAATAGCAGCGAAGCCCCAGCTGCCTGGGTAGTGGCCTGGGTGTGTACCCAGGGGACTGGGTGGGCAGGGGTAGCTCCTGCCACCATCCAGGCTGCCACGGCTTCCCTCCTGTTGTTACTCGAGCCTTGGGTGAGGCTCCAGGTGCTGTAGTCACACCTCCCGGGTGCAGCGGAGACCTACCCGGCGACTTTAGCCGCGGTGCCTGCTTAGAGCGTCACGCAATCACAGCTGCCATCAGCGGGGGTTCCCGAGCTGGCTCCCCTCCTTATAAAAGGGAGAGGCCAGCCCTGCGGGGGCTCCAAGACTCTGGACCTTGCTCCCCACCTTGGTCTGAAACAGCCTGACTTTGGGCACGCAGCAAGATTCCCCGGTTGGAAAGGGCTGAAGGTACGCGAGGAAAGGGAGGGAAGGTGCCTGCGGAGGTGTCTGGCCGGCTGCGTCTCTGCCGAAATGATGCTGGGGTTTATTGTTTTGTGAGTGGTGCGTTCGGCGCTCCGGAGCCCGGGACAGGCATCGGCTTTGTTCATTTATATCTAGCTAAATGCAGTGGGGGAGACCGTGGGTTGCAGCCCCGCCAACAGGCCCAGAGGAGCAGGGCTGCCCTTGGATTCCGGCTCGGTCCCCAGTAGCAAGGCAGGCGAACCGAGCCGCAGCCCAGACAGCCAAAGGATATGATCTTCGATTTCAGAGGCCATCTTGTCACAGTTGACTCCAAACTGTTTGTAATCATCTAAAGCGGGGGAGAGCGAGAGAGAGGAGGGTGAGCACACTTCCGAACCCAGAGAACGTGCCGAAATCAAAGCAGAATTCAAAGAAATCACTAATTATCGACATAACAAGCTTGACACTGAAACCGAATTCCTTCACAATGATTTGTATCCCTTCTGTTGATTACTGTAGGGTTGCCTGCGCGCCCCTGGGCCATACCCAGTTTGTTCATGCGGGGTCGCTTGTGAGCAGCGAACGATAAATGATTATCATAGGCTTATTCACAAGTACCATGCAGGTGCGTTATTGTAGGGTTGCTTATGCACTCCAGGCCACGCTCACTGGGTTGTTATTGTAGGGTTGCTCTGAGAAGGGCTGACCCGCTGGGTTGTTTTAAACACATAAAGCAAACCACACAGCGTTTGCAGTTTGCACAGAGATGTAAGAGAGGAGCCAGGAGGTTAAATTTCGGTCCTACCAGCAGTAGGCACA
The DNA here is from genome assembly GCF_027887155.1 of Malaclemys terrapin pileata. Taxonomy (NCBI): domain Eukaryota; kingdom Metazoa; phylum Chordata; order Testudines; family Emydidae; genus Malaclemys; species Malaclemys terrapin. The sequence goes on along the minus strand of NC_071526.1, from coordinate 8,611,469 downwards.
TGGCAAGGCATGACCTGGTGGAAGCCGATTGGGTTACACCCGGGAGAAATTTGGCCCAGTGGGTTTTTTGCAATGAGCAGCTAAACCAATCATCAAAACCGCCAAAGCACCCAGTAGTGACTGGCTCCTACTCGGGTCACAATCCCAGCCCTTGTTCCCGCTCTGACCCCACCCAGCGAAAGGGACGCCTCAGAATCAGTCCTCCCTGTAAGCCTCCCCAGGTGACGGCCCCTTCTCCTCCCGGGCCACTCCCAGCCCCCTCTCACCATCCATTTTCAGGGCGGCCGAGATCATCTCGACGCACTTGTCCCGGACCGAGTCTCCCGTGAGGTAGCAGGAGGCCAGGAAGCAGATGGTCGGTGCGAACGTGGGACTCGAGGGGCTGCTGGGAGTCTTGGGGGTCTCGGGTTTGGATCTGGCGCTGTTGGGCCTGGAGAGGAAAGACAGGCGGTCACCCCGGGAAGCCACAAGAAAAGGCACCTTCCTTGCTAGCCCTAACCAGAGGAGGGGCTCCCAGCACTACCCGAAGCATCTTCACCTGCAAGGGGTCCCTCTGTGTGACACTTACCTCCACTCCCTAGGAGCCTCTCTACTCACCCTCCCCCCCCCCCCCCCCACTGGCTGCCTGTAGCCCCCAGGTGCTGCTCTCCCCCATACGGGCAGAGGGAGCGTCTTCAGACCTCCAAGCCCCACGGCCCCTCCATCCCATGCTGCCATGGGGCCGTCCCCATACCACTAACCCCCCTGCAAACTCCATCCATCCCACAGTGGCCTGGGGACATCTTCTGACCATTCTCCTGCTCATGGACCTTAGAAAGGTCCATCCACCGTGGGTATTTACCCCCACTCCTTTACAAGCTGAGAATCTGGAATATGTTTGTCCTCCCTACACCTTTCTCGGGTCGCCCAGGGCTTTTATCCCCATTGTACAGATGGGGAACTGAGGCACAGAGAGATTAAGACTCAGATCCTTCGAAGTGTTTAGGTACTGACCTCCCACTGGTTTCAATAGGCGTTAGATGCCCAAATATTTTGGAGGATCCAGGCCTAAGTGACTTGCCCAAGGTCACATGGGCAATCTGTGGCAGACAGGGACTTGATCCTAGCTATCCTGAGTCCCAGGCTACTGCTCTAAGCATTGGGCCACTGATAGTGGCTGGCCTCCAGCGTCATCTCCACGAGGCTTTCCCACCCTCCCCTACCTTTCCTCTTTGCCATCACTGGAGTTCTTCCGAGAGCCGGGGGGAGAGGCTGCTGGGTTGGAGCCTGTAGAGGGTCTCCTGGAATCGAAACAGGGAGAGGCAACATTGTGTGTGATGCCAGCAGAGAGAGGGGAGGAGCAAGGGTTGAGGTTCTTCTGGGGACCCCAGCAATAGATCTGTAACATGCTTGGACACCCCGGTGATGGGCATGGTCTAAGCACCCAGGACAGAGGTGGTCAGGGATGAGATCGTCTGGTGGGATATCAAACGCTCAGCGCTAACGGCCTGCTCCAACCTCCTCCGAACGCAGCAGGCGTCTTTCCACTGACTTGCATTGGCGTTGGCTCAGACCCTCAGTGTGCAAAGGCCCCTGTGCATTGTGGGATCTGAGGTGACAGCCTTCTACGGCCAGCACGCGATGCCTTCCAAGCCCTCAGCGAGGGCGTTGGGTCTCTTGGGGCAGGTCTGCACTGTAAATAAACATCCGCGGCTGGCCCGTGTCAGCTGACAAGGCTCGGCTGCGGGGCTATACAATTGCAGTATAAATGTCTGGGCTTGGCTTAGAGCCCAGGCTCTGGGACATCCCCCCAGATAGTCCCAACACCCGGGCTCCAGCCAGAGTCCAAACGTCTGCACCGCAATCCAAACAGCCCGGCAGCCCCAGCCAGTTGACATGGGCCAGCCGCAGGTGTTTCCATTTGCACAGTGGAGGCATACCCCTGGGGATAAGGCCCAGGGCCAGGGCTGTTTCAGACAATGCTGAAACAGAGGGGTACAGGTCATGGACGCCCCAACTCTGCAAGGCCTGTGATGTGTACGGCCTCCTGCTGGCTGAGAGCTCCGCTCTGCCATGACAGATGGAGCCCCCTGGGGGAATCAGCAAGTCATGACCTTCATCTCGGCTTCCCTGCCTCCTCCGGTTCTTTCTAGACTTCTGGCTGGTGCCCAGCCACATGGTATCCAAGAGCCTTCTAACAAGGAACCTCCATCCAGATGTCTTCTAACTCACCCTACCCACTCCAGTTCTGGAGCCGTCCCGGGTAAGGCAGAGTGACCAGCCGTCGCCCAGAGCTCCATAATGCACAGGGGACACGCATCCCCTACATAGGACCTCAGAATCCCACCTTCCTTCTCCTGCAGTAGATCCCCCGGAGGACAAGAAGTACTGGAGGTAGGATAAGAAGTAAGGGGCGTAATCTGCAGCAAAGGAGATTTAGCTTGGATACTAGGAAGAACTTTCTAACGGCACGGGGAGTTAAGCTTTGCAACCGGCTTCCCGGGGAGGCTGTGGAATCCCCGTCCTTGGAGGTTTTCAAGAACAGGTTAGACAAACCCCTATCAGGGCTGGTCTAGGTTTACTTGGCCCTGCCTCTGCATAGGGATGCTGGACTTGATGACCTCTCGAGGTCCCTTCCAGCCCTGCTTTTGTCTGATTCAGCAGGGTGAGATCCCAGCCATCAGTGGGGTGGCTGGAAGAATGAGCCTCCCCCTTACCTTTCCACCGATGGTCTCTTCTGAGGGGAGGAAGAGGAAGAGGCAGTGGTGACGGTGGAAGATCTTGAGTCTGCGGAATCTCTCCTGAAAGAGAAGTGGGGTGGAAGGGCCATGTCATAAAGTGCAGAGAACAGGGGTTCAGGAGGGAAACACCCAGAGAACCAGGGGGCACACGGGGCCCGGTAATCCTTAAAGAGGGCATTTACTGCTGAATGGGGCATCCTGTCCGGGGCTTGCAAGAAAGCACAAGGAGAAAGCAGGTCACTGCCATGTGGAGGAGGTGGTGGCAGATGGAAGATACCTTGTTTTGAGCTGGGCATACCACTCGTCCAAAGACAGAGAAGCAAATTGTGCCACAATCCAGCCACAAAACACCTACCTCTCTTTCTTGCCGTCCGAGTGCGACTTTTTAGAGGTGGCGGGAAGAGCCCTGCAGTCGCTGGTCTCCCTTCGTAGGGAAAACACACAGAGAGGAGAGAGATTAGCTCAACTGAGATCCCGGCACCGGGCCCCCAAGCCCTCTCTGCTGACATCTGTGGGGGTGACCAGCTGCCAAGGGCCATGTGCCAGTCGCAGTGGCGCTTCTTCCCCAGTGGAACTGTTCACCGGTTATCCACAGATACTGGTATGTCTGGGGACTCCTCCCAGACCCAGTCAGCCTCCTGCAAACCCAGCAGGTTCATCATGCCCCCCCAATTCACCCCTCTTGCAACTGGAGAATTCAAGCATAAAAGGGAACCCTTATGCCAGACCCCCTAGTCATTAGTGTCACCTAGTGGTTAGAGCAAAATGCCTGTAAGTCAGGACTCCTGGGTTCTGTTCCCAGCTTGGAGAGGGAGTACAGTGTGATGGTTAGAGCGGGGGCCTGGCAGACTGAATGCCTGTGTTTCTGAAGGTATCATTATTGTATTGAGACGTGTAAAGCATAAGAATAACTCAAAACATCCAAATTCATAGATTTGAAGGCCAGACGGGACCTCGTCAGACCTCCTGCGTTACATAGGCCAGAGAACCTCACTCTGTCATTTCCGCACAAGCTACAGCAAAGCTTTTAGAAAGTCTCGACCTTGGGACTGCAGGGGATGGAGAAATCCACCATCTCCCGCGTAATTAACGAGCCAAATCCCGGCCCTCTTCCCTCCTAAGCTTAGAAGACCCTTCCAGCAACAAAAGCATCACGGTCAATTGCACAGAATGAGAAGCCCCCACCGGAGCAGGGATCTGATCGCAGCAGTTGGCTGCTCTCTCTGTACAGAACCCAGCCCAAACCCCGGCTCCGACCCTGACTTGGGCAGAATTCTGAATTGGGAGCCAGCTCCAAGCTTCCCAACTAGCTTGTGTTTCTATAACCGGCCACACCACAGGCCCCGTTCTGGAAGCCCCTCAGAGTTTTGCATCCATCGGAGCCTGGCTCTGAATCTTTGTGGGTCTAGAAATACCGGACAGCCTCAGTTGCTGCTGCAGAGGCCTTTAGCCTGTTGTAATCCTGTCCTAAACTCACGGCGGTTCTGGAGGCGAGTGGCCAGGCCACGTTCGACATAACATGGGCAGCGCGATTATCCGGCCCCACTGTGCTTTACGGGAGGCACGGCTCGGAGCTGTCTCAACAGCCCTGCTACACGCCCAACACCGATTATAAACCCTTGGGAAACGGCTGAACCGTATCACTCACACGTGGCGAATGGGTCTGGGTAACCGCACTGATAACAGTACAGTGATGCAGCCTGCCTGCTAGGCACCGCCGCCTAGTGGCCAGCGCACTGGACTGGGACTCAGAAGACCTGGGTTCTACTCCTGGCCCCGCCATTGGCCAGCGGGGTAACCTCGGGCAAGTCACTGCACTGCTCTGTGCCTCAGTTTCCCCATCTTTAAGATGGTGATACTGACCTCCTTTGCAAAGCACTTGGAGATCTACTGAGGAAAGATGCTAGATAACAGAGCCAGGTATTGTTATGCGTTCACACGGGTATAAAGGCTTTGTGCCTGGAGAGTGTTATTTCAGCGCTGCTGCTGGAGGACTCCTGGGTTCTATTCCCAATTCTGCCACGGACTCGCTGTAGGTTTGATCTGAGACCCTGGAAGTCAAGAGGAGTCTTTTCCGTCCACCTCAAGCCCTGTGCGACTTCATTCGCATTGCCCCTGCTCTGTAACTGCTGCTCCCCAAATAAAGGATCTGCGGGTACATAAGCAAGTACCTGTCTGGCTTGGAGTCTGCAGAGTGACTCTTTGGGGCTGCCGCGTGAGAGCCGGACTTGCTGGATTTCCTGGGGAGAAAGGGGGTTCAGGGAGAGGGGTTTCTGCTCTTCAGCACAGTTCTATTTTTAGCACATCAGATTTCTGCCCCGCCCCCTTCTTTTTGTCTTAGAAACCGACCCCACACACTAGACTAGAGGAAAGGAATGAAAAACGAAGCGAGCGACCCCCTTCATTTCTCAGTCTTCTCCACATTCCTTCCCCTGAAAGCTCCCCTATCTTTCAACGAAGGGCTTGTCTACACGGAGACTCCACGTGTGGCAGGCTGGGGTGTGAATCTACAACACCAGCTGGCCACCGAGCACTAAATGCTCCCTGGTGCGCCCCATTTGAAAAGCACTTGGGCAAAGCGCACTCCAGGACTTTTTGCAGCCGAGTCCACGGAGCCAGTCACCGCGCAGCAGGCTACAGCCCTGTAGATTTACAACTTCGCCGCCCTGCAGACAAGCCCTTCGTCCAATCCAAGAGCAAACAAAACCTTTTCAGCGGCGATGGGCCAAACCCAACCCCCTTGTATTCAAACTAGAGACGAGTCAAGGTCCTAGATTTCAAACACATCCAAATCCTGGGCTGTTCAGGTGGGTGGTTTTGGTTCAGCCACATCGATGAACTCCAACTCTAGATCCCAGCTCTGATTTCATGCACTTCTGCCCCTCACCCATCCCCTCCCGCAACACACACTTCTCCCGCTTGTGCTACTGTGATTTGCTGGAGAAAGGCACATGTATTCACGAGGATTTTTACACCATGGATAAGTTCAGGGGTAGAAACGGCTGCAGTGGCCTGAATTGGAATTGGGCGGCTCTAGATGAAATACACAACGGCGGGTAGTGCCATAGGTTTCCCCCCCCTTCAGGCTGGGGAAAAAAAAAAAAAAAAATCGCACACCGCCATGCCTTCCCCTCGCCCGGATCCAAGCAATAAGGAGGATGCCGGGGAGTTTACCTGTCCTGTTTCTGATCCGATGAATGTTTCTTTGAGCCAGGAAGAGGGCCCACTGCCTTATGATTGGGAAAGTCCCTTTAAAAGAAGGGGAAAAGATGCAGCAAATTACTAACTCCTAAAGAATAAAGGGATGAGCCATTAAGAAGCTAGAGGACAAATCCTAATTCCATTCAGTTTTGTCACTGACTTCAGTGGGACCAAAGGGATGACCTGCAGGCAGGCTACACCTAGCTGGAGAAAAGGGATGGACGTGTAGATGCCACATGGTGAGCGGAGAAGCAGGATGGTCCAATGGTTAGCGTACTAGCCCACGACTTGGGAGATGGGGGTTCAATGCCTTACACTATCATAAACTTCCTGGGTGACCTTGGGCCAGTCACTTATGCCCTCCTCCCCAAAGGTATTGAGGCACCAAGCTCTGATTGACATGGGCTGGGCTACCTGGCCAGACTGCGTCTCCCATGATGCACCACAGCAGCCAGGAACTCCCCTGAAATCAGTGGGCATTAAGTGCTGCAATACTTTTTAGGATCTGAGCCTTAGGCTGCTGAGTGGACTCCCATGATGCACCACCTGCCCTCTCTAAAAGGGGAGACTGGTGCATCATGGGAGATGTAGTCTGACACAGGACTACTATCTATCACTGTTGTACTGGAGCACTCACAATCCTAATGCATTTTTCTACACACCTTCCCTGGGAGGCAGGTCAGTGCTGGTTCCTCTGTTTTATAGGTGGGGACTGAGGCCCAGAGAGGATCAGTGGGAGTTAGGCGCCTAAATACCTTTGAGGATCCGGCCCTTTGCCTCTCTCTGCCTCAACAGTCTGACCAGTGACTACTCCCATGCCTTGGCTAAGTGCCAGATTTATTACAGTAATTCCTCACTTAAAGTCACCCCGGTTTTCGCTGTTACGTTGCTGATCAATTAGGGAACATGCTCGTTTAAAGTTGTGAAATGCTCCCTCCGAACCGTCGTTTGGCAGCTGCCCGCTTTGTCCACTGCTTGCAGGAAGAGCAGCCCGTTGCAGCTAGCTGGTGGGGGCTTGGAACCAGGGTGGATCGGCAGCCCCCCTAGCAGCTCCCACTATCAGCTCCCCGCTCCCCTAAGTTCCCTGTGCTGCAGCCGCACAGCAGGCTATTAATTGCCGGCAGTTCAGCTGTCCCTCCCCCCACTGCCATATGCTGCTCCTGCCCTCTGCCTTGGAGCTGCTCCCCGACACTCCTGCTTGCTGGGCAAGGAGAGAGGGGGGGCTGTCAGGATGTCCCTCTCCCCTCTGCTCCTGCACCCCGCTTACCCCTTCTCCATATAGAGCAGGGACGGGACACGGCGGGAGAGAGACAGAGAGAGCTTGGGGCAGCAGCTGCTGTCTCAACTTCCTGATCCACTTAAAAAGACAGTGCTCTTAAGAGTGGATCAGCTTACTTAAAGGAGCAGTGTGCATCTCTCGCTCTCTCCAACACACAAGGTGTGTGTCTGTCTCTGTCTGCTATGCTGTCTCCCACCCCTTGTGTTCATGCTGCCTTGTGTGAGAGGCTAATTAACAACAATGTGTTAACCCTCGAGGGCTCAGCCGAGTGCTAGTTCATTTAGCAGCAAGGCTCCCTGGGAAATATCCCACCCTCTAACTTCACCACCTCAAGCTTCACAATCACCACAGCTGTGAACGGTATTACATTGTTTGTTGAAAACGTATACTGTGTGTATATCTATATCATATATAGTTTTTTGCCTGGTGAAAAAAATGTCCCTGGAACCTAACCCCCTCCATTCACATTAATTCTTATGGGGAAATTGAATTCGCTTAACATCGTTTCACTTAAAGTCGCATTTTTCAGGAACAGAACTACACCGTTAAGCGAGGAGTTACTGTATTATTGTGGTTTCCTATCGCCAGGGCACAGCTACCGCTTACCAAAACCCGACGGTCTAAGAACCCCAGGGGCCAGCTCCTACCTTTCTTTGTCCTTTTCCCTGTGCTTCTCAACTGGGCTTTTGCAGCGTTTCACTGGATGGGAATTCGCCCCTTCAGGCTGCCAGCTGGGAAAGTCGAGACTTTTTTCTTTTTTATCCTTTTGCCCTTCCAGGGCCTTCTCTCTCTTCGGGGTCCCCGAGGACTCTAAGGAGAACAGATCGGGTTGTCACTCAGACACTGACTGAAACGAAAATGCGAGTGGGGGGGGGAGAAGGGCACTTCTATTCACCAAGCTGGTAATAATGTCATACTGGCCAGAAAAAAACAACCACCACGAGCACTTGGCTTGGGGAGATTCAATCAGTGGCCCACTTGGGCATTCAGAGCAGTGGTATAAAGGGCCACGTTCAGATCTCCCTTATAGCAATTTTCCACCTTTATTGCTCCACTGACTTTAGTGGCATCATTCCTGATTTACATCGTTCTGCATGACAGTAGACTCCGGACCCATATGCAGCCCACAGAATCCAATCCTCTGCTACCAGGGGACTTGGTGGCCCAGAAGATTAGTGCTTTAGCCTGTTATCTTTTGAGACTTGGGTCCAAATGACCACTGGGTCCAGGCCACTCAACTACAGAAGAGGTCATTTGTTTCTGGTCAGGATTACACTGGCAGGGATTATGTAGAGATCCAGGATTGGAATATCAAACAGGTCAGGCTTGAGATGCAGAGCATGGGGAACCAGGACTGGACCCGCAAAGAGAGATGAGGGTCAGGGTTGAGTTGGCTGAACTCGCATGTGGACCTACGACTTGAAACAGCATGGAGGGTTCGCACGGTGAGGAGGAGGGGCCGGTGGTCTTCGGACATGGGAGACCCAGGGGTCAATTTCCTGCTCTGGCGTGGACTTCCTGTGTGATCGTGGACAGTCATGTAGCCTCTCTGTGCCTCAGCTTCCCCTCGCTAATAGCACACAGGTGGAGTGTGAGGATGAATGCATTAAAGATGGGAAGTGCTTTGGGATCTACTGATGAAAAGTGTTATATAGGATCTAGGCATTATTGTGATTAGTGGGTGCACGGGACAGAGCTGTCCTGAAAGTCAGGACCAGGTACGGGAGTGTCGCTTAAACATAACCTGCCCACTCTGCACACGGCTCTGTCCAGCTCTTCTCACCAATAAGCCACCAAATGATCCTTTTGCCAAATTAAAACCAACAACCAGGCCCGTTAGCGGCTTGTATCCCAGGGGAGTAAAGGGGCCCTAAGGATTGTGTAGAATCAAAGGGCCCAAGGAGGTTTCGGGGCCAGCTGGCATTTTCCTCGTGAGGCTGAAGCAGCCTCCGAATCTCTCACCTAGCAGCCGTTTCCAGTTCTTGATGAGGACTTTCGCCAGGGCCACCACCTCTTCATCCGAGCACTGCTTCCGGACAGCATTGACGGCTACGCCAATTCTCGTGGACTGGGAGCACGAACGGACGTTTGTTTATTATTAAGCAGATCAAAGCAGAAGGCAGAACAGAGAGGAAAGGTAGCCCAGTGGTTAACGCACTAGCCTGCTGCAGACTCCCTGTGTGATCTTGGGTAAATCACTTAACCACTCTGTGACTCAGTGTCCCCATCTGTACAATGGGCATAATAGAACTGCCCTACTCCCCCAGGGGATGGTGGTGAGGTGCTCAATTATTACAGCAATGGGGGCTATGTAAGTACCTTGGCTGGATGGGGCAGGGACTATCTTTTTGTTTCGTGTTTGTACAGCACCTAGGATAGTGAGACTCTGGTCCGTGACGGGGCTTCTTAGGTGTGACAATAATACAAATAATAAATATGAATAAATACAATAACAGATTAATAGAAAATGGTATGGCTCCTCTTCCCCCTGCTCCTCTGGTGGGGGGCCAAGGGAATCCATCAGGAGAGTTCGTGACAGCAGGCTCTTCCAGAAGAACAGGTGACATGGTGGGATCCTCCCTACCGCTATCAAGATCGGTTGTTTAGGAGCTGCTCTGATAAACTGACGGGTCCCTCGCATCCGGCCCAACGTAACAGCCTCCTCAAGGAAACGGCTGGAGTTCAAACGGATTGAACGTCTCTCCTGTTAGACATCGGGCAGCCCAACCTGCGCGTCTCGCCGACGCCTCTGGGTGGGTTGTCAGCCACGGGGATCGAACCTGGGACCTCTCAATGACGCCGGACTGCCGGAGCTCAAAAACCCTGCTCCCTTAGCCCAGGCTGTAGCAGGCCTAGCCACAACCAGAGGGGGGCAAAGCGCCACACCAAGTGCTTTTAACATACCTTGAATTCCATGGTACCTCCCCCCCACCCCCCCGTCCGTGTCCTGCCCCTTCTTCAGATCCAAGTAACCCGTTACATGCTGGAGTTACGCGCCTCCCTCTCTCCCACCCGCTCCCCCTCACCTGCAGCAACTCGATGGTCATCGTGTAGCTGTTGAGTTCTTTCAGCAGATCCAGAGCTCCGTCCTAGGTCAAACAGAAGCTGCCGTGAGCCCTGAAACATCAGCGTGGAAACACCCCCTCCCCCCCCCCCCGGAAACAGCCTCAGCATTGGAGGGGTGATAGGAAAGGGGCAACATTTCCAAAATCCGGTTCTAAACTGCCCCCCCCCCTTGGCCAAACGGTGCCCCCCAGTGACACCCCTGCCGCTTCATGGAGAACGGAACTGGTGCAACCGAGAAAAGAATGCATTATTTTATCACCGGAGCACCCATGGGTGCGGACTGAGATTGGGAGCCCCATGGCGCTGGGCGCTGCACAGACACGTAGCGAGAGACAACCCCAAATTGCGCAGAGAACATAAGAACGGCCATACTGGGTCAGACCAAAGGTCCATCCAGCCCAGTATCCTGTCTACCGACAGTGACCAATGCCAGGTGTCCCAGAGGGAGTGAACCTAACAGGTAATGATCAAGTGATCTCTCTCCTGCCATCCATCTCCACCCTCTGACAAACAGAGGCTAGGGACACCATTCCTTACCCATCCTGGCTAATAGCCATTAATGGACTTAACCACCATGAATTTATCTAGTTCTCTTTTAAACCCTGTTATAGTCCTAGCCTTCACAACCTCCTCAGGTAAGAAGCCAGACGAAAGGGTGCGAGAAAAAGTATTATTCCTGTTCTGTAGCCTGGGCACCGAGGCCCAGAGAGACGAAGCAACTGGCCCAAGCGCATCTAGGGAGACTGTAACCGAGATGGGACTTAATCCAGATAAAGCGCCTTAACCACAAGGCCATCCTCCCTTAAAATGCCCGGGTCTTTGAAACCCTCCATAGATTGACCTCAGCTTATCTCATTGGCCTTGTGCCAAATGCTTTTGCTAGCTACACCAGCATACGCCCAGACCAACTCTGGAAGCCAGCGGCATGACTCTGCGTTTATGCTAGCATAACAGAGCAACATCTGCTCCCTTGTCTCTATTCTCCTCAACCCAGGAGAGGAAGGGTCGCCCAGCGGTGAGGACACTAACCTTAGATGTGGGAGGTCCTAGTCAATTCCTTACTTTGCCACAGATTTCCTGTGTGACCTTGGGCAAGTCACTTCGTTTCTGTGCCTCAGTTTCCCCACCTGTACAACAGGGATAAGAGCCCTCCTCTGCCTCCTGGGAAGGTGTGAGGAGAAATACATTGAAGATGGTGAAGCGCTCAGATGCTCCAGGAATAGGGGACAGATAAGTACCATAGCCAGACAGATACTACTTTTGGTGTCCCGTTCACTGCTTTTTGTGAGATAGCCTTCATCTCGGCAGCTCCTGCCATCTGGAGAACCTCGATGATCTCATTGCCCCATTGACCTTCCCTCTCATTTCAGTTCTCAGCTGAGAACCTCTCTCTTCCCTTGACCTATAGTTCTTAAGATCTTTTTTCTTGCCATGAGTTTTTTTAGTTTTAGTTTACACTTGGCCTGCTAAACCCAGGGTTGTGAGTTCAATCCTTGAGGGGGCCATTTAGGGATTTGGGGCAAAAATCTGTCTGGGGATTGATCCTGCTTTGAGCAGGGGGTTGGACTAGATGACCTCCTGAGGTCCCTTCCAACCCTGATATTCTATGATTCTATTATACACGGAAGATGATGGATAAAGTAAGAGGTCAGATTCTCAGCTGGTGTCCATGGGCACAACTCCATTAAAGTCCACAGAACGGCATGGATTTACACCAACTGTGAATCTGGCCCAGGGTGTATAAAACCACTGATCACTTATTATGGCTGACAGGACAGCTCTTCCCCGTAGACCATACGTACTCACATGATACATGCATCTTGCAGCTATTCCTATAAAATTACCCGCTCAAGAGAAGCGGGAGGGAAGGGTTAAAATGTCTCTGTATTATCCAGCTGCCATGAGTCAAAAGAAAACAAAAACTTTGACCCATATTTTTTCTAAAACTCTTTTTTTGTTATTATTTTTTATTTCCTGATGCGGGAGGTCACTGTCAGAGGCAGATGGAAAGGAGGTTCGGTCTTCTCCAGTTTCTGCGCGCTTTCTCAGCCTGGCCAAAGATGCGGAAACGCATCTGCTTTGGATTTGTACTGTAAAGCATCTCCAACAGGCCCCGACCATAACGGCGGAGACCTGGCCAGAATCGAGGGAGACCCCGGTTGGTGACCCTAGGCAGCACAAAGAACAGGAGGACTTGTGGCACCTTAGAGACTAACAAATTTATTTGAGCATACGCTTTCGTGGGCTACAGCCCACTTCATAGGATGCATGTAGTGGAAATTGCAAATTGGACACCATCAAACGAGGCTTGAATAAAGACTGGGAGCGGATGGGCCATTACACAAAGTAAAACCTATTTCCCCATGCTTATTCCCCACCCCAGTTCCTTACATCTCCTTGTCAATTGCTGGAAATGGGCCGTTTCCATTACCACTACAAACAGTTCTTTTTCTCTCCTGCTGATAATAGCTCACCTTAACTGATCACTCTCCTTATAGCGTGTATGGTAACACCCATTGTTTCATGTTCTCTGTGTAAATATATCTTCCTACTGTATTTCCACTACATGCATCCGATGAAGTGGGCTGTAGCCCACGAAAGCTTATGCTCAAATAAATGTGTTAGTCTCTCAGGTGCCACAAGTACTGTTCTTTTTGCGGATACAGACTAACCCGGGTGCTACTCTGAAACTAGGCAGCACAGAGAACCAGAGGAGAGAACAACGGGGCTTGTCTGTGTTCAGGAGTCTCAATACAAGAATCCCCGTGATGGTCACAATAGCAGAGTCCTGGCTCTTTGCTGCATGTGGAACATCACGCATGGAAAGGCAGAAGAGGACATCACACATGGAAAGGCAGCAGCCCCAGAGCGAGAGGAGAGGAACAGGCTGGCACCAGATTGCATCTTGGTGTGTATCTTGGTTCCGCCCCAGCTTTCTGAGAGTACAAGGCAGCTGCTGACACCAAACTCCAGTCTGATACAGCAACTGCTGTACTCTGATTACAAACTTGGATTCAGCTAGGCGGGCTCCATGGGGGGGTTCAGTTAGACCCAGCAAGCCAAGTCCTGCTGTCAGTTACACCGGTGCCATCTGTTGTAATAACTGGGGCTCCAGATTTACCCGCACTGTGAGCTCAACGGTCAAAAATACATGGACGTTCGTACGATGTCACCCTAACCCCTGTAATAACAAACGTCAATGGGAAAAGGCACCAGAGGGAGACAGAAGGAGGGAATTAGTCCAAACAAAAAGGCCTCGTGATAGAACTCAAGGACTGTGTTCAGATTGTGCCTGGTAAACAAGCCAAGCGTGGGACCCGAAGTCAGTGAACCAGCTTGGAGTGTCGGAAACCAAGCCGAACGGGTGAATGAAATAATAAGAGGACGAGCTATTCTGCCCAGGTCTCCCTTCAGGGATCCTTTAAAGAAAAAAAAGAAAAAAAGATTGAGATTTTGGGAGAAAAATTGGCCACCTTGGCTCCCACCTGCCCCATCTCCTGGGACTCTGCGCTTTCATCAACCTGATCCTGAGAGATGTCCTGATCCGAGCAGGCCAGAGAGAGGGACCCAACCATCACCTGGGATCTGAGACTTTGTCTCTCTCCCCATCTCGTGTCCTTTTCCTTCCCCACCTTATTTCTTCCCTGTCCCATCCTCCTCCTTTTTAATTCTATCGAAGACCACTCTGGTTTAGCCAGCAGCCCAGGCTGTATCTTTTGCAACACTGCTGTAAGCCTGTGACCAGAGAAAAGCAACTTAAAGCAATGCCCTAAACTGCCCAATGCTGGTACAAGTTTCCCAGGTCTCGTGCATTGTCCCTGCATTTCTCCAGCAGCGAGTCTGCAAGAAAAAGTCAACCCCACAGACAGACGCTGCATTTTCTACCTTCGCTGTTCTTGTCTTGCGTGTGTTTGTCTTGTTGTGTCTTCTAAAAAACGGGATCGGACCTTAGCAGCAGCAGCAACGCCAGCTCCAGCCCATCTCAACGAACTTCTTCTCTTTTCCCAAGGGACAGTTAATGCCATCTTTAATGCCATCTAAGAGACTGCCAGACAAGGGGGTTTTCCTTTCTAAAAACCCTCTCCAGCTCATGGGAAAGGGAACAGGGGATGCTTTTAAATGGAAGCCTTATTTAATACTTGACGTTTCCAGCGCTTTAGCGGTTTTTCCTTCTTTTCGGTGTCTTTATCAAAAAGTTACAAAGATTTTGAATGGCACACTTGCCATGGCACTAAGCAGGCGGAAGACTCTGCAAACCAAGCCCGGAACCTTATTTAAGTCTGTTTAATGTTGGACAGTCACTGGCCTCTATCAGCACCTTTGGGACATCTATTCTATCCGAATCCAACACATCCCAGGAGTGGGGATGGCTTAAGGGGCAGCAGAATTTGCTTTTGACCACCGTCTCCAAACCGGGACGCCCAACTTTCAGCCCGTACAGAGCACTGGTTTCTAGTTCAAATGCTCCCCCCAGAAATGGACACCTAGGGCCGTGTGGAGTTGAGATGGAGGGAGAAAGAAAAACCAAGAAACCAAAAATAAACACACAGAAGCAAGGCGGCCTTGGGAATGCCAGGTCTTTACGCTGTCTGACAAGGCCTGCTGAGGCTGGAAAGGCAGGGATCTCAGGTTCAGGGCTTACAGGTTCAGGGCTTCTGAATAAAGTGTGTGTGTGTGTGGGGGGTCTATTATAATCTGGGGGCAGCAGCTTTGGTAAGAGAGCACTTGCAGTACAGCCCTCAACAACCCGGCAGCTCCATTTACAAAGACCTGTTCTGCCAGGTCTGCAACACCCCGCATTGCCCACGTTCCCAGTGCCACGGCGTGAAGCACTTATGGGTCATAGCCCAGGACAGCCGGCCCCATCTAGTCGTGGTTGCTACACTAAACTCAGGGCTAAATATAGCCAGTCCCAGCCCTCACCTCAGGTCAGTGCGATTTCATTCCCGGCTATTTTTAGCCCCTCATCTACATGCATGTGGATATAACCACAGCTCCCAGGTGCTGCTGGAGCCGTTACATTATGTAGGAGAAGAGCACAGAGAATGGGGGCAGCCGGCGGGAGCAGCACAGGAAATCCACAAACCCAGCCTGGCACGGGGCCCAGCTCTGCACGGCTTCCTTCTACCCTGCTACAGAGTCTGAGGGCAGGGGCAGAGCAAGGGATGGGCCGGTGGATCGTCATCCTGAATAGACCCATTAGCAGTGCCCCTCACTGGGTTACTCCAGCACCTCTGAGGCTGCAGTACCAGGCCCAGAGCATGGCAACCCTAGATGCCCCGGTAGCCTATTGCACACTCAGCCTTGGGTAAAATCAGGGAAGTCATAGTTCTAGAGCAATGCCAGACTCCGAACATTGACAAGGTGACCAGGCCGTGATGCCCTTCGCCAACATTCTTGGCAACTAAAAAGCCACCAGAGAGGTAATGGTTTCCCTACAAAAGCAGCCTGTGTTTAGCTAGTCCGCCTTTTTACACCTCTGCTGCAGCTTCTCCATGTTTGCTCGTGAGGTCTTGTGCCCCGGGGCCAGATTCTCCATTGCCTTGCACCCCAGGGAACGGACCCAGCTGTGCAAAGCAAGTGCCCCCTGGGTGCAAAACGCTGCCAGGGCAAATGAATGAGAACGGCTGCGTGGGCAGAGTTTTGTGCCCTGATCGGTGCTGTAGGACAACCCAAGGGGCAAAGCGGGGGAGAATCAGGCCCTTTGTGTCTCAGTGAATTGCAAACGAGACGGCAGTTCAAAGCACTACTGCCAAGTTAGGACGGCAGTCGTGCTGTGGCAGTGTTGGTCCCAGGATATTAGAGACGAGGGGGGTGAGGTCATATCTTTTATTGGACCAACTTCTGTTGGTGAGAGAGACCAGCTTTCGCGCTTACACAGCGCTGAAGAAGAGCTCCGTTTAAGCTCCAAAGGTTGTCTCTCTCTCAAGTTGGTCCAAGAAAAGATATTCCCTCCCCCACCTTGTCTCTGAGCGATAAAGAATCAACCTTCTCCTAACGCTGAACAAGGAACTTTTATTAGCGTTAATACGGCGTTATCCCTAAAGCTGCTCTTCTTCCTCTCTATCATTCAGCATCTACCTACAACCAACAACATACACCTCTACCCCGATATAATGTGACCCGATATAACAGGAATTCGGATATAACGCGGTAAAGCAGCACTCCGGGGGGGGGGGGGGGGGGCCTGCGCATTCTGGCGGATCAAAGCAAGTTCGATATAACGTAGTTTCACCTATAACACAGTGAGATTTTTTGGCTCCCAAGGACAGTGTTATAGCAGGGTAGAGGTGTATTTTCCCGGAAAATATTTCTAACGAAAAAATCGTGAATTTACACGGGACATTTCAAAATGGAACAAAATTAACATTTTTCTTTCATTTTGAACTGACATTTCCCCCACCAAAGAATGTCATTAACAGTGAGATTTTCCCAGGGAGAAAAAAAATATTTTTGAAGGAAGCTCATTTTTGGGTGGGAAAATGTTCTCCCCCGGCCTGGCTTCCTCTTCTAGGTGCAACTCAGGCAGATCGGCTCGTCCCCTGGTCTTACGGACGGTTTGATCCCAAAGGTGTAGAGTCCTGCTCAGTGGGGTTAGGTCTCTGCCCTGCAAGATTCTCTCCTTTCACTAGGGCTGTGATGTACATGACACAGGTACCACCACTACTGGGGTCACCCGTAACCATCCTACTGCCTATTTCTTCTACACAGAGCCACTTGATCAGTCTCTTGCAGGTAGGATCATGGGGTTCAGGTTCATTGCTGGGGCAGTCCAACTTTTTCCCCATCCAGTCTTATCAGTAGTACTGGGTCTTGTGGTTTAAGCTTGGTTAAGTTTTCAGCTGTATTTTCAAGGTTAGAGAAGAGAGCTTCGAGACTTCTTAGCTATGGCATCTCTAAGCTTCACATCTTTACAAGCAGGGCCAGTGAGAACAAAGATTTACCTGTATGGGGCAGCTTTGTTCTGAGAGGTCAACCCATAAGCGACTGAGTTACTCTGGTCACTGACAGGGGTTGTCCCATAGTCTAGCAGAACTCATATGGGGTCGTTTTTGTTGTAACCACCAGAGCAATCGGAACCGGAAGTCCATTCATTTGTTGGTGCTAGAGCCTGGAAGCAACACGCCTGAAATCATGGCATGCCAAAAGCGTGGCAAGGTGTGAGCTGCGGGAGGAGGTTGATTCTTCTGGGGCCAAACCTCTTTTTCTGTCACCTCTTGGTCTAGTGAGAAGACTGCTATGAAGCTGGACTGGCGAGCAACTCCTCGAAAGCCAAATCCCTTTTTTCCACGCAGATCTAGTGACATTCACTTCCAAGACCTATTGGCTAACGCTTTGGGTAGGAGCGGTCCTTTCAGTTGTGTCTCTCTGGTCCTTCTGAAAGACACCCAGGCATCTACCTTGTGTTTTCACACCTGCTTCATGCCTCACCCCATGCGCATCTAGGCTGCTCCCAGCAGCGGATGGTCAGGGTTCCCTATGTACGCTTTCCCTTACGTCCTCCTAAAAGGTACTGCAACATGTACTCAGATAAAAACAACAAGGAGTCTGGTGGCACCTTAAAGACTAACAGATTTATTTGGGCATAAGCTTTCGTGAGTAAAAACCTCACTTGTACTCAGATGTTTGGCTTTGGAGAGGTCTCCTCTCTTATTGTGTAGAGCTGGCTGTGGGAGCCCAGATAACTGGCCCACCCTTGGATATTGATTGCAACTGCACACAGCACTGGGGCATATTTCAGTCCCTCTAATTTCTGCATTGAGCCTGGCACTAGAATGGCCTCTCACAGTCTTTGAACAATCTGTGGGGGTCGATGGAGCACCAAGGTAAGCAGGGCCGGCTCCAGGGTTTTGGCCACCCCAAGCAGCCAAAAAAACCCATAAATAAATAAAGCTGCGATCGCGATCCGCGGCGGCAATTCGGCTGAAGGTCCTTCGCTCCCAGCGGGAGTGAGGGACCGTCCGCCGAATTGCCGCCGAATAGCTGGACCTGCCGCCCCTCTCCGGAGTGGCCGCCCCAAGCACCTGCTTGCCAACCTGGTGCCTGGAGCCGGCCCTGAAGGTAAGCCACAAGTTGCCACTGAAGTATGCATCAGCAATAGGTTTCTCTCAGTTAGACACATAAGATACCACGGGCAGCTACACGGCGCCTTGGCTTCGCTGTTCCTGAACAGTACAAGTGGCTCGTGGTCTGTCCCCAGCTAGAAATGATACAGACCCCACAGGTATCCCAGGGAACATACGCCCACAGCCTGGCCAGGCACACTCAGTGCTGGAGTCGAGCAGCCTCCGAGTGTGAAAGGTGCCTGGGACAATGGCTCGTGGTCCCCTCCAGACAACATGGGGGTAAAAAGGCTGGTTCCTCTGGTGCTTCCACCACAGCCGGGGGAGACCTGGAGAAGGTGCCGATTGGAGGCCCAGTTTGCAGGCCTTCTGCAGCCATTTGCCCGTGTGCAAAACAAAGGCAAAGCACTACCCTTCGGAGTGGCCCTTTACACCCACTTTGCCCTGGTGTAAAACACCACCACCAGGAGCAGGGCAATGGAGAATCAGGCCCTGCAGTGCAAAGGAGAAAGCAACGCCCTCGGAGAGAGAAACTCTCCAGGGACTCTGCAGCAATTAGCAGCTCCTTCACAGATTCTGTGGTGCAACCCATATCACATGGGGAAATATTTTAACATACTTCCCCTTATATAAACAGCCCCCCCCCCCCATTTGCAGGCAGGGCCACACCCACCAGGTATTATGCTGGAAGGGCAGCGCTGCTGGGTGCAATACTTCACCAGCGTGCAGGGCCTGTGCCCTCCATTCAGCGATGGGAAGCTGTGCTCTGGCACCTGATTGCCCTAGAGCCAATGCAAGGCCCAACCTTACAGCTGAGCGCTAATGCTCCCAGCTGAATGTACACATTGATGGGGGTGGGGGGAGTCAGAGGGGGTTAATTACACTCCATTGAGGCAAAGGTCGCAAGGAAAGTAAAATATTAACTTCATGCACCAGCCCCTCCTCCACTGCACATTGCACCAGAGCCTGATTGCACTGCACGGGTGCCAGTCAGGGCACAGATGCCCTGCCAGCGTGATGGGGGTAGCCTCACTGCAACCGAGAGCTCCACCAGCTAAGGAGCTGGCCCCGAAGAGTAAATCAGGGGAAGCCAGGAGACCTTCCCCAGGACAAGACGGATGCGCAGGAAGGATCAGGCCGGTTGTCCCTACACTAAACAGTTTACTTTATCCAAGGCCCTGTTCTGAAATCTGGTGCGCGATTTCATTCTCTTGTGAAAAAGGTTTAGACTCCCAGTTCCTTCCCCTCCTCCCTGCCCTTCCTGATCATTTTTGCTTTTTCCCAGCCCAGTCTCTTTGGACAAGCCCCAGTCTGAGATTGGGTTTGCCCTGTTCAGATTCCTGTCGCTTTCGCCCACTCTTTACCCCTCTCCAAACCTGGCCCTGGAGCCCGGGTGGTGTTGGGGGCAGGGAGAGGGCCATGAAGGACAATCAGAAAGCCCCACACATGGGTGGGGCTGAAAACCCCGCTTTTCATGCGACCAAACCCTGGCAACATGAAAATACAGTCAGGAGCCCAAGGAAAGCAACAGCTCAAATGCACAGAGGAATCAAGGAGGATTGGGTTAGACTGGACGGCTGAAGTCCAAAGGATCAGGCTATCAGAAACTTTGTTGTTTTCACGTCGCCACCAAAGTTGACATTTTGGGGGAGCAAAGCTTTGACGGCCTGATTTTCAGAGGTGCTGGGCACCCCTTCCTCGAGGGAGCTGGTGACAACAGCCTCTGAACCCCGAGCAAATCAGAATCGGGCTGTTTTAGCAAGTGCTGTCAGCAGGTCCCTAGGCCAAATCCGCTGGAAGAGACCCGCCAGACAGCCCCTTCCTCCCTCTATCAGCAGGATTTATCCAGGAGGTTCTCTTGTTCTGCACAGATCCAAGTTGCAACGTTTAAACAGACACACACCCCGTTTGGGTTGTCCTTCATTCCTGGACACACAGATCCAAGCTGCAAAGTAGAGAAACTAAACAAACACACACACTGTTTTGGTTTTTCTTACCCTGCTCGTACACACACACACACACACACACACACACACACACAGAGTGAGTGAGTGAGTGTGTGTGTCCTGCTCGTACACAGAGAGAGAGAGAGAGAGTGTGTGTGTGTGTATGTGCGCGCCATGATCCAAGCTGGGAAAGTTTAAACACACACACTGCTGGGTTTTTCTTACCCCTGCTCCACACACACACACACACACACACACACACACACACTTTCGGATTTACTTACCGTGTTCTGCCTGGTCACCATCTTATCCAGCTTCTTTGCAATCCTCACCAGCTCCTCGGCTCGCCCCATGATCGCGGCCCCGAAGTTTTTTGGCGTTCAGGAGCGAGAAGGGGGTGGGGGGCGGAGCGCGTTAAACCACAAAAGCAACCAGGAGCTCGCCCCCGGGACAACTGGGATCTGTTTTCATCAGGGCCTGGGGGGCGGGGGGAGAGTGTGTGTGTAGGGGGGGAGGTGTGGGGGCGGGTGTGGGTGTGTGTAGGGGGGAGAGGTGTGTATGGGGGTGGGGAGGAGTGTGTGTGTGTAGGGGGAGGAGTGTGTGTGTGTAGGGGGGATAGGTGTGTAGGGGGGTGGGGAGGAGTGTGTGTGTGTGTGTGTAGGGGGGGGGAGGTGGGTGTGTACGGGGGCGGTATGGGGGGAGCTGGTCGAACTTTTGCTCCAAGTGTCGGTCGCGGGGCCGCTGACAGCCTGGCGGGGCCGGGGGCGGAAAAAGAAGAAACGGGAGCGAAAGAGCGAAAGCAAAGACGGGGGCGTGGCCGCGGGGCTGCCACATGCAGCCGGAACAGCACCCGGGGGACGGGCTAAATGGAGCGAGCCGCGGGCCGAGCCGGGGCTGGGCGCAGCGCGTGTGGACGCAGGCGGTGCCCTCGTGTGTGAGCGGCCGGGTCAGGAGCGGTGCCCAAGGGCCAGACTCGCAGCCCCGCCGCAGGCTACCGCAGCCACACGGACAAAACACTTGGCCTGGACCAGAGGGGAGCAGGAGCTGCTGGAGATGCCACCAGGCCATGGGAATTTTGGGAACAGAGCTGGGGGGGGGGGCTGTGCACAGTCAGGGTAGGGCATGGCCTTCACGGCTTCTGAAAGTCTGCCTTGTACCAAGCCCCCACCTGTTGGCACGCTCCATCGACCGCTGGGCTGGTGGAGTCATAAACCCAGGCTGGAAATTCCCCCCCGAACCGGCTTACCACACTGCAACGGATCTTCTAGTCCAGGATCCAGCAGCATACAGAGCCACGGCCTGGTGCTTCAGCGAAAGGCCCCAGTGCAATCCTCTCCCACTGAGCGAAGGGAAATTTCTTCCTGACCACAGCTGGTGACCAACATCTGTCCTGAAGCATGAGGGTTTGGTGATGCATGTCATTTGATTGTAGCCCAGGGAGCAGGCTGTTCTTATTCAAAGTAAAAAGAAGAACAGGAGTACTTGTGGCACCTTAGAGACTAACAAATGTATTAGAGCATATGCATCCGAAGAAGTGGGCTGTAGTCCACGAAAGCTTATGCTCTAATACATTTGTTAGTCTCTAAGGTGCCACAAGTACTCCTGTTCTTCTTTTTGCGGATACAGACTAACACGGCTGTTACTCTGAAACTTATTCAAAGTAGCAGCTAATCCTTTCAAAGAGCCTAATTGTAAGGCTAATAATGACATTTGCAGTTATGTATGTAAATAACTAGGTTGTTTAAGGTCTTTGGGACAGGAACTGACCATTACAATGGGTCTGCGCAGCAGGTCGCACAAACTACAACTCACACGAGGCACGATGGCAGTGTATCAAAACTGAAATGGTTCAGATGTCGGGTATTTGGGCTTTTTGAAGAAATGAATGCAAAATTTCCTCAAAAAGCGGACACCTTTTGTGAAAAAAAAGTCATTTAGCCAAAAACCCAGTTTTCCATCAAAAAGAGTTTTAGGGGGAAATTTTTTGACTAGTCCTGGTAATTAAATCCCATGCTTCAAGGCACAAACTGATCAGCTATGAGGGGTCAGGAAGGAATTGTCCTGCATTCCACAGCCAGTGTTCCACCACAGGCCAACTTTGGGTTTCTCCTAGCTCTGAAGCATAAGCTCACCGTGGAGACAGGATGCTGGACATGGTGGTCTGTGTGCAAAACAGAGAGAGCAGGACTACCCAGGGGTTTTAGGCAGTGCCACTAATTCTCTGGTTTGACTTTTCCCCCCTCCCCATGTTTATTTTTCAAATTCAAGTTCGTAATGACCCTCCAGGCTTAGCATTTTTAGGTAATTAGAGCACAGCTTAGGCGGTTGGAGTCTGCCAGTTTCCTAACACCAGCCCAGAGGAGGGGGTGTGTATGTATGCGATGAAAACCCGTGCCATGCCTTAGTGCTTAAAGAGGCACAGGGAGGTAGCATCAGGGCTCAAAATGTAAGGTTTCTTTTATCAAAAGGGGAGGCAGGGATGGGGATGGGGGTGGGGGAGGGCAGACATATGGGACTAGAAACATTTTCATGTAGCAATGCAAGGGGGAGGAGTTAGAGGTTGCTGCGGTGTTGAAAAACAACAACACTGGGCTGCAGCAAGAGAACCAGAAACTGAAACTGACTAGAGAGGGTAAAAATGAAACTGATTAGGAACAGAAACAGATTAGGAACAGATCTGTTTGATGTATAGCATTCAAGCCCAGGGAACTGCAGAAAGAAAACAGCATCAAGGGTGAGAATTAAAGTCAGATCCAAGTTTTCAAAAAACAAGGTCTCCTAAGTCCACGTATAGCAGTAGCCTCATTTTCAAAAGTGCCAAGGGCCCACCGGCCCCCGCTGCAGTCAGTGAGCGGCTCAGCATGTTTGAAAGTCAGGCAGATGAAGCAAAATCTGCACTTTGAGCTGAGAACGACCCCCCGAGCTCGAAGCGCAGAGGTGCCCTTAATGAAGATATTAGCTCGGATTCGCCAAAGCCCTTGAGCTCATTCTTAAATCTCATTGAAGGGGACTCCAAACATGCTTTGCTGAATTGGGGCCTTGGGGTCCAAATGTTGAAGGGTAACTAGTGATTTTGGGCGGCCACCCTCACAGACCTCAAAAGGGTCCCTGATTTTCGGAGGGTGGGTGCTTAGCATTTTTTTTTTTTTTTTTAGTTCTGCCCCTATTCAGCTGTCTCAAGTCAGGTAACAACTGACATGCAAAATTGCTGGCTGCTTTTGAAAATTTAGGAGCTGAACGTTGGGGATTTTATTTTTTTAAATCTCAGTCAAGATGTTCAAAAGTTTTTCTAGGGCTGTTGGAAAGAGGATTTGGTGCGGTTTTAAAGAGGAGTATCTCTTTAAGTAAAAAGTCAGACCTGCCCCATCTGTAAATCTTTAGTTTTACTCCTGAGGGTAAATGCAAAGTGCAGCCAAGCAGTCCCTTTCCGGGTTGTCAGGAACGCTGGGTATAAAATGGCTGATCCAAATCGAAAAAGGCAGGTGGGAACACACACAGAGTTGCTGCCCTGGACAGATTCCCTTATGCAATTTGACACCAAGAATTATACGGAGAGACGACTCAAAAATTCCTTCACGTATTTTTGTCTAGGAGGCCAAGGGGAAGGATTCCGCCACTTCCAGGAAAATAAACTCACATCAGCAGGAATCTAATCTGAATATTCACTAAAATAAACCCTTTACTTGGGTCCAATTGCAAATGCACCATAGGAGGAAAGAGTCAATACTGAACTAACACCCATGAGGTGCTGTCACAGTGGAGGGGATATAAAACCACTCGGGGGCATCAGAAATCCCACAAGAGTATCCCAGCCCAATTCCAGCTTCCAACTCCAGCCTGTTCCATTCTTCTTCCCTCTATTCGCCCCCACAGTTCAACAGAAGACAATATGCTTCCCATTCCTGTCTTAAAGTGCTGTGCACCTGTTAAACAGCTGCCAGACTCCACTCCAGAAGTGGCTGCATTTCAGTTGTGGGTGAAGCGATTTCTATACCTAGTGTGTCCAGCGCTTTGGGATGAGGCTTTGTATTACTATGATATTATTAATTGTATATAAATATTCATACCTCACCCATCACTGGTCTATTAATACCTATGGAAAACCACTGCTGCAGTCACATATCACACAGAATCACTTCCACTTACCAAAAAAAACAATCAATTTTATTAGAAATCGGGGGGGGGGGGGAAATAAAAAAAAAGACCATCTTGAGATGAGCTATTCCACTAAAAACCCATTGACAATTATAAAACGCAACTTGATCACAGGGGACAACAAATCACGAGGGAGGCTCATATGGGTCAGAAGCATTGGTCCCAGTAAACCATTGCAGAAGCCAACCAAACAAGCACCCCACCCCCTTTAAAATGTATTCCTGACAGAGCTAGAATGAGTCTCTGTATAACCATTAGACCCACGGGAAAGGAGCCAGAGGCAAAAAAAACAAAAATCTGTACATTCAAAGCGGAGATGGGCCCTCGCCTGAGCCCCAAAATTACACTCATCTCCCTTCCCCGCCACAATTTCTGGCGGTGGGGTCCTCATCAGCACCTAAATGACTAGGCACCCCGGGAGAACCACAGGGGGCCATCTCTTGTCCAGCCACCTCCATCAAGAGCCTTCTTTCTAGTCATTGCACTCAATGGCCTCTGTCTAGGTCAGACCAAACCAGATCTGAAGTCTGCCCGGCGTTATGGGTGATTGAAATCTGGACCCAAATCTACCCGGCCTACCTCCAATTCGAGCCCGGCTCTACATGGGCGGGCCAATAGAGACCTCTTTCCTATTTATAAAAAAAATATTTCACAGTTTCAGGGTTAGGAAGAAGGTGGGAAAAGCCACTTGACAAACTAGCTTTTCCTTCTCCGTGCCCATCAGAACACCACAGTCTCCTGCTGTAGGATTTCTGCCTAGAGATATCCTACCCTGCTATAGACAAAGGCGAGGGGACCAAGGAGAGATCCAGGGACTGGACTCCTATTAGGGTCAGGGACAAGGCATCCATCTGGCTCCCTTTATTTCCTTCAAGTATTTTCCTGTTAGGGAAAGGGGATGGAAAGCCGGATCGGAGGCCAAAGAAACAGAGTGGCCTCCCAAGAAGAGGTGGGTCTCTGTGAAGCAGGAGGGTGATGAAACCCATAGGACAGAAGATTCACCGAGACTCATCTCCTAAAGCGGGAAACAAACAAAAGCTGAAGGGGGCGACAGTCAATTCACAGGGGCTTTGGGGGGTGTGTGTGTAAACCCTTGGCGTAAATTGGTCTGTGGGTCAGGTCTGACCCAGAATGAGCCCTCTGCACTACTGACCCCTTCGCTTGATTTGCAAAAGGGAACCGTTTCTAACCCCTTTTTTAAAAAAACAACCATCGAGGGCTAGGTTTTCTCAAGTGGACGATCTGGGCCCCGATCCTGCCAAGACTTAAAGCACTTCTCCCACCTAACCAATGCCCTGCCGTTGCAGGGCACCACGGGCACTGGGGCACTTCGGTCCTGCCTGTTCTCTGCCCGCAGCACACGTCAGCTTAGGTGCCTGAGGACTGAAATGCTTTAGTTATTGGGCTCAACACAGGAGTAGCTGGGTGAAAACTGACAGCCTGGGATACACAGGAGCTCAGAGTAGATGATCTAATGGTCCTTTTTGGATACTAGGAAAAACCTTTTCACTAGGAGGGTGGTGAAGCACTGGAATGGGTTACCTAGGGAAATGGTGGAATCTCCTTCCTTAGAGGTTTTTAAAGTCAGGCTTAACAAAGCCTTGGCTGGGATGATTTAGTTGGGGATTGGTCCTGCTTTGAGCAGGGGGTTGGACTAGATGATCTCCTGAGGTCCCTGCCTACCCTGATATTCTAGGATTCCTTTCCGGGCTTAAATGCTATTAAAAAAATCATTTCAGGCATGCAAGCAGCAGCCCTATTGAATGGCCAGGTATCATGCTAGTTGCGTGCTGAGCTAGGGCGGTCGTCAATGGTACCTGCAAATTATGCAGATGGGGAAACGCAGAGATTCAGAATGACAGGCCAAAAAGCAACTGTCTCAATTACTTTTAAATAAGCGGAACCTGAGGGTTCAGAGCAGTCCAGGAAACACATGAACAGAATTCACTGCTGGATGACCTTGGGTAAATCACTACTCCTGCTGTGTGCCTCAGTTTCCCCATCTGTAAAACAGGGATGATGCTACTCAAGCTTAGTGGTTTGAGCATTGGCCTGCTAAACCCAGGGCTGTGAGTTCAATCCTCGAGGGGGTCACTTAGGGATCTGGGGCAAAAACCTGTCTGGGGATTGGACTAGATGACCTCCTGAAGTCTCTTCCAACCCTGATATTCTATGAAGTCTACCTCCTCTGTACAGTGCTTTGAGACTGACCGATGAAAAGCGTTAGGCGTTCGTTGTTGTTATTAAAAGGCAGGGACGGTGAACACCTTGAGGCATACCAGGGGCAGTCAGCCAGCCCTGTGCCAGTGCTAAGGGTGGAGGGGGGTTGTTTCTGGAGGAGGAGGCAGGAGAGAATGGGATGAAGTGGCGCAAAAGGGGGAATTTAGGCAGTGTCCGGAGACAACTCTCTGACATCAAAGAGCAGCCCATGGGAAAGAGCAGCACTTGAATCAATGGAAACACCACTGGAGGATCCGTTGTAGTGAGCCCCCCTGTCCAAGCGCACCCCCCTGGTGGGGGAGGGAACAGTCTGGATGGCTTAATCTGGCTTCCCCATCTCTAATTTCTAGGATAACACACGCAGCACTAGGAGACTTGCTTTTTATCCTCCCCTTATCAGCCGTTATCGGCCTGGGCCAGTTATGCCAGGATTAGGCAGAGAAAGACTCCTGTATGTCTCCGAGGTGTAGGGTAATCCCCCCTTTCCCCCTTGCGCAGCATTGTTCATTGGCTGGGGGGATTGTGGGGAGAGGGGGAGGCCAGGAGAGATGCCCGGCGTTGGCGGGGGCATGAGGCCGGACATCGGGACTTGATGGGCCACGTCCTGCCATGTATACCTAGGAAATAACAGGGCGAGCAGTGCGCCTTGCATGGCCACGTGGCGACTGTTCCTAGTCACCCACAAGGGGCTGGCGGCCTTCTCCTGGCCTGGGAAGAAGAACACAAAGTTTGGGATCTGCCTCCCCCTTTCTTTCCTTCAATACAGACATTTGAGGCCAGTGGAGCGTCGCCCGGCCCCTACCCCTTGCCCAGTATTGGAGTGCTGGAACTCCCAGCTCCCACTTTGATCCCGGGGGAACGTGATGAGAGGCATCCAGGCTCCAAACAGACCCCCTTCCCTGGCCCAGCCATAACCCTACCCCTGCCCTGAGGAGGAGACGACCCCACAGAGCCCACAAAAGTTATGGAGCAGACAAATGGCAGAAGCCGAGGCGTGCAGATCGGAGAGCAGGTGCAACAGGCTGTCCGTCCTCTGTCCATTTCCTATCGGCAGATCTGCCCCTCCCCAACTCTGCAGGAGGAGGTTGCAAATTCCACCAGAGCCTCAAGCCTTCCCCGTTGATCCGCTTCCCCCTGACTGAGGCAGCAAAGACGATGAATCCCGTTGTCCCGCTCATCCAGTGAGCTGCAAGACTGGGGTGAGCTGGCCTAGCCGGGGGTGTAGAGACAGACACTGGTCCTGGTACGATGGGTGGGTGGGATGCCCGGCCGCCTCTCCATCCAGGAAAAGGAACTAGTCTCGGTGAAGAGGCTAAATGGACCAGCACATGGTGGGAGGGTGGGGGATGTTGATTCCACCCAAGCCCCTGTTCCAAATCCTCAACACAGTACATGCCCTAGCGTCCATTACCCTCAAGGTCCAGACTGGAGGGTGGGAAGGGAAGCAAGAAACAGGCCTCTGCTCCTGTGATCCCCTTGTGGAGCGGCTTGAGCACAAAGTCCTGACACCTTGGTGGTGGGGCAGCGAGCGCTCAGCCCTGCCCCCCACCCGCTCGCCGAGAGCTCGCGCCGGCTCCGAGGGGAAAGGAAAAACCAGCCGGTCACTCTTGCAAGAGGTGGACGGAGCTGGCAGGGAAGACGCCCGTCCTGGAGCCATCTCCTTCAATGAATCCGACCTGAGAGACAGGGCAGAAGGCAGCAGATGAGAGCCGAGAGGTGCCGAGGGGGCTCCCCACTCAAAAGGTGCAGGAAGGAGTTGGGGTGCCTGGTGTAGAGAGCTTAGGGGAGTGGGGGAGAGAAGTGTGAAGATTCACAGATATACAAGGCAGGGAATGGGGGTGGCCTTTGCACCCCAGGTGGGATCCTGAGACCACACATCTCTGCCCCCAATACAATTCCTAGCTAGGGGCTGTGAGGAGGGGACTGTGAGTGCATCAGCTCTCCCCCCCCAGGGACCAGAGTAGGGTTGCAACTTTCTAGTCGCACAAAACCGAACATCCTAGCCCCAACCCTGCCCTAAGGCCACACCCCTTTCCCGAGGCCCCGCCACCTGCTCACTATATTCACCTTC
This sequence comes from Malaclemys terrapin pileata, assembly GCF_027887155.1. NCBI lineage: Eukaryota > Metazoa > Chordata > Testudines > Emydidae > Malaclemys > Malaclemys terrapin. The sequence continues at coordinate 8,582,748 of NC_071526.1, read as the reverse complement.
CCTCCCTCACTTTCACTGGGCTGGGGCAGGGGGTTGGGGTATCTGGGGTGGGGCCAGAAATGAGGGGTTCAGGGTGTGGCAGGGGGTTCCGGGCTGGGGTAGGGAGTTGGGGTGTGGGAAAGGGTGAGGACTCCAACTGGGGGTGCAGACTCTGGGGTGGGGCTGGGGATGAAGGGTTTGGGGTGCAGGAGCGGGGCTCCAGGCTGGGGCCGAGGGATTCGGATTGCGGGAGGGGGCTGCGGGTTGAGGCAGGGGATTGGGGTACAGGAGGGTGCTCTGGGTTTGAGGGGGGAGCAGGGGGTTGGCGCATGGGCTTACTTTGGGCGGCTCCCGGTCAGCGGCGAGCTAAGGCAGGCTGCCTGCCTGCCCACCCTGGCACCATGATTCACACACCCTGGAAACAGCCAGCAGATCCGGGTCTTAAGCGGGGGGTGGGGGAGGAAGAGCCAGGAGGCTCCATGCGCTGCTCTTGCCTGCAGGCATCGTCCTCCCCCCACCTCCTATTGGCCGGTTCCCAGCCAATGGGAGTGCGGAGCCGGTACTCGGGGCGGGGGCAGCGCGCGCAGCCCCATGGCCCCCTGCCTAGGAGCCAGACCTGCTGGCTGCTTCCGGTGCCAGCCAGGCCAGGACTACCCTGCCTTAGCGCCGCAGCACCACCAGACTTTTAATGGTCCAGTCAGTGGTGCTGACCGGAGCCACCAGGATCCCTTTTCGAGCAAGTGTTCCGGTCGAAAACCGGACACCTGGTCACCCTAGACCAGAGGGGTCAGTGGAGATGGAAGCAGAAGCATCCCCTAAACATTCATCTAATGCCCCCTGGGCCCTGATCTAGCACCCTCCTAGGGGACCGGGACAGTACGAGAGCGGATCCCAGAGGAACAAGAGCCTCGGCCCCAAGGCTAGAACCCAGGGCCTGGGCTCCCCAGCCGGGGCCTAGCCCAGTAGTCCAAGGAGCCGCAGAGCAGCCGCACTCACCCAGGTCTGCTCATCCTCCTCCCGGGTCACCACGATCACCTCGCCCTTGGAGAAGGTCAGCTCCCGGGCCCTCTCCCCCTTGCAGTCCACCAGAGCCATCGCCCTCTTCTGCCTCACCTTGGCCTGCGCAAGCAAACGGCACATGTCTCCAGAGTCCTGGCTCAGGGAAACGCCTGCTGCTAAGGCTCCCCTCCCCACCCCCCACTATGCATTGCTCCAAGGCATCACCGGGTGGGGGGTGTCCATGGTGTGGGGGCACATCGGGTTAAAGAACCGTGCCCCTGCCTGCCCCCCACTTCCCCAGCCCAAGCCTCTTCCCCCCACCCACCTATCACTTCTTTCCCCTTTGCCCACTCCTCCCTGACCCAGCCTTTCCCAATCGGTTTGTAGCCACGGTAACAACTGTGCCCAGAAGATTCCCAGCTCAGCCTGTGGCCCTTGTAGCCAGGATTTCCACAGCCCCAGCGTAATGGGTGAAGCATCTGCTCCACAAGCCCCACGGCACATGGGGATTTTACTCCCTTTGAGGCGGTAAGTGCCCCAGCCTCATCCTCCAAGGTAGGCCCAGCAGGACCAGTTTCTCTCCTCCCAGGAGGCACGCAGCCGGCCACCAGCCCTTCGTTAACAAGCCACGCCCATCTGCAGGAGTGAGGACCAGCCCCAAACACCCCCCACACATCTGGAATCGCGGTGATGGCCACCATCTTAACGGACACATAGGAGAACTGAACCGGGGACCTCCGGATCTAAACCTGGGAGGGCAGGTCTACATTTACGAATTGACAGCATGGCTGGTGAGAGAGAGCTCTCCCCTCGGCTTAACAGCGCCACCTCCGCGACAGGCAGTCGCTGTATCGGTGGGAGACGCTCTCCTGCCAATATAGCACCGTACACACAGCGGGTTAGGTCAGTTTCACTACGTTGCTCAGGGAGGTGGATTTTTCACACCCGAGGGACGTCGTTCTACCAAAGTAAGTATGTGGTGTAGACCAAGCCGGAGTCTCTGCAACTTGGGCTAGAGAGAGAGAGATCCATATCCTCTGTAGATCAGGGACACGTAACATACACTGATCAGTGGGTTACAGCTGCACCCTTCACTCCAACAGGGAGCCCAAATCAGACAGGCAAAGCAGGGGGATGGGCACATACATTGGCGCGGGAGGGAGTGATCACAGGAAATTTCACAGCTGGCAAGGGAATGCGAGAGTAGCTGGAAAAAGAAAAATCAAAGCCACAGAGACGGGCAGTGGAGCCACAAAGAGACAGGGACCAGCCCCCTTCCCGTGTGACTTACCGGAGCAAACCTCCTGGGCATGGGTACAGGGGGAGTGTTCTGTACTGGACTCGGCGCCTTGCTGGAAGGCAAGTCCTCGGGGCAGCCCGAGCTTTGCGGGGAGATGGCCAAGCCGGAGGATTTCCCCACCGAGCCGCCGCTGATCCGCCGGTAAGACCGGGTGCTTTCTGAGCTGAGGGCAGAGGGGTGAGGGGTTGCTTCAAACCATCAGGAAGATGGGATGTGGTTTCCCACCCTCTCCCCCCACCACGAGACCCTAGTGGGCTCCCCCTCCAAAGCATGGACTTATTCTAGCCAATGGTTTCTTCCACAGAGCCCCCCGCCCCCACACTTTCCCCTCCACAATGGCTTTTTCTCCCCTCCTTCAACCCCAGCTCCCCACTAAACAGCACCAGCTGCAGGACTGCACAGCAGTGCCGGGGTCAAACAAGCCGCCCGGTGGGACGTTATTGACAGAATCTATAACTGTATAGATCACTGTTGCAACCACTGTTATATATTTGCAGCAAATGTTGTACAAAGGTTGTCGTGTAAGGGATCTATGGAAAGGTTATGATTTTCTGATTATGCCATCTGTATGTGTGTATCATGTTTGTAGTTGAAGTTACGAATATTGGCTCTATACTGTCTGTATTTCAAACTTGTTGTATGCTTCTGGGTGACACCCCAGACAATTTAGCGTCAGCTCTGCCTAGCCTGCTTGATGGCCCATTAAGGGCCATCAGAGATACAATTGACCCATTGAAAGAAGGCAGATACACCTTGTGACTCAGCAAGGTATGCAGGGACATGCCTACGGACAGAACTCTAAGGTTTTTTCTTGCCATGTGCCCAAATGCTTGTATTTGGAACAAAGAAAGACTATAAAAAGCAGCTACCTCATCTCCATCTTGTCTTCAATCCTGTTTCATACCTCTGGAAGATCTTTGCTGCCTACCCTGAAGCTTTGAACAAAGGACTGATGACCCATCCCAGCTGGGGATGTATTCCAGAGACTTGATTTGAACCTGCAGTTTATTCTCTCTCTGTTACAAGCCTGACCCAAGAACTTTGCCATTACTGTATAACACGGATTCCATTTAACCAATGTTAGCTCTCATCTCTATCTTTTTCTTTTATCAATAAACCTTTAGATTTTAGATTCTAAAGGATTGGCAACAGCGTGATTTGTGGGTAAAATCTGATTTGTATATTGACCTGGGTCTGGGGCTTGGTTCTTTGGGATCGAGAGAACCTCTTTTCTTTTACTTAGCCTTAGATGGAGTTTACCACCAGCTTTGGGCTGCATTCCCAAGCAACCCGACTCCAAGAAGACCCGGTCCCGGCGCGCCGGGGGCCGCTACCGGCCTCACACCGTCCACGGGCACCTCTTAACAAGAGGGCGTGAAACCGTTAAGAGGTGCCCGTGGATGGTGTGAGGCCGGTAGCGGCCCCCGGCGCGCCGGGACCGGGTCTTCTTGGAGTCGGGTTGCTTGGGAATGCAGCCCAAAGCTGGTGGTAAACTCCATCTAAGGCTAAATACTGGCACGAGACCGATAGTCAACAAGTACCGTAAGGGAAAGTTGAAAAGAACTTTTCTTTTACTGGGGTATTGGTTTTCATAACCATTTGTCCCCATAACGAGTGGCACTGGTGGTGATACTGGGAAACTGGAGTGTCTAAGGGAATTGCTGGTGTGACTAGTGGTTAGCCAGTGGGGTAAAACCGAAGTCTTCTCTGTCTGGCTGGTTTGGTTTGCCTTGGTGTGCAAAGAAACCCCAGCCTTGGGCTGTAACTGCCCTGCTCTAAGCAATTTGTCCTGAATTGACATTCTCAGTCGGGTCCCACCAGAACCAGCTTCGTTACACCAGGGGAGCGATAGGGCTGAATATTTGCAAGGATATGGAAGTTGCACGGACACAGGGTTTCGCCCGTTTCGTCCCTTTCCCGTGAAGAATTCCCCATGTGGCGGAAAGGCATCCAAGGGCCAAACCCTGGATCGTTTGGCCCTTGGGGTGCAATTTGGGCTCCTCCTGAGCTGATCAACGCCATCACATCTAGCAGGTTGTGCAACCCCCCCTCCCCCCCGTCAATGGTGCAAAACCCTGCCGAGGTAATCCAACACCTCTCCCGCCACTGGGGGGCGCTCCTATCCCACAGGGGGTCCACTTCCTACCTGAACTTGACTGGGGTTATCTGCCCCTGTTCCGGCGACGTCCCAGCGGCAGGCTGCTGGGCTGTTGTCTGATTGGTCTCCGACGTCCTCCGCTGGCTGCCACTCTCGGTCTCTGAGCGGGTTTCCCAGTAGACTGTGCGTCTGGCTTCCGGGGGGCTTCGAGAGGTGGACGGCGGCCGGGAAGCACAGCCGTCCAAGGTGCTGGGAGCGCTGGATGTGGACAGGTGTCGGCAGGCAGGTGCCTCTGACGACGCAGAGAACTGGGGCTCGGAGGCCTGACGCGGGAGCTCTGGGCGATCTGGGAAAAGAGGGTACGGGAGATCAGGAAGTGATGTGCCCCAGCAGAGAGCTCCCCATGCGTTTGCTTGACCTTTGAGTGCCCCGCGGTTTTGATTTCCCATTGGGGAGCGGAGTCATGGCACTCGTGGCCTGCAGAGCTCTGTCTGACCTGGCTTGGCCATTCCTGGAAAAAGAACCAGCCGGGACCTTCTCCCCAGCCCTGAACCTCCCCCCAAACCTCAGCTGTATTTGGGACACAAGAGAACTAACATCCCTGGTTATTCTCCAGTGTCCGGGCTGCCTCCACCCGTCCTGGGCCAGCTGGTCCCAGAGTCCCACAGGCCTGAGGCAAAGCAGAAAGCTTGGCTGGAGGATAAATCCTGTTCTCAATAGGGACGGATCTTCAGAGCTTTGCTCTCACCAGCGCTATCGACCTCCCTTGGCCTGGCTGAGCGGGGGACAAGCTCACCTGCTGGGCTCTGCCCCGGTTTGGTTCTGGAGCCACCTCTGGTTGGGTTTTTGATGGGCAGCGGTGGGGGGATCTCCTCGCTCTGTGACCGCCGCTGGATGGGCCGCGAGGGGACCAGGATGGTCTCGTAGGTCTTGTTGCTGATGTCCATGCCAATGCAGCTCCACCGGTTCTGGGGGACGAGGGCGGGCTGGCCCGTAGTTGGGGACGACGTGGACTTGAAGGATCGCTGCAGCGGGCTCAGCTGGATGGGGGTGGAAAAAACAACCACTGCTTCCTTGCTGCTGCCCAGAGACCCTCAGCAAAACCACCCCTCTCAGGAGCTTGGTGCCCATCAGGTAGGTGCTCAGCATAATCACCTCCCCACTATGTTAAAGGAACCTAGCTTCTGCTGCTCTTTGTCCGGCCATCCAGGTGCCGGGTTCCTCCGCTGCTCTTGGCTTGACGTGGCAATGTGCAGGGCTAGTGCGCAAGCCAGAGAGCCAGGCTGGTTTTTGGGAAAGTTTGGATCCTGGTTCCCATGAAGCCAGCCAGCTCTGCAACAGATTGCACTGTGGGGTGGGGGGACATCTCCTTTATTTGCTAGGAAAGGGAACTCTTAAGAAGTGGAAGCCCTGGTTTGCATTTGCTGATTTTGTTTTGCAAGGTAACCATTTGTTTCGATCACTCGCTCTTGTTTCCAGGGGGGAAATCTCCGTTCTCTCTCTCAAATAAACCTGCTTTGGTTCCATTACACGTTGCGTGTGTGAAACAGGGGCAGTGGTTTAAGGTTAAAAACTAAGGCCCCCTGCTCTCTGGGGGCAGAGCGTCTGGGATTCCTGCGAGTAGCCAGCGTCAGGGGCTGGGTGTCACAGTCAAATGCTTCTAAGGGGACTCGGGTGCCCGGCGAGGAATGCTCGAGAGGCTGGTGGCAGTTACCACCAGCAAGATTCCCTCACGCTAGAGGCAGAGGAGTAACGAAGGGACTCTCACTGCTGGGGACCCCAAGACCCGCCACGAGGGTAGGAGTCCCGCTTGCCCCTGTAGGGAGGTGGCCCTGGGCCTGGCAGGAAGGGCTCTGCCCATCCCAGAACCCCAGCCTGGCGGAGGCCAGGGACGCACGCACACGCTGCTCGGGAGAGCAGTACCTTCTCCTCCAGCTCCTCCTCGCTGTCGTAGGCGTATTCCTGAGAGGCCTCCCAGTTGTACTCCAAGTGCACCTGCAGGTTTAGCTTCCCGGCCTGTGCCTGCTCAAGCTGCCAGAAATTTGGGGTGCGAGGGGAAGATTCAGCTCCTCGGCAGAGCCCTGATCCTCTCCCATCCTGCATGCCCCCGACCCATCCCTCCCCCACGGCACAGTACCCCCAAACTTGCCTCCCTTCTCTGCCCCGTGGCAGGAGTCATCCAGGCTCGACAGCAGGGACCCTGCTTCCTCCCATCTCCAGCCCGGGAAAGGACCTTACCCCACATTCTGCCCACCTCCATCCTTGCCCCGTCCCAAGCACCTGTTCCCCACCCCGACAGCAGATCCCCTTCCCCCTCCCCCCGCAGCAACCGGCCTACGTTACCGTGAACACAAAGCGCTCGACCTACCAGCTCTTCGCACTCGAGGTGTTTGTGCCTCCTTGCTACGTCCAGGGCCGTCTCGCTTGCTGCATTCACTGCAGAGGAGGCCAGGGATGAGTTACCAGGGCCCCTCCTGCAAGAGCACCCCTCGCTCTCGCCCCCCCAGCACAAAGGGATGCCCAACGCAGATCAGTGAGCACCAAAGCCCCATTGAGCCACCGCTCCCTGAATCAGAGAGGGCCCCAGATCTGACCACCAGGCTCAGGGCCGTTTCTGTGCTTGGACTGTCGTCCGGAGACGGCGGGCAGGATTAAACCAGCCTGCACCGAGCCCAGCTCTTCTGCACCCCCATAACACACTCCAGTGAGTGGGTAACTGCATGAGTTTGCTCCTGCTCCGTTCCACGCAGCCTTGGGGTCAATAACTAAAACCAGTCAGGAAACGAGTTTCACGTCCCAGGAGAATTTGAGATTTTGTTAAAAAAAAATTCCCCACCCCGAATCAAGGGGGAAGGGGGGGGGGGGGGGGTTGAAATCTCAAATTTCCACAGACTGAAAATCCAAAAAAATACTTCAGATTGGATCAAGAGAAATGTTTCGATTCTCTTTCGAGCTTTTTATAAAAAGGTGTTTGCTTTTTTTTAAAATGCAATAAACTAACTTAAATTTCTGAACAAAATAGGCACCAGGACCCGAAAAACGGAATTTGGTTTTAAATGATAAAAGGCGATGTTTCAACTTTCAAAAAAAAAATTTTTGAAACAAGAACGTCATCGAAACCGTCCCTTTCCCACGCCCCGTTTTGGTTTTGACCAATTGTCATTTGCCAATGAAAAGGGGTTTTGCTGAAAAATTCCTGCCCAGCTCCATAAATAAGCCTCGTCTCTCTAGATGATCTGGGGGTCCCTTCTGTCCCTAAACTCTATGACTCTGTAGAATGGGCCAGAATCGGATCCCCAGCTCTGAGCAACCTTCCCACCCTCAACAGGTGTGGAGGAAGCTCCCTAAAATGGAGGGCGCTAACGGCATCCGAACTCTGGCCCCGCCTCTTCCCCCCCAAGGCCCCGCCCTGCCTCTTCCTTCCCCTCCCCAGGCCTTGCCCCCCCCCCCCCCCCAACTTGCTCCTCTCCACCTTCCCCTCCCCCCCACCCCCCATCGCTTGCAGACGGTAAAAAGTGATGGGACTATGGCCCCCTGGCTCCCCCTGTTCCAGCAACCCTGACCCTCAAACTACGTCTCTGGATCTGAACTTCATGGCTCAGACCCACCTCCCATGTAAACATTTTCCCCTATTCTCACACGTTCACACAAATCGCCACGATACTGTTTAAATCCTTTACTATTAACATCAATTTAAATGGAGAACGGATGTTTGTGTGGTCAGCATTCCCTTCCGCAGCTGGGTGGTCCAGGCCAGGATTTAGAAACACCCTGTCTGGCGGGAAATAGGCAGCACAGGCTAGAAATTAAAGCGCCAGAGAGCACCACAGGGTCTGTCTGTGTCCTGCAGCCTCACTAAAGAATCTCCTGTATGGTCATTCCATCGGAGTCCTGGCTAACACGCGAGATACGATCAGGGCTTGTCTACACCCCAAACTGTACCTCTGTGACAATAATGCTGTAGCAATGTGGTCGCTGCAGTCATCCTGGTATAAAAGGCGTTCACGCCAGCCTAGCCGTTCCTCTTCCCAAATCGGAATAAGCTATACCGGTGTAACGGCACTGGGATACTGATATAACTGCGTTCACACGAAGAGTTGGATCAATTGGGCTATTTTGGTTAAAAAAAAAAAAAATCATACCCCAATCTGAAATAGTTCAGCGGGTACCAGAATTCTGGATAGGCCCAACTTCGGGACTTGTTGATATACACAATTTTAGCTAGTCCAGTATATTTAAAGCAGGACAAGCCTCATAGTGTGGACGCACTTATACCTGTACAGATGCGATCATACTGGTCCTCTACAAGAAGGGGGATAAGCTGGACCGGCATAAGGCACCTCTATACCAGTATCACCATGCTAGGGGTTGTACTGGTCTAATTATGTCCCTACAAATATCATATCCCTAATAGTATTAAACCAGTACAACAAGTGCAGGTAGACCAATTTTAGTGCATGTCTCCCTCACTCACACAAAGTCTTCACTTCAGAGTTAACGCAGGTGATCAGCACCCGGGCTAGCTTAACCTGGGGTGTGAGCAGCCTCACTGCAAAGCCCTGCCCGAGTTACCGGGTACATCTTCACTGCAATACAAGGCCCATGGCCTGGCCGTGGCTGGCCCGGGTCAACTGACTCAGGCCCATGGGGCTATAAAAATCACAGTGTAGACATTAGGGTTCGAGCTCTGAGAGGACCCAGCAAGGGAGGGATAGCTCAGTGGTTTGTGCATTGGCCTGCTAAACCCAAGGTTGTGAGTTCAATCCTTGAGGGGGCCATTTAGGGATCTGGGGTAAATATCTGTCTAGGGATTGGCCCTGCTTTGAGCAGGGGGTTGGATTAGATGACCTCCTGAAGCCCCTTCCAATCCTGATAGTCTATGATTCTAAGGGGGGAGGGTCTCCGAGCCTGGACTCCAGCCCGAGTGGGAACGTCTACACTGCTATCTTTAGCCCCATAGCATGAGCGCCGAGTCAGTTGAGCCAGTCTCAGATTGGTTGGTGCGAGGGTATTCTTTGCAGTGTAGACGCAACCTGCGACTTCTGGGAGCACATCCCATGGTTCTTTATCCTGCAGTAAGCTGAGCCGCTCTACCATTCTTTCCCTGGGAACTGTGGGAGAACTTGTCTGCCCTTCTAGGCACATGGGGGCAATTGTGGGAAGGCATTGGAGGACTCTTAGCACTCCAGGGGGTTAGCCTGCATCCATATTGCAAAGTGGGAAGGTTACCCTTCCAGCCTGAGGGAAAGGAGTGCCTGGGCTAACCCACCCCCAGGTGGGCCAGAGAGCCTGGGTTTAAAGCATACTGAGGTCAGAGGGGTGTGTGTGTGTGTGTGTGTGTGTGTGTGTGTGTGTGTGTGTGTGTGTGTGTGTGTGTGAGAGAGAGAGAGAGAGAGAGAGAGAGAGATAACACCCAAGGAAAAAGCCGCAGCTAACTGTGAAGTGAAGACACAGCCATATATTACAACTCACCAAATACACACACTCCACAAAGCAAGCCGCTCGGTCATTAACCTCTAGTCTAATCAATGATTAAAAAAGAAACCAAAATAAAAAAGTGACGCTGAAGGGGAACAGCAAAACTCCGTAAATGTTTCTAAGTCGACAATATTGAATGAAGTGCAAGGTATTGTAAAAGTGGCATTAACTAAATGCTAAGTGACTGAATTGGGAATAATGACATTAGACCAGTGCTGAAATTAAATGAGGAATTGATTGAAAAGAGTCCTATTAAATTCAGAACACCACAATACAAGACCGATCACTGCATAATAGCCTTTAAAGGTTTTACAGTGATTTAAGTCAATTAAAAGTTTAAAAACTAAGAAATGTTCCAAAACTGGTTGTGACTAGGTGGTAAATATGGGTTAGCGTCTCTATTACACACACAAAACCAGTTTGACCTGGTTCTAATGTGTAGAGAAGGATTATGCATAACCTGTTAGAATAAAAACGAGGAATCATTGTAGTGGATAGGGCACTGGACATGGAGTCAAGAGACCCAAGTTCTATTCTGCCATGGACCTGCTCTGTGCCTCAGTTTCCCCATTTGTATCACAGAGATAATGCTACTTATCTCCTCCCTGTGCACTGTATTCCTTAGTTAATAAGGTGCATGAAGACCCTCCGATGGAAGGTGCTGTGTTAAGCACAAGATAATCTTTGTAGTTTTTCCAGTCTCCCTGCAGGGTGGAATGTGTATTAAGACAAGAGACAGAGGAAGGATGATCTAGTGGTTAAGGCATTAGCCTGGGACTTGGGAGACCTGGGTTCTATTCCCGGCTCTGCTACAGACCTTGGGCAAGTCATTTCCCTGCTCTGTGCCTCAGTTTCCCCACCTGTAAATTAGAATACCAGGACTTCCCCTACCTCACAGAGCTGTTATGAGGACAAATACATTACAGATTTTGACACTCTCAGATACAACAGTAATGGGAGTCAGATAAGGACCTAGGACAGAGAGCTAGACACCGGCTGGCCCCGGCCCCTTTGTTCTTCCATAACATTTTTCGGAGCAATCCAGATAGCCCCATTTTAAAATCTGTTCCGATTTCCCTCCTCCCACCACAATTCCATAGGGCTGGAGCATCGCATGGCTTCCCCCCCAACCTCCCTCTGGCTGCGCTCCTTGCCCCGTCTACCCCACGTTCCCTACCTGTGTTTATGGCAGCTTTCCCTTTCAGCAGCAGCTTGAGGCAGTTGGGCTGGTTGTACTGAGCACTGTAGTGCAGAGCCGTGTTCCCATCCGGAGTTGCCTTGTCCACGTTCCCCCTGCACAGTCAGGCAAAGGCAGTTGAAGACGCAGGCAGCAGCAAAGAACATCTCCCACCAGAGAGACAGCGCTGTCTAGTTGGGGGTCTGGGAGTCAGGAGATGTGGGTTCTATTCCCAGCCCTGCCACTGACCCGCTTGAACTTGAGTACATCACTTCCCCACTCTGTGCCTCAGTTTCCCCATCTCTAAAATGGGGAGAAGGCTCCTGACCTGCCTCTTATGGGGGATGGGAGAATCAGGGACACTGAGATCCGTGTATGAAAGGTGCGCTGCCAGTCAACAGCAGTGAGATTTTTGTTCCCACACAGGGGAACTATGTCAAGAGAGTCCTTCTCCCTCCCCAGTTCCTGACAACATCGTTGTTCTCCAAATTCCTTCTAGTCCGGCTTCAGCCTTCTCATGCTGAGAACGAGGAGCACGGAATTCCAGCTGGGGTCACATGAAGAGCAATTACCTCTGTGCTCCATTGTAGAATACGGCCATGGAGCCAGCCCATAATTACACAGGCCAGTGGACAGCTTACTGGATAGACCTTATGACAGGTCTCTCTTCCACCACCCCCAGTTTCTAGAGATCTCCCCCTTCCCTGCATTATCATCTGCCTTTTGGATTAGTCCCTCCCCCCGTGATTTGTTCTAAATCAAATCTCTTATTTTCTGCCCCAATTTCTAACCTCCCTTGGTACTTTTGCATTAATCCTCTGTCCTTGCAATTCCTCCCATGTTAGGGTCAGCTGCAAATCCCACCAGCTTTCTGATTAACTGCCTTCAAATGCAGGTGATGAAGGCCTGAACCCAGTGGAGAATACACCTCCAGCAGCACAGTGGGTCTCCCAGGCAGGAGAGCTCTAAATCACATGGATTTTTTGTGTGGAGCCTCCCCTCCCAGTGTTGACCAGGCCTGCACCTGCTTAACTTATGAGACCTGACATGTTCCCAGCCCAAGATGCTATGGATGTCAGCCTGCCGCCTGTCACCTGCCCTCCTCCGTGGGTGAGGCTTACCCATTCTGAATGATGAAGTCCACCAGCGGGAGGGAGGACTTGTCTGCATAACGCACAGCCAGGTGAAGAGCCAACTCACCCTGGTCCTGTCACAGGGGGAGGAGAAGCAACATTAACCCTCTCTCCACTACAGCGCAGCTTGGCATGGCACATTCAGCTCACAAGAGAACATAAGAACGGCCATACTGGGTCCATCTAGCCCAGTATCCTGTCTTCTTACAGTGGCCAACGCCAGGTGCCTCAGAGGGAATGAACAAAACAGGCAATCATCAAGTGATCCATCCCATCATCCGCTCCCAGTTTCATGCAGTCAGAGGCTAGGGACATCCAGAGCATGGGGTTGCATCCCTGACCATTTTAGCTAATGAAGAATAGATCCTCCATGAACTTATCTAATTCTTCTTTGAGCCCTGATCGGGCAGCGTCCCAGTAGGGGTTGTGGGTTTGATGGCCACTCATCTCCTGAGAACCCTGCAGAAGACGTGTCCTCAACCCCAGAGATGAGGAGGAACATCTGGTGTCGCTTAGCATCAACTGCCGAGGCAAGGGACAGCAGTAGGGTTACCATACGTCCGTTTTTTCCCGGACATGTCCGGCTTTTTGGTAATCAAACCCCCGTCCGGGGGGGGGGGGAATTGCCAAAAAGCCGAACATGTCTGGGAAAATACCGGCCGGGTACTTCCCCTCCCGGGCTCCAGCTGCTCTGCTCTGGCGGCTGGGGTCTGGAGGCAAGGGGGCTGCCCGAAGCTGGAGCGCTCGGGCAGCTCAGCTCTTAAACAGAGCCGAAGAGTCAGGGGAGGAGCACAGCAGCCGGAGCCCGGGAGGGGAAGTGCCCGGCTGGGGGCACAGGGTCCGGAGGCAAGGGGGCTGCCCGAAGCCCGAGCGCTACCGGCTTCACGGTTTGCTGGGCAGCCTCCAGACCCTGCGCCCCCGGCTGGGCACTTCCCCTCCTGGGCTCCAGCTGCGCTGGGGAAGCGCCGGCCAGGGGCACAGGGTCTGGGGGCTGCCCGGCAAACCATGAAGCCGGTAGCGCTGGGGCAGCCCTTTTCGCCTGGCTGGGAGGGAGGAGGGGGAGTTAGGGCTGGGACTTTGGGGAAGGGGCGGGGAATGGGCGGAGTTGTGGCAGGGCCAGGGGTGGGAAAGGGGCGGGTCCAGGGCCCTGTGGAGTGTCCTTTTTTTTTATTTTTTAAATATGGTAACCCTAGACAGCAGGATCCAAAGGAAATCCTGCCCGGGCCGTCTCAGCTGTGAGCTGCTCAGAAGGGCTGGTGGAAAATTTTCCATTGAAACCATTTATCAGCGGAAAATTGGATACTGAGAAAATGAAAATTTCCCCTGAAAAGTGTCTGTTTTCAAGAGAAAATTTTCAATATTTCATCACACAAGCCAAATGCTCGAAAAAGTGAAGATTTCAGTTCAGACAGCCTGCTGCGGTGCCTCTTGGGAATGTTAGTCTGGTTTCTTTAGGTCATCGTTCTCCTCTATAAGCCAGGTTTCCCAGCTGAACTACATATCCCATGATGCATCATCAGAGTCCCCGGCCATGGTGCAACTGCCTCCACTTGCTATGAGATAGGCCCATGATGCATCATGGGAGAACGGAGCCTGAGCAGGGAGCCCAGCCTATGGAGGAGAATGGGAGCAGGAGGCACTCAAAGTACAACTCCCATGAGGCACCACGGCAGCATTTCAGAATCAAAATTTCAGTTTTCAATTTTTCCCCCCACCAAACAATTGAACTTTACAATGGAAAATTTCAAAACAACATGATTTTCCCCCCCCCTTTAGTCAACATTTTCCAAAGCCCATTTTCCCACCGGCTCGAATGCTCAGATCAAACCAAGAACATCAGCATTCGCACGTCACTTCTTCACAATGCTACGTAGGCAGGAACTCACCCCCCCAGCAGCCCCGTTTGTGATGGGACTCTCGATCCCCAGCTCACCTGCAAGGCCCCTCTCCCGTCCACATTTCAGGCCCACTTCTGCTGTGTTGCTTATAGTGAACCTAATTGACTTGTATAAGAGTCAACAACAGAACTGTTTCCTGTCCCCTAACCTGTCTGTTTGTCCATTCTCAGCCTCTGACCCCCTCGGGGCAGAGCCTGTCCCTTTGCACGTGTTTGGAAAGCCCCAAGCACACAGCAGGCCCCAACAGAAATGGCTAATACATGGCAGAAGAAGTACTTGGGGATCCTTGGGCGGAAGTTAGAAGAACCTGTTTCACCTTTCAATGACCCTCCTGCTCGGCCCCTGAGCTCCTGGCCCGGGAAGCTAGCCCCCGGCCCCTCCCCTGCTGTTCCCCCCTCCCCGCAGCCTCAGCTCACTGCACCGCCGGCGCAATGCTCTGGGCGGCGGGGCTGTGAGCTCTTGCCGGGCAGTGCAGCTGCAGAGACGGGGCCTTACCCGGTGCCCTGTGCTGCGCACTGGCTGGCTCCAGCTAGGCGGCGTGGTTGCCTGTCCTGGTGCTCTGGAGGGGTGCGGCTGTATTGCCGCCAGCTACCGGTGCTCCAGGCAGCGCGGTAAGGGGGCAGGGAGCAGAGGGGGTTGGATAGAGAGCAGGGGAGTTTGGGGTGGTGGTCAGGGGGTGGGGGTGTGGATAGGGGGCAGGGTGGTGGTCAGGGGGCGAGGAACAGGGAGGTTGAATAGGGGCAGAGGTCCCTGGGGGGCAGTCAGGAATGAGAGGAGGGGTGGATGGGGCAGGGGTCCTGGGGGGGCTGTCAGGGGGCATCAGAAAGGGGGCGGGGGCTGGGCCACACATGGCTGTTTGGGGAGGCACAGCCTCCATACAAACACGATGTGGCCATCAGGCCAAAAAGTTTGCCCGCCCGTCTTAACCTGACCAGTTCCCTGCCATTGCAGGGGCCTTGGGTATTGGTGGCACCTTGGTCTCTCCTGTTCTCTGCCTGTGGCATGCACCAGTTTAGTTTCCTGAGGACTGAAATGCTTTGGGCTTAACACAGGGGCGTCTGGGCCATATTTAATGGCTTGCGATATACAGGAGGTCAGACTAGACGATCAGAGGGTCCCTTTTAGCCTGAGACGCTATGAAACTCAGCTAAGCCAGCGCTGCAGCAACAGGGTTTAGCTGGCAGGGTCTGTGAGCCGCACCGCAGCATGGAGATGGGGTCACAGCTGGCGTCAAGCATGAATCTCACTGATTGTAGAACTCAGCCAGTGCGGTGAGAGTGACCCCTTGCAGGATGGCGCTGCCAGCCAGCACCATTTATGGTTTGCATAACCGTAGCACCTAGGAGCCCAAGGCATGGACCAGGCCCCCAATGTGTTGGGCAAACGCAGAACAAACATGGTCACTGATGGCTTCTGCCCCGGACGGCTGATAATCCAAGTACAAGACAAGAGACGGATCCAGACATGCAAGCAATGCTCACCTGGCTGTCGGGGCTAGCCAGGGGTTTTGCTAGTTCGTGCCCCTCCGCAAAGGCTTGTAACAAGGCAAAGAGATCCCGGTTGCGAATGGCTTCCCAGAGCCGGTGCGGCTCATCCCTGCCGGCTTTCTGGACATACTTGCGCTCCATGTATTTGGCCACGATATATTCTTTCCTGGCGCTCCTGCGGGCGGGAGGGAGGGAGCAGGGTCAGCGAGGTCACACCCACCCACCCAGCCTTGCTGCAGATTCCTGAGCTGAGACGAAGTCAGCACGCCGGTCCAAACAGATCTCTCTCCCCCCACCAGAAAGGAAAGGCGTGGCTGGCCCTGCAGCACTGCTAGAGAGAGACCGTCACCTCTGGACTGACTCCTCGGGCTGGTAAATTTTGGACAGGGAGCACAGGGGCAAAGCAAGAGTAGGAAATACACCTCCGGACAAGGGATGAGACAGCAGGTAGGGTTTGGAGAAGCTATTTGCTGATGGCCCCACCTCAGGGAGCGTGCAAGGATGTTTTGTGCCCTAGGCAAAACTTCCACCTTGCACCCCCTCCCCTCCGGCAGCAGCTCCCCCCCTCCGCCCTGAGGCCTCCCCCCCCCACCCGCAGCAGCTCCCCCTGGCTCAGGGAGCCGTGCGGCAGCTCCCCGCCCCAGCTCACCTCTGCTCCGCCTCCTCCCCAAGCACGCTGTCACTGCTCCACTTCTCCCACCTCCCAGGCTTGCGGCGCCAATCAGCTGTTTGGCGCCGCAAGCCTGGGAGGAAGAGAAGCAGAGCGGGGCGGCGTGCTCAGGGGAGGAAGTGGAGCAGAGGTAAGCTGGGGCGGGGAGCGGTTTCCCTGCGTGCTGCCCCCCTCCCCCCGTTACTTGCTGCAGGCGGCCCTCCCCCAGCTCCCTCCGCCTAAATGCCAACAACAACCGGGGCGGCCAAAGATCCGGCCGCTGCCTAAGGACCCGAAATGCCGCCCCCCAAATGCTAGCACACTAGGTGACCTATGGGTTGCCCTGCCCCACCTAGAGGAAGGTGCCACCTCCACCCTCCTCCCAAGCGAGCCCATGAGAGCGAGCAGGTCTGGGCCTGACACACACCCCCTCATGAGCTCGCTCCCCCGTGTCTTACTCACATATCGCTGCTTGACGAAGGCTTCAGATTCCCCTGCGCCGGCAGCGTGGCCTCCATGATTTCGTTAAACCGGGCATTTCCGATACTGACCGCCAGCTACGAACGAGAGGGGGAAAACCAGCCCCATAAGCACAGGTGCTTCTGTGCCTGGGAGCCCCGTGGCTTGACTTGCCCGCCGGTTAGTAGCGGTTTGCGTCACACCCCGGAGAAAGGAGAAACGCCAAGAGAAAGAAGCTAAAGAAAAACTATAACGGATACATCCGTCCTTCACTAGAGACGGGTTGAGGCCAAGCCACATTTCAGGGCCGGAGTCAGGAGAATTTGAGAGAGGACCTTGCAAGATCTCTGCCCTCTAGAACGATGGGAACCTTTGAAATCTAGTCGGAGTGTCACAGAACAGACCGGCTCACGAGCTGGGCTGCGCGAGGCTTAGCTTTCATGGCCACGCCTGTGAATCTGGGGCTCTGATGAAGGGGACGGAGCATTAAGGAGAAGCGGAAAAGAGGAGGAAGGAGCTGGAGGTCCCTTACGCACAGGAGCCGCTTACCAGCAGTTCGGAGGTGCTGAGAACGTCCAGGGTCAGGGACTGTATGCGGGAATAGTGCACCCCCAGCTCCCGGTGAATGCCCGAGCACTCAATACACGTCAGGATGCCCAGGTTGATGGAGAGCCACGTGGGATCTGCAAGGAAGCAGTACAGGCCCAGTGAGCGATTGTGACAGCCCCCCGGCGGCACATCCTTCCCCGCATCCCTGCCTGACCCCTGCACTCTGGCACCTCCTGGCCCGTTGCAGGTCGGCCGCTTAGTCCTTTTCTACCCAGATCTCCCTATGGCATCACTGGAGAAATCCCTCACCTCCGGCCTTGTCCCAGGATCGCCACCCCTCCCGGCTGGCATCCAGCTTCCAACAACAGCCGGGTGTGAATGCTCACAGGCTCATGCCGTGTCCAACTAGACCACAGAGACGGCGTGTGCATCCCGGTCGGAGCCAGCCACAGGTTAAAGCCACAAGGCAAAGCGAAGCTCACAATGCCAGTGATGTGACCAGTGCCAGGCTAAGGGCACCAGGCCCATGCACGCTCCGAGGCTGCCCCTTGCAACAGCGTCAGAGTCCCCCCATCACCGACCTACCTGGGGCCCCGCAGTCACAGCACTGCTTGTTGCCTGGCATGCCCTTCACCTCGCCAATGACCAGCTTGGTGAGCTCCTGCAGGCCAGCGTCTGTCACGCCCCCGGCGGAGGCCGCACAGCCGCTCGGGTCACCCTTGAAGGCGTTGCTGAGAGCTTCATCCTTGCTGTTCTGGAGCACGGACACCCAGCTGGCCAGGGAGGGGGAAGAGGGGAGACTTCAGACAGGGACCCCACAGCGAGGGACAAGTGGAATGGAAACCGAGGGAGGGATCACGGGAGGAAGAGAAACAAAAAGACTTTCTAGGCTAGAGAAACAGTACGGTGGGTAACAGGGCCCTGCCTCTGCACTAAGCTCCTATCTTGAGCACAGAGGGCACCATAATAACAAACAACAATCCTGAGCTCATATATAGCCTAGTTCCTCAGCAGATCTCAAAGCGCCTTGCGAAGCAGGACAGTATCATTATCTGCCTTTCATACGGGGGAAACTGAGGCACAGAGCAGGGAAAGTAACTTGCCCAAGGTTACCCAGCAGGCCAGTGGCAGGGCCAGGAACAGAACCCAGGTCTCCTGACTCCCAGGCCGCTGCGCTACCCACTAGACCCCGCTGCCTCCACACTGCAGAGTGAGGACGCAAGGTGCTCCCGACCTGCAGGGGCCAAGCACAGTGTCTTCACACGTGGCACTCACCACCTCTGTGGGCCCCAGGAGCCAGACAGCAGGCACAGGATGCGAACCTACAAAGCAGATCATCCTGCCATGGGAATGGAGGGCCCTGTATTCTGCAGTGGTGAAAGGGGCCCCCAAACTCAGTGCAACGTTCTGGCTCGCACATCTGTGCCCCCCTGCTCTGTGGGCAGAAGCCCGACTGCTCAATTATGTCTCAGAGCCCCAATCCTGATGCCAGCCAATGCAGAGTCTGCTGGATCTCAAATGGGCGGGGCCTGTTCCTCCACATTTGCATATGCAGAGGAGGCAGCGGTCCTGTTCTCTCCTGCAAGGCCAGTAGCCATTCCCACTCAGGGAAAGGGAAGGATGGGCGGAGAGGACGGTTGCTGTCACTTACACAACACACTCTTGTTCATCCTCAGCCTGGAAGTGGTACGTCCGGTTATCTGCAAGGAGGGGGAGAGGGGACAGGTGAAAGGGATGCTTTCAATATCTGGGAAAGCCCATGATCTCTGGCCAAGTCAGAAGCACAAAGCCAGCTGCTTCAAGAGGCTGGATAATTTTAGCAGGACGATCTATGCAGCATTGTGAAATAAAGCTTTTGACTTGTACTTCTGGAGACCTGGTTCAAATCCAGCCTTGGACCACAAGTGTCATGGTAGATCTCACCTCACTCCACAGGGGACATTTACACTCATTACTTAAGGATCCTATGATAAGCACCCTCCACTTGGAGGAGGCCTGGAATTAAAAAAAGGGGCAGGAGGAGGGAGAAGGGTATCTATATCTCAGGAGGGCTGAGATGCATTGGTAGAGCTGTGGGTGAGCAGAATCCGAGAATATACAGGGTTGGAAGGGACCTCAGGAGGTCATCTAGTCCAACCCCCTGCTCAAAGCAGGACCAGTCCACAACTAGATCAGAATCAGAATAGCTGGGATGTAGGTGAGGAACGAAGGCCATTTCAGAGCTGGGAGAACTTTGCACAGAGCTCAGTTACGCTAGTCCTGCCTCTAGCCTGCGATGGCCATCTCTGAGTTTGCACCCCAGTTAAAAATACACCTTCCCTGTTCTCTTTACAGGATAACTCTGATAACCAGGTACTGCTCGGGGAGCGGGGGTCCTAGCCAGAGAGATCGAGTTACAAGACCCAAAAACGGGGAGAGCTCAGAATTGGAGAGCAGATGCAATGTCCTATCCTGGACCTCGAGAGCATGAGATACCGAGGCCCACATTTGTAAAGATATTTAGGTGTTGTTGTGCTCAGCACCGCAAGGCCTAACTGACTTAGGAGCCTACGTGCATTTTCAAAAGGGATTTAGGCACTTGGGATTTTGGCTCCTAAGTCAGCCAGGCCTTGCAGTGCTGAGTGCAAGCAATGCCTAAATACTAGAGCTGTCAATGAATCGCCGTTAACTCACACGATTAACTCAAAACAATCAATCACGGTTTTAATCGCACTGTTAAACAACAGAATACCAATTGAAATGTATTAAATATTTTGGATGTTTTTCTACATTTTCAAATATATTGATTTCTATTACAACAACACAGAATGCAAAGTGTACAGTGCTCACTTGATATTTTTTATTACAAATATTTGCACTGTAAAAGTGATAAAAGAAATAGTAATTTTCAATTCACCTCATACAAGTACTGAAGTGCAATCTCTTTATCGTGAAGGTGCAACTTACAAAGGTAGATTTTTTTTTTTTGTTATGTAACTGCCCTCAAAAACAAACCACCACAAAACTTTAGAGCCTACAAGTCCACACAGTCCTACTTCTTGTTCAGCCAATCGCTCAGACAAACAAGTTTATTTACATTTACGGGAGATAATGCTGCCTGCTTCTTGTTTACAATGTCACCTGCAAGTGAGAACAGACATTCGCCTGGGACTTTTGTAGCCGGCATTGCAAGGTATTTACGTGCCAGATATGCTAAACATTCGTATGCCCCTTCATGTTTCAGCCACCATTCCAGAGGACATGCTTCCAGGCTGAAGACACTCATTAAAAAAATAATGCGTTAATTAAATTTGTGACTGAATTCCTTGGGGGAGAATTGTATGTCTCTGGCTCTGTTTTACCCACATTCTGCCATATATTTCATGTTATAGCAGCCTCGGGTGATGACCCAGCACACGTTTGATTTATGAACACTTTCACCGCAGCTTTGACAAAATGCAAAGAAGGTACCAATGTGAGATTTCTAAAAATAGCTACAGCACTCCACCCAAGGTTTAAGAATCTGAAGTGCCTTCCAAAATCTGAGAGGGACGAGGTGTGGAGCCTGCTTTCAGAAGTCTTAAAAGAGCAACACTCCGATGCAGAAACTACAGAACCCGAATCACCAAAAAAGAAAATCAACCTCTCACTTAGAAGATGAAAATGAACATGCGTTGGTCCACACACTGCTTTGGATTGTTATTGAGCAGAACCTGTCATCAGCATGGACGCAGGTCCTCTGGAATGGTGGTTGAAGCATGAAGGGACATATCAATCTAACTCATCTGGCATGTAAATATCTTGCGACACCGGCTAAAACTGTTCTCACTTTCAGGTGACATTGTGAACAAGAAGCGGGCAGCATTGTCTCCTGCAAATGTAAACAAAACTTGTTTGTCTGAGCGATTGGCTGACCAAGAAGTAGGACCGAGTGGACTTGTAGGCTCTAAAGTTTGACATTGTTTTATTTTTGAATGGTTATTTTTTTGTACATAATTCTACATTTGTAAGTTCAATTTTCATGATAAAGAGATCGCACTACAGTACTTGTAAGCAAGTGAACTGAAAAATCTGTTATTTATTTATTTATTTTTACAGTCAAATATTTGTAATCAGAAATAAAGTGAGCACTGTACACTTTGTGTTCTGCGTTGTAATTGAAATCAATATATTTGAAAATGTAGAAAAACCTCCACAAATGTTTAAATAAATGGTGTTCTATTAGTGTTTAATCGCGCAATTAATCTTTTTAAAATCGCTTGACAGCCCTACTAAATACCTTTCCAAATCTGGAATCAGGGCGCTCTCACATTCCCCTACTCACGTGTCACAAGGTCGAAGCACTTCTTTTCCTCCGGGTGAGGTCTCACTTGGCAGGTCAGCAGGTTCAGCTTCACGGGAGGCCGGTTGATCTGGGAGAGGAGGAGAGCGGGCAGGTGAAATGGGAAGGGAAGTGAGCCAGGACTGCCAGCCGCTGTTTAGGAACACAGCCAGTGTCAGGCAGGATCAGACCCAGGCTTCATCTAGTCTCCAGCAGTGACCGGCACCAGATGCAAGAACCCGACATTAGAGAGATGTGGGATCATCTATCTCTAATAGTCCAAGATGGGAGGGGCAGTACAGCCTAGTGGTAGCACACTAGTGGGACTCAGGACACCCGGCTTCTGTTCCCAGCTCTGCCACTGGCCTGCTGGCTGATGCTGGAGAAGTCACTACTGCCCCCTCTCTGTTCCTCAGTTTCCCCCATATGTAGAACAGGGATAAGCAGCTCATCTACTGATGAAAAGGCATTACAGAAGAGCACGAGGTTTTCCAGCATTCGGGACAGCATTAACTCTGCCAACTCTGGATATTCTTGTTATCTACAGAAATTCCCAGGCCCTCTTAGAATCTTGCTGAATCTTCTTTTGCAGAAGAATCCAAGCCAAGGCAGTTTTTAAGCTGCATTTTACTCCCTCTTCCTCTAGAGGGCAGCCATTCTTTCTACCTGAAGTGTCTACCAATTGTCTAGTCTGGAACCTCAAGGTATCCCTTATGCTCCCTACCTGAAAAGGTCATAGAAAACCTTCTCCAGCATGTTCTCTCTCCGTCTCATTTGTTTATGTAAGATGAAGTGGTTATGACCCACCCAGTTTGGGGTTGCTTTACAAATCCCAAGCCTGGGTGGGGTTTACCAAAAGTTTAATGCGCCAGAGTTCTAAGCAAACCTTGGCAGAGTTATGGACTTGCATGTGGAGGATGCAGATTCAGGGGCCAGATGGACCCCTAGGAAACAAAGCAGTCGACCTTTGCACAGCTCTGTATGCCATTTTGAGATAACAAACTGGCAGCTCCCCTTCCCGCTGAGAGACACATGAGGAGCAGGGGATGAAGAGATGCGGACTGATCCTTTAGTTTAAACTAAAAGGTTACCATCAGTAGCACATGCTCTCGGGCTGCGATTTGGATGGATGTCCGCAGACCCATTCATAGGAGGTGCAGTTCACCAAACAGGCTTGAATGGATTTAACCTACAGCTCCATACCCATAAACAATCCCTTGTTGAGACGGCTCCAGGGTAGCCCGAACCCAAGCCCCATCCATGCACCAGCACCCGGCCTTACCGTGCTGTGCGAGATGGTGAGGCAGCCATACTTCACGCCACACTTCCTCTTCTGCCACACTTTCCGGATTCTAGGTCAGGCAGAGAGAAGGGAGTGAGGGTCCACTTTGTACCCCTGATACCCAGCTTCTCCCACAGCCCTGGTGACCCCCATGGCTCATCTCGCTGATGGGCTTTAGTGGGGAGTATCACTTCCTGGGTGAACATAGCACTTCCTTTAACTCACCCGATGGAGAAATACCCCTGCTCAAACCCCCTGACTGCCCCGTCTTCTCAGTCCACAGTTTCCTTTCGCTCTGAGTGCCTCATCCCTTCCCTTAATCCTGACGCACGCCTTCCTGCCTCAGTGCCTGAGGCATGTCCTACACCAACTGTTGGCCCATTGTGCACAGGTGAAAAACTTCCTTCTCCTTGGCACAGTGCTGCGCCCATTAGGAAGCGTCTTGCTATGCCCATAGAACGGGCCTTCCTCCTTATCAAAGGGAATTTGGCGCCAGGTTGGTAACCCTGGAGACTGAAGTCCAGGAGAGATGCTTCCAGCGTAGGCTTCCTTACCAGTCCTGCGCTGCAAGGACCACATCTTGGAACAGCTCATCTCCATCAGGCGCTGGCCTCTCTGCTGAGGCTCCCAATGTGGGTAGCAATTAGTGCCAGGCTTGGGGAGGACTCGTGTGGGATGTGGGCACCTATCTGCTAGCAAATGGATGGACGGCACCGAATCATTTCAACCCTGACTCCTAATAGACATCAGCTGGCAACAGGAGGGGTCACCCCTGAGCTGGGCTACCTGCAAACCAGAGTCCTGTCCCAGGCTCCATATCTTATCAACCCACCAACCATCCAGCCCCCTCGTTCCAGTTTTTTTCCTTTCCACTCCAAAGGATCCCAGCTACAGGTACGTTCACACAGCAGCTGGCCAGCGTAATTTCTAACGGGTGCACACGCACTAGCTCTGCTCAAGCAAGTGACTAACAATAGCAGCGTGGCTGTGACGGCTGGTAGCTTGTGCTAGCTGCCCGACTCCATACCCAAGGGGTTGGGTGGGATGGTGCTTGGGTAGCTCGCCCATGCCAACGCAGCCACGCTTCTCGAGCGGAGCTAGTGCATTTACAACGACCTGAGCTGGGAAGTCCACCTCCCAGCTGCTGTGAGGACGTCCCCTATGTGCAAGCGCGTGGACTGGGCCAAGATGGGGGCTTTCGAGGATTCATAGTTTTAAGGCCAGAAGGAACCGTTCGGATCATCTGGTCTGATCGCCTGTGGGGCCTGTACCAAAGAACCTCTCCCAGTAATTCCTGCATTGCTTGATCCTTCAACAGCCTCGTCCTATGGCCCCCGGCCTTCCCAGAGAACGTCCGCTCTGAACGAGCATGCAAAGAGTCTATCTGAAACGAGAGCAAGCAGGAGCCAGCTCGTACACACCCGTCGCTTTTCTTGCACAGAAAGCCCGACTTTTCCGTCCCGTACTGCTTGTTCCCTTGGTGCTGGTGGATGCTGTAGCCGCTGCCAGAGTTCTTCCTGAGCAGGTTTTCCTGAACTCACCAAGGACAGAACAAAAAAATAAATATATATATTCAAAGCATAGGCCTCAGGGTGTGTTTCTTTGCTGTGTCACGGCCCTCTTGCCCTGCCAGGGCCGGATCCTGCAGGGTTGGGCCAGCAGGGAACGCCCCAGACCTTCCTCTTACGTTGTCCTCAGCATCTCCAAACGCCCTCCAACTTTATTATGGCCACTTGGAGAATCACTTAGAACTCCACCTTCCTGATTTCCCGGGCCCTTCTCCTTGATCGCTAACTTCTCCTTTCCCACCATCCTTCTTTCCTTCGGAACCGCGGGGACACTTGTCTTACCCTTCTGGCCAGCCTCACCCAGCTTCCGGCTGCTTGCAGCTCGGTTCCTGACCCTTTCCTACCACCACCGTAGCACCACCCAGGTGGCTAGCGACGCAAACCAGCTCCCAGTCGTGGTTCTTCTCCTCCCACACGGCATCATCACACTCTCAATGCTGAGCCCTCAGCCCTTCTCCTCTTGTCCCCCTTCGGCACCTCCCATTGTTCATTTCAGCTCTGGCCATCACTTCTCTGTAGGTCGCTAAGCTCAGCTTGGTCTCTGGCGCCCTGGAAGGCCCACTGAAGGCCAAGGGAGCCCTTCCATTGATTTCAGTAGGCTTTGGATCAGTTCCTGTTCTATCTACCCACCTGCCTCAACTCTGGTTGCTCCTGGCTACCCTGAGGAAAGTCCATGGGTAACAGGGCTGTATCTCTCTGTAGAAAATCCAGGGTAGGACACACATCAGGAGGCCTAGCTCCGACTCTGTTGGCTATTCTCCCAGGGTGCTAGGCCCCTTCGTTGCTTAGCACCATGGAGGAATAGGCCAGGAGCCTCACCTCTTTGTTCTCCAGCTGCAGGATGCCTCGGAGGGAGTCACGGATCTGAGTGAGCTCTTTCACCTCCTCCTCCTGGGCCTGGTGCAGCTGCAAAGAAAAGCAGCAGCGGAAGACATTAATATGATCATCCATGTTACTGCCATCATAAGCCTCTCTGCCTTCAACAACAGGGGGAGCAGAGTGTGTGTGGGGGGGAAGAGGGGGTCATCTCTCTAAAGTAGGGCAAGAACATAGGAACTGCCAGGTTGGATCAGAAGAGGACCCATCTAACCTGGTATCCCATCTCCGAAGCGGGACAGTGGCAGAGTTGGTTCTCATGAATCCACTCGTTCACAGACACGCTCGCAGATGTATAGTAGATTGGAGAGGTCTGGTTTTCTGCTACAGAAGTCATGCTGGTTTATGCTATGGTATTATATCCATTTGGATGATTAAAAATTCCCCCTACGTTGCTCCGGCAAGAACTGTGCACATACAGCACTAGCCCCCTACAGGCCCTTTTAGCAATGTGTTCCAGTTACCACTTCATCCAGGTTTCCTAGTACTTCAGTAAGGCTCACTACTCTGATTCATAGGGCCACCCACACCACCTTTTTGGAAAGGTAGCTGGACTCCAGTGTGTCGTCTCTTGAAAGTTCATAGATCCCTTGGAGTCCGCTGTAGGGAACAAAGTAAAGGGCCTGATCCCTGACTGAACACTTACTGCATGTAAAGATGCGGCGAGTTTCTCAATGAAAGGGTAAAGATTCTGTGCAGCCTTCCAGCCATCTTGGAAGAAACTGAGAGAAAAAAAAAAAAAGTCATCCAAAGGCATTGCAACACCATTCAATCAATCATGGCCAGGTCCTTCACAACCAGCTACAAGAAACCTGCTGTTGGCACTCGGGACTTCCCATGCTGGCCCTCTGAGCCAGCGCACACCAAGAACACCATCAATCAAGGTCATGCTAAGGTTCCCAACGAGCCAGGGTCACTCTGCCTGATGGCCTGAAGGAGAGGGGATTCAGAATCCACAGCCCACCTCCAAACCCAATGGTCACTCTCACGTTGTGCCTATAGCAGCTGGGGTTTAAGCTTGTTATGCGCCCAATGTGCTTCCCAGCGGCAGAATGGGCAGCTCCTCCCCTTCCCTGTAATGGATCACCAGATCACTCCCCTCTCATTACAATCAGCCAGCATGAGGGGCTGAGGCCAAGCCTCTCACCTCTCATCATTCAGGGCTTCATCCCCCTGCAAAACATATAGGATCAAACTCCACTCGGTTATTCGAGCCTAGTTGTGGAGTGACTCCAGAATCTGGCACAGATGTGGGCTAAAACCAGAGCCCCAGAGCTGAACACCTCCAAATTTGGGGATGTTTGAAATCCAGGACTGGATGCAAGTTCTATATGACAGGCTCATCTCCTATATTATTCTGAAGCAGCCTCCACTAGAGACAGGGACAGGGTCTAGAGGTCAGCTGCCAGGGATTCTACTCCCAGCTCTGCCACTGAACTACTGTGTGGCCTTGGGCATGTCTACTCACTGTGCCTCTGTTTCCCTATCTGTAAAATGGAGGATCACACTGAGATCCTCAGATGAAGAGTGCTCTTCCAAGTATCATTAATGCAATACAAAAATTAGTTTGGAATTAATGCAATTAATATTAAAATATTACACATTAATGAAACTAACTGCTATTAGGGTAACTTCTCTCTGTGGAGAGAGAATACTTTAGTAATGGACTAGTGACACTAAACAAAATAACCAGTCACTGGACATAGTACCAGTAAAATACCCTTTTCTGTGGCCCTTAAGCACATGCTTAATGTCTCCCATATTCAGCAAAAGCATGTGCTTAAACTCCATGCGGATTCGTTTCTCTCTAGCGACCACTCAGAGCTACTGGGAGTTAAGCAAATGAGGGAAAACTGGCAAGTCTAGAGTTCTGCTCCAGGAAGTGACATCATCATCTCACAGGATGTGCCGAGTGGGGCGGTACCTACTTATGTTGCGCATGGAAAAACTTGATCAGGCTCTGCAAGAAGTCCGGACCTTGCTTCGTCTGGCTCTCGTTAGCTTTCAGCAGGTACTAGAGAGGGAGAAGAGACACCAAGTTAGGATGTCGTTGAGGGACTCCTCAAATGTTGGACTAGCTCAGAGGAAAGAACTGGAAGATGCCAGATTTTTCAGAAGTCCAAGCCTCCTTTTTGCCATATGGCCATTTCTTTAGTGGTCAGATTCAGGTCTGGAAATGGTGACACCTCTAGATGAACCTGAACTGCAAAGTTCAGATCCAGATTTGGGTGTGAACTTACCCCCGAATCCAGAGCGTTTTGGTTCAGGTCCCATCTCCGGTGGAAACCCTCTGAGAGCCAGATGAAAAAGAAGCCAGTTAAACTAGTCTTTGCCCAGCCAGATCAGTGGTGTCACGCACCGTGAAAGCGATCACAATCATTTTGCAGATCAGTTCGCGATCCACTACAGCTGCCTCTAAAACTTGGTCTCAGCTACAAAAAGTGGTTGTGTTTCCCTAACATGGGCTCGATAAGCCCATCCTAAACATAATTGCTTTTCCTAGTGTAGCGTTAGCACATTTAACTCAATTTTAGCAGGTCAAGTTACAACCTATGTCTCTGAAGATCCCTTGGAAAACCCAAAGATGTGGATTGGGAGCGCTCTCAGCACCCAAAGGTCAAGGATTGGGTCCCGGGGATTTTAACAACGAGAGCTTTTCTCCCAAGTGTTTGTTAAGTTTTGAATTAAATACTACGTTAACCAAAACCAATACAATTTTAAAACAGTCCACCTAAAAATATTACCCTTCCTCTCAATTAATCAGGTTGTACTTGTATAGTAGCTGGAGTGGCATTAACCTAAGAGTTTTTCAGTCATCCAGAGAGAGAGAGTTTGTTTGTGTAAAAAACCAAGAACTTTTAGGTCTTCTTCATGCAAAAGCAAAGAGAAGGGCACAATCCCATTTTCTCTCCTTTTCAGCTAACGCAGCTGCCAGTGGCTCTCAGAATTGGGCTGATGATTAATTTCTTCCACTCCAATTTTATTTTCTCATAGAGATGGCCACAGTGGATCAAACCGGGGTCCATTTAACCCAATATCCTGTCTCCAACCGTGACTAGCACCAGCAGCATCAGAAGGAGGAGCAAGAAACCATGTAGATCATGAATAACCTGGCCCCCAAGGGAGGTTTCTTCCTGACCCTGATTAGTTAGAAGTTGGCCTATGCCTGAAGCATGAGGATTTAAATCCTCATCACACTCTGGATGGTCTCATTGTCCATATAAATGTTCAATCCTTTTTAGAATCCAGCAGAGCTCTTGGGTTTCACTGGCCTTTTTCTAAGTAGCGCAGTGTTGCAACGGCAAAGCCAGCACTGGGCTTGGTTCACGCCCCTGGAAGACAAGGCAGCAGCAAAGGGGTTAACGTGGCTCTCATTAGGAAGATCCTGTGTCTGTGTATTTTGGAGGCAAGGAGCGCGAGGAGGCCAGGGGGAAAGCGTTGTGTGACGCGCTGGGTTCTCTTTTTATACCGTCTCCCAGACGGCTGCACAGTAGAGCATTACAGCCGGGCAAGGGCGGGGAGATTTTTATTTCTCCTTCCTTGCCAGGAGCACAGCTGGAGAAATGAGTCGCGAGCCCAGAAAAGGAGCATGGAGGATTGGTGTAATAGGCCAGAGCAGAGCTATATAGAGCCTTTGTTCGAGGTAGGGTGGGGGTGAGCGAGAGATAAAGAGGGACTATAGCTTTAACCGGAGGTACTGCTGTGGAGTGGTCAGAGGAGAAGATTGGGACTCCTGAGTTCTATTTCTGGCTCTGAGAAGGGAGGGTGTCTAGTGGTTAGAGCAAGAGGAGGCAGGACTCCGGAGGGGAGGGGGGGAAGACTCTATTCTTGGCTCTGCTACCGATTTCCTGGGAGACCTTGGGCAAATCACATCATCTCTCCGTACCTCAGTTTCCCCCTCCACAAAGCAGAAATGATACTTCCCTGCCTTGTGAGGTTAAATGAATTCTTTGATGAAAGCAGGAGCCTGGAGAAGGGCACGGGTACCATGGTTCCCGGCCTAGTGCTCTCAATCCACCCCCTGAGCAAACTGGCGGCCAACACTGGAACGTTTGGCCTCGCTGGCTTATAAATTACTGGCCAGAAAAGCCATGTAGAGGTTCAGACTGGAATGGGGACTGCCCAGCTGCGTGTCATAGACCCTGTACAGCTGACCGGCAGTGGAGATTCCTTGGACTACGTTGGGGTTTTGGTGCTCCCAAGGGTATGAGATAGACCAATCTACAGAGCTGAGGGGAACATAAACCCGCCCAGGGATAGAACTGAGCACTGAGCCGAGGGAGAAATCAAATAGCCCTAATGTAGCACAGCAGGCACACGGGGGAACACACACAAGATCCCGTGCACGCATCTTCTCTCTTTTTCCACTGCCGCCCCTGGAACAGAGCCCCTCCCTACGGCCACACTGCGAACACTGAGTGTTTCCATGTGCTGTTATTTATTTAACAGTGAAGCTATTCAAAGGGATGACTCAGTCCCTGGCTCACCCCCCAGAGCTCCAGCCCGTCCACGTAGCCCAAAACCACAACAAGGAAGGCAAGCTGCTGCCGCTCCATGGGTCTTTAACTCTCCCCTCGCCCCCATCAGCAGCTCGCGGGATCCTCCCCTCCGCTCTCCAGCCCTGCCAGGAGCTGGCCCCACGGGCAGCCCACTCTGCTAAGCCACAGCCGGACACTCAGTTCTGGCTACGGCGGCTGAAGGTCCTTGGGGACCCACTCCAGGTGCAAACGCTAATCATGGACCCTTCTCCCGGCGGCAGTTTTCTTCAGACCTGTCCCGAGTGAAGATGTTGTCTAGTGGATGGGGAGGGATGGGAGAGGCAGTGTGCTACTCCCAGTGCTAGGAGGGGCGTGGCTCTAGTGGTTGGAGCAGGGAATGGGAAGTCAGGACTCCTGGGTTCCTTTCTTGTTTCCAGGAGGGCAATACTGACTAGTGGTTAAAGCAGGGGACTAGGCAGCAGGAATCCTGGATTCCACCGCTTACTTGCTGTGTAACCTGGTTTGCTCAGCTGTTAGACGGGGATAAGCACGATCCCCTAGCTGGCAGGGCTGGTTTGAGGCATGACTCACTAACGTTTGCTTCTAACGCCGATGAAAGGCAATGCAGACATGCAATGTGTTATTGCACAAGGCTGAAATCCTCCCCTCTCGGTACATCACTCCTGGGATTTCCCCTGGCTCTTCCACCCCGGCTGGAGCAGGAAGCTCTCGCTCTCACCCGATTTCTGGTTTCTCTCACAGACTGGCCAGGACATGCAAAACGACAGATCCACACATGCCCCCCGAAATAGGGCACAACTGCATTTGTGCGAGCTTCACAAGCGTGAGCACAAACGTGGCCCTGGGCCGTGCGAGCGGCTCCGGAGATGCCGAGCTAGCCGGTAGCAGCACTAACTCCAGCTTTGCAGATACCGGAACAGCTGGGACACAGCCTGTTGGCCATGGCTACGCAGGACATCTTCCCAGAGAGACGCGCAAGGTGCCACGGTCCAACACCTGGCCCAGGGTTCTGGGGAGGGTCTGGCCCCAACGAGATTTTTTTTTTCCCCCCTTGTAAACAGTCCCTGCTGTGGGACAAAGCGAACGGGAAGCAACTCAGCTTGCGATGGGCTTTGCAAGGTAAAGGCAACGGTAGCAACTCAAGCGGAGCTGGCACTCCGCACCCAGAGCGAGATGGGGCTGGCATTAACCCTCGAGACACACGCCAGCTCTAAAGGGGTTAAACAGCGGAAGGTCAAGGCAGGCTCCTAGCGCTGGCTGGAGACCACTGGGGGGCAGGGAGAGGGGCAGCTGCAGGAGGAAGTTTCACGTGTCGGAGAGATTGAGTAAGGCCCAGCTATGGGCAATATCCCACCCTGTTTCTCCCCTCAATCCCCCCAAACCTCCCCAGCACCTGCTGATCCCGACCCTGCTCAAGCCAAGAGCAGTATTCCACTGGGAAGGGCAGGCCAGGGCCCAGGGGCTCCATCCTCAGACGGGAAGCTGTGAGGCTCCCTAACCCGTGGCCAGGGTGGGAGGCTCCAGCACTTAGGCCAAGGGGGTGGAGGTGGGGGGGAGGGAGGCCCCAGCAGCAGGGCTGATGGTTGGGAGGAGGGCGAGATGGGAACCTCCCCGTTCACGCCCCCGGCCTGTTTTCCTAGCGCCCCCTGCTGCCAGGTCCCCATGGCTGGGACCCAGGGGAGGGACACGAATTATAGCCAGTGGGCTGGCTACAGGCAAGGCAGGGCGGGCACAAGGCCTAGCGAGGGTGGCAGACAGGAGGCAGATTGAGAGGCGCAGGCTAGCAGCGCGCTGCGGGGCGGAGCGGCTGTTGCAGACTCTGCAGACAAGGAGTATCCTGGTTCTCAGAGAGACCTGGGCTTAAGCCCTCCTTGCCCCACACACCCTGACATGCAGGAGTTGATCCCTTGGCATAATTCTCTACCACCCAGCCCTGAAGTATCTGAGCAATGATGGCCGTTGGGTAGGGTAACCGACGGCCCATTTACTCCTTCATCCGCTTTGATTGTTTTCTACAGATCACTAGGTTCTTCCAGCAGAAAGTGCCCTGGCTAGAGCTGAGCAAGGATGGCCCAGTGGTTAAGGCACTGGACTGGGACTCAGGAAGGCTGGGTTCAATTCCTGGCTCTGTCACAGACTCCCTGAGTGAGACCCTGGGCAAGTCTCTCTGCGCACCTCAACTCCCCATCTGAATTAATCCTTCCCTTCCTGACAAGGCCGTGACGTTCATCATCGTGCGCGAAGGGATCAGATACCATGGGGACCCCAGGAGGGTAGAGCGCCTTGGTACAGCTTCTCCAGAGAAGAGCCCCCACGGCTGCTCCAGGCCCTACTGCCCTCCTCAGCTCCATTCTCCGGCATGGAAAGGCCTGTCACCTCGCACATCTGAAGCTGGAACATCCGGCGCTCCTTCTGCGTCTCCTCGGCGATCTCCGCTGGCGACGGCTCCGCCTGGATGAGTCCCGCTATCCGGGCTCGCTCCTTCTCCTTTTCGATCTTTGCTCTGGGGAGGCAGGACAGCCAGAGGCAAGAGTCAAGACCGATCCGACCTCCTGTCCGCTTGAATTACTCCGTAGTTCTTGTTGGCAAGACCCAATCGGGAGAGGCACCCACTGGGAGAGGCAGAACTCAGAGCTTCCCCTCCAGCCAAATCTCCCGCACCTGTCCATGCAGCCCCATCATAGAACCATGGGGTTAGAAGGGACCACAAGATGCAGGATCATTCTCCACAGCGCCTCCTGCTGGGAGGAGCTGGGAGATTCCCCCAAGCCAGCACTCCTGCCCCAATCTCCTTTCCGAACACCCAGATGGCATTAACCAGCGACTTATGCTGGAGCCCGGCCGGTCGGGAGTGCACTAATTTCCAGCCAGCGACCTCGTTCGCTGCCAGGCTCCAGCCACCTCCCAAGCTGCAGCCCCCACACAAAACCCCTTTGTTTAGAGGAGGAGGATCAGCCTGTTCCTGCCAGAGGCAACGGGACTACTTACACTTTGGTCTCATAATCCTTCCAGGCCTTCTCAATCTGCTTCTTGTAATCCTGCGACACAGAGAGAGCAGCAGTTAGTGAAGTCAGGGACCGATTCTACATGGCACAGAGCAGGGCTCCCTCCCTCCCGCTCCCGCCAATGCAGAGCCGGGCTGGACAGCACTGGAGCATCTTTTGCTATTCTTGGGTTAGGCTCTATCCACAGTGTGACGTTGCACGTCCATCTGCTTTATAAAAATATGTTTATAAGTGTGAATCTGACAGAACTGGAATATGCTTTATGCAAAAAGTCTCTTGTAAGGGCTCATTACAAAGTTTATAATCTACTGAGTGTGGGCATCCTATTGGTATGAACGTATCACTCTTGTAGCTGAAACTAGGAATAGGAAGGTTTCAGAGTAACAGCCGTGTTAGTCTGTATCCGCAAAAAGAAGAACAGGAGTACTTGTGGCACCTTAGAGACTAACAAATTTATTAGAGCATAAGCTTTTGTGGACTACAGCCCACTTCTTCGGATGCATATAGAATGGAATATGAAGTAGAACTCTGAGGTCCTATTGTAATTATCCAAAGTGTGGGCCATTACTGGTGGTTTGGAATCTTGATGGCGCCAATTGACGAGGACAATTGGTTGGAAATGGTTTATTTACCTGCAGGCCTTCCTGTGAACGGGCCAGCCCTGGAGGAATGGAGCATGTCACCTGATGCGGGAATTCATCTTAACCTGGTGCTTTTCCATTTAGGAGGAGGGGTGGAAACCCAGAGACACAAAAGATTCCTGCCTTGTGCCAAAGATACAAAAGGGGGTGGAACAGAACAAAGGGGGTCCCAGTCATGAGAGAGCCCCTGCTTTTCACCTAAGACATCTGCTGGAACTAACAAGAACTGTACCAGGGGAAAGGATGGGCCCAGACTAGGAAGGAGTCTAGTCTGTGAAAGACGCTTATTGGAACATCTTCGAGAGCGAGATATTACCTGTCATCAGTTTCTTAATGTATTAGGTACCAGGGGGTCGCCTCTGAAGAAGCGGGTTTTTTACCCATGAAAGCTTATGGCCAAATAAATCTGTTAGTCTTTAAGGTGCCACCAGACTCCTTGTTGTTTTAATGTATTAGGCTTAGACTTGTGTGTTTTGTTTTATTTTGCTTGGTAACTTACTTCTGTCTGTTATTACTTGAAACCACTTAAATCCTACTTTTTATACTTGCAGACAAATTATGAGTTTACCCTGTATAAGATTTATTCAGAGGAAAATGGATTTATTTGGGGTTTGGATCCCATTGGGAGCTGGGTGCTGGAGGCAGGTAACCTGCTGAGCTGTTTTTAGTTAAAGTCTGCAGCTTAAGGGGCGTGGACCAGACCTGGGTCTGTGTTGCAGCAGGCTAGTGTGTCTGGCTCAACAAGGCAGGGTTCTGGAGTCCCAAGCTGGCAGGGAAAACGGGCTCAGAGGAAAATTCAGCACGTCAGGTGACAGTCCCAAGGAGGTCTCTGTGACCACTGAGAGACCTTTTGCATAAAGCATATTCCAGTTACATCATATTCACACTTCTAAACATATTTTTATAAAGCTTACGGAGTGCAACATCACACACAGCCCCATCCATTCACCTCCATCCCGGCCTGCCAGCCCCCTACCACTGTGGTCCTGGGCTCCCCACACATTTCTGACTCCAGCAGAGCACAGACGTGGAGGCAAGACCCAGCAGCACTGCAGCTCCTAGGCCACTCCACCCCATGGTCAGGGGGGACAGAGGTCGGGACAACCCCCTCTGCTCAACACCCCCACCGGTCAGGTGTCAGAAGAGACTGCCTGGCATTCTTAGCCCCCTTCCCCAAAGGATGGGGAGGGAGAAGATCACGGGGTCCCCAGCCCTGCCCCACCACCAGGTACAGACCGGGTCACACGAAGGGAGACACTTTAATCAGATCACAGGGCAGAGACGGAACCTGCAGAGACACCCACGCGAGCCTCTGCCCTTCGGGCCAGTTCCAGCCAGCAGCGGAAGGCAAAGGCAGGGATGGATGGGAAAACGTGGCGGGTCGGGAGAGAAGCGGTTTGTTGAGGGACAACCAGCTTTTCACGCTGCAGGAGACCCCAGAGCCGGAGTCCTCAGCCCAGAGGGACCCGTTTGGCCGGTTCCCTCAGGGTGCAGCTGGGAAGGAGCCAAGGAGATGGGAGCAGAGAGCCAGGGATGGGGGCGGGAGTTGCGGTTACTGTTTTGCCAGCCTTCTTTCTTCCCCCTCCCTGCACCCCCAGGGAGAAGGCTCTGCACACCCAGGCCTCCCCCCTTGACCCAGGTGTACAAGACGCTAGACATGACGGCACCCAAATCTGCCTGACCCGGGGGGCCGTTTGCAACTCGCCCATGGGCTGCAGCTGTTTCAGCCACAGCTCCGAGCTGCCCTCCGGAGAACGCCGGTGCAGGACTGGCCTCCAGGATACCCCGTGCCTGTCGTGACACAGCGCGGGTTGGAGGGGGACAGGTTCCCAGGGCACAGGAAGACGCGTCGCCTCTTCCCCAGGTATTAGCAGACTGGGGCCTGCTAGGAGCTGTAACTAGGAGAGCGCAACAGCCCTTCACAGGCTCTAGTCCAGTAACAGCTGCCAGCAGGGGAGAGGCCCCGACAGGAGAAGAGACGAGAGTTAAGAGGTTGCTTTGGGGGAAGGATCATCTCGTGGGGGAGGCCCTGGACTAGCATCCAATCCCTGCCTCTGCCGTAGGCTCCCTGTGTGACCTTGGCCAGCTTTAAATTGCTCCGTGCTTCAGCGTCCCCGACCAAACCGGGGACCAGTCTGCTCTACTTCCCCCATTGGTCTCTCACTCCGTGTCTGTGCAGCGCCCAGCACAACGGTCCCGGCTCTCAGCTGGGATCTCCGGGCACGTATAAACCACACGAGACTATTACTAACCCCACGTCCGGGAGCTGCTCTTTGGTCTGGTCACTGCGTGCCCCGCTGCAGGGCTGGCTGTGGCCGATGGACCGCGTGACTTGCTAGGCAGCTCTGTCTCCTTGCGGTGATCGAGGCGCGGAAGGAAAGTGCTTTGGCTGAGATGGGAACCCTGACCCTTTGTTAGGGGAAAGGCAGGGCACGCCGAGGGGAGGGGACTGCTCTGAGCAGGCCATATCCCCACCCCGGTGGATGCCTCGTCGTAACATGGGGACGGGGAGCTAAGGAGGGTCGGGCCTTTCCTTTCCTGCCTCCCCAGATCTGCAGCAGGGCGTCTCCCTCAGGAGGGGAGCCCATCTCCCGCAGGGCTCCACCTGAACCAGTGCAGGCCCTCACAGAGGTGCTGCAATCAACCAAGGAGGAAACACAGGGGAGCCACCTACCACAGGCGGAAGGACCCGCTTCTGGCATGGGATTGGACACACAAGAGTCAACCCCAGACAAGGACACAGCAACATGAAACGGCAGCTGGACGGAAGCCGTCCTTCCTGGGCTCCCCCCTGCCATCTTGCGTCTCCCACATCAAGGGCCCACCACCTGAGCGGGATCTTACCAGCCGGCCATCTTTCAGCTGCCCCTTCAACAGGCTCTCCAGGGGGAAGGAAACGATGTTGTTCAGATTCTGCACCTGGAAAACCCAGCGAAACAAGGAGTGGTTACAAAGCGGCTGGTGCAGGCCCCTCAGCCCCTAACTGCACCTGCTGCCCAGTCACTGCACCCATGTGACAATAGGTTTACCAGCAGTACCTTATTCACCCACTAGGTGCCCCCATGCACTGGAGTTCCAGGCAGGGTGCGACCCCTGGTAAACAAGGGAGACAAAACCGGTACTCAAGCTAGATAGGGGCCTGTTGGTGTGTGCAACTGACTACAAAGGAACCGCCCCTGCGGATGGGTCCTGGAGTGCGAACGTTCCCTGCTGAATCTGTAGCTGGAGGTTAGTGGACCCACTGCACAATACTCCCTTCATCTCAACCTGGGGAAGGACATCCTCTTGTTGAGATAGTACGTGGGCTGTATTTAAAAAGCATAGCCACCAGGCTTTGGCGGCATGACTTCCCTGTGGCAGGTTGGTCCGTAGGCCAGCTGAACCCTGCAACTAATACAAGAAAATATTGCTCTGGGCTATTCATTCTTTGTATCAGAGCAGTGATTGAAGGCCACAGAGATTAGAGCAATGCCAAACACATATACTGAAAAGAAGGTCCCCGCCCTGACGAGCTTACCAGCCAGGTCCAAGAGGAGAGACAACAGAGGGATACAACAACCAGACAAGGAAGAAACACCGGCTAATGGCAAGTTACCATCAGTGTAATAAGCAGTGCTCACAGCATACCAGCAGCCTGACTTTAGACCCATGTTTTGGAGGAATCACAGCAGCAATGGGTTTAAAGGATTGTCTTACAATCGGGGCTTCTCGGCATTATGAAGATCATGGCTTTGTTACACTTGGTGTTGCGCAGATACTTAGTGGGAAACAGAGAGTCCCTGCCCAAACTGCTCACAATTGAAATGGTCCGACAAAAGAGCAGGTGGGGAAACTGAGGCACAGAGCAGCAAAGGGGCTTGCCCAAGATCACACAGCAGGTCAGTGCCAGAGTCAGGCCTCCCGAGTCTGAATCCAGTGCCATCTCTACCAGACCACAGCGCAACAACCCTCTTCTCCTCCCAGGACAGGACACACACAGGCTACACTGCACCCTGCAGTGTCAGGATCTAACATGTCAAGCAAGTCCCATCCCTGCTAAGCGTTAAGAGCCAGGCAGGCTCTGGCCACCTGGAGAGCTGGCACGGATTTAACCGTTAAGATGAGGGGAAGGGCCCACTTTGTGCCAGATGTAGCTGATTAGCCGGGGATGGCTGCAAGATGTGGGGCTGTTACCACAAACCACATCAGTGGGAGGTTAGTCCAAGCAGCCCCCCAACCCCCATGCCACCATCAAAGCAGTTCTCCAGCGGCGGCGATCAGCACAAAATTAAACGCTGTAGCAAAGAAAGCGAGAAGCTGCCAGCACCACTGCAGAAGCCACTTCCCAGCATCGGACAGAACCTGGAACGTCCCTCCGGGCAGGCTTCCAACGGGACGCCAGCTCCCTGCAGCCGGGAGAGTTTCGGGGGACAGGAGGGGAATGGGGGCAGCGTGAAACCATCACTGGGGTTCCTGTGTATCCTTCACCAGCATCTCTCACGTGAGCGGGGGGATAAGCCGTGCTGGAACGTGAAGCCACAGCTCTGGTCCCACATGGGGTGTTTCCCAGGGGTGTGGACGGGGGAATGGGAGGGTTAGGACAGCAACTTCCAGAAGCTCAGAGATGGGGGGCAGACACGAAAGGCCATCAAACATTCTGCACTTGGTGCTGTGTTTTGCCTGCCAGCCAGGAAGCTCAGCTGCAGAGGGAGGACGGACTCAGGAGATCAGGGGTGAATTCTTTGGTCCCAGCCCAGACTGTGTGTGATCTTGGCCAAGCCATTGGAACGCCCTGTGCCTCAGATCCCCATCTATACAACAGGGATCACAATCCTGCCCTACTTCCAAGGGGGAGGATAAACTCCTGAGTGTTTAGGAGATGCTCACGCAACCTGGATTTTAAGCTCTTTGGGACCGGAACCATCTGTTTGTACAGCACCTAGCACAACAGGGCCCTGACCCACGACTGGGGGGGGTTCTTACCCACAGCCCCAACGCCTGTGCCTTTTGAACCCTCACCAAAGAGTAACACGTGATGCCGGCCCATTGGGATAGCCACCACTGATTCCCCCCCTTGACATTTAGCACTTTACAAAGGCTAATTAACCCTCACAACACCCGGGGAGACACACAAATGTTGTACAGGGGGGAAATTGAGGCACAGAAAGCCAACATGACTTGAGAACGTTTGTAGAGAGTCAGCAGCGGGGCTGGGAAATAGAACCGAGGTCTCCGGAGTAGCCTTCCCACATGGTAACTATGACGCCACTCTCCCTCCCAGAGATCGGAATGGAACCCGGGTGTCCAGATGCCCAATCCCTGCCTACTCTAGCCACTAAACCACCACGCCCCATTATGAAGTGGGTTTCGGGACAGGGGAGCGGGAGACCATTGGCCAAGGTTTGGATGTGGGGGAGAGGGAAACACTGGCAGAAAGAGAAAGTTAAAGCAAACCCAGAGGCCTCGGCTCACAGAGTCCGTGGAATCTGTGTCTCTTTCCAAGACGACGTGGGGAAGAGGAAATACTACAGGGAGACTGGGGTGGAGGTACATAAACCCTGCCAGGAATCTAGAAAGGAGCGGGATACGTTGCACTGAGAAAACACGATTTGCTGCTGAAAGTTACAAGCCTGCACATGCCCAGCCAGGCCAAGGAACGCAGCCGGGGACCGGAGCCTGAGCTGCGACCCACCCGCAGAGCGTGGCCTGAAACCATCGCGCTCCGAGGCTCTGGGGGGCTGACTGCAGGGGGCAACTCTGAACACACTTGCAGTGATCACTGCAGGGGCCGCCCCACTCGCCCAGGCTCAGGCCTGGATTGGAGCCCACGCGTAGGCCGGCTTTCCAGGAAGGTCCCCAGGACCCTATTTCAGCACTTTTCTCTTTAATCTGCTCCACTTGCTCAAGTCACTGCTCCCCCTCCCCTCCCTGAACACTTGACTGTGGCCTGGAATGGCGGGGCTGCGGGTCGGGAGTGAGGGGCATGGCCAGAGCTGTGTGGGTCGGGGTGAGGAGGGAAGCCCAGCGCTCGGGGTCAGGACTCAGGGCCGCGTTGCAAAGTGCGGGGGGGGGGGGGGGGGGCGCGTCGATGGCCCCATCCGCCCAGTATGTGGCTCTCAAGCTCTCACCCCCGTTTCATAACCCGGCTTTCACCAAGCGACCGGTTGTCAGAGGGGCCAGTCCGGTTCCGCGGCAGTCAGAGGTTTGCGATAGACTCCAGCAGAAGCAGGATCCCGCCCGAGTCTCCACGCGTCCGCTGCACTCTCCCCGCCCGTAAACGAACAGATTAAAGAGCATCCCCTCCCCCACAGGCAGAAACACCTGGCGCTTTGCCCGATCCCGGCCCAGCTGTGGGCGGGGGGGGGGGGGGGGGACCTCCCCTGCTTTGTGCTTACCCGCAGGGGAGGTCTCGGGAGGAAGGGGGGGCGACTGGGCACGATGGGATTAGAACCATTTTAAACCATTAGACCAGGACTCCTGGCATCAGGGCACTGACGCCTGCCCAGTCTACCCCGGGGGACCCACGTGCCAAGAAGGCCTGGACCACCCCAGTGCACTGGCTCAAGCCAGCTGGAGCGAGCAATGCCCTCCTGGCACCAGTTGACAGCACAGGGTACCACAGAGGGGTCATGCCTTCCTGCAGAGTGCTATGCAGTAGGGGGTAGGGTGCCAGGAAGTGGCTCACCCCTCTTGCAGGGGCGAGAGGCAACGTTCCCCCCGTCTAAGCATTTATACCACACCGGGCAGCAGACAAACAACAGGGTCAGCAGCAGGACACAACCATGTGGCCACAACAGGGGAACGCAGCTGGGAAAGGCCCAGGGGACAACAAGGAGCAAACAGCATCCTCCCATCTTGAAAGGAATCCAGGTGCCAGCACATAACCTTTGTACCCTATCTGGGTGCTCGCTTGTCTCACACACACACACACACACACACACGCTTCTCTGGCCTGCAGGGATTCACATGCCTGGAAAAGCATTGGGAGCGGGGAAGGGAGCAATTACGAAGGTCCCACTGTGTGTCTATTTCACACCCCTGAAGCGTGTGACTGCACAGGAACGGCGAGGAGTGCCTGTGTTTGAGTGGAGAGACTCGCTCTACAGCAGATCCCTCCCGCTAACCGGGGGAACCAGTTCTACGCCTTTCCCAGGACAGCTCCTAGCAGATCTCAGCTTAGGAGAGCTCCGCTGAGGACCAGGAGCGGGTGGAGAATTTCCAGCCAAATGAAATGTTGACCCAAAACCGAGGAAAATTTCACAAAGCTTTTTCTCCTCCTCTTCCCCCCACATTTTCTACCAGTGCTACTGGATGCCTTTGCTTCAATCTTCCCTTTAACAGATCTAGGGGGAATGCTGCCGGAGCTGTTACGCCAATGCAATCGCACTGACTTCAACCAGGGCGCACGGGCAAGAGACCAGGCTCTTCCCACGGGCAAGCCCTAGGGCTTTGCATCCGGATTTCTCACTGACCCAACTTCCTCGGGGTGGGGGCTTGTTATTCCAAAGCCTCATGGGATCTGGTCTCTTCTCAGCACAGATTCCACCGTGCAGGGACTGAGAGGTCTTGAAGGAACCAGATTTCAGGTTAATTTGGCCTCAAGCAGTTTGGCATTAAGACTCCCCACTCCCTCCCTGTTTAACTGAGTTGATGTTCTACCAATTGTCCCCACTCCCTTCCTTCCAACTGGCCTTGCTGTGTTTCGATTCCCTTCTGGGCAAACAGGATCATAGATGCTTTTGATGTGAAACAAATATCGGCCTCCTCCTGCCCCGAGTCCATGTCCCAGCCAGGGTAGAGGATATTCAACAAATTCTACACTGCTCGATTAAGTGAGCGACGAGGCGACAGCATCCATGGGGTCCTTGATCTTTCCCGAACCCGGAATTGGCTGGGAGAGTTATGGAGACTTTCCTCCAGCTAGGACACGAGAGGATGCCTGCGAGACTGACAGGGAATTGGACCACGATGGCTTTCAAGCTTATAAACGACAGTAACGGCCAAGAAAAGCATTTGGTTAATTACCTTTCCCTGGGTTCAGCAGTACCGCGTTGGGCCCAACTTAAGCTAAACTCACGAGGAGATTTGCACTGCCAAACCATGCCCTATTGTCACAAATGCTCAGATACCGGAAAGGTCATGCTGCAGGCTAGCCCGAGATCGGCTCCTGTATTGTCCGTGCAGCGTGTGCTTGCGCCTTTTGCCCTGGGCATATAGACCTGCCTCCACATCATTGTACTGGGGGGGAGGGATAGCTCAGTGGTTTGAGCATTGGCCTGCTAAACCCAGAGTTGCAAGTTCAATCCTAGAGGGGGCCATTTAGGGATCTGGGGCAAAAATCTGTCTGGGGCTTGGTCCTGCTTTGAGCAGGGGATTGGCCTGGATGACCTCCTGAGGTCTCCTCCAACCCTGGTATTATATATGATATGAACTCAACGTTCCTGCCTGGACACGCAGCTACATGAGCCAGTGCGTATGCATGAACGGTACCCTCATGCCCCAGGCAAGTATTCGTACAAACAGGATGCGTGCACATAGACCCCAAGGGAAGCACACGCGTGTCTGAGGTCTCCTTATCCCTGTAGGTCTGTTCATGCATACGACATTTAACGTTAACATGACCTGACACAGGTGGAGCAGGCCTCCCTGCAGCGAGAGCTGTTGGTTACAAGAGGAAGTCGGGTTTTGCCACCAGCTGAGAAACAAGACAGACACTTTCCCCCTCAGTTTTACTGACGTTGGAGCACGTCCGATCTCTATGGGGGAGACGCACAAAACTGGCCCATTTTCAAAATGATTTTAGAGCAGCCGGGGGTCTGAGCCACAGAGCGAGACCCAGACAGAGATCATTCCCCCCCCAGAACTCAGGAACGTTCACGTCATCCCCCCACCCCCAACATTTACGCTTTCAGGGATTAACCCAAAGGTCACTGACCTCCTCCCTGGTCACCAAGACGGGGAGCCTGTGGAAGACATGGGGTGCAGGAGTTGAGAGCAGCAGCTCCTTACCAGGTTCTTGAAGAGCGCGGTCACTTCTCTGGTGAAGACCGCCAGGTTCAGGAAGCCGGTGGAAAGCTCGTGATTGTTCTGGGACAGGTGGTTGTTGCCGAAGTTCTCCAGAGATTCGCTGTACTGCTCCTCGTTCTCGACGTGTGCTGCAGGCGGAAGGAGAGGATACCAGTGAAACCAGGACAAAGGTCTACAGAGACTCCTCGTGCCGGCAAAGAGCAACAGTGACGTTTCCCCCCCAGACAGCAATACTGTTCAGTTCCCTACAGCGCCTCCTGCTGGGAGAGGCTGTGAATGGCCAGATCCAGCCAACGCGCCTA
Organism: Malaclemys terrapin pileata; assembly: GCF_027887155.1. NCBI lineage: Eukaryota > Metazoa > Chordata > Testudines > Emydidae > Malaclemys > Malaclemys terrapin. The sequence continues at coordinate 8,540,063 of NC_071526.1, read as the reverse complement.
CTCCCTTTCTCTCTAGCGCCCCCTGCAGCTAGTGCGCATGCGCCGTTCTCTACAGCGCCTCCTACTGGGAAAGGGAGGAGGAGCTAGGGATTATGAGCTCCACTGTGAAGAGAGAGTGAAAGTTCACGAGACGTCCCAATGGCCCAACCCCAGGTGTTGATGAGAAAAGATGCAAAAGCAAGACAGAAAAATGGAATTAGTCCAAACAAAAAGGCCTCCTGCTAGAACTCAAGGCCTACGTTCAGATCACACCTGGCAAATGACAAAACATGGGACTGGAAGTTAAATGAGCCAAAACTGGTTTGCGGGTTATTAGGCTTAACGGGGAGGGGCTAGTCCACCCACACTCCCTTTGAGGTCTTTAGAGAAAGACTCTGGGGAGAAAAACTGGCTACTGGAGCGAGCATCACCATCATGGCCACCACCCCTCCATCTTCTGGGACCCCAGGCCTTCATCAGCCTAGTCAGAGGTGTCCTGACCACAGCGGGCCAGAGAGACAAGGTGCCACAAGTACTCCTGTTCTTTTTCCAGATCACATCGTCACCACCGTCAGCTCCAGCTGACTCCCAGCCACCATCTGGGATGTGAGACTTTGTTAAACACACATCCAGTGTGTCCTTTTCTTAGCCCCCCCATCTTATTTCTTCTCTTCCCCCCACCCCAAACTTTTGGCCTTCTGCCAAGCCTGTAGATTTTGCAACACTGCTGTGAGACGGTGCCCCAAAAGAGGTAGCTAAAAGCAGTGCCCTAACCCCACCCCTCGGATACTGATAAAAGTTTGCCAGGTCTCCGAGTAGCTGATCAGACCGCGTGCTGGGTCTGTGCTGGGGTTGCCAACTTTCTAGTCACACAAAACCGAACACCCTAGCCCCGCCCCTTCCCCACAGCCCCGCCCTCACTCACTCCATCCCCCTTCCCTCCATGGCTCGCTCTCCCCCATCCTCACTCATTTTCACTGGGCTGGGGCAGGAGGTTGGGGTGCGGAAGGGAGTGAGAGCTCTAACTGGGGGTGCTGGCTCTGGGGTGGGGGGGATGAGGGATTTGGGGTGCAGGGAGGGCTCCAGGCTGAGGGTTGGGGCCACGGGATTCCGAGTGCAGAAGGGGCTGCGGGTTGCGGCAGGAGGTTGGGGTGCAGGAAGGGGCTCTGGGTTGGGGGGCTCAGGCTTACCTGGGTCAGCGGCACAGCGGGGCTAAGGCAGGCTGCCTTTCCTGGCACCGCACTGCAGCTGTGCGCGCCCTGGAAGTGGCCAGCATGTCTGGGTCCTAGGCGGGGGGCCAGGAGGCTCCACACGCTGCTCTCGCCTGCAGGCACCGCCCCCCCAGCTCCCATTGGCTGGGAACCAGCCAATGGGAGTGTGGAGCCAGTGTTCGGGACAGGGGCAGCGTGCGGAGCCCCATGGCCCCCCTGCCTAGGAGCTGGACCTGCTGGCTGCTTCCAGGGCACAGCTCAGTGCCAGAACAGGTAGGAACTAGCCTGCCTTAGCGCTGCAGTATCGCCAATGGGACTTTTAACGGCCCAGTCAGCAGTGCTGACCGGAGCCGCCAGGGTCCCTTTTCGACTGGGTGTTCCGGTCAAAAACCACCCAAGCATGAGGTCCCATTGCGCTAGGCGCTGTACAAACAGAGTAGTAGACAGTCCTTGCCGTAAGGAGACGAGACAGACACAGGTGGGGTACGTGGTAGAAATCACGAGCAGAGTGACCCAATGATGGGAGTGAATGGCATGTTAGTACCACCGTTGGTTTGTTTTTTAAATGGGTGATTTAGTTAGGAGAAGGGTCAGCTACGTGGGAAGGGAAGATGGAGGTGGGGCAGGGGAGAAGAGGAGGGTGAGGGGGCAGGTGTGGAGCACAGCTGTGGTGCAGAGATGTGGGGGCGGGGAGAGGTGCTGGAGCAAACCAGCCAGTCACAGTGCAGAGAAAGTCCAGTCAAGGCCATCGCAAAGGGTCTGAGGTCACTGAGCAATGACATCAGAAGGTCTGAGGGTCCCTGCTCTGGCTTGGCTACTTCTGCAGTTGCTCCCACCAGCTGGAGTCTCTGGCTGGCTCCTCCCGGCAGCTCCCCATCACCACCCCACACATGGCTGGCGGAAGGGGAGGCACCACCACAGTCCTCATGCCTGCATTGGCTGCTTCTGCAGCTGCTCCCACTAGCTGGGGATTGAGGAGTGTCTGATAATCTTGCCTCCTTAATCTGCGCCTGAGTTCCCCATAGATCAGACGGGGGTTGGGGGGGTGTCACAGCACTTCCCTGTCTTCCCAGGTGTGGCGGGAGGATGGACACACTGGAGAAGATGCAAGTACTTCACAGGTGCACCAGGGGTTGCAAGTACAGAAGAGATCTAGGTAGGTAGGTGATCAGAAAAGCAGGAAACTAGATACAGATAAGTACTGGAGTCCAGGACAGCTGTACAGGCTTCCCTGCTGTGCCCCTCCACCCCTGAACTGCCCTGTTGCATCGACTGAGGGGTTGTAATAAGAAGAATGGGGAAGGGGGGGGTTCAGAAGGATTTTCACATATGTTGTACCCAAGAGTACACATTAAAGGACATTATTTTAAATTTAAAATAAACCCCCAGCCGTGATTTACAACCATTAACCTCTTTCCACCCTCACCCCACTCCTGGGAGGGACGTCACCCTTGTCACCACCCCGGGGAAAACCGAGGGAGGAGGGCGAAGGGCGATTTTGGTCACCCACCTGGAGGCACCTGGTTTGCAGAGGCCCCTACTGAACATCAGGCCCTTTTAAGACGTCTCCGGTTGGGCGTCCAAAGACACGAGCCGCTTGTTTTAAAAATCTCGATGTAAGTAACGTGCCCAAGGTCACCCAGGGCTAGATTCACACAGAGGCTTTGGCATGGGGACACTGAGCATCGCTGAGCCCAACGGGTAGGCACTGGATTCACAAAGGCGGAGCCAGGCTCCCAGTACAACGGCCGGGGAGAGTTGGCGTCTCAGAACGCGATTCGTAGAAGCCAGCGCATTAGCTGGTTCCTCGCCGAAAATGGCCCGTGGGAGGGGCCAAGGCACAAGGCATGTGCTAAGCCCCACCCCACTCTTAGAAACAGGCCCCTCCCTCTGCTTGGATTCTCTGCGACAAGCTCTCTTGGGGTTTCAGCAAGAAAGCCAAGGCTGGGAGAGGACCTCTCTTGTAGCCCAGTGGTTAGGGTACTCTCCTGGGGAGACCCCCAATTCAAGTCCTCCCCTCCAACCACTGGGAGGAGGGATTTGAAGTGGGATCTGCCACCTCTAGGGGGAACGCCATAACCATGCGATAGTCTGACCTGGGTGTGACGTTGCACTCCAGATGTTTTATGGAAATATGTGTATGAGTGTGAATATGATGTAACTGGAATATGCTTTATGCAAAAGGTCTCTTGTAAGGCATCATAAAGGTTATAAACTACAGAATATATTCTCCTATTTGAATGCATGTATCATTCTTGTATCTGAAGCTAGCAATATGAAGTATAACTCTGAGGTCCTAGTATAATTATGCAAAGTGTGGGCCATTAATGGTGGTTTAGAATCTTGATGGCTCCCATTGACTAGGACAATTGGTTGTAAACGGTTTATTTACCTGCAAACCTTCCTGTGTATGAGGGCCAACCCTGGAAGAATGGAGACTAGGGGTCTTACAGTGACATGTGACCATGTCACATGATACTGGAATCCATCTTAATCCTTGTACTTTTCCATTGATAAGGTGGGGGTGGAGACAAGCACAGACAAAAGATTCCCGCCTTGTGCCACAGCTATAAAAGGGGGTGGAGCAGGACAAAAGGGGCTGCCAGTCATGAGAAAACCCTTGCTTACCACCCGAGAAGTCTGCTGGATCTAACGAAGACTGCACCAGGGGAAGGATTGGGCCCAGACTAGGAAGGCGTCTAGTTTGTGAAAGAAGCTGATTGGAACATCTTTGAGGGTGAGATACTACCTGTCATCAGTTTCTTAATGTATTAGGCTAAGGCTTGCGTGTTTTGTTTTATTTTGCTTTGTGACTTACTTTGTCCTGGCTGTTATT